>NC_137585.1:22899807-23499807 GCF_963210335.1 Falco punctatus | reverse complement strand
CCCTCCCCATGATTTTATCCCTGCATAGTTAAAGATTATGGGGTTTTTATAAGCTAATCTTTGGAAGGTGTTGTCATTTTAAGGGTTTAATCTTACTTCATGTTTTCAGAACTGACAGTGACTTTCTCTCCCTTCCAGGACACCTGCGAGGGAAATGCAACCACAATGATTTGCAAACTGGTAAGATGTCCTGCCTGTGTTTTATCAGACAAATGTAATGCACTCTGGAAGTCTCACACAATTGTCCAGAAGGGGCTTTCATAGGCTTTACTACTTTGTAGGTGCTTCCCAAAACTAAGAGGTAGCCTTAGGATCTTCCTGTTTAACTAGAAAAAACTTTGCATGTGGAATTTGGAATGCTGTATTTGCCAGACAGGGCACAAATGCTTGGTAAAGTGGTGAGGCTTTTGACCCAGCTGAGGCTGCACTGGCAAAAGAACATTTGCTAATCATCTAAACAATAGCAATAGGAGATTGTTTTGGGGTGGTTGCACTCGGCTCTCCAGCAGATGATATAACAACATTTGCAAGCCTCTTGAAGCTGGTGCGTTGTTGGATGGTTCAGGGCATTTCACCACACAAAAACAAGGCATTATTATAAATCACAGATCTACTGTCTGGACTTTCATATTAAATTTATACAATGAGATGTTGTCGGCATGTGTTGCCAAAACAGCTTCAAAACCAGTAGTTGCTAGAATCTTTTGTTAATATTCTCCTATGTTGATTGCTGCTGAGTTGCAGCATTATGGTTCTGGGAATGCAGCTGGGATTACTATTTTTCTGTCTTCCAGCAGCGCCATACACCGACCTTCCTCTGCCACCCCTGAAGCCCCGAAAGGTTTGGATTGTGTACTCTGCTGATCACCTGCTGTACGTGGATGTGGTGCTGAAGTTTGCAGAGTTCCTGATGACAGTCTGTGGCACTGCTGTAGCCTTAGATCTGCTAGAAGATCATCAGATTTCAGAGTTAGGGGCGTTACCCTGGCTTACTCGACAGAAGAAGGAAATGGAAGATCTGTCTTCAAAGATCATCATCTTATGTTCACGGGGCACCCAGGCCAAATGGCAGGCCATGCTTGGGAGTGAGCCTGTGTGTCTCAAGCAAGATCAGCAAAAGCCAATGGGAGACCTGTTCACCCCAGCCTTGAATTTGATCCTACCAGACTTCAAGAAGCCAGCCTGTTTTGGAATGTATATAGTCTGCTATTTTGAGGGAATAAGTAGTGAGAAAGATATACCTGATCTGTTCAACGTCACATCCAGGTACCAACTGATGGACAAGTTTGAGGATATTTATTTTCGGATTCAGGATTTGGAGAAGTTTGAACCTGGGCGCATCCATCGAATCCAGGAAATCACAGCTGAAAATTACATCGATACCCCTAGTGGGAGGAAGTTGAAAGAGGCAGTACAAAAGTTCAAGAACTGGCAGACTGAGCACCCAGACTGGTTTGAGAGAGAAACCATCTGCTTGGATAATGATGAAGAGTTGCAGTCCCAAAACAGAGAGAGCCAGGTGGATTCATTGCTACATGAACCAGGTGGAATTGTGAAACACCAGCTGCACCTACGGGAGCCTGACCCTAACTGCTATGTCATCAACCTCCACATGCATGAAGGTGAAAGCAGAGGCTGTAAACTGCAGCCTCAATTTAATTCATGTGGGGATCCAACTTATCAGACTATGGTCCTTCCTGTGGATGAGGCTCCTCTAGTTCAGGTAGTGGAACCAGTCTCTTCCACAGAAGATGGAAATATACTTGGTCATCATGTGCTGAGTAATGAGGACTGTATGGAAGGAGTTCCTCTTCTGGAAACAAGCTTTCCAATGAGGAATGTCGTCCTCCACAATGACTCTGAAGTTTCAGCAATAGATGACCAGGGTCCTGCAAACCTCTTAGGTGAACTGAGACACCATCTGAATGGACTCATGTACTCTCTTTATCAGCAGAGTGTCATTCCTTCAGAGCGATCTCTCTGCCAAGAGGAGGCGGGCAAGCAACACCAGTTGGTCTTTGATGACCAATGCAAAGACCAAAGACAGTCAGTGCAGTCAGACCAGGGCTACATCTCTAGATGTTCTCCTCTGCCACCTGATGACCTTGTGGAGGAGGTGGAAGAGGAGGAGGAGGAAGAGGATCAGGAAAAACAGGTGGTCTTCAATGAACTCTCTCCAGAGGTCTTGAACAGTCTAAAGAGCCTCCAGCGGCAGCTGTTTTTCCAGGATGTTCAACAGAGCTCTGACTGGGGGTGTCCAGCTGAGGTGGTGGATGTTGGCCAATCCTTGGAGGATTGTTAGGCTCTGTCTAGGACGTGCTCCATTTGAAATACAGGGATGGAAGGTGGTACCCTACACAGTGCTGAAACTGCATTTCCAACACCGCCCTTGTCCTTGTATTATAAATTACTTACTGGTTGGGTCTTCCTGTCTGCGGCTAGGAGGCAGGATTGCCCAGTAGACTGGTAAGGTTGCTTCTAGTCTCTGTGGAGAGCAGTAGTGACTATTAGCCACCCCGTGAAAGAACAGGCAGCAGTTCTGTTCCTTGGGAAAATGTATTATGTTGAGTCCTCACTGATGGAGGTCAGAACTACCGTGGCTCATCCACTTGTGCCTTCCAGCTGTACGGATTCTATTGCACTGGATAGAAGTCATGTCCAGGGTTTGGAAAGCAGATATGTGGCAAAATGCGTTGCCATTTTAATACACGTTAAATATTTTGTTGAAAATACTATGTTAAAGATGTGCCTTAAACTTCAGTTAGGTTAGGGCTGTCTCTACCTGGTCGATATATGTATCTGGAGATTTTTTTTCTCTTGCCACTCATTCATTTGCAACTGCATTTCCATGGCCATTCAGGAAATCAAGTGGAGTAACTGAGCAGATAGTTGGATAAACTTTTAAATTGGGAGTCTCCATAATTCTCCCTACGGGGAGGTACATGCTTGAAAACCAGCAAGAGGAGGAAAAGGGAGAAGGGGATGGTGGACCAAAAAATGGGATTCAGGCTCATTATACAATTACAAGAAGAATCTGGGGCTGAATAGAGAATTACTGGATCAGGTGAATCTGGTGTATTCTATAACACACTGCTGCAGTGCTGTTTGCTTTTGGATATCTTAACACTAGGAAGACTCCAGTTGAAGATGTAGATGGTGACCACAATTAAGGAAATGAAAGACTGTTTTGGTGGAGAAAAAAGTGTAGCTTCAGTAGATGCTGGTTTAGAGTGGAGACTATAACTGAATTGGGGGAGGCTGAGCTAAAACAAGTATAAGATGTATTTATGTGGGTATAAACTCAAGTTCAGGGTAACCATTGTGAAATACTTAATAGACTGAGTTCATCTTCCAGGAGCAGTGATGGTAACTCTATCAGTTCCAGTGTTTTTTTTTTAAAAACGGGGTTTGATGCAGTAGAAAAAATTATTCCCTGCGAGTGACTACATGTTGGCCTGTGTGGCACCAACGGGGTAGCAGATTAGTTGGGGCTGGTGTTTACCCTGTTTGTTACCAGGATTTCTTCAGTGCAGCCCACTGGATAACAGCCTGTGAGATACAAATACATCCAGGCCTTTCTCCTTTGTGTTCAGACAAGCTTGTCATCTTCCTGTCCTTCTAAGTTTACTTGTCAAAAATCTTAAGATAATTTTGTTTCAGCTGTTTAAAGACCTGGTACCTCAGAAGATAATCTGTTCTTTTGACTTGCAACCCATATTGTATTATGTATATTTTATAATTGTATTTGTTAATAACTTGTTTTGTTCCTTAAATTAAAAAGCAAGAATACTTTTTGGCTATATTTACTTAAACACTTTTACATCCTCGGTTCTGCCTAACTCCTTATGTTAGCATTTCTTACAGCAATCTGAGGCAAAACTGAGAGCCAGAACTGAACTGGCTGACATATCAAAACATTCCTGCAAAATGTTGCAGCTGTAACCCGTTGCGCTGGATACAGCTGAGGGCCCTCACGTGTGGGAAGTGCATGGTCCTTCAAAATGGGTGTTGAAGAGGGGATGTTTGTAATTTCTGTGCAGGACCACTCAGTGAGGCAGGACTGTTAAGACAGCTTGCTCTCTCTGTGGTCTCTAAGACTATCAAAGGGACAGTCCCTGCACGGACCCAGGTGTAAGACTGGGTGCCACCTTTGTTTCCTGTCTGTGCAGGACCTAACCCACCAGGAGCTGAGCAAGAGGCAGCTGTGATCTCGGTGCTTCTCCAGTGAGAACCTATTTCTCAGATTATGTGAATAACTGTCATCTTGATGATCCTACTTAAAAGTTTCTTCTATCTTACAACAATTAACATGTAAATCTGATTTTTTTTTTTCCCCCCTATGAGCCTTTTTAAAGTGGTATGAATGACTATAAATCATTTAAATAGGAAGTTCAGAAGCATATCTGGATTTTCTTGCCTTAGTAATTCCCTTCTTAAATAACTCCCTTGATGCTACAGCTTTCAGAATTCACTTTCACAAGAAGTTTGTTGCAGGGGAAAGATCCAGACACTATTTTAGCAGTCTACTATGAGGAAATCAAGTAA
Source organism: Falco punctatus (assembly GCF_963210335.1). Lineage (NCBI taxonomy): Eukaryota > Metazoa > Chordata > Aves > Falconiformes > Falconidae > Falco > Falco punctatus. Next base: position 23,495,262 of record NC_137585.1, on the reverse strand, counting down.
CTTTAATGCATCTGTTGGTCCCTGATGGAAAAACCGAATAGCCCAGCAACACCCAAAGGAGGCAAAAAAGAGCAAAATCAGTCACAAGTTTCTAATTTTATTGTGACAATCTTGCTTTTTAAAAAATACAAGTTCTGATTAATGCCTGGGGGATGCCAAGTGTCCGTTGGCCACAGGCCTTATCTCTTACCAGTTTCCCCTCCTGGGAGTAGTCATCTCTCTTGTCAGGGTAGCAAACAGAGAGCAGTAAAATGCTAAATAGCTGAGTTGTGTTATACAAAGCTTGTAACAGAATCCCAAGGGACATATTTCTTACTATGGCACAACTTCGTTTAGCAAAGTGTTACTGACCTGGACCAGTAATTTAAGATTGGCAGAGTATACAGTAGGTATGCAAGGTGCATCGGGTGAGGTATTGTTTGCACTTTAATGGTACCACTCTTTCTTTCCTGCAAATGGATCTATTATGCTGTAGAAGGGTTTAAATACAAGTGAGAGCTCAATTACCAAAAGAGAAGAGAATTCAAAAGGAGAAGCAGGCTTATAAACAAGACGTTGAAGAGCTTTAATTGTTTCTCTGTAGTAACTGAAGTGCTGCCCTTTTAGTTGCAAGGGGGCTTCTGTACAGCCAGCTACTATGAGAGCTTTGTACTCTCTGAACAGCACATTTACTAACAACCTAGAAACCATGGCACTACGAAGAACCACTACTTCTGCAAAGGAATACTATGCAGCAGAAGCATCATTTTGCAGGGTCATCTGTCCCAGGCAACCTTTGCATCCATGGACAAGTTTGAACTGTAATTTCACTGTGAATGGTTTAAATATACTATGGCTAAATAATTTTCAAATATGCCATTTTCTCAATAATGTCCTAACTGGAAAAGGCACTCACTGTTGAAACAGCAACTTTGTTACGTGTAATGGAGGGGTACTGAAGCAAGGTTTGTTAGTAATTCTGCTGTGATTCTTCTAGTGTCAACTATGCTTACGCTTCAGCACATGAGGGGTTAGCACTTTGGTGCTCTTGTGAACTTGGCCGTAGGAGTAGCAAAACATAATTGGGGGTGAATAGCTGCTTTGCCTTCACCTTGTTGTTGGCTAAGTTATTTAGGGTTGGTTTTTTTTACTTTTCTTCAGCTGTTTGACTGAAGCATGGAGTACTCTTATGTACAGGTACTATCTCATTCTCTCTTGAATAATTAGAAAGAGTAGAGCGTTTACTATCAGTTTGGTGCTGAAAAAGGAAGGTGCAAGGAAACAACTATCTGCACAAGCGTAGCATACCTGTAATTACACCTCTTTTGGCCAGGAACTTGGCATCCCCTCAACACATCTCACATCACATAGGAAAAGTTCACAGTACCAAGTTTTACAATCACAGTCACTCACAGCACCAAGATTGTCCAGACAAAAAGAACTTACTGAAGAGAAAGGCCACTGGCCAAAATTCACACAGTTGCCCATGTAAGGGCTCAGATTAAAAATAAAGCACTGGTGGGAAAGTTAAGCCTAGCCTTTGCCGACTCTCCATTTGGCATGGGGAGAGCAGCAAGTCACCCATCCTGGCTGCAGCTCTGAACAGAGCAGCGCTATTGCCCCATCTGTTCTGGGGTGGGGTTTCTAGCCCCTTGTAACTCATCAGCCACTCAAGAGCTGGGGGAGAAGAGCCCCATGGCACCCCCACTTCTACCGGTGGGAGCTGGAAGTTACCAGACTGTAAACATTTTGTTGGAGCAGTCCACTGGAGCAGGCAGTTGATCTCACTCTGTGAAAAGGGAGGTGGGACAGAGGCTCGGTCCCACTGAAGCCCGAGCCCTGAAGGAGAGAATGGAGACGTGTGTGCAGGAGAAGTCTGGGCTGTGCCTGCAGTTGGCTCTGGGTAGCGGTTGTGCTTTATTTCCCCTTCCCGTCGGGACAGCTTGGAAAAAAGCTTGGGACAGGAAACTGGCATTTTTCCCAATGAATGCGGCCTTGCCCAGACAACAAAATATAAGCCTGGGAGGGGCAAAGTCCTTCCTCCAAACGTGGCCTCTGTGCTCCTGCTCCCATTTGGCTGGTTCAGGGAGCAGCCATAGCCAGGCAGAAGAGCAGGCCTTAACCCCCACCAAACATTCATGGAGTTTAAAACCAAAGATAACTGTGTTTTCATAAGAGGTCACTAACAATTAACTTTAACCCCACCTACCCGTAACCACATGCACAGGGAGGACAGGATGCTGGTATAAGGGCTTTCACCAAAGCTCGGGAGCCCCTCTGCCTCGAAGGCTCCTGCAGTGCTTTGCTTTCTGCACCGAAACATGGGTTTCGCCGAGCACAGGGCCCACCCCGAGCAGCGCTGACATCCTCTGCTTTTTTGAGAGGGGGCGGTTGGCAGGCTTAGCCCCCTCTGCTCCCTCAAGCGGACACAGAAGGGGGCCTGAGAAAATCTTTCCAGCCTTCCCGGCCTATGTAAAGGGAGACCCTACACGCTGCATAAAAGAAAACCAATGCTGATCCCATAAACATGCATATTCACAGAGAAATGAGAGCCTCAGCACCGGGGTGCTGCTGTCTGAAGCAAGCAGTAGGCTGCTGTAAACCCTGTTCTCACCAGAAAGAAATTGTCTCGGCGGTAGTGAAATGGGATCTAAGCCCCTGGATTGTGTCCATGCCAGATTCACGTGTTTCTTTAGTGTCTGAAGTCAACGTAAGAAGCAAAAGGTTGAAGCACAGAGGTAGACATTTTCAGCTTGGAGAAAGTGGCTCCTAGGCTTGAAATGACCCGACGGGTGGCATGCTCCCAGAGGTTCCCCAGCCAAGGCCCTCGGCGGCTCTGCTGCTGGGAAAGGGGGGCGGCAGCCTTGCAAGAGCTAGGAACCCAAAGCGTGCTTCCCGTTGTCCTGAGCACAGCCCGAAGGCACGTCTCTGCTGCTCAGGCCCCTCTCACATCTCGTCCTTGTCGTGGTCAACAGGAGTTCTTAAAGGAGGGGACAAAATCCACTGGTCCCTGTTGTTTAGGAGGAAAAGGAAAAACTAAACCTGTCGGGTGACAAAACAACACGATGTCCTGGCAGGGAGCAGGAGCGGGAGCGTGGGACCCTCCGAACAGCGCGGAGAGGCAGAAGTGTGAGAAGCCGACTCATCGCGAAGGGCAGGTGCGTTTTCCGGGGACAAGCGTCGGCCGTAGGCTCCTGCGAGAAGCCAGGTTGGCGCTGGGCTTCTACTGCTGGATTTCTCGGCGGGAGAGGGAGGAGGAGAGCGAGGGTCCGGCGGGAGCCCGCAGCCCCTTCCCCTGCTCGGCCGCGACGGCGGGAACCTGAGCAGAAACGCAGAGAGACTCTGCCGGGAGCGGACCCAGAGGCGGCAGGAGCCCCCCGGGGGCGGCGGCCGGGGGGACTCAGCCCTGGGCGGTGACCGCCAAGGCGTTCACGTACCCGTGGGGGCCCACGTCGGCGTCGGAGAGCCCGTGGGCCAGCGGGGCGGCGGCGGGGGCGGCGGCGGCGGCGGGGCCGTACTTGGCGGGCGGCGGGGCGGCGGCGGGCCGAAGGAGGCAGCAGGTCTCCAGCGCCTCCAGGCCGCGGCAGGCCAGGAAGAAGAGGTTCTTCAGCATGAAGAGCGAGAGCGGCTGCTGGTAGCGCAGGAGCAGGAGGCAGCGGAGCGCCAGGAGCGGGGCGTCCAGCAGCCCGGCGGGCAGCAGCAGGTGCAGGGCGAGGCGGGCGGCGCCGGGCGGGCGGGCGGCGCTGAGCTCGTAGAGCCACAGCACGGGCGAGGCCAGGCAGAGGAAGTAGACGGCGATGAGGAGGTAGCGCAGCGGAGCGGGCAGCGGCGCCGGCCGCCCGGGCTGCAGCACCAGCTCCAGCAGGGAGAAGCTGTCGAGCAGGTCGAGGCAGGTGGCGAGGAAGGCGGCGGCGGCGCGGTGCTGCGGCGGCGGCTGCGGCGGCAGGAGCAGCTGCCCGGCGCCCTCGGTGCCGATGGCCCGCAGCAGGCAGTACAGCAGCGGGGCGGAGAGCGCCAGGGTGATGCGGAAGCCGGTGGTGCCCAGCGGCAGGCGCAGCTCGATCAGCTCCAGGATGGAGGTGCCCAGGATCAGCGCCGCCTTGGGCGTGAAGGCGATGGAGTAGATGAGCCAGGCGAGGTGCGCGTAGGCGAAGTCGCCGCCGCGGGGGGGGGCCCCGGCCCCGCGGCCCCCGGCCCCGCGGCCGCCGGGGGGGCCGTGCAGCAGCAGCGGGTGCGGCGGCGGCGGCCCGGGGGGCGGGGGGGGCCGCTCCCGGCGGCGCGCCCGGCTGTTGCGGCAGAAGAAGATGCCCCAGCCGGCCGCCAGCACCAGGTCGGTGGCGATCCAGCTGCACCAGTACAGGTCGGTGACGGCGATCAGGTAGAGGTCCAGCAGCGCGCCCTGCCCCAGCAGCAGCACCAGGGACAGCGCCTGGAAGCCCCAGCGCCGCCCGCCCGCCGCCCCGCCGGGCCCCAGCAGCGCCCCCGCAGCCGCCCCGCCGCCCGCCGCCCCGCCGCCCGCCGCCGCCGCCCCGTACAGCTCCGCCGCCGTCATGCTGCGGCCCGGGCTCCCGCCGCCGCCGCCGCTGCTGCTGCTGCTGCCGCTGCTGCTGCTGGGGAGCGGCGAGGCGGCGGCGGACAGCGGGGCGGCGGGCGGCGGCACCAGGGGCTTGCTGATGCTGATGCTGTCCTCCTCCTCCTCTTCCTCTTCCTCCTCCTCCTCCTCGGTGCTGCTGCGGGGGCTGCAGGGGCGGCGGGCCCGCGCCGAGCCCGAGCTCGACCCCGAGCCCGGCCGGCTGCCGCCGCTGCTGGAGCCCCCCGGGAAGAGGGGCTGCCGGTCGGCGGCGTGCGGCAGCGGCGGCGGCGGCGGCGGCGGCTGGAAGGAGCCCGAGGAGGAGGAGACCGAGCGCTGGTTGGAGGCAGCGCGATGCATGGTCCTCCCCGGCCCCCGAGCCGGCGCGCCGGGCCCGACGGCCGCGCCGCGGCCCCCGGCCCGCCCCCGGCCCGCCCCCCGCGCCCCGCGCCGCCGCACCGGCACCGGCACCGGCGGCAGCGGCGGAGGCAGCGGTGCGGGGAGCCCGAGCGGCGGGAGCCGGCGGGGCGCGGCGGGGGAGGCGCCGAGCCGCAACCGCTGCAGCTGCCGGAGCCGGGGCGGGCGTCTCCGCTGGCGGCCGTGGGTGGGCTGGGGGTGGGGGTGGGGGAGCGAGAGCGGCTGTGCGGCCGGGGGAGGGGAGGGGGGGGCGACAAGGGGAGGGGGAGGAAGGGCCCCCCTCCCTGTCCCCGGGGCTGCGATAGAGCCAGATCCCGGGAAGCGTGGCCTGGCTGCCTCCTGCTCCCCAGACCCCCGTGAACGGAGCCGGCCGGGCCTGGGCGAGTCACCCACGGGCGTGCGGCAGCCCTCGGCACCCCCTCCGGGAAGAAGCACCTCAGCCCGCCCCGACCCTGCAGGCTGCTGCCCACCCGGGCCGGTGGCCTGGCGCAGAGCCTGCCGCGAAGCGCTCACTGGTGGCTCCCCATCTGCGGCGCTGGATGCGTGGCTTTCGGTCAGTTGTAAGTAATTGTACATCAGAGTAGGTGGCTTTTACCCCACCGATTTCCTGAGCTGAGCCAGGCCACATGCTGAGGGCTCTGCCCAGCTTGCTGTGGTGGCACAGTGGCTTTAAATTGATGTGAATAGCCCTAAAGTTCCTACCTCTACTGAAGGCACCAGCCAGGGCCTTCATTGACCCACTAGTAATGGCCTCAAATTGAGCTTGGCTGGCTGGATCTGCCGCAGCACCACCACTAGTGACTTGGCACATCATGTTTCGAAGTGGCTTGGTGCTTGGCATCACCAGTCCCTCATTCCTACTAGTACCCGCCGGTGACGAGCCAGGTGCTGCCTGTCAATGACGTGAAGTATACCGAGTAAGCTGTACCCACAAATGTATTAACTAGACTAGATAAAGATCCAAAATAGCTTGACTTTTGAGGGTGTTGCTAATTAACACGTGGGGTTGAGCAAAACCCAGATGCTTAGTACTGGGAAAGGACATCCAGGACAGCAGTGACAAGCATCTAATAGAATTTGGTGCAGGCTGCCTGAAGAGCCCCACTCCAGTAAATGTCACTGGCTGCTCTTGTCAACAAGGAGAATCAGTCTGGGGTACCAGCTTAATCCTGAAACAGATAATTGAGAAAAGGAAGGGGAGCACTTGAGGTGGGTTGACACAAAGATTTCTTTAGACACAGCAGTAATCAAGAGGAAAAGCAGGGGAAGAAGAATTACACCAAAAGCATTACTGTCAGTGGAGACTGGAGTGAGGGGGTACAAATACGTTAGTTTTCTAAAAGCATGGTCAAAAGAGGAAGGGGGAGGTAACTGGAGGCTATGCAAGCTTTAATGTAGTTATGGGGCAGCACAGTACTGAAGTGGTACAACCTCTATACTGGGTCACACCTAGGATGGGGGACACCTATTTTCTGCCATACTCACATTGTGTTTTCAATGCTAGGGTGCCCTCACCAAGATTCACAGATTCAGCCTTGCATCAGCACTACTTGTGTTCATTGCCTTCCTCTAACTCACCTTGTCATGGTATGTAGCATCAGATGAGACAACACGCATGTGCTCTCTTGCTGTCTAAGGGTCCTTTCTCCCTAATTCCACATTTTAATTAGCAAATAAACTTACTTCACTTTAAGAAGGTCAGCAGTTATAGCATATCACAAGAAACATGACTGTTCAAAAGAACAGTCCAGCCTGGAAGGTGGTGAATGGGTTGGTGTGTCCTAGCCTGGTGTCAGGATGAAGGACAGGAGACTTCGCCTCAGGGAAAAACAGGCAGGACACCTATGCAGGTGCTTACAAAGGGACCAGGATGCAGCAAGCAGCACTGCTAGCCTTGTAACTGTGACAAGTGTCACTGGTATTCACCAGTTTAAGACCAGGTGAGTCCAAAGAGGGCTGTTGCCATTTATTTTCCAGCAGGTGACTCCGTGGCAGCCTGAGGCTGAGGACCTCTCACCGCAGGCTACCAACAGCCCTGTATAATGCTGCTCACATTCAATCTGGGCAGCTTATGGGCCTCTGTAGAGGCACTTGGCCCAGGCATCACAGCTCCAGCATCCCCTCTGCCATACGGAGCCATGGGGCTGCCCTTCCCCAGGGGCTGCTCCCCACGATCCACATCCCATGACAATGCCTTGGAGGCGCTGCCACATCGCTACCTCCAGAGTGACACAGGGGACACTTTGCTCTGCATTGCTGAGCTGTGGCACCAGCCCACAGCCACCCAGCACAGCAAAAAGGCAAGCTTTTGCATGATAGAAGCAATGCAGCACCGCTCTCAGCTGAGCAGCTCAGTCTGATGTCATTCAAGATGCAAGAAGGCAGCGAGCAGTGAGGCACCTCTCCTTTCCTTGCCAGATACGCTCCCATTGTGTCTGCTTTGCTTTCCAGCCTCTCAAAGCGTTTGGACTTTGTCAGAGATGAAAGTGCTGTGCCTGGGCTCTGCCGCCGAGTGCTGTGTGTTTCACTGGCAAGGCTTTCTCTTGTTGGCAGACTTGCCCGCCAAAGAAAAAAAAAACCACGGCCAAACAATTGCTTTGGCTACAATTTTTGTAGAGCTGCACAAACACCTTGCTTAGAGCTCTGTTGAATGGTCTCTTATATAGGGAGCATAAGGCTTGAGGCCACGGCCAAGAAGGATGTTTGCTGTCTGTGTTGCTCTTTCAGGTTCAAGCAGGGCCCAGTGCTACTTCTCTTTGACCAGTACCAGTTCAGGATGGCTCAGGGTGGCAGCAAGGGTCTGTGAATGACACCAGCATTCTGTCTCCTAGTTTGGTTAAATGTGTCTCCTAATTAGGCTGGGTTAGATGGCAGTGTGTGTGTGTGATAAAGGGTAGAGGGTAAAACCACATTCCTGTGTACTGGATCCTGGCCTTTGTCGAAGGTGGGTACAGTCACCTGACCCTTCTCAGGATAAGCCAACGCTGGTGTCGCTGGCATGACTAATGTGTGGTCAGTTGTGAGGATTAGCTAAACCGCTCTTGCTCCTACCACATCAACCTATTCCACTGCAAGTTTCCCACTTCTGTGAGAGGACGTGGAATGAAAGCCAAGCATCCATCTGGGCTGCTCAGGGCAACAGCGCTTGCACAGGAAGGGTTGCTCCAGCCCTACCTGGGCAGTAGACAGCGACAGCTTTGCCTCGTTGGCTTTCTTGCTCCAGGTTTCCTGGGCAATGTGCCTCCCTGTGCCCCCGGCATCATAGGCTGGAACACGCTCGCTTAGCTGCCCTGGCAGTCTGCCCATAGCCGCTCACGTCCCCTCTGCTTTCAGTCCAGAGGCTCATTGCACAAAGCAGCCTTATTTCCCAAAGGTCTGGGTGTGTTTCTTGCCAGGCTTGCATCTGTCTCACCTGCTGGGGTAAGTGCAATTGGGTGGGGGTCCCTGGGCCTTGGGAGGGACGGGCTGTCACCTGCAGCTAGCCTGCCTGCCTGGGGAAATGGGCTCTGACATGCCAGCTGGGTGATGTGGCAAGCTCGGCCCAAGGGAACGGGGAAAGTGAGAACCTGGGGAGCAGCTAGGGTGCCAGGCGGGCCTGCCTGGGCTAGCACGTGCTTGGTGATGGGGCTTAACACCTCCTGTACCCTGGGGAGTACAGTCCTGCTGGGCTGAGGCTGCATGAGCAGGGTGAGAGGAGTCTTACAGAAACAGTTCTCCAGAGACCAAAGGATCCCTGCTGGAGCTGGGAAGGTCCCTGCATCCAAGGTAAGCAGGTGGGAACAGGCACTGGTGGCTATAGGGCAAGAGGTGCTATGAGCAGGGATGGGGGAGCACTGGAAAGGAGGGTGGGAGCTCAAGATCTACTTGGGCTGAGCATGGGCTCCAGCAGGGCAAACACAACACAAACAAAGAGGTAAGAATAAGAAAAAAGCTTATTTGTGGGGAAGGGAGCAGAAACTGTGTCTGTACCTTAAAATGGGAGCGAGGGGAGAAACATCTTCTACTCAAGAAAGCACTGAAGAGCTTTTTGTAGCACACTGTAGGATGAGATATGACAAGCTGATGCTTCCCGTGTGATCCAGTTATTTAATGCAATGTGCAGCCCTTGGAAGTGTTAGTGCTTAACCATTACTGTTAAAACATTAAAAGGCTAAACTATAAATAGCTTCCACTCTTCAGCAGCTCCAAAGCTATGTTTCTGGCATCTTTATGTATTTATGTGTATGCATAGATGTGTGTGTACACATATATTTAAAGACAAGCAGCAGACAACAGAGTTTTGTGAAACAAGTCATACTAAATATCTCAAATGCTGCCATTTCTAGTTTACACTACTAGTGGAAATAAGTAGTGTGCCCTCAAAAATACCCCTGCTGGGGGAAAGACAAAACTTTCTTGAGGGCAGAATTCAAGAGGAAACAAAATAATGATTCAATTTCTTGGGGGAAGGAAAAAATAAAATAAAATAAAAAAGGCAAATATATGCCTGAAAGAAAAACCAGAAACTAAATCCCTAATTATACCCTGCAGTAAGCTGTCAGAAACTGGCAGCAGTGGGAGGGAAGGAGGCAAAGCTCATCTCGGTGAGTTTGAGCATAATCTGCTCTAACCATACTTAAAATGCCTTTTGTGTGGGAAGGGAACATTCTGGGATTCTCTGACACATGCTTTGTACTGTACTTATCTAATCGTTCAAATGTCGGTTAAACAATGAAGGGTTGAAGTTATAGGCAAGTATAGAAGAGTTTCACCTGGCCAGCACAAAAATTCAATTTTGGTTTGTCTGCCTCCAAATGCAGTCTTTGTAACTAAACTGCTGATCCGGTATCACAGTTTGGGGAATACAGATGCTCTTCAAAAGGGTATAAAACTGTAACAATCTATTGCTTGTAATTACATTTCGGTTCAAAGAGCTTTTGATACCAGCATAAAATGCAAAGACATTTTTTTCACGCTTGTAGTGGGGTAGGGGTTTGGAGAGTGAAGCAGATTTTGGTTTGCTCTTATTACTTTGTACTCAGTCTTAGCACACAGTGTGTATTGGAACTGACCTTCAGGAGCAAGTAAAAGTTCTCAGTAGTTGAACTGACTGAAAGGGAAAAGCAGGTTTATGATAGTGGATTAGAGAAAAGTGCTTTCTTAATGGAACAATTTGGTTCCTAGAGAATATGTAGCTGCCTTGCTGGTGTGGGGCTTTAAACCGTGGCAGACTGGATTGACTGTGTGGCTGCAAAAATCTGTAAAGACTTGTGCTTTTATAATTGAGGTTAGATAGATACGGTAAAGGAAGGGTTTGGGCATGCCTCTAAAGAGCCAAGGTCTGTACCAGGTAACTGCTTAGCTTGTGTTCAAGGCCCACCAGAATCCATAGACTACACACATCTCAGGGATTACTCTGGTAGGTGTTTCTCACTGCATCCACCCTGGAGCAAACTCCAACCTGAACAGGGCTCTCAGTCCCTCTCGTTCAAGTTGTTCCTTCTGCAGTGTTTCACGATGCCAGTGTTTAACTCTGTTCCTTACGCTGGTTAAGGACTTCTATGGGACTTCAGCTTCCAGCTAGAGCTGTCTCCTACAAGGGACAGCTTAACTCCAGGCTGCCCTTTTGCTTTGAACAATGGTGTAGTGATTAAAAGCATTCACCTGGGGATGTTCAGGTTTTAATCTTTCTGCCTAACTGAACCTTGATACGCCCTATCTTGGGCAAGTGCTCCAGCTGCCAGAGTACTGGATAAAAGGAGAAAGCTGGTTAATGCTTTTTATTATTATTTGTTAGAGGTCGGGGCCGTAGGTCGCTTCTCCTGGAGGTAGAATACAATTCCTCTCTGCTGAGAATGGGAATCCTTGTCCAATCCCTCCAAAACTGCTTTTACTGCTTTATCAATTGTTCCTTTCAACATCAGGTTCTCAGGACTCTGAATCATGCTTGTTTTGCTGTCTAATGTGCCTTCTGTAAGCTGTGAACTCTGTAGACGGAAAACCTTCCAATGGAATATCTTATAAGAACAATGCAAGTGAATTGGCTGTTTCTAGACCACTAAAGCTGATGGTTTTCACATAGTAGGATCTTTAATTTTCCATTTGCTGAAATCAGTGGAAGCTTCTGGCTCTAATCTGAAAGTCTGCCAGTTAGTATGTGTCTTCCTAACTCCACTCGCCTTTTTCAAAAGGTACCAGGGCATGACTCTTGTCAAACAAATTGGGTTTCTTTTATGATCACAAAGGGTTTCACACAGAGCCAAGTAATAGTGGTAAGGATGGATTTCCATATGCCCTTAGGCTTGTTCTTCATCTGCAATAGCAGATTAAGTTGGTGGAATCTAGCTTGTAGCTTCCATACCCAGTAGACATAATCACTACAAACTGCTTAGGTCAGGTCACAACTAAATGCCTACCCTGAAATGATCTCATGCACAGGTGGCATCCCAAAACTAGCCTTGACGGTGAACAGACTGTCAGGGCATCATAGCTTGTGATGTGTCCTTCCCACCACCACCACACCACCCCCAAGTTGGAATGGTCAAAGTTATACTCATCTCACCTGACTATGGCAGATGTGGAGCTTACAGAGAATTACAGTTCAGCTTAGTCAAAAGAACTGCTGGAGGGGTATCTTTCAAGGTGGTTCCCTCAAGAAAATCTGAGAATGGCTTGATGAACAGAACAAAAGACAGAATTTGTCCTGATGGTCTTCTAGGGCAAAGATATGAAAAAGACCAGGATAATACTCATGAAATGTACACACAAGAAGTTAAAATTTATTTCAAAGAAAACATTTTTTATTATTTTATATATGTGCTAGATCAAAGGAGCAACTCTGGAACTAGGCTGAAATTAATATGAAATCTAAAATAATCACAGCTTGTGATTTCTCTGCATGATATGTAATCACTCTGCTACAGTGCACATGACATAATCTGAAACATTATGAACCCATTTATTGGAGGGAAAAAGACACACCAGGATTAAGATTGGAAGAAAGGGGACATTAGCGTCATATGACTCCCTGAATGCCAGGCTAGTAGTTGCATGTGTCTTGTGGAATAAAGGAATTTACCTCTCTGGCCACCATGTTATTGCATGACATAAAAGACTACACTTTAGATCCAAAATAAGGTCTGTCCCTCCTTCATTTCCCCCCTGCTATTCTCAGTTGCCTCACCTCACTGCATACTCCCTTTAGGCTTGACTAAAACCCATCCATCTGTGGAAGATGGGAGTCATTAGGATCAGGTCTTCACCGTGTTTGTTGTATAAGGCAGTGCACCGTATAAATATTGAGGTATTACATCAGCAAGTGAAGTCTCCTCTCTGCTTGGTCCCATAATCTGCACAGAAGTACACTTGCTCCAAATGAGAGAAATACAGCTTCAGAAATACCACTTCTGTGCAATACATGAGACAAAGGAAAAGTTTTGTTCCAGCCATGCTTGAAGCTAATTCCAGGAAGCTGCAGTTCCTAGGAAAAAGGACTTCACTGAATTCTAGCAATAACAGATGTCCACAAATGAACTGCAGATAAGCTAGAAGCCTGCACAGCACTCTAGCACAAAACTCATGGAATGGAGGAGACATGGCAAGCACTTTTGTTTGTAGAAATCTTCCATAATCAAGTCAGTATCCAACAGCAGCTGAAGAACCCAGACTGCCTACTCCATCCACTGTGTCCATGCAGTTCCTAGGCAGTGACTTGGACGAAGTGCACTGTTTCAAGGAGCCGAGCAGGTAAAAAGGGGAAAGGTCTCCGTATTACTCAGACCAAGGGCAGCCCATCTACTCATCAGTGCACAGACCAACAAGCAGAGCCTTTTATGCAACCTTACTTGGTAAGAATTGGGGAAAGGGTACAAGATTCTTCTAGATTCCTTCTCCTCCCTTCTTTCAGTTTCAACTCGCAAGTGAAGCATTTCTTAACTTCCTTATTGCTGAAGTTCCTCCTACACATTTTTAAGACTCCCAGAATGGTGAAAAAATAAATCTGAAACTAAAAGCAGATCTGGAACCTGAAGCAGATTCAGATCAGTCAGCTCATCTCCACTGCTGTTCCAAAGACGGAGATGCCTAGATCACTCTCCATGCAAATGCAAACCTCTTGCTTTCTTGAAGGAGGTGCTACCTCCTTCCTTTTGCTACCTATCTGACTTCTGGCTGAGACGTGCCGTGCATGCTGATGTGAAATTACAAACCAGTTGTGATTTCTCAAAATTATTCTGCACATTCCTTCCCCAAAGCTATGGCCATCACTGGAGAACAACCAGCTCCCTGAGGTCTATGCAGTCACGGCCTAGAAGCCTGTTCCCAACTAATCCTATGGAAGTTATCGCTCAAGTTAGCAAATACTACAAGGAAAGGGAGCATTCCTCTTTCTGCATTGGATGGCACCTCTGAAAAGTGAGCCTGAGGGACACCGGAGCTAGTCTGTGAATAAATGGGGTTTGGACCTCCAGTTTCAGGCCATGCACACTGGGTCCACAGCATAACTGTGCCTGTGGAGATGCGCTGAAAGCTAAAGGACCTTCCCTATGTTATATGCATAGTCCTTCCCTGTACTTACTCTTCTGGAAACTGGAGTCAAGCCCTTGTCTTATGCAAGTAGATGAAATGGTAATTTCTCTTTCTCTCCATTGAAAGGCAAAGAATTCAAATCTAAGATTGTGTTCCTCGCACCCAGCTGCTTTTAGAAGCAGCCAAGCAGTTCTTGTCCTGGTAAGGCAAAGGAGAAGAATCTCAGCTAGTGCTAAGGGAGGAAGATACTGCTTCCCACTATGGATTTCACAGGAGGGTAATTTACTCAAAGAGGTATTTTTCTGCTCCTATTCAGAAAATAAGGTATAAAGAAGCCACAGAGAAGGACCTCATTGCCTGGGTCACTGATAGGGCACCAAGTCCCCTTCAGACAGTGAGCCTGGCATAATGTAAGAACAGAGCCAGTTCTTCAGTGTGCCCTTCCTAGGAAGATGTATCAGTGTTGAGAGGATGGAAAGCTGCTGAAGCAGAATGTCAGTCCACATATATGCTGAGATATGAATTAAGAACAACTCAAACTTCTGCGCAGAACATCTTGTTTGTACCCTGTGTGTGGAGCTGCCTGGTAAAGCAGGAAGAAAAGGAGGCAGAGTAGACCTATTTCTGATCTCTCACTGTGGTGTGAGCTGAGTATAATTAGGAACACCAACTCAAGCTGTGTTGGCTCCAAAGGCTCTCCATCAAATAATCAGATTTATGCTTCCAAAATCACGGTGCTTCTCTGGAATTAACATACTCCTTGCTGAGCCAATCTTTCACATGTAGTTTCTCAGGCAATGCTTGCTTAGCTTCTTTGGACTGTCTAAGGAGACACAGGTCTTGATATTTCCCTGCATAGCCCCAACTAGGGAGAACAGGGCAACAGAAGGTGCATGTCACTAAGGATATGGAAATGTTCCTGGGCAGACAAGTCCCAGCTGCTGCTTCATGTTAGGGGGACTCTACCTGCATGTTAAAGGAAGAGGAGGGAACACTGATCAGACTGTATGGGGTATCCCTGAGCTGCAAACCACAAGATGGAAGAGAGCAAGAAAGGAAGTGAAGGACAGAGACATTTGTATTCTTAAAGATGAAGACTGGGGATTTGGGACTCAAAAGTACCATCCTGGCTTGATGATCTCCTCTTTCAATCCTTGCATGCAAGGAAGGAGCAAAGGTGTGCTGTGACTTTCTGGTTGGCCTGAGTTCCAGAGGGGGGCCCCTCTTTGGAAGCTGTGCCAGCTGGAGCAGGGGGCTGTTCCTTGCAAAAGCTGGGGTCAGGGTGGGTGCCAAAACAGCATCTTGCTGCAGCATTGAGTTCTGGACAAAGACATCTCTGGAAATTCAGACTCCATGGTGGTTTCCTCCGATACTGAGCACAGGCTACTGGCTCCCTAGCAGGATGCGAAAAGCCAGAAGTGTTCAGAGAATACTAAACAGGGGGGAGGGAACAATGTAACTTTCCCCTCAGCCCTGCAGCGAGTTGCTTTGGCTACTGCAGCTTCCTTTGAGGGGCCCTGCCTCTCTATAGCTGCCGGAGGACTGCAAAATGGGATTTTGTTTCAGACTGACAGTGATGCAGTGGCAAATCCCCAAGCAAACAGAATTTGTTATAGTCCATAGGCACTTATTCTTCACAAGGAGGCTGTTAAGACTTAAAGCCTTCCCTTGGCACAGTGCCACCACAACACAGTTTCTGGTGTGCTCATGTCACAGGCTGGATGAATAGTACACTGGATGAATGGCATGTTGGCTGATGGTGACTCCTTGCACAGGGAAGAGATTCATCCTCAAACACATTACGAAGAGGAAGGTGGGCTTGCCTGATTTTCACACACAAAGGGTGGAAAAGAAAGAACTCTGATGGCTGAACAAAACTGAGACTGCTGGGACAAGCCGTCTCCTTATACCCTGTTTCCATTATGGTTCAATTATTGATGGCATCAACATACTTCACAGTTGAGAGCCTGCTGGCAGCTTGTCAGGATTGCAGATAAGTTATCAATAAAAGCAAGGGGCTTTTTGTACTGGGACGGGGAACTTTTTTTTCATGTTGGCTAGATCGGATCACCCCAGGTCTCTCCCCGTTCCTCCCCTCTTCCCTTCCCAGTACATAAAATCCCTAACAGTAGATCTTTAGGCACACATGTCCTAACCCTAGCTCCAGTTCTCTTTCTTGAAAGCAAGTTGCACAGCATCATTCACATCCTGCACTATGTAAGATGCCTCCACCAGGCTGGGGTCAAAGCAGAAGTCCCGATGGCCATGGAACACTGTTTCCGTCATGCACTCCTCCGTTTTACTGGGAACATCTGCATTGTGGCGGTAGACCCCAGTGCACACCAGAATTGACTCACAACTCTCCACCGAATTGTTGCATTCCTTCCTCAGCTCGAGATCCTCAGTTTGGGGACTGGCTGCCTGCGGGCTCCTCTTCACCCCAGCCTGGACCTGGTTCTGGTGAGCTGACTTGAGGTAGTTGTTGTACAGGTTTGCCCCATAGATATCGGACATAGGGTTATCCCTGGATAAGGTCACAGTGTGAAACAGAAATGAGAAACTAGCCCATCCATCAATTTCTGGCTCTGGCAGACTAGGATTAAGGCAGCACAGAAGGAGGAAAGGGTGCAAGACACTTGCTAACATCAGGAGAACCACCCAGACTGGGCCAGTGAGTTCATCTACTGCTGTGTCCCGTTCAGCTGTGGTGAAGGCCACATGCTTCACAAACATCTTTCAAAGGGGAAACGACACGTCCAAAGCACCCACAGCAGTTTCAGCCATTACTATAATGTATTCCCTATGATCCCGAAGCGTTTGGCCTAACTGGGTTAATGGTACTACATCTGGGCCTCTTTTTCTTTAATCTGGTCATGCTACATGCACTCTGCATCTGACAGTAAACAGCTTTGCTAGGGTGACAGGTCCCTTCAAAGTATTAAGTGTCGAGTGCAAAAAGCTAGCAAGCCTCTGTTCCAGGATGTGATACTCCAGAGACACCATGGGGATTTATGTATTCATTTTTGAAATAGCCATTTTAAAAAACACTTAAGAGAAGTCAGTATGCAACTCCCTAAGGAAACTAGCGGGAAAAACAGTCTCTTACCCAACTGCATAGAGGCGTCGGATGGGAGACTTCCAGCCCTGTTTCTCTGCCTGCTGTTGTATCAAGTATTCGGCATAGCGGTAGGTGACTGTGCTGGGTTTGCCAATCAAGGCTTCATACTTCAGTTCCCGGCCTGTTACTTTCTTGTAGATGTTCTCCAAGCAGAGAAGGAAAGTGCCATGGCCAAACCTGCTCCAGAAAGGAGATCATCAGTATCCCCGGTCACACCACTTCGGCAGCAAACACCCCCTGGTGAGGAGGAGCATCTGCTGTAGCCAGGCTACCACCTAGTTTGGACACCACATCTACCCACACACACCTCCACAGGCAATCGTTTAGCTTTTGCTTCTTGAAAGTTTTAGTCTTTGTTTCGCATGTAGTTTTCATCTCTCTGCTACTAATTACACCACACAGTCAAACCCTAAAACAGTCAAATGCTAAAAAATATCGTAAATAAAGATCATCTGCAGGAGAGATGTATGAAATAGGCTAAAACAAGTATCACACATGCTTTCACCTGGGCATCTTGGCTTCAGCCATCCACAGGAGATCCATGTTGCAGGCAAGGACAGGCAGATGGGGGTATGGTATATCTCGCAGCTCTGCCCCGGGGTTCCCGTTGCTCAAGAGTACATCAGTAATAAGTTGCAGGCTTGTTTCCCACCTCACTGGCTCACCAAACAGAATCACCCCTGAAAGATTTCAAGAGATGCTTGGAAATTCACAGTATCCAGGTACAGGACCCATTATTAAAAGCCACCCACTAGCGAAAACACTCCTCTGCTGGGATGCCCTGGCCAATACAGCTACCACTGGAACATGCCTGGTGGCAGGGCTCCAGTCTGCATATCCCTGCACTGCATGCACCATTGGTCCCAGATACTGGAGCATGGCACAGAGAAAAGTTGGCTTTGCTTTTATAGAGTTTGTGCTTCACACTGCATGAGCGCAGCAAGGCTGCCTCCTGACTGCATCCTCTGAATAAGCTGCCTGTGGATACCGATGAGCCGACAGCACGTCATTAGCTCCCATCCCAGCTGGCTTGCCTTGCAGTTATTTCTGCTTGCTGTTCATATGTAAACAAAGACTATTGCTTACCTTCTATAGTGGGAAAGCCAGTGGTTGGAGGAGGCTGCCAGAAAAAAAAATGAAGGCTGGGTTAGTAATACAAAACCTAATGCCATCTCCAAAACAAAACTAAAAAGGCTTCCTTTGAACCTGCCAAGGCAGTCCCATAAAGAGGCAGGACAAGGCCACCTGGAATCCTGAAGAAAGACTTCCCCTACCCCCACCTCCCAGATTGAATTTCACAGATCTTGCATTCCTGTCTCAAAGCTGGAGATGTCAACAGAACCATCTTACCACTCACTGCAAGGAACAGCAAGGGAAGACAGGCATGGCATGTGAAAAGAGGGGAAAGGCACTGCCTTTCCTGCAGAAGCCATCACTGGAAAGAACAGTAAGTTGCTGGCTGCTCAGTACCAGTCCCAGGCTCTAGCTAAAGTCACTAGCAGCCAGTTTCTCTGTGTCTTTGCAGCTTCTCCACCCCATGCTATATGCTATAAGTACCACCAGACCAGACCACCCGTTCCACTGATGCTTCAGGAAATTACCAGTTCTTTTGGCCGCCGGCTCTGATCTACCATGTCTAAGAGGGGATATGCCTTCCTCAGTGCCTCTATGGTGACCACATGCTTGAACCCCAGGCTATTTCAGACCATCAAGGAAAGTTGTGGAGTTTTTTAAGTTACTTGCAAAAGCATCTACAGGATTAAGGAATACAAGTCCCAGTAATAGTTATTTAACCTGGT
The DNA here is from genome assembly GCF_963210335.1 of Falco punctatus. Classification (NCBI taxonomy): domain Eukaryota; kingdom Metazoa; phylum Chordata; class Aves; order Falconiformes; family Falconidae; genus Falco; species Falco punctatus. The sequence continues at coordinate 23,476,874 of NC_137585.1, read as the reverse complement.
AATGCATAACCTCATGGCTTTCAGTCAAACCGTATGCAGTGCTTCAACCTACAAGTGGCCCTAAAGTTTACAAAAAAACCCCAGATGGGTGATTTAGTTTGTGATCAGCAATCCCTGGCACTAGGCAAAGAGCAGAGGCTGCTCCAAGACTGAATGGATGCATTCCGGGAGACCTTTAAGGCCAGGGTTCTCCTATCAGTGCAGTGGAGGTGTCTGGTCAGGCCTCTTGGTTAGAAGTCGAATCAGTGAAGCTCTGATCAGCTCAGCTGGTGGAAAGAAAATGGTCTGTGCTATAAAATTACGCAAGTGGAGAATGCATTGCACTTGATAGCAGAACAGCTTGCCCTTACTCACCCTACTGGCCTTGGGGAAACAGAGACGGGACAAAGTTTTGTACCAAATGAAGTTAAATGTTAAGTATAGGCTGTGACTCTGTGTGTACAGGCTGAGATGTCACAAACTCTGCATTCAGTTCTTACCTCCTGGCAGACATGGGATATGTCAGACCTGCTGTGCCCTCACCTCAGCCAGGCAATACACATGTGGGGTTGTCATTTAGACCTGTACTGGGACGCTCTGACTCTAATGATACTTGAGTTCCTTCAATTGCTGTCAGATTTCCAGGGAAAACCTTAGCTTTGGGAGAGCTGGGAGCAATCTCTAATGCACTTTGCCATGAAAGAATGGGAAGAGCACAATTTTATCTCAAAAGTGAGACAGACCCAAAGCTGATGGAGTCCTCGCAGTGACATCCCACCAACAGGAACAGCAATTACAGGAGAGGTAATCAGCATTAGAAGCCAAACACAGAACAAGGACAGCCAGGAGGCAAGTGAGATGGAGCAACAGTTAGTTCCCACATTCGAGCCTTTCCATGAGGGTGCATGCATCCCCCCTAAGATGAGACCAGTGACCATTCTGTCTCCTTGCACTTCTACAAGCTGACTGATCAAGTGGCAGGGGTAGGGGCAGGGCAGAAGCAGCAACGTGTAGCTGGGAAGCTGCAGCAGGAAATGCAGAGCACCACGAGATGCGCAGCAAAGGATACTTCTGGGCATTCTCCTCCACGGGCCCCTGCCCGGCTACCAGCATGCACTTCTGGTGGAACTGGCTGAAGAGGCGCAGGGGGCTGTGGGACAGGATCACCTGTTCTGGAGACACCTGCGGGAGGGAGGAGAGGCTGACAGGGGATCCGCAGGGAAGATTCCGCCCCCCCCCCCCCCCCGCCCTTCTCCTTGCGGTAGGGCAGCATCCCTTCCCGTGCCGCCACCTGCCTTCCGCCACCCTCTTAGGCTGAGGCAGAGTCAGTCAGTCGCTCGGTGGTGCTGCCACCCCCAGCCCTTCACTCCTCCCGGGGAAGCCGTGCTGGGTGGGCTCCCTCCTCCTCCCGGTGCTCCCCTCCAAAGTCGAGACACCCGAGCCGGGGAACGGCGAAGCAGCCCCTTCCCAGCGGCGTGGGCGCTCCGACCCTTCCGGAGGAGCCGCCCCGTCTCCGCTCGCCCTGCGGTCCCCGCCGGGGCACGGCCCTGCCGCCGTTACCTGCAGCCCCAGGGCCTGGGTCAGCTCGTGGGCCTTGGCCGACCTCAGGCAGTTGCCGGCGTTGGTCAGGAAGACGACGGGCACCCGCAGCCGCCCGCTGCTGTCCGCCAGCCTCTGGAAGGCCTGGCGGGCGGCGGGCACCGCCTGGCTGCCCCGCACCAGCACCCCGTCCACGTCGAAGAGGAACCCAAAGGTCGGCGGCTGCAAGGCGAGCGTAGGGGACGGTCACCCGCCGCCGGGAGTCCTTCCCGCTCCCCCCCCGCGCACCCGGCCCGCGGCGCCCTTCCCGGCCCGCCGCAAGGACGCGGGCGGCGGGCCTGGCCCCTCGCCCCCGGCGCCGCCGCTCACCCGGGCCCCGGCGCAGCCCCCGCGGGCGGGCGGCCCCCGCGGCCCCGCGGCGCGCAGCAGCCCCCGGCCGGCCCGCAGGCAGCCGCGCAGCGCCATGCCGCGCCGCTCCCGCCCAGCCCGACCCCGGGGCCGGCGGCGGAGCACGCCGGGGCTCGTAGTTCCCGGACTACAGCTCCCAGCGAGGCGCGGGGCGCGGCGGGGCGGGCCCGGGGCGGGCGGAGGGGTGGGCGCGGCGGAGGGGTGCTGCCCTCAGCCCGAGCGGGGCGGGCGGGCGCTGCCCCGGCGCGGGGGGCGGGCGGCTGGATCTGGCTGAGCCGCCGCCATCGTGGTGCCGGGGAAGGGTGCTGCCGGCTGCGGGGGTGCGATGTCCTCGCCCGCTTCGGAGCAAAGCGTTGCAGGTTCGGGGAGAGCTGGGAGAGAAACTGGAGGCGGCGAGGGGCTGCAGAAAGCAGGTGCCGCAAACAGCGGCGAGGCTTGACGTGGTGGAGGAAAGGGACGTACGCCGGGGGCACGGGTACAAAGAGCCCTGCAGTGGGAGAGGCGTGCAAAATCCTGACGGGAGAGATGCGGGCAGGAGGGAATGAAAGGCTTAGACCCCCCCAAAGCAACTGCGCCGAGTTTATCTAACCCGTTCACAAAATCACAGAACAGGAGACTCCTGAGTGAAGCTGCTCCAGTGCTGTATGGTCCAGCCCTCACAGCTGCAAAGGCATCTCCCGGCATATCGCCTGGTTTCAGTCTAAGGTGGTTACAGCTCACTGCCCGCTATGCACATGCAAAGGATCTTCACTGCAACTTTTTACCCCTGCCAACCGCTGCCCTGCCTTTGCTCAGTCTTTCCTATGCAAACCCAAACCTTGCAGTCTTTTTCCTACAGATCATACAGTTTTCTAAGACGCTTGGTCATTTTTCTTGCCCCCTGCGGCACTGTGTCGGGGGGGGCTCCCTCTTCCCTGCGGCGTGGGATAGAAATTTTGGTGCTGAATTCAGCTGAGGCCCTTCCAGACCTGAGGAAAGTAAAACGTTCACTTCACCTCCATGGAGATGAAACAATGTTTGTTTGCTTTCTGGCTAGGCTTGAGATCTGACTCCTGTGATACGGCAGGTTTAACACGTATGACTTTAGGCATCAGTTACGCAAACAGAGTAATTGTTTGTTTTCATGCTTCCATTGCCATGAACACCAACCTTGATTCGTTTTCGATCCACTTGAACACCAGAGCCCTTTCTGCAGAGCTATTAAAGCACTGGCAACTCAGGGTTATACACCTGTATAGATGGTTATTCCTCCTTAAGTGCTTTTGCCTTAAACTGAATTACCTACTATTTATTTTACATCATTTCCTCGACTTGTCAGGATGACTTTAATTTGTTAGAAGTGTTTGCAGCTTCTCCCGCTCTGGCAAAATTTATGCTGGCCTTGGAGACATTACTGAAAGTATTTAGTTCCCTGCAGAACTGGGCTTCAAACCTTCTTCGACTAGCACAAGGGAGACAGTTACAGCTACTTCCATGTACGCTCTTCTCAACTACTGACACACCTGCTTATAAACTGGGGACCTCCAGCTCGCATTTCCCTTGGCTGCTGGTGAAAATACAGTCAGAGAGAGAGGCGAGGGCTTTCTGAAATTAACAACAAATGCAAGAACCTTGTCTCGAGCATTTCTCAGGTGTCCACCAAGGCAGTGGCTGCTGGTGGAGAAAAAATTTGCTTGGTTTACTGTGATTTCTGCCTGGAGTATTGGCTAACGTGGATTTATGGCCTTTTAGCAAATCTACTACTTGCAAGTTAAATGGGTTGGTTTGGTTACCGGCCTCAGCACCTCTCGCCGCTGCAATCAGGCTGTCCGAATTGCATTACCGGGGTCAGTCAGTCCCTTCTTTTTAACTGTAAGGATACTTTTGCCCTTTTCCTGTTGCAAAATAGCTGTGAGAGACACCTAGCCAGTTCCCTATCGTAGAGAGGATTTAATTAGCTTTATATTTATCTAAGGATATTTATCTATATATCTTTGAAGGGGGGGGGATTCTCCCCCCGCCCCGGTTACGGGCGGCGCTGAAGCCTGAGGCGGCACAGCGGGGCGCGGGGCCCAGCCGCCATTTCCCCCCGCACCGGGCGGGCAGTTTCTCACCTCAGGCTGTTCGCGCCGCTCAGGGGCGCGCGGCGCTGCGCGGGACGGCGCCTCCCGGCGAGCCCGGCAGGGGGCCCCGCTGCTCCACGGCGCGGGCGCGCGGGGGGGGGGGGGCGGGGCGGGGCGCCCGCCCCTCACCTGCGGGTGCAGCGGGCCCCCCCCCGCTCAGCGGGTAGCAGGGCTGCGGGATGGGGATGGCGATGGCAGTGTCTTACTGGAGGGAGGGGGTGTTGTTCTGCTCCAAAGTGAACTCTGGCAGTGCGGAGCAATGGAGGAGCAATTTCTAACCTTCCCCCCCCAGGTGAGGTGCTGGCCCTGCTAATGCCGTTTGCATGCTTGGCAGCATTTTTCCTCTTGCGGAACACTCGTAGCAGAAAGCATTGGTGTGGTTTGTGCCACCACAGCACAGGGCGGGATGTTGGAGGTAGGACCTGGGGTGGGTGGGGGATTTTATGGCCACTGTGCCTCCGACACACAAGGGTTGGTGGGCAGGGCAGCCATGTTATCAGCCAGGGTACCCGCTGTTGAAGATGTGCCCCCAAAATATGTGTCTGCCCCAGTGAGCGTTCCCAGCAGGCTGGCAGAGCTGCTGTATTTATTTTTGCAAGGAAGACTGTCCAGCAGGCTGAAGTTCTTATTTTTAAACCAACGCGGAGGGAGTTTGCCAGTGGTTGGGCACAGGCTGAGCCTGGCATGCACAGAGGGACCAAAAGCAGCATGGCTGCCAAGCACTGCACCTGACGGTACCTGCTATGGCTGCTGAGCCCCCATCTTTCCAGCAGCAGGAGGCAGGCTTTAGCCCATCATCCCTATGCTAAATGCCTGCCCATGTAATTTTCCCTTCAAGAGTCAAGACTTTTTCTGGGACTCTACTAGGAGCTTCCCATTCTGCATGTTATACATGGACAGACCACAAGATTTCTTCTGCAGGCACATCTGGCAACAGCCATATCCCTTAATACCCCTAGAGATGGTCTGTCTGCTCTTCTCACACCAGCCCACAGGAGACTCCCTCTTCTTCCCCTGTCTACACCGTACTTAGATGTTTCCTCCACCCCCTTTCATAGCTGCCTTTAAAGACAAGCAAAACAGGCGGTTGCCCACAGCCTTCTCCCGCGGGTTCCTACGTAAACCCTGCAGCTCTGTTTTCCCTGGACTCACAGCCCTGTCATCACACTCCCCCCACCCCCCACCTTCCTGACCTTTTAACATCCCCCTCAAAAGCAGCTGTACCTTCCGTCTCTTTTCTTACAGCAGAGGCTCTAATGGCCTGAACCAGCCCTCCCCCCCTCAGTTTATCTCTTCTCTTTCTCTGCTGCAGCCTGCTCATGGAATGATGGACAAGCTAAAGGTTGAGAAAGAGAAAATACAGTAAAATGCCTTTCTTATCCTGTAATGACCAAGGGGGAGGACACAGCCTGATAAAAATGACAAGCAAGAAGAATCAAGAGCTAGACCCTTCACCTGCCTGTCTCTCAGAGGACAGAAAACACTTGATAGACCTGCCATGATTGCAACTGCTGCAAGCCTGAAAGAAAGGAATCAAGTTCTGAGTCAATTAGAGCTACAGGTTTCTGGCCAAAGAAATGTCCTTCTGCTGCTACTTGTGAAAAGACTAATCCAGAGACTTACAGGAGAAAAACCTGAAGCAGGCTGAGTGTTGGGACCTAGCAGAACACACATCTGTAGCCCTGTGTTCTATGGCCAGAGGGCTTTGCTTAGCATCTGGTATCTGCATCGTTCTGCTGCAGTGATGGAGGCCCACACAACATATAGATCCAGCTGCTGTCTTGGGCCTATCTCTATTTTCAACCAGCTACTTCACTCCTCTGTTTTTACTGGCATGATTTTTGACAGCCACCACTAGTGCTGGATCAGCCATTTCCTGCCGGTGAGTGACCAGGAGGCAAACATTTCATTTGTTAAAGTGCTCCAAAGGCAGCCTAAGCTGCTCCGCGACAAAACACTGCTAGACCTGTGTGCTTCGAGCAAAGCCCCATCCACCTCCCCTTTAAACAAATGGAACCTGAGGATGCCACGGGGAGAGATAGATGGGGGAGATAATAGGCATAAGGCTTTATGTATTCCTATGGCTGCTTGAAGTAACCATCACAGAAACTTCCATGGATTTTCTACTCTCCTTCCTTGCTCCTTAATCTGGATGGAGACTGAAAGGGGGCTCTTTCTGCTCCTTTAGGGCTGCCCTACTCAGCCTCCCACCACCCCTGCGGCTGTCTCTAGCCCCCCTGCTTGTCCGAATACCTCCTTTACCAGGTTTGCAAGTTCTCTAGCTGGCCCTTTCTTCCCATGCTGACCACTAGTACTTCAGGCAAAGAGCCTCAGGTTGTACCATGTAGTCAGCTGGTGCTGCACGAGGCACTTGCCAGCTTCAAAAAGAATGGGCTAGTCACTCTTCTCCTTGTTTCCCTGTGTTAAAATCATGCTAAGAGCGGGTAGAATGACCTTCAGTAGTTCCTTTTACTTTCCCGTGCTGTAACTGCCACAGATACGGGTGGTCTCTGTATGAAAACACAGCCCTTGAGCTGGATGCAGCTGCTGTGTGGTTTGGGGAAGGGGGGGGCTGGAGGACTTGTGTCTTGTCTCTGCCAAGTGGCTTGGGCTTGACTCCACTGCGTGTTAGCCCCATGGATCAAATTGCCCTTTGCAGCATGCTGTGAAGACATTTCAGACTCCCTGATAACTGTACTCCAGGTTAAGTGATGTGAAACATCCCCCTCCAATGCACACTCCAAATTAAAACCTCACGTCAAACACAGGCATTCCCAGTTCTTTTTAACTGGGGGAGGGAAAATAAACCCCACAACTTAAAAGAGGTTTAAAAATTTAAATATATACTATGTTCTGAAAGAGACAGGCAAGAAAGCATTATGTATGCAATGTATTTCCCAACAAATGTGAGCAGGGAGCCAAGGTACTGAGGATAAAGGAATGGACTGGAAGCAAAATCCTTGAAAAGTTACTGCGAATGCTCAAAAGCTGAGTCTCAGTGAAGCTCCGCAGCCAAATTTACCCAAAGCTTTGAGGGTATCTGAATGGATTGATCTTTCTTAACTGCTGCGGTCCAGCCTAAATCCCTCCTTTTGTGAACACCTGCAGTCAGAGAGGTGAGAATGCCGTCTGGGTTTCTCCATTTGTACCTTTCTCCAAACAAAGGCTCAGTCTAAGGCAGAGTTGATCCCCAGCAGTAAAGCAGGCTGGCCCTCCTGTCAGACTCACTAAGGCCCTAAGAATGGTTAAAGCCCAGCTACTTCCCACGAGGACTTTTGGGAAGCCCCAGTCACCAGACATGGCAATGCCCTGTTCAAGGAGGAGTACAAGGAAGGCTACGCCACTGGAGTCAGTCTTGATCCATCCAAGAAAGATCAATCCATTCAGATATTCCATTGTGGTTCAGGTTCACATGTAAAAATATGTGATCAGGATGGAAAAGCTTCTGCTATCTGACCAACCCCAAGAGGAATACCATCAGCAGAAGCAGAGTCACTAGGCTAGTCACAAAACCAAGCACAGCCCTGTAGAGTCAGGCCTCAACTTTCTGAGGTTTTCACCTTAAGATCACCTCAGACCTGTACGATTTTAAACCCCAGTGATTTTTGTGCTGTAATTCCAAACAGCATCACCCACTGATGGCTCCAGACACCGGGCCACATCACGTCACAGTTCCTGATGCAAAGTAGGTAAATGGCCAAGCGCACAACAGGCTTTTCCTGGGAAGGCAAGAACAAACTGGGCACAGCAGGTAAACTGGACCCAGCAAGTGTTTGGCAAACAGAAGATCTAGTCACGCTGCTAGCATAGGTTGTGAGGAGGGAGCACTACAGGTAACCAAAAAGCCATCAGTTGGTCAAGCCCTCAAGAGACCGTGCTTGGCAAGAGCTGAAACCTTTCCACAGCAGCAGAAGAGGAAGGGACATGGGTCAACCTGTATTGAGGAACCCAGCTTCTCCCACACTGGCTCTGTAATGATTAGCTTCACCTTGGCAGCGAAGAGGCTTACTTAAGGGAGAATCAACTCAGGGCAAGTAAAAGTTCTTCACCCATCCACATATAGCAAAGGCAAAAGATCAGGGAGCTGAGAGGGACATGGCTTTGGGTCACTAGTTAGCAGCCAGTCCACCTGTTTGCAGCAGTCTCCCTCAGCAGCATTATAATTTCCCAAGTCAGTATTTATAATCTGACCATGACCAAAGCCTACCTTGGGGACTTTAGACTGCACTCTGTACACAACATCCATGGAGGAGGAGGGAAGGTGGCTCTACTCTGGCTCCTCCTTCAGTATAAAGCTCGTCAAACCTGCATCAAGGCCCGGGATTTAAGCCTGCGAAGAGCAGCTGCTGGTGCTGCAGAGGACGGTGTGGGGCATGTGGGCAGAGAGCTGGAGCAGAGGCAGCTGTGGCTGTAACAGGGCTGGGGGTGTGAGGCACTGAACCCTGCGGGTTAGTGAGGTCTGTGACTGGGTTCTCGCTTGTTGCTTTCTGTGGTTTGTGTTGCTGACTTTTGCAATATAGAGACCTTTGGTTTCTTGTGGTTTTATTTGTTCCTTGTTGTGGGGGTTGTAGTGTGGGTTGTTTTGGTGTTTTTTTTTTCCCTGAGATGACTGGAGGTGAACTTGCAGCCTGTGAAACATGGGCAGTTTAACATGGGCTGCACAGCTTGATCTGCTTCTGTAGTGAGTATATTTGCCTCCTGCTAAGGTGTTTTAAGCAAGGTCAGTGGAAATAAACACTATGGGCAGGCAGCTTGAGACAATTAGCAGAAAACAGAATGAGAGCCAATTTGCCCAAGCTGGTCAGGTCAGGAAATGACAGTCCTCACAAGCCTGTGGCTCAGAGGAGGGAGATGTCTTTCAGCGGGAACTTCTGTAAATTCTCCCCTGGCTGATGGCAGACCAGCATAACTGTACTGAAGTCAGGGAGAGACACTGGTGGATCCTGGCTGTGTACTTGGGATATGTGTGCCAAAGGATTTTGCTGAATTTATTTAGAATCCTGATGAAGATTTTTTTTTTAATCTAGCTGCAATTAGTTTTTTCCTGATATTTTGGATGATGTTAAGAAAGGGAATTTGCTTGTCATGACACTATTTATTCTGTGTTTTCTGCAATACCTTTTTGCTAAAGAGCTGGAAACTACAGAGGTCGAAGTGACCACTATGGATATCCACAATGTGAGAGTAGCTCTCTACCAAGGTGAAAATCTGTCTAACTGGCTGAATGAGGGCACATTTGCACTCTGAGTTAGGCAGCAAAGGCTGGTAGCAGAACCCCATGAAATCAAAAGGTGTTTCCTATAAATGCAGAGGCCTTATGGTAATATGGCCCAGTGCAGGGGGACAGTTTCAATTAAGCTGGATGGAGGAAGCCAGGATGTTTTTTCTCAGCTGAAAAGTGTTTTGGCTTCCTTCTGACCAGAGGACAGGAAAAGATTTTGCTTTGGGAACTGAGGCACCTCTTCTTGGCTTTATGATCACTGTGCAACCAGGCTTAAATGTTCTGGGAGCAAGTTCCATCAGCTCGTTTCCAGCCATGGTAGGTCCTGAAATAGCAGACATCAGACCTATGACCGGTTCTTCGACCTAGCAGTGCTATTTTGGCAGCAGGCCCAGGGTTAAACATAACAAGAGTAATTTTCAGTCCTTACTCTCATGAAGGTCAGTGTCCCAAATGGTTGGATGTTTGTCTTAGCTGTTTCCGGACAAGGTCTGCATTTTGTAATGATAAGGTGAAATTCAGAGGTCCTCATGCTGGCAGTCTCCTGCTAACTCTAATTAGAAAGCCTGCTTTTCCTAAATAAGGATGTCAGGATTTTGGTCATTGCCAATTTTTAATGGTTATGACTATTTTGAGTGGGGTGTTCTTTTGTTGTTGCTGTAAGGGCTCACTGTTCCCTTTTACCTCCAGCCCATGACTTTCACAGGATAGTTCAGCCCATTCTTAGCCTTAAGCCTGTTAAGCCTAGCTTACCAGAATCGCCCATTGCCAGGTGAGACTTTGAGGTTCATTCATCTGCTCAGGTCACATGGAGGAAGCAGTCTCCCTCTTAGCAATAAGCCTGGCTCGCTCTGGCTTGCCAAATGCCTTCTGAGATGTGTCTCCTCCCCTCTAAAGCTCCCTCAAAAAGCTATCAGAGAGGTCAGCCACAAATTGGTCCCATTTTTTCTGCCAGACATCTTTGGCCTTGGCTTTCTCATCTGGTAGCATGGCACTGTATCTGTGAGGAGGAGAAAAGTCAGTATCAGACAGGAGACAAGGGGGCAGCTATTTCAAGATCAGTGACCAAAATGAAAAGTCAGGAAGCAGCAACAGATTAACCCTTGCAGGGCATGCCTACACTGCAGAGAGTAACGTAGTGTAAAGAGCTTTGCACTCCTGCCAGCTGGGCTCGTGCTAGAACAAGAAGTGTCATAGCCAGATCAACAGCTACCGAGTCCTGCACCATGAGGACAAACAGCTCAGTCTGTGTAAGCTGGAGATCGCTGGGTGGCACCCAGTGACTAGTACAGAAGAGACAGCACTGCTGTTGCTTTCAGATGTGCCTTGGGCTGGGTCCAAATTAGTAGGAAATAAGAGTATTTGTTCTCTCCCTGGCCATGCGGAGACTTGGGATTGACACAAGGACTGTCATGGGATTTGGCAAACAGACAAAGCTCTTGGAATGTGTAGAAAGGCCCTGGGCACCACATTCAAACTATTTTGGGACATTCAGAGCTATCCAGATAAACAGAAGTGGCTAAACACACACAAGCTACATGCTGGTAGATTGTTTTCCTGTGTTTCCCCAGCTGGCCATGGCAAATGCCACAGCAAGCCAAGTTTTGGCAGAAATAGACAAGCAATACGAAGACGTGAGCTTTCTCCCATAACCAGAACCAAGTGCTGGAGGCAAGTTTGCAAAGGATGGAAAAGGAGGAATGAACAGAGTCACCGAGTTAAAGAAAGGCACTCAACGGCACGGGCAGGGGAGCCTCAGGGGCCCCTGTGTCCTGCCCTTGGAGGAGACATGCAGAGGAGACTTTGGGTTAATGGCAGCCCAGTTCACGTGGCAGAGGAGACTCTGGGGCCAAAACCAAATACAATGGGTTTCCAGGGAGCAAGCTGATAGTCCCCTTAGCATTACTATGGCTGGATGAGAGAGGCAAGGAACTTACTTTATGGAGTTGAGTGCAAGTTGTTTTAAGGTCCTCAGGTCGGCACTCATCCCTCCGATGGCCATGAACACCTCATAGAAGTCATAGGAGACTCCCTTTGCCCCAAAGATAGGGGGATCATCGGGGCTGATCACAATGGGGTGTCCTTCAGCCATGAGGACAGCTGCAGGGTGGCTCCGCAAGTCAGCTACCAACAGCAGGACCTTGGCGGGGAAGGGTGGGAGACAGCATCACATCAGGTTATTGCCGTAGCCATGTTTGCATTACAACACTCGTCACACTCCATACCTGCTATAGCCGCTTCTGTCAGCAGGTAGTCATGGAGGGAGGAAGAGCCTCCAGAGGGCTGTTCAGACTGTGTTAGGCATTCTGCTCTGAAAAGCTGCAGAGGGAGACTACTTGTCTCCACTGACTATACAAGGAGATGAGTTTCTTAAATTAATCACCTAAATCAAGGCCAGTGGGATGAATAACTTCTGGTTATTTATAACAATTTGACTGTGAGCATTTCAGGAACAGTCTTCTGGTTATGTATTTGCCATGATGCCTAGCCCAGGGCATCTGGAGCTAGTATCAGGGGTTCTCTACCTCAAGGCTCACACCGGTACATATCTAGCCCGGGGCATCCTTTCTGCTGCATCCAGGGGACAATGGGCAGCACACTAATGTGTTGCAAAAGAGTTCTCCATGGTTATGAATTCTACAAAACCAGAAGACTTCCAGGTACAATCCCAGCTTCTCAGCCTCTGGCTCTCCTGGCTTTGAAGTATTTTCCACTATGTCTCTTTAGGCACCTCCCTGGCTCTGGGCCTCATCTCCCCTAGGGAGGACTGCCTTCCCAGGTTCCTCTGGACAGGAATTTAAAGGGTTTTGAACTGACTGGCATTACAAACCTTATATATACACAGGATGTGTCTACATAGTAGGCTGCAGTGTGATGTGGTGCAAAGGAAACTGAGCCAGCCTGAGTGCGACAAAACGTCTAGCTGCCCCCAGCTCCCTGCTGGTCCTCATTGCTATGGTAAAGTCCCATTCCAGTGTCCCAGCCCCAAGACCTAAGCTTTTACCAACATACCTGGTTGGAGATAGGACAGACTTCTACAGGAACATCCCTCTTCAGAGACAAACTTTTGGCTACAGGGTGTTTAATGAGGGCAAGTCCATGGCCAATCCGACTGGTATTCAGTAGCAATGCATCCAGCACATTATTGTCTACAGAGGTGCCCTGCCAGTCTGAGTAGAGACAAGTAAGAATCACTGCAGTGCTGTGAGCAAATGTATCTTCTCAAACAGCTAGATTATTTTGTTAATAAATGTCCCAGTTGCAAGGCAAGAGGGTTGCTTAAACTCTGAGTTCCCACTTTGCATTTTCAGTGAAACAGGAATCCAGATTTGCCCAGGACATTGCCCAGCACAGATACCCACTCATCTCACCTGGCTTTAGATGTCAATAGTATTGCTCTTACAGCTAAGCTAATCATGCTCATCTCCATTCATAGCCAATGGAGAGAAGTAATAATTTCTGTGGAATAGCCTGTGTATTATGATGAGGTGCATTGTGCCTTAGAAGTGCTTGTTACTGTCCATGGCTATAAAGTGAGCCTAGAGTTACAGTTCAGATGTAGACATCTTCTCTGTAGATGCCAACATGCAATAAGCATAACACAAATTAGACACAACTGTCATGCATGGTTAGGATAAATCCCACCCACACGGACTGAATAATATATTGCTAATAATGCATTGCCCCAGGAATGAAGGGTGACAGTTACTTTGATGAGTGTATTCAGTTAAGACCTGAGGCTGGCTAGACATTCCTTCACCTTAACATATAAAATAGTGGTTGAGGAATTCTGCTGCTGCTGCTGTGGATGGGAGGTGAGCACAGCTCTGAGGAGGAAACGGCTACCAGCAATAATTCTTGCAGCATGACTCCATGTCACACAGAGGGCAAAGGCGCTGAGCAACATGAAGCCTACAGTCAAGAGCAGGGAGCAGGTAGGGGAGGTGCCATGTAGGAATGCTACAGCAACAAGCTGATATGGGGAGAAGCATAGGGAAGACCACTTATATATACATGTATACAAACATGTATCATCTTGATACAGCCAGGTTTGCTGTTTCTGTGCTTTGCAAGACTTCTTGCCTCTGCAAGCAATAACAGGCCCTGAGTCCTCATGCTTACCAGTCTCACCAGCATGGAAAAAGTATGGCAAGTTGACCCCCAGGGAATATGGCATGGTCAGGGCATCCTTCAGGTCCCATAAAGAATGACCTTCATCCTCATTGCCAACCTGGGGGAAAGAGGAAAGGTGTTTTTGAACATGCTCTGGAAGATGGTGGGACTCACAGCTGTATATCACCAAGTGCCAACTGTACTGAAATTACAGTGCTGTTGGGTAGGGAGTTGATTCAGGGGATTTTGTCAACTGCCCTCAACAAAATCCTTAGTTGAAGGATTTGCGATTCATTTACAATAATTTCAGCAGAGAAGTAGAGGATTTGGTTCTGGTCTAAAACGTATGCCATATTATACATGTAGTTATAGTGCACGTCTAGGGGTTAACACAAAGCCACAGAAGAAATACAGTTACCAGATCGAAGCCTGCCACGGTGTCTGGGAAGCGGGCTCTGAGAGCCATGGCAGTGACGATGGCTTCTTTAATCTGGGAAACATTCAGCATCCTAAAGAGCAAGAGAAAGAAAGCGGTGCAGAGGCTCACTCCCACAGGCCTGCCTTGGGTTTGAGTTGTGAAATGGGGCCCCCAGGGGTATTTCCAAAATGCAAGTTGCTCCTGAATCTGACAGCAGCTTCAGGTCTCCAGAGTAATAGCAGTAGAAAATTGATATTGTGAAAGGAAACCCCTGAATGACCAGGAAATGCCTGGCTAGACCCTGCTGTCACTTGAGTTGAGGCATGCTTGTCTGACTCATTGGCTTTCCCATATACCAAGCAGGGAACGCAACAGCATGGAGAAAAAGTGTTTAGATTTTTTTTTTCCTCTCAACTGTTTTGCTGGGAGGTGGGATGGTAACTGCATTTCAAGAGAGCTTTACATTTAGAATTCTTCCAGTCCTATTGAACTTCAACATCACAGTGCTTTTTGCAGACAGACTCTGTCCATACCCAAGTTGGCCAGAGGCAAGCCAGCTCTGAACTGGGAACAGCATCGTGCCGAGCTGGAGTGAGTAAGTGCTGCTGAGAGGTCTGTTATATTTGCTCAGGATCACCTCACATGACTTCATAGCATCTGGCTGACTTGGAGAACAGCCTTGTGCCCGCCTGCGAACAGCAGCATGAACATACCATACAAAGGCTGCCGGGAGAACCGCATTTGCAGGGTTCCACAAGGACCTTTGCAATACCGAGTGCCCACACTCGGGTACTGCTGTCACTGCTTCAGCTTCCGTAGAGAGGGGGAGTACCGCTAGGCTTGGGAAGAGAGCGTGCACCGCTTGGACACGCACACACTCGAGCAGCCCTCCCCTTGCTCATTCCCGCACCTGAGGTTCACAGACGCTTGTCTCTCTGGTGCACACCATGAGCTAACCCTGGTCACTTTGCACGTATGCAGACTTATATAGATGATTTCTCATCCTTAGCCTTTTACATGTGCCAGGGAATGCTCTGGGACTCAACACCCTGGGTCTGATGACACGTGGGCACTGCTAACCAACTGTGGCACTTCAGCCCAGCCCTCAGCATCGCTTCTCCTGGCCTGGACCCCTCTCCCCCACCACCACCTCCACCATAGCACAGCCAGCCATGCACAGCCACTCTTAGCCTCGCTCAGCCTCTACCTGTGTGCTGTAAATATAATTTTGGCTCCAAGAAAGTCAGGGTGCTCCTTTGTAAACTGCCTGATCACTTCCTGGTAGGTTGCCACGGACCATGATTTATTGTGCCGGGTGCCATCCAGTTCATACACCTGCAGGATGAAAAGCACATGGCAAGCAGAAGTTGGAAGAGGTGTTTCACTGGAGGGTGAGAGAAATGAACTAAAGAAAACCTTGGGAGAAGCAATGTGCTGCGGTCCTGGCAACAGGGCAGAAAAAAGCCGTTAAATCTGTGCAGAACATTTTCTTCTTGAAGCCTTTACCAGCTGGCAAGAACCACGGAGTGGTTTTCACCCCTCCTATGTGATACAAGAAACAAGTTTCTCCATGTTCAGACATGGCAAGCGAGTGCCCTTGAGTACCCAGAGGAGACCATGACCCCTTACTCACATCTATATCAAATGCTGGAGCGTTTTGTCCAGCCGCCTGGCAGCTCACATGCGCTCTGTGCCTTGCAGTGGCAGTCTGTCAGCCAAGGCAGCCCCAGGGCATGCAGAGGTCTGAGCTCCATAAGCTACCAGCTGGGCTGGGCTTCTGCTCCCCTCTGCCAGAGGTTTGCTCCGTGACCTTAAGTCAGTCATTTAGTCTTGCCATGGTTTCCCAGTTCTCTGGCTGCAAACTGGGAAAAATAATCCTTTTGGCATGCTCTGTCTCATCAGCTTTGTGAGTTCCTCACTACCAGGGCTATACACAGGGCTTTTGCCCTGATTTCAGCGGGGCTGTAGACCCTGCATGCCCCAGTTGATACTAATCCACAAAGGCCCTGCCTGGAGTCACTCACAAACAGTGGCTGAAATCACTCCGTCTGTTCCCTTCTTATCCTTTTTTTATCCATATCTTCTCTCTTTCACCCTTGTCCTCCACCCTTCAGCTGGTACACTGCACCTTCATACTTTCCCTTCGGTGCTGCCCCTTGCAGTGATGCTCCTCACTAAGCCCCCACACCCCATCACGCTGTGGCATCCCCCTCGCAGGCACCAGCAGCCGTGGGGTGGCCACAGGCGCTCAGAGGGAATTTTCCCCTGCTGCAGCCCATGGGAATGTGAGACTTTGCACAGCTGAATTTGCAAACACAGCTGGGTTTGGGGGGCTTTTCCACAATGTTTGCTGTTTCGCACTAAATCTCAGCTTTCATTTACTTTACTTCAGGGGCTGCTTCTGGCGGGCTTTGCTGTGAGGCGAGCTTTTGCAAGTGTCAGCGCTGTTGGCCAAACCTTGCAGAGGATCTCCAGCCAGACAAGCACCTCGCTACTCCTGTCACACCCTGCTCACCTTGACTTTCACAATGAAGTGTTTCCACTCCCTCTCCCCTGCTCCAGCCCAGCTGGCACTTCCCTGCCGGCACTGCCCATGGGAGCCAGCAGCCTGGCATGCCCACAGCTCCTTGCAGCGCTACCTGGGCTTCAGGCAGCCTGCCCGCCTGTACCTCGCAGCACCTCAAGAAAGCCCTGAGGCTCTGGAAGCTCCCATGCCTGAAGCCAGCATTAGGGGCTGGATGGGGAGCAAATCTTCCCTGCCAAGCCTCTCTTCAAAAGACATTACAACCATGTCTAAGGGCTGCCGGTAAAGGCAGGGTATTTTCCAGTCAGGCCCACGCACTTGTATCATTGCAGAAACTCTTGGCCTGGAAACCTGTGTAACCTGGGAGGATGCCAGCGCTCACGCTGTCTCACAGCACAGGAATTTTGACATTGTGTTATATTCTCTTTCCAGGTACCCCAAAGACAGATGGTAACTGAGTTCCGAGCAACTGGCCCATAACCAACCCCCAGCAAAGTAAGATACATATAAGCTTTGTGGTTTTCTCCACCTCTTTTTTTTTTTTTTTTTTCTTTCTCTTTTCAATAAACCCTTCTCATCTCAGGCATGACAGAGTGCCAGCCTGCAGCCCTGACACTGAGACCTCTTTTGCTATGGGGCCAGACGAAGCCACAGCAAGGCAGGGTTAGCAGCCCCACTCTCCAGCTGTTGGGGGGAGGCATGCACAAAGCTAGATCAGCCTCCAAATTTGTCACAGCACCTGCCTGTCTGCTGATAGGGTGGCTGCAGAGCTGCCCAGCACCAGCGGTTCTTGCTGGGGTGCAGACATTCATCTGCAGTAAGCTGGAGCCCATGAGACATTGCATGCAAGGGCAATGGTTTAAGGAAGTTGCTAGCAGGCACGTTTGGGAGTTGGGCCATAAGCAGGTCATCAGTATGGCTGTGGTGCCAGCAGCAAGCTGCTACCTGCATTCCCACACACAACCCATCACCACCACCTTGTCCTTCAGCTGCTGCTGGATGGACCTTGCACAGCAGTTTTGTTCCCCTTGCAATGGACTGTTAAGAACGTGGGGGTAGGTGCTATGGTAAGGAGCAGCAGCCCCGGTTCATTTGATTTCGTAAGGCATTTGCCTCTCTGACAGAGCTCCCACCCCCATGGTGACCCATTTGGAGCTGGTCTGGAGAAGTGTATGGAAAAGGTGTGCCTGTAGTGTCAAAATAGCCACTGGGAAAGTGAGAACCATCACAGCCAAAGAACAGTGGTGGGGTCTGCTAGTGCTTGGGAAGGTGGTGAGGCAGTGTAGGGCTGTAGGACAATCTGACCAGCTCCAGCTGACATGCAGAGAGAAAGGCCTAAACTATCACTACCGGATTTTAGCATTAGTGGCAATGAAAGGAGCAGTTGTATTTCACGTACATAGCCAAATTTTTATGTTGTCTGCATAACTATGGAAGACTGTGCTTTGCCAGTTGGTTTACTAGCCTGCTCAGAGAAATCATTCTGAAATAAGCTGTGGATTTAAAGTAACTATTCCAGAATAAGTCTCTGTTCAAGATGGGAAATTGTTCCAGAAGAGCTGCTACAGAACAGGTGATTCTGGTGCAGACAAAGCCGAGATAATCTTCCCAACCAGCAAGTTTTCAACACAGCTCTCAGTCAGCCTTTACAACGCAGTTTTGTGCTGTTGCCACAGTAGGTATCTTCCTTAGCCATTAAGAACAAAGCATCTCTCACTTTCAAGCCCTTGCCTATGCAAATCTCCAACAAAGACCTTTGAATATGATCAAGGTTTTCCAGCATCCTTAGAAAGGCAGGTATGCAAACATCCAAAAACTAAATTCAAGATAGGGCTTGAGAAAACTTATGGAAAAATAAGGATTTAAAAGAGTACTAGAGAAGCCAAAAAATACGTACCGGAGGCAGGATAGCTCTTATCTCGACATACTGTATGTTATCTTCATAGAGCTCCAGCAGCCCCTGGTAGAAATAGGCCTTGAACACAGGTGCATAGCAGATAAGTCCAGAGGCAATGAGGAAGACTTCTTCAAATCTTTTCCAAATGAAAGTCTGAGAAGGGTACGCCAGCTCAGGGGCATCCGTCACCAGGGTCAAGTTTCTCAGCAAGCTGTACAAATGGAGAAAGAGAAGAGGAAGAATGAGAAGAACAAACAAGACAACTGGCTTTCAGTATGCAAAAAGCCGCCGGCTGGCAGCTGGGTGTTTGGTGCAGGAGGAAGGAGGTTTCATCCGAGACAGGTGTGAGTTTTGTTGTCAGAGCCCAAGCTTTGCGGACGGACGTGACACCCTCCCAACCCACCTGTTCCGGGGCACAGCAGGGCAGCGGCAGTGCTGAAGGAGGCACGTGTTCTTTGCGCAGGACTAAGAAAAGGTGCAAGGCTGTTCCTGCCACAATAGGGGCCCAAGGTCTAACTCTGAGCCTGTTGCTGCTGCAGT
Source organism: Falco punctatus (assembly GCF_963210335.1). Lineage (NCBI taxonomy): Eukaryota > Metazoa > Chordata > Aves > Falconiformes > Falconidae > Falco > Falco punctatus. The sequence goes on along the minus strand of NC_137585.1, from coordinate 23,458,133 downwards.
GCAACCGGTGTAACAACAACTGGTGCAGCTAGGAAGCATTCAGGTCATTTTTCTGACACCTGTATTTACTCCTCTAACGACTAGTACAGGTAATAGCTGACAGGTAAAAAGTCATATGCTACTTGTTGAGCTACAAGCAGGGTAAGACTAGGTGTTCAAAACTTGCCCTTCCTTTTATGAGGGCAAAATCTTGAGGAGCAATAGGGTTATGAAAGCAAGTATGATGTTTTTATATTGTAGGAATTGCACTCTGCTACCCAGGGGTATCCTTAATCCAAAACTAGGCTAGTACATTACTCCTGCAGACAATATATTCTCACAAACATCTCCAATGCATGTAAAGAGTTATGACACCCAGCCCTCTGTTCACCACCTAAAGGCAGACTGAGTCTCCAGGAGATGCCACGTACTGGGAAACCATCAACCTACTTACTAAGCCTGTAACTTGCCCTGGTACCTTCATATTGTCAAATTATGTAACCTAATATAAGCAGGGGGTAAACGGCTGTGAATCAAAAATCCTTTTCCCCTGCCAGTGGTACAAGCTGATATCCCGCCTGCCTTGCTGATAACTTCTCCAGATTGTCTGCTGGCAAACAACTGATAAGAATCGAAGGTCTGGGCTCTTCCTTAGTGGGACGGAAAGGTATTTATTTCCTCCATAGGCTCAGCTGGCATATAAGCCTCTTTCAGAAATCCAGAGGTGCGGTGGGTAGTTTTATCAAGCAGAGTTTAAGGAAGCCAGTAATCGCAAGATTATCTAGTGGTGGGTGACAGCTCGCACCCTGTGGTCAGTGTCTGTGCCCCAACACTGTCCTCTGACAAGCTGATAGCCTTCATCCTGCCCCAAGCCTTGCCTCTGGTAACAGCTCTCCTCCTGCTGCTGGTGGCCACCTGAAGAAGAGTTTGTAATACATTTCTCGGGCCAGTAGGCAAAGCCTAAATGGCAATACGGGGGCGATCACCTTCATTCCTGGGTGGACAAACTGAAGCCATCACAGCAAGCTACAGAGCCAGTTGCTTGCAGGCAGGTGGGTTTACCAGTCTGGCCAGGCCTGATGCTTATCTCGTGTCAGGGACTAATCAGATTCAGATATAGAAATACCTTCAACCATGCTTCATCTTTCATCCGAGTATATTGTTTCCCCTCAGTAACAGCTACTGATCTTTAATAATGTTTCATGTTTGAAGTTTTGGCCCTCATCCTCATGCAGTGCTCTGCTCTGTTATATGGGAGGTGTGGGTTTGATTTGTACTCCTATTATCTTCTTCCAGGAGGCTTCTGTGGATGGAATTAAAAACCTCCTTCCTACAGATGTAAAATGTGATCTGGTCCAAACTCATAAACTAAGACATCCCAGGCAGGGACATCCCTTTTGAGTTCCTCCATCCTGCCCATAAAACAGAGCCCATTCCCCCAGCATTTGCCTCTCTAAGGACCCTCTCCCAGCAGCTGCAGTTTCATTTCGTCTTCACTCTGTTAATTTCTTTTCTGGGAACAATTTTAGAAGCAAAACTGTACATAAAGAGATGCTCATACCATGTTAAGGATGAGATTTTCAAATGTCAAACAGGCAGGAAAATTCAGAGTTCAGGTTTCCACAGCAACTTCAGCTCTGCCCTCCCGCACATTACAACAGGGGCTTTGGTGACATATCACAGGACATGGGGTGACCCCAGCTACTGTTCAAGCACTCCATGCAACCAAAGGAGACCAAGCTGGACCACGGCAGGGGCAGGTGGCATTTCGGGTGGGCAGCAGGGAGTACGCAGCAGTGGGAGACACCACAGCATCACCCTAGAAACCAGGAATGCAGGAGCCAGGGGCATCTGGAGGCGCTGATCCAGCTGCCAGAGCTGCGGTGGAGGCCAGCCGCCGGCAGAAAGGGTGTGCTGCAGCTTAGCAGGGAGGGGAGAGGAGGTTTGGTGTGGGAAGAGCTGGGGAAAAGAGACTTTTCCCTCCCCTCCTGGCCAAAGGGCAGTTCCGTGCCAGCCCCGCACAGCGGCGGAGAGCACCTGCCTGAAGCCAGGAGCTGAGTGGGGCTGTTCCCACCAGCCCTGCAAGCACCGAGGGAAAAACCTCCCCATGGATCAAAAGGCCGTGCAAGCCCGTTCTCGCCACCCCACGCAGCTTTGTTTCAGATAAGGACGGGCGGTTAGTCGGGCTCCCACCGCATTCTCCCCTTGTCCTGTGAGAACTCAGCTCCTCCAGCAATGAGTGCACACAGGGCTCCGCTCCCTGCCTTTAAATCTAGCTGTACAAACTTGTAGTTGTTTACTTAGCCTGTGCTCTTGGGCTAGAAACAGCAATAAATCCCCACACTGCCCTGCTCCTAAAAGCACATAAATCAAATCGTGCATTTTTTATAATCCCCTTTCCTTTGAGACTGATTATTGATCCCTATAACTGTTGAAGATTTATTGTGTAATAGTGATCCATCCTTGATAACTGGATAATCTCCTAAGGGTTCAGGGGCTTTTGCCATCAGTAGCTCATGCAGATGAAGCAAAGCTTTATAAATACATTTTTTTGCTTCTTTTCTGGAATGGGCCCTCACCAGTGATCAGGTGCAGACTACAAATAGCCTTCCGTGTCATGTCATATATGCACTGAACAATGCTATTGCAATGCATATGCCCAAAGGGGCACAGCTAAAACGACCAGCTAAGGATTATTTATTTTCAGCTGTGGTTTTGCTTTCTCTTTTCCTGTTCTTTCTCCCCTAATTCCTTTACTTTCTTGTGCTATATAATGCAGAAGTGAATGGATTTGTTGCCTTGTTTTTAAAGGGATTCTTTCTCCTGCTTCTTTTTCTTTCTCGATGGGTAATTATAACCCTCTCCTCACCGTAGTATCTGAATGTCTTCCAGTGGTGCATTAAATAGTGTGACTAACATCTGTCACATGTGGTTCATTCTCTTTCTCTCTCTCTCATCCCTTCTTCTTCTCCCCAAGGGGAGACTTGTAGAGGGAGTGGAGTGCTTTGTTTCTGTAGTGCATTTTTATTCCTTTTTTTTTTTTTCCCCTTGTAATGCACACACTGCCCTATTTTTCTGTGAGATAAGGCAGTTGGAGGGCACGGAGGGGAAGGTGATGGCGGTCCGGGCAGCCACTAGTGCCCAGGGGAGTTGTCCCCGCAGCCTTGGCCATGGTGTCAGCTCCCTCACAGATGACTTCATCCCGGTGATAGAGAGCTCCATTGGGCCGTCCGAGCTGCGCCGTCAGGCACGGTCTTAATCCTCAGGCTACTGATGGGGGAGTGTGTGCGGTGGTATTTTACAAATATCTGGAATGTCAATGCTGTTTCCCTAAATATCTAGGGGCATACTCTTGCTTTGGAGATGCTGGACAGTATATTACATCTTGAGGAAAAAAATGGCATTCTCCCATATCATAACTGATTGTGAAGTAAATAAGTGAGGAATATTTTTTATTTTAAATCTCAAAGCAAAATTCTCTTCCATTTTCTGTCTCCTGGCCTGTGGTCTCCTGACACTCATAATAGCATCCTTCTGGAAGCTTACCAGTAACAGAATACTCCAGGGTCTTGACCCATAAGATGTGTATTTTGAATAGGAATGATTAAAGCTTCTTTTGAGGGAAACAAACATAAAGACTTCCATCCATAACACGTATGTATATGTATGCATATGTACCTAAAAATGCAAACAGCAAAAATGTAATGCAGATACCTCTCTCCCTTACCCCTTCCTGGTCAGGAATGCAGTAAGGTGAAAGAGGTGCAGCCTCTCGGAAACATTTCCATTGTTCCCTTCACATTTGCTGATCCACCCTGTCTTGCATGAGAGCCCTTCCCTGCTGCCATATTCCCTTGATACTTCCCTGAAACCACCCAACTATCCATCCGTTCCTTCCTCTGACATCTGCTTTCTCTCAGCTTGTCAGTGCTCAAGGGCAAAGAGGAGTGCAGGGAAGAGGTAGCCTGGGATGCACATGTTCAAGAGACTGGGAGAGTTTCCAGAAACTGAGAAGCAGAACAGATTGGGGCCTATTCCTGGCTAGAGACCTATTTCCAGACAGCCAAAAAACATTCCTAACCCCTAGACTAGTACCCGGGGATTAGATGAAAATAGGAGGGGAAGCGCTTCAATGTGGCTGTTGTTCATGTTTGCACATTATGTGAAATGACTCCTCTGCGATGTTGTGGTGATAAGCACAGAAGGGCAAGAAATGAAGGACAACATACTCATTTGGGTAAGTCCAAGCACCCAGGATGCAGGACATCCAAGTACGTACTTGGCTCTGGCAGGCGTTTGCTGAGGAAAATCACTTCATTGGTCTCTGCCTCAGTTTCCTATCTGCCCTTGGGGAGACCCCTTGTAACAGCACCTGTCTTATGTCCCTGTGCAGTGACTGCCACCCTGAAGTCCTGCTCTGACTTGTGACTACGAGGCATTGTCAGATAACTAATACAAAAGAAGAGGAATGTGATAACACTGCCTCTGAAAAGAAGTTATGTTCCCAAACAGGAACATCAGGAACCAAATAATGCACAGCTCCACCATCCCAGGTGTATAGGATGCCGTGGCCCCTAGCCTCAGCCAGAAAAGGACATCACACTACAGAAATGCAACCAAAACCAAATATACTGAAGCGTTGCTCCTGATACAGTTCTCAAATAGCCAGTGCAATTGCTTGGGCTTTAAGAAAGTGAAGCTGTTTCAAAATGCAATTTCTTGCACGTTATTTACTGGTCTCCTGGTGGGGTTGAAGAGAGCTGGTGCTGTGGTCTTTCCCTCCTCATTGCTCCCAGTAGAAACAGAAGGGAGATAATGGGGAACCAGTTTTCTCTCTGGAAGACATAGATAAGTGACTTTTCACTGGATCTTATTTCTTCCATCATCTGTCAGGGCAGTTGAGCTTCAGGATATAAAACATCAAGAATCCTGGGTCTGGCATTACTTTCCTTCTGGACCTCTGTAGGAGAGGGGTGGTGGGTGCCCTGGCGAGTCAGCTCCCTCTGCCCTGCCCCTTGCTGTTGTTGGGCAGGGAAGGCAATACCATGCCAGAGGTCTGGCAGCTCCTTAGCTTCCCAACCTGACCTCCTTCCCAGATCTGTAGGGCACAGATCCCAGACAGCTTCCATGTGGAGGAGATACCAGCTCCCTAAGAGTTAAGAGGACTCTATTTAAGAGCACATACCCTCACTGAAGAGCACTACAGTAAAACCCATCAAGTTTCACTTAGGAAATGCTGTAATTAGGGTCACCTGCATCTCCTTGATCCAGCCCTCTCCTCATGTGTTGGCGTGGTGACACTGTCTGTAATTACATGACACCCCGTACTATTTTTTTATGCAGGATCCCAGCCCCTGGAGCGCTGTGGCTGGCAGTGCCCTCTGAATGGATCACTACTCAGTACTATCCTTTGTCCTCATCACTCAGTGTCTGACTTCATGCATTATTTAGCATGCTCTCTCCAGCCCCCTGCACGCCACACAGAACTACGTGCTGTCTCCTGGCCTTTTTGGCAGCACTTTGTCCTGGGATCAGTGGCTCCTGGATGGGGAGATAGGGCTCCCTTTTCCTTGTCAGCACCAGCTGGAGGGGGAGCCAGGCTGCTCCCACTCCTAAGTGGGATAAGTAAGTAAATAAATGGTAGGTGGCTGCTGAGCAGCCAACTAACACCTGGTCCTGGTCCAAGGCTGCCAGCAGTGAAGGTAGGAGTTGCCTGCAGGGAGAGAAGCTCCTGCAAAGGAGCGATGCCTTGGGGAACCGTCTGAGGTGTGAGCTCCTGGACAGCTGTAGGAGGTCTCACCTGTAATGGGAGAAGCTCCATCAGCAGGAGGGTGTTGAGTGGGGGAAAAGTGTTACCAGGCAGAGGACTTGTATGTAGGGCTCACTGGCTCAGCCAGTGCCCAGACTGAGACCTAACCCCTTACCTGAGGGCAGGAGGGCACGCTGCGGTTCCTGGTGCCTGAGGGTCCTGTTGGGAATGAGTGCCTTTTGCTTCAGTATGGTGAGTACCACTGGGGTTTCAAAGGTAGCCCTCAGAAAACAAGGTTGGTGTTTGAAGTAGGAGGTTGGGTTGGTTTTTCTTTTGGGTTGTTTGAGGGGGGTTTTGCTAGTGTAGTAACTAACATGAGTAGTTTGCCCAACTTCTTGCTCTGAGTGAAAACAATGACTTTACAAATCACTTTTCTGATGTGGGGGAGAGCCTGTCCATCAGCTACCTGACTTCCTCATATCCTGTTCCTGGGTACCTCAATGAATGAGGCTAGTCCTTTCACATACAGCCCTGTCCCATGCTAGGAGTACATCCAGCCTGGCTGCTGAAGAGAGGTGGGAGCAGGTGACGTAAATCTGCTTAAACCAGTCTTCAACATGTCTATACAAAGGACCAGAGTGAGGTTGTACAGAAAACTTCAATTTTGATGGTCTCTCTGGTGTACTTAATGCTTCAACCTTCAAGCTCTTACATTGCTATTTGCTTGTTCTATGTATGCAGCCCTACATGGCATTCCCCACTTCCAGAGCAGCAACCAAATGGGAAAGCTGGACCAGAATGGTCCTGCTGGCTACACAATGCAATTGTGAGGTACTGGTAGGCTTGCAGCTCTCTTCACTCACCTGCTGTCAAACTCTGTCACATTGCGCAGCTGTTGGCGGTAAGTCTCCAGCAAAACCCACTGGGAGCACTGGGCTGGCACTGGGTGAGGAGGGTGAGGCTTGGAAAAGTGAAACCGAACAGTGCCCGTGTGGGTGAAGCAGATGTAGCAGTCAGGGAGGTAGGTGGCATTGTACACCAGCCAGTCCATGCTCAGGATGGCATAGTCATGCAGGTGTAAGACAGCACCTGTTGGGGGTAAAGTATATCCTAATGAGGCAAGGCAGCTGAGAAGAAGGAACCAAAGTTTAATGAGATAATAGTTTGAGTTTGCCCATCCAGGGGCATCTGGAAAATGCTTCTAGATGGCTGTGAGTGACCTCTCCCAGCAGAGACTATGGGGCTGCTCTGCCTCCCTCATGCTGGGGATGTGGCCCCCTCCACATCAAACACAGGGCAGGCAGAGCATGACAGCTCCTGCAAGCAGAGGGAGGGGGGGAAATCAATAGGGAGCTCTGCTTCTCCGCTGGGATGGAAAATGCTCAGTTATTAAAGGTCTTTCAGACAGACTTTGCTGTGAGCTGGCTCAGGCCCCACTGATTTAAAGAGGAACTCGCACAGTAGGTGGCAGTTTACAAGGCATGCTAGCTGACTGGCAGACCTGAAGCAAGCTTCTGTATAGAAGCCATTTGTATCCCAGCCTCAGTTTTTCCACCTAGTCTGTGTCTCTCCTTTCATCTCCTTGAAACTCTGGCATATACCAAAATCCCAGACCATGACACACCAGGGAATTGCACTCAGATGCAGAAGTGCAATCTACTTCTACGCCTTATCAAAATCATGCTCACTTATATCGTACGTCTGCTGCTGGCCAGCATGAAGGGCCTCTGGGATGCTCCGTTATTGTGCAGTATGTTGGCAACTGCCAGTCTTCCTGGCATAGGAAGCATCCTCTGCATGCTCACCTTCCTCAGCCCATCCTTTCTTTTTGCTAAAATCTCCCCTCTTGTGGAGCTTTCTTATTGGTGCTTGAACTAAACTTCACATTTGTGAAGAGAAGTTACGGTGAGAGCTGAAGTCTTACAGATTATGTATTTTGTTAGTCTAGGGGAGACATCATAGTCAAAATAGCTTTGGTGTCCTTAGGGATAAAGAGAGAACATAAGTATCGAGAACAAAACAAAAGACTGATAGGTTTGTGATGTTAGACAAACTTCAAGGCTGTAACTTAGAGTGGGCTAATATAATACAGACTATAATGTCTATAATCTTCCACTACACAGGGTCTGACTGTTAAGATGTGAGTGACTGTGGTTGCCACTCTCAACAGAGCTAGTGTAACAGAATGGGCATGCCACAGCTCTCTAGATCTGACCTTCCTCTCACTGGCAATGCCATCCTCTTTCCTATGTGAGCAGCAACAGAAATTACAGTAGTGCATGAAACAACAGCAATTTCCAGGGGCTCTGATCAAGACCGAGGCCTCTAAGACTAGGTCCTACTCAAGCAGCTACAAGGATGTGATCTTAGCTTTAAAAACTTCTGGCTCTTACAAAGATTCTGAGAACTCATTTTAATATATGGATTTAAAAGTTCTAATTTTTTTTTGTTTGATTCCTCCTTGGTATCAAAGATACCCCATTGGAGGTGAAGAGGAGGGTACTTCTAAATTCCTTACTGCTCAATTCAGTAATGAAAGTGATTAGTATATCAGAATTGTCATTATCCTTATGGTAACATAGGATGCTGCAAGCCAGGGTTCCTCATCCCATACCAGATGCTGGAAGGGACAAGCTGGGAAGTGAGAAAGATTGTTCTTATCCACATGCCAGTGTCAAGCCTTGCAAGTGAAAAATGTCATTATGGAAAAGCTGACCCGCAAATCTTCCAAAGCAGGTCAGCAGCCATGTGGGCAAGGCCATGGGATTCTGAATCTAAAAAGGGACCACCTGGAAGAGTGAGCATAGTGGTCAGAGTCGCAGGAGTATTGACAGTGTTTGCTGCAACTTTCTTGTATCTTTAGTTAAAGAAGGCACCTTGTTCAAATACTTCCTTACTGAATCAGAGATGCAGAGGGAGAAAGCAGTCAGTCAGGAGTCAAGGTTTCCTCCTGTGATCCCCTCAGCCTCCTGCCTCTCTGCTGAACTGCCAGCAGGTCAGGTACATGGGGACATCAGGCTTCCTGCTACCCAGCCTAAGTGATTTAGATTTCACCTTGGCTAAAAATATCCTCTCCCCCTCTCCATTGCAACGCAGAGTACTAAGCTCAGACACTGCTGTGTCCCAGCTGCTCATTGGAGGATGTGCCATCCTGTGCAGTGAAGGTATTGGACAACCTCATGCTGCTAGCTAACCTAAAATGGTCCAAAGGCCTTTAAAACTGTGTGTGTGCTTCAGAGTACAGAAACCTCTTGGTACAGGGTGTGGGAGCCTGTTAGCACATAGCCTGCTGCACAACAGGGGAGAAACAACAGCTCTAAAGATGAGAAATACCTGCCTTTACAAGCAGAGATCTCCTCTAAGTACACAGACCAGAACCTGATTAAGAAAGACTGAGAGAATACAGTAGCTTTTATATCATACTCTACGGGTCACATCAACACAGGCTTTGACTTGCATTCAAGTAAGGAAACTTGTAGTGCTGGAGACACCTTTCTCTTCTAGTGCCCCCAGACTTTCTAGTAGACTTCCAAGTCTGCTACAGGACCACCTGCAGAAAGACTTATTGGGGGATACAGCATTTCTGGCTAAGATGTGGGCTAAGACAAAGGTTTGTAGCATGTCTGTGGTATGTGTATGTGGAAAAAGGAAAAGCCCTGGCTAGAATATGCAGAGCATGCATCTGATGTCGTTTTCTCTTTACTTCCTCTGCCCTTTCTCCACACTTGAAAGGCTGAAGGATCCGTATTGTGAGTTACACCAAATGCTACAATTGCTGGAAATGTGCATTCATCCAGTCCATCCCCCTCTTCCTCTCTCCCACTGCCCCATCCCCAAACTCGGAGGCAAGGCTCTTCCTGGAACACAGCAAGCACGATTTACAGCTCTTGTAAGCTTGTCTGCCACACCTCGTGCTTTGTCCCGGCTCTGCCATAAAAGCAAAAGGCAAGAGGAGGATGAATAAGATGAGCGACTCTTAGGCCAAGCCTACCTTTTGGCATGCGCTTTAAGATGCTGAACACTGCACTCTGATCAATGAGGCCTTTTGCCCGAAAGAAGTGCATGCTTGGAGGAAATCGTCCTGTCGTTATGGCTGTCACAACCTCCTTCTTCTTGAGGTTTACAAGCTTTGTACTGAGCTGCTGTTCTTGTCTACTCAGCACCAAATTGTCACCTGTCTGACGGGCTTTCTCCTCCTGCATTAGGGAGTTCCGATCCTTCCAGAGTGGGGTGGGAAGGCAGAGGGAAGCCAAATTCAGGAGAAAGCATGCCAGCCTTATGCCTTGCCCAGATGGAGGCTTCATCTTTGAGCTGCACCTAGGAGTAGGAGAAGATTGGAGCATTAGCACAGGTCAGAAGGTGACATCTTAGTAATGACCCATTGGGATATTAAACCATTGGCCCATCCTGCAGAAGTAGTGGGTTAATTAATACTGGGGGGAGCATCTGGTACAAACATCCCTCGTATTTAGGGTCATGCATCTGTACATTCCCTGCGATGCTGATTGCACACAGCAAGGCTGCGGGCAGGGTGGAGAAGAGATACTGCTCCCTGGATCAGGCTGGCAGCACATCATGTAGACCTGCACTATGGCAAAGGTCTAGCTCTGGGATGGGGGGATTGGTGAGGTCAGGACTCCACCTTGCAAGCTGGGATGGATCCCCCTCAAAAGAAGGGGTGCTGGTGACAAGGTGCCAGCTGTGCTGTTAGTGTCCCAGGGAGGGAAGCAGGGGGCCATAGCGCCTGAGGTGCTTTTGGTTTTTGCTTGAGCTAATCGGATCCTGATTCCCTACGGTCAAGAGAAGACCTTGTTGCACCCTTATAGTATATTCCAGCTATCAGAGGGGTTAATTTGCAGGGAGAAAACACAAAGCTTCCTCTGCAGTGACCAAAGTGTGTCCCTTCCCTGCAGTTGAGGAAGAGAGAGGACAGAAGGGAGACCACGGCAGTAGTAAGAGATCACAGGAGACGGGCACATGAGAACTCTGCCTTTCCCAAAAAAGCACAGCTGCAACATAATCCTTCAACGCCAGGCTTTACTGACCCTCCACACCAATCTCTCCAGATCTAAGCAGGCTGGAGAAAGCCTCAACATTTTGAAACGGTCCCCTGTGAATTACATAGCAAGTCCCTGCTTGTGCACGTATCTTTTGCTTCCAGTCTCTCCTCCACCCGTGGGGCCACCAGGATGCCCTCAGCCCCATCAGTGGGTCCCAGGAGACAGGCATGCTGGTGGAGCAATCTGCTGGGAACAGAGCGGGGGTAGATGCAGCCCTGCGTCAGGCCTGACTCTGAACTTAGAGAAAGAAACATCCTAAAAGGTGCTATCTTATCCCTGGTGAGACTGACTCACTTACTGTTAACTTTCCTTCTCCTTGCATCCAGAGCTCATCCAGCTGCTGCCCGAGAGAGCAGGGAACAGTTATCTCTTGCGAGCCAGCACTGTCCCAGCAGAGATAAAGCGGCAGGATCCGTCACAGCGGTGCAGAGAGGCACCCACCAGCACAGACAGTTCCTCTTCCTGTGCTGCTGCTCCGGCTTGCTCAGCTTTTATTTCTGTCACTACTGCTTCATGAATATATAAAGAGGAGGAGGAGGCAGGGGAGGTTATGAGAAAGCAGGACACAGGCACCCAGGCAGGCAGCTGGAGGGAGCTGGGCTGGGAACTGGGAGGCCAGAGCAGCAGGGTCACCTATGGGAACCCCTCCAGTTCCCTCACAGAACAGAGGTGGAATCTGCCCTATCATTGACTGCCAGCAAGGCAATCAGGGGCTTGTCTGTGCAGCCCTCCCACGTACCCTGATACGCATATAGAGCTTTTAAATATCCTGGAAGAAACACTTGGGCATGCATTCCCAGTACGGGGAAACTCTTAAGCCCTGCTCAGGCTGTCCTAGGACTCCACGTGAGCTTGGGTATCTAGTCTGATGTAGAGCACTGTGTATTTAATGCCAACAACACTGCAAACTTTACTTACTAATGGTTTGCATTTTTTTATCTGAGAAAACAGTAATTTGTCAAAGTAGTTTTAATGTGCGAACCAGGCAAACATCAATCCAACCAGCTGCACCAGGGCTGCACTGGGCACACAGGGCTAAGCTCATGCCTGGGGAGTAAATCAGGTGGAGGTGGGTACAGCCTGATTTTTTTATTTTTTTTTTAAATCACAAATAATACTGTAATTTCAGCGTTTTATTTTGCACAGTTGAATGGACTGAGTTTTAAAGTTATTCAAAACAGATGTCACATAAACAGCTTCCAGTGGAGAACAAAGTCCATTTGGTTTAATTTAATAAAAATTTTAATGATTTTAATTTTTTTAATAAAAAAAAGAAAGATCTTGTAAACCAAGAACTATTGAAAACAACCCACAGCAGTCACCAAGATCGTTTTCAAGGTAGAGAAAGTGCAATCTGGTCAATAATATGTTAAATTTCATTAGCTATCACCCCCGCAACAGATTGGAAGCAGAGTGGACAGGCCCCCCTGAATATTCCAGATGGACATCTGCCAGCTTTTCCTCCTCTCCTGGTCCCTTCACCCTTTGCTGTCACCAAGATCAGTAGATCAGTCCCAGCATCCATGCAGGGATCACCCAAGGTTCCCCAGCGCTCTCCAAGCCCCAGCCAGGGCAGCATGTCTGGAAGGTGGCTGTGGCCCATTGCCTGCTCCTCAGCAGGACGGGGTTTTTCTTGAGTCTTGAGATGATCCTGCTCCCAAAGGGAGATCAGAGGAGCGGAAAGATGACCCAGCTACATTCTGCAGTAACTATTAGTTGATAAAAGCAACCTGAGGATGGGAGGTACCACAGAGGGAAGCATGTGGAGTGGAAAAGGGACGGTTCAGTAGGGACAAGCATTCTGCCTACAAATACCTTCAAGGGAACAATATAAGCAAAGGAAGGGAATTGCTTTAATTATCTCAAAGTAGTAAAGCCTGGTGTTAGGACCATAAAACCAAATTCAGGCTAGGCAGTTAGAAAACTGTCTCTGCGGTGAGCAATTGGGCACTAGAGACATGTTCCCAGGGAGGAGCATTGAGAGGGGTTAAAATGCCGTGCAAAGGACCTCAAATAGAAGCTCAGAGCCAGGCAGGGGTCTTGGAAATGCCTGCCAGAGGGCTTCTGAGATCTGCAGCACTGGTTCATCCTGTCAAATTGAGTTTGAAGGCCAAAACCAAAGTCCAGTGCTAAAACACTTCTTTAATGGGACTCTTTCATGTTAGCAATCACACCCATTGCCAGGAGAGTGCTGTACTTGCTGTTGCAAAGGTTGTGCTAGGAAATAAGAAAGTACTCGAGATGCTTTGCTCCCTATCAAAATGTGGTCCATGCTCTGAAAACAAAAATCAAGGGAGGCCAGCACTGGTGAAATAAGACTGCAATTGCTTTTAGGCAGGATCTGTCTGCATGTGAAGGGTGGAAGGAAGGAGAATGGGACAACTCAACTCAGCCTACAGTTGCCACTAACCAGGAGCCCCATTTGTGGAAGGACCTGGGTTCCTCTAGTACCCGCAGACATTCCCAGCTCTGGCTTCAAACTTCCGTGGGAACCAAGGCATGGTATAGCAAGACTTGTCCTGTATAAAGGACCAACAAGGAATGTTACAGGGGTCATTTCCACACTGATGCATCTCTCGGCTAGTTTGAATTCTTGCTGAGAAGTGCATAGCCTGTCTTGAGGTTGTGCAATAGCTCTGTGTGTCTGTCCACAAGACTGTCATTGCAGTTCCTGTCCAGTCTTGACTGGGTCTTGAAATAATCTTAAACACCCTAGCTCTGGTCCCGCTTGCTGTTTAGCTCGGGCTGATAAGGGCACCGGTCATGCCCTGCTCCTACTTCAAACATCCCAGCTATTCCCTGGTTTCTTGGGTGGTTTCTAGCCCATGCTGACCTCTTGGCTGCTGCAGCTGTACCTAGCAGTGTTCAAAAGCCCTGTTTTAAAGCTGTCAGGGCTATGTCTGTGCAAGCTGCAGGCACGCCCTTTCTTTATACCCAGCTGCACGTCACATGCATGTGAAGCTTTAAATAGCTGGTGGCCACTACTTAGTGCTCTCAGTTAATTCCCCTTGGTACAGTTTCAGTTCCATATGTAAACCTGGGGTTTTTTTTTCAAACTCTTCAGGCTTCTCAGAGGTGACAACTACCATCTCCTCCAGCATGTTTCCCCCTGCCCTTCCTTCTGCATCTTCCCTGTTGCTGCCACAGCTGGGTGTCTGCTCCCAGTGTTCAGTCCCTTGGCTGCAGCTGTGCTGCCAAGGTGAGCATGGACAGTCCCCGGTGGTGGGGGTGCAGGAAGGGACTGCAGAGGCAGCAGCAGCATCGGGGTTGGAACATGCAGGTTTCACTTCATCTTTCAGCTTGGCATTTCACACAGTGCCTTACAGCATCCTGTAAAGTCCGTATTTCTGCAGCAGCCTCTGCACGGAGGATCAGCTTGCTGTGTGCCACCGCAGATCCCAGCCCCAGTTTAAAGCCCTGCAGCACATGTAGACGACAAAAGCTACAGTGATGACAAATCCAGCAGAGGTTAGATCTAGGGGTGGTGCAGACCTGGCTGCGTTTCTTGTGTTGGGCAACCCACTTTGCATAAGCCAAATCCAAACCAAGGAGTGTTTCTGGTAGTACAGAGGGTCGGGGTGTCTTTTAGCTTCCTAGCCTCTCTGAACATGCTGTAGTCTAAGCCATACTCTGGAATTAGCACTGTAAGGCCAGGAAGAGAAGGCTGGAGCTGGGAAATGTGTTCACAGGTCTACCAGTTAGCTATCTTTTCTGTGCCAGCTGCCTCATTTGTGAAATAGGACCAATTCCCTGCCTAGCTGCCCTGCCTGACAGTGGTGATTATTTACTGTATCTGATGGTGAAATAGCCACGTTCCCTGGGCCAGCGGCTAGATGGCTGCAGTTTTAAAGCAAATCTGCCTAAGAGACATACTCCAGGTTTGGGAGGAAGACTGTGAGGTGGGACAAGCAGCTGGAAGACAGTCACAGGTGGGCAGGCACAGCAGTGAATGAAGGCAGGCTGTGGAAAGCCTGCTCCTTGAACCCCTACCTCTTTGCTACGCCTGGGTGAGACAGCAGTGCCAGTCCCTGCTCCGAAGTGGCCTCAGTCTCCCAGCCCCCAGTTAATGCCTGCAAAATGCTTAGAACATGTAAAAGTGCTAAGTGCTATAAATCATTTTTGAGAATAGACTGGCCCAGGATGCTTGGGATGATTAAAACCTCCCCACTGGCCTGCTAAATAACCTCTGCTTTGGTCTGGCTGGGCATAGGTGGTTGCTGTCATCCCCCCACACCACCACCCTTGTGTCCAGCCAGGCAAAAATAGGGGCCATCTACCAGCCAAGCAAGGAGGTCAGTGGGAGCCCTGCAGCAGAGAGGATGCTGGCAGCATTGGTCCCCAGCCTACAGCTGAGCTCTGCTCACCCTCAAGGTGCTCCGTCCCCCTTCAGAAACCCTCCCTCCCCTTAGCTGTCCAACCATGCCTCCTTGCATCTGTCCTGCTCCTCCTCAGCTACATCCATGCCTATCTGATGATTTTAAATGAGTAAGACACTCAAGATGCTACAAGAACTGAAGCTGGCAATGGAGAGAGCCAGGGTAGGAGCTAAATTCCCAGGTTAACGATGAACCGCTCCAGGAGTCGGAGTCATTGATTTGTAATCATTGTCTGGCTCCCAGATATAACAGCCGTGAATTCCTCTGGCCAGTGACCAGGATGACGTGCTTGGAGCTATTCCCAGCACACCTGCAAAAATTCAAATCAGTCTTTATCGCAAGAGCAGGTCTCATAGCTCTGGGAGCCCAGCAGCTCCATTGGTGCTCATCTTCTGACAAGTGGAGCGGGTGGCACTCAGCAGCAGCAGCCTGCACATGCACCAGGCTGTCGCTGTGCCGCTGCTGAGCTGAGCTTGCA
The DNA here is from genome assembly GCF_963210335.1 of Falco punctatus. Lineage (NCBI taxonomy): Eukaryota > Metazoa > Chordata > Aves > Falconiformes > Falconidae > Falco > Falco punctatus. The sequence continues at coordinate 23,442,491 of NC_137585.1, read as the reverse complement.
GATAAGTAAGTCAAAGTGCATAATTTCCTTCAAAACCCTCCCCCTCCCCAGGGTTGTTCCCTGCTGCTGTCACCTTGCAGTGGAGGGCTGGGAAGGACAAAACAAAGCGAGTCGGTGTGTATTAGCACCTTGTTGCTTTGGGAGCAAAAGTCAGGCTGCCAAGGGCTCCCAGTGCAGGAGCTGAGAGCCCTGGATATTTGGGAAAGAGGCTTCAGCACCATCCAGGGCAGGTCCCAAGTCGTCTCCAAGGTTTCTGTGCGAAGGTTCCCTGAGAATATCAGCACAGGTTTCTCCCTCCTGTATCTGCTAGGGACAAAAATAAGAGCAAACCAGAAAATTAAAACATCCTGGATTAGCAAGTGTACTTCACTCACTCTCTCTAGGGAATGACTTTAGGGAGGGAAGAAGCCCAGTGCCACTGGGGGAAGTGTTTTCTTGCTTTTTGCATTAGTCATATTGGGGTTTCTGCATGACCTGCGGTGTCTATCCTTCGCCAGGCTGTGGTGGCTCCCGTGGATCAGCACGGTTTTGAGGGGGTTGGCCTTAGTATAGTGAACAGGGCAAAATTCCTGTTCCTAAAAGCTATATTCCATCTAAACATCATCCCCACTCCTATCCTCCTACTCCACCCACCTGACTTCCCCAACTAGAACCTAAAGCAAACCACATCTCTGCCCTAATCCTTCCGCCTCCGCCCCAGGAGTTGATCACACCTTGATACAGGTGATCTGAGTTCATTCCTTGTCACACAGCAGCTGTGAGCATTCCTGTGACCTCTGTCAGGACACCCTGTGTCTTCACACCAACCTTCTGCTCATCTCACTGGCTCTCCATTTCTCTGTATCTACATCACCCAGGTTGCTCCACCATCACACAGACTTCAAGCCTGATCAGTAAAAAGTAGCAGGCGTTGCAGTGGCACAGCACCATGGTTTCTCTTTCTCTCTCTCACCCTGGGTTCTCACAGAAGTCCCACCAGCAGACACATACACTACTGCATCCCAAAGCTATGACTCTACCTTATACTCTAAGGGTCCAGAAATCCTTTGGAAGAGAAAACAGCAAAGGCTGGGGAGCACACTGAAGCTATGCCCAGCCTTCAGCTGCTCAGAAGTCACCCCATTGTGTGCAGTTTCTTTTCCTCTTGTGCATGAGGCAAGCAAGGCAGCATTTAGAATGGATTTATACTACAAAATTAACAGTAGTGAGGAGCATTTCAGTTAAAACCTGACTGCCCAACAGTGTCTGCCTTGTAGCCAGGCTTCATCCTGCCTAGGCAAACCTCCAAACTTTATTAAAGCCTTGAGATGTCAAAACAAGGCTTCTGCCTCATTCCCTTTACAGGTACCTCCATACACCATCACTGCAAATGCAGACACTGGCTTCAAGCCAGCTGGCAGTAGCAGCGCTGCCAGCAAAACTTCATTGCCCCCAAGCATCACCAGCTTCTTAAGCAGAGTTGTGCTCTGTGTGAATGTGTATTGCTATCAACTGTAGCAACACCTAAGCAACAGAGCTGAAAGCAAGGTGAAGGGTGATCATCACAACAACAGTCACCTGCCCAGGGTACGCACTCAACAGCAGAGCCCAGCCACTTGGGATCATTACAGAAACAGCTCAAGGCATTTCTGGCATGCCCAGACTTGCTAATCCTGTTCTTCAGAGGTATTTCAGCCCAGCCCATAACACTTTGTCTCTTGTCCCCTGGCACCTCCCAACCCTGTAGTGCACATAGTGATAGCTGCAATCTTACCTTTGCCTAAATCACTGCATTGCCCCAAGAGATGCTCTTTTACTAAAGCACTACAGCACCACTTGCATCACAACAGCAAGCAGAGAAATCCTCAATGCACCCACCCAAACCTGGGTGACAAGAAAGGCACGAAGCACAGTTAAGTCTCACTTTTGCAAGCTCATCAGCTATAAGCTACAATATGAACACTGACCTCACAACGTGAAGCACAGAGACTGCAAGAATATGGTTTGTAGGGTCTTCAAGCCAAACAACTCACGTCTTTTGGTAGTCATGGGAAAACAACTTCCCAGCCCACTCTGGGGACAGATAGCTCAAGCCCACCTTCTTTCAGTCACTGGTGAACAAGCCTTGGCTCTTGAACCTCGCTGTCAGCTCTGAGAATGGCTCCTGTGTGAGTAATACACTGTGCGACAGGACAGGGAATGTGCTGCTATGAGGTCTGCTGTGTAACCTGAATCATCAGCTCTGAGAAGAAGCATGACTGCAGGGATGAGCCCCTCTGGCTTACCCTGGGATCCCACTCCACATCTAGCACAGCTCCCTCCAGAGTGACATGTTAGGAGCCCTGGGGAGCCATTATCACCATCTGCCTAAAACTCCCCGTTCCCATGGCCTTCTTCAGTTTGAGAGACAGCCCTCATGGCTCTAGCACACATTAAGATTTTGGTATGTGGCACACACGTGCAGGAATGCTGCCCATCACTGCTTTGCATTATAATGTGTGAGAGCTGCTGCCTTTTATATTCCGCCTGATCGATACGTCTGCTGCAGATGAACAACTCTATTTCCCACTGTGGTTTCACTCCGTTGGTGACAACCAAGGCAGAATCACAAGCAATGTCAGGGATGTAGGCATCAATCAGCGTGTCAGCTGTGAGGAGGCAGCAAGGGCCAGCTGCTCCACGGGAGAAGGTGAGCCTGGAGCTGAGGGTGACAGCAAGGCACACTGGCAAAGGCACAGCCCCACAATACCCAAACAAGAAGAGCAGAATAGGACTGGTGATGGTAACCAGGTCCAGCCAAGAGTCCAGTGATTGCCAGGCAAATCCACAATGACAAGACAGATCTGAAGTTAAGTCAGGGATTGAAGTCCACAGGCGAATGTCCACTTAAACACGGTACGTGGCACAGGCATAGCTGCAACTCAGCTGCAAGGTAGCCCGGCTGGGGACCAAGTGCAAGAGCCTCAGCTTACAAGTGAACAGTAAGACAGGCCCTCGCTGAGGCTTTTCAGCAGAGCTTTCTCAAAGAGCTCTCTTCAACATCAGACACCCTGCATGACTATCTAAGTCAGCGCTGAGCCTGGGGAGCCAAACCCCCAGGGGATGTGCTCGGGGCCCTGGCACGTGTTGTAGCTTACAAGTTTACAAGCTACCACGCTGCGTAAGTCTTCTCAAGGCAGGTACGGATGCCAAGGATGAATATAATTCATTGCCAATCTCCAGATTCAAGGACCACACCTCCTCAAATGCCCACGGTAACAGCAGCGGGCATTTTAAGTAAAAGATCTCTCATCTGTATCCCAAGCTCTCTGCCTGGTTGGGACAAGCCTGTGTTGTAACTGGTGTTCATACAGCACTCTGATCCTCAGTTCTGTTTCCTTGAACACCACCGACCCCTGCCATAATACCACCTGATGCAAACCACACAGTAATTAATACCTGTGTGCTGTGATTTCACCAGGTCTTGCCTCTGACTTTTTTAGCCTCTTGCTTTTGGTCTGCCAGCAAATGCCACTTAAGGCTGGCTGCCATTTCTTTTCCATTAGTGTGAGTTCTCTACCGCTATGAGCTCTAGCTTCCCTGCCCATCTGTGCCAGGCACCCTCCGCAGAGTCAAAGGCTGGGCAACACCAGTGCCACTTCCCCGGCTTTCCAGGAAGGCACAGGGCAGCGGAGGGAGGGATGGCTGATAGCATTACACCCAAGGTGTGGTTTGCCATCCCTGTGCCTTCTGCAGCAGTGAAGTCCTCCACTCTTAAAAAGATCCTGATCACATCGAAAGAGTATGGAAAATTGTTGTAAAAGAAAGGAAGTGAACAGAGAAATTGCCAACTGCATAAAAATAACTGTGTTTTAACAAAGTTTTAGAACAGTTCTGGAGACAGAAAGCAGTGCAGTGCATAGGAGGGAACCCTGCCTCAGGGCTAATGTGTGCACACATCTTCTTATGCTAAAACAGTATTAATAATAAAACTCTGGAGAGGGAGAACTATAAGCCAAGCTGAATTTCTGACTGACTCCAGTGCTGCTAGTAGTTTCTGTTTATTCACCCTGTTGTGAGTTGGACCTGAACCAGATCCTATCTGCATCTCTTTCTGGTGTTCAGAACCCACCTCTGGGAGACAACAGGAAAGATGAGATGTTCAGCATTCATAGAATCATTTAGGTTGGAAAAAACCTTAGAGATCATCAAGTCCAGCTGTTAAGCCAGGACTGCCAAGTCCACCACTAAACCACGTTGCCAAGCACTGCCTCTTATGTGTTTTTTAAATACCTCCAGGGATGGTGATTCCACCACCTCCCTGGGCAACCTGTTCCATTCTTACCAGTCTGCAAGGAGTAAAGGGGGCTAGCAGCCACCAGCACCCTTTCTGGACCAAGATGAAGATGTATCAAGGTACACTAGTGTGCGAGGTTCAAAGATTTTGATCAAAACTCTGCATCCAGCTTCTGCCCTGGCGAGGCCCTACTGCAATACAAGAAGTGAGGCTTCAGAAAACATACAGAGGGCTGTGCTGCGGCACTGAGACACAGCCAGGCTGCAGCTTGTTGGAAGGGACCATCTCCATTAGCGTGAAGAAAGAAGATCCAACAACTGCATTTAGTCTGTGGACATCTTGATGTCTCTGAAACGGCTGGCCCATCTCCTCCCACCACCAGCCCAGCCCAGCACGCATCACCGATCGCTGCGCTGATGTAAAGCTGTAATTGCCAGCCCAGGGACTGGGGCCAAGGGGAATCTGCTGAAGCAGTCGGGCTCTCCGGCAGCCTGTCAGCTCCTAGGTCCACAGTGGAAATTAATCACTGAAGCTCAAGGAAGCGCACCTTAAAAAAAATAAACCCACCAGCTATGCTGAGGAGGCAAGGCACGTCCAGCCTGTTGAAATGACATTGTAATTAAAACTTAATAAAAAGTGGCATTTATCGATGAGTTGTATTAACCTTGTCTAAAACCATTTGGACAACTTAAAACTCCTCTCAGTCTTTCCTGCCACGTTAAAAGCAGCAAGGCATGAAATGGATCAATAACGCTAGCCACATTGGCTCTTTGTTCAGGGCAGAAGAAAGCTTTGCTGTTGGAAAGCTTCAGCTGGCATGGCTTCAGCCACCGAGACACTGCCTCCTGGCCTCTGCCAGGGCCCCTGCTGGTGAGCCCCAAAAGAGATTGCCAGGGTACTTACATGGGCACATAAAGAATGCTCCCAAAAACGCTGCCGGGGACCAGCTGTCCCACTCCGGGGGACACTTCCAGGTTATTTGCATGAGCAGATATAAATGTATGCCCCCGAGAGTGCTGCCAAGGCCCCTGCTGGCATGCAGCAGGGGCTGCTGCCAGGGTACTTGCCCAGGCACAAAGCAGCACAGGCCTCAGGGTGAGGCTGTCACGGACCCCGTGTGTGCACATCACACCCCTCTGAGAGTGCTTCATGGCACGGCCCCTCGCGGGATCATAAGCACCCAGAGCCCTGCATCCCAGCTGGATTGCTCTCCACTTCTTCAGTGCGGGCTACAGACCTGTAAGGCAGAAAGACTGCCAGACCTTGAGCTCTTTACTTCCCTCGCCCAGCTGCGTCCGTCTCTCTCCAGCCACACAACAGCTGAGCAGCTCAGCACCGTGCCACCTGCTCCCCACTTCCAATCCCCCCTCCAAATCCCATGTGTGGCCACCCTGGGGACGCTCAGCGCTTTGCCCCTTTGGCTGCACCATCCTCCCGCAGGCGCCGTGGGGCCGATCAGTTGGTGCGCAGCAGCCGGGAAACGAGTGGGCACCTTGGGAGGAAACTAAATACACCCGGCCAAGGCAGGGTGGGCAAGGCAGCCCCATGCATGCCTCCTCCCCGCACAGCTAGACGGGGTGGGCAGCAATGTGCAGGAGAAAGGCACAGGGACAAATGGGATGTCTCAGTCTCCTGTTCGCTGTTGGGCTTGCTCTCAGTTAGACACAATCCACTTGCTGTGAGCAGTTTCTGTAGCTTCTGCTAAAAACTAAGTGCATGCTCACATTTGCTGTTAGGTTTGCTTAGGCTGTGACCCTGGTGCTTCCTCCTTTTTGGGTTCTGACAAGTCCTTGGTCTCTGTTACAGCTTGCAGCCGGCAGTGACGCAGGAATCATGCTCTGGCTGCCAGCAGTCCTTCAGCAACTGCTGTTAGTGCATGCACACTGCTGGCATGATGCGGGCACCCTTCAAGGATGCTTAAAACGGGTAAAACACTTTTAAAGAGAAAACATTTAGGAACTTTCTGTTTGGAAATGCCAATGCTGCAGCACAGCCAGTGAAACCAACTTTTGGGAGAAACAAATCTGATAAAAAGGAAGTTTGGTTTTTTGCTTCCCAACTGGGCAGGTAGTTAAGCTGTGGAACGTGCTGCCCCAATACATCTGTTTAAGGCAAAGGATTTTTTGCACCTCTTCACAAGCCACTAGCGCAAGCCCTTATTGGATTAAGGACCCTGCAGGCATCACCCTTGAGCCATTCCACTATCCTTGCATTGGCCTTAGGACTGGGCAGGATTACAGTGGGCATATTCAGTGCTCAGCAGTTTAAGTAGAGGAACTGGTTTGTGTTGGAGCAGACTAACTCTTCCTCTCTTCTAGCACCCCATTTTTGCCAGGAGTCAGTGTCATGGGCAGGGATGCAAAAACCTTTAGTAGGCAGGAGCAGAAAAACATCCCTACTGATGAAACACTTCCCAAACTCCACAGGTGAAGGTTGAATTCAGCTTTGGTAAGCAGGGCTTACTTACATCACTAGAAGCTTTTGTTATTGAAATTATAGGTTTTAATATTGCCTGTAAAAATGTTTAAGACCTGCTGAACTCTTCTGAATCCTGCTAAGACCCCTCAGCATGAAAAGATACTGCCTTTAATTGTCCTGATATGATTTCTAATGCCATTGAATATCTCTGGATTTCACACAATGAAACAGGGAGATGAGTTCCCAGTGAATCTTTTTAGGCTTCTCATTCTTTTATGGAGTTTTATCAAGCTGCAGCCACAAAGGAGGGAAAAAAAGGACTTTGGCTCAATGCTGGCTGGGAAGGAAAAAGCCTTTGTTTTTACTGTGGGGTTCTGCTTTCCATTTGCATTCACAATTCAAAGTACTCTGTCCAGTGGCAAAAGTAAGTTCTTGATGCCTTTCCCCTTCCTATACCTTGGTTTAGTCCGTTCTCCTTGCAAAAGCAACACTGGCATAGGAGATTAATATAAAGGGTTAGCAAGCAAAATCTGCCACGTTGATAAAGCCATATGAAGAGGAAAACCAAGATAAAGCCTCAGGCCTCCTGTTTAGTTTGCAGGGTTGCAAAATATAAAAAATTCCCTGTTCAGTAAATTGGGCAAACATGGTCCAGAGCAACTGAGAGACAGATGTGGAACCCCACGATGCCAGTGCTACAGACTCGCTTTTCAAGCTAGAACAATACTTTAAAATGAAAAATTCATTACCCGGATCTGTGAAAAGCAAATGAAGCTCAGCCTTTCCTAACCTTGACATTTTCCAGACTGCTGGCCAAATCCACGGGTAGGACACACACACGCACATCCACCCCCACCCTTCAAAGGGCTAGCTGGTTCACCAGAGAATGCCTTTCAGATGTGACTTATCTTCTCTGAATGAGCTGTGACACCACGGAGTCCCAGCGTACGAGGCACTGTGCAACTATACTTCTAATTACTGAAACTGGTGGCGATAAAGGCTGTACAGATCTGTCTGTGCACTGCTCTGGTGTAGTCCCCAAAGATACAAACCAGAGAAAAAAGTGGGTGAAAGCAAAGTGCAACAATTAGCGAGTTCATTTGCCAGAAGACCATTTGCGCGTGCTATTGCCAGTTGTTGTTCCACTTAGCCATCGTGAGCTGTTTTGGCAAGCAGGGTCTGCTCGCTGATGTGAGGCTATCCTAACACCGCCCTCCTTGCTGTGTGTTTTGTCCCCGTCCTCCCCCGGCTCTGTCTGTAACGTGACAGTTTCTGCCAAACAATGTTAGTGCATTAGCCACTTTTCAAACGATCGCTTCCCCACTGGGTAGGGTCTCTTCACAGTGAGAGGACGGAGACCACAAGCCTTGCAGCTCCAAAGAGATTTTCTCCTCTCCGGTTAGTGGTATTCCCTGAGCCCTGCTGATGAAAGACACAGATGTGTCTGCAGAGGAGCAGCTCTCAGTGCTTGCCTCATTCCCCAGAGCCCTCTTCAGCCAGTTTGATGTCTAAGTGGAAGGGAAGAAAATAAGCTGACAGTGGGGTTACCACCCAGATGATTTTCTGAATTGATTAGCTGTTTTTTCATAGGTCTCACAGCCATACAAACAGCAACCTCGTTGGATCTCACAAGCTAAGTAATGACCTCGGCTAGGAGAGCTCTAGAGAAAGACCAGCCATAATGATGTGCTGCTTCCCTAGGAAAGAAACAAAGGAAAAGCCAGAGGAAAACAACATGAAGGGAACTAAATAACAGCTAGAAAGAGGCAAGGGAAATGCAGCTTGCAAGAGTGAGAGGAAAAATAAGCACATTTCAGCAGCAGCTGGTGTTTTACTTCAATTTGTATGTAAAGGGCTGGGAAGGCAAGGAAAAGAGCTCGGACCACAACTTTTTGAGATCAAGCCTGTGAGCGGCGGGGCAGGCTCAGCAGCACCAAGGGCCTTCTTCGAGTGCGTTATGACAGAGGTGATGTAATAAAATCCAGATCCCTCCAAGCTGTCATGTGCTGGCCAGCCCACCACCAGCCACATGTGGGATGGCCAGGACCAGCGGCAGCAGCTCCAGCCACAAAGTCCCCGCCAACACAGCTGAGCCAGGCGGAGTGAGCATCACCCCTGAAGCCAGGCTCCTGCACCCCAAACCTTCCGGGACACGAGGCCTTCCCTTCAAGCGGCCCACGCCTGGCATGGGTGCTCGGGGAGAGGCTGCGGGGGTGGCCCCCCACAGGTGCTGCTCCCCGCAGGTGGCAGCCTCAGCCCCGTCGCAGCTGCAGCCCCGGGCTGGGGGCTCCCCGCAGTCCACGGGTGGGAGCAGAGGCGCTGGCTGGTGGTGCACGCTGCCTGCCTGTGGCAAAAGGCAAAAGCACTGGGATGCGCAGGGCTGCCAAGCCCGGTAGCTCTATCAGGGCTGCCTCTGTTTCTGTCACCGTTTCTGAGAGGGAAGGCAGGCTCTCCTTCAGCATCCCTGGGCAGCCCTGCTCGTGGGGAGCTGCATCACAGCGGGGAGGGGCGGAGGGCGGGTGGGTGAAGCCCTCTCTGACCAGACTGCAGAGCACTTTGGGGTCCATAAGCATGTCACCCAAAGCGTGAGCTGCACGTGCCTCTGGGCAGGGACAGACTTCGGGACAGCTGCCACTTAGGGCACTGTCTGCCGGACCCTGCAGAGACAACGTGTGGTATAAGAGAGGTGAGTTGTGGCAGTGGGGAAACTTAGGCTGGACTCCAAAGGACTATGCTAATTTGGATCAGATACTGAAAAATCTGTCTTTGAAGGGGAACAAATGGTCCAGCCTTCCTAACCTTTTGCTCTTGCCTCCTCCTCCTCCTCAAATCCTGAAATAATGCAGATTAGAAGAGGGAGGGCAGGAAGGGTGCTACGGAGCCTCAACTCATTGCTCCTTCCCATCTGTGCTGTGCTAGTCCTGCCAGAGGTTTTATTTGATGACAACCCCTCCCCCAAAAAAGCTGGAAATAAAACCCACCAACACTATATTCCCTCTGCAAGAGCCCCATGACTAGAACTGCAGGCTGCTGCTCTCAGGGCCTCTAATTAGCTAAGCAAGGCAAGCACTCATTAGCCCCACCTGGGTCACTCTGCAGCTGGGAAAGAGGAGCATTAACTCCCACATGGCTCCAGAATAAATAGGTGAGAGGCAGATTCATTCCTTGTGGCTGCCTGTTCTGGTAACAGGACCTCAGACAGCCTGGTCTTGGAGCAGGGTACCTTTTGGGTGGTGGCTATGCTGGGAGGGATGTCAGTGCAAGGAGGCTAGGCATGCTGACAGTGCTCCTCCACAGAGTCTGACCTCCCTGTGAGGTGCTACTAGCTGAAGATTTGGAGGGGGAAGGATTTGTTGCAGCACCACAAAGTATAGCACTGCAATTTTAGCTGTTCCTGTGCTGTAAATGCTTTGCTGGTAGCATCTCCTGGAGCGCAAACAGAGGGAAGCTCTGGCATGATGGGCACAACTACAGCGACAGAGCGCAGCTTGGCATTGATCTGATGTTTCATAGCCATCTTATTCTCATACAGAGAGCTAAGCAAAACCAGCACCCAGTCTAATAATAACAATTTAAAAATAATCTTAGATGTGTGTTTTTGTTCAGGATAGGGCACAAGGGGTAAGAGAGCACCAAAACTATTCCCTGTGCTACGGTACAAGTATTCATCTGCTATGTCAAGGCTTCTCTCAGATCAGGTATTTTTTCAGCTGTGGTAGTGCATCAGGCCCCAGTCTAGAGCCTGAGTGCTGGGTACAACACATACGTGCAGGACAAATCAATCACTGCCTCAGGCTGTATATAGCCTTTAAATAAAGGCACTTATACACTGGATTAATCCAAAATGGGCAGGCAGAGTAAGCTGGAGAATAGGAATAAGTGTGTGGTTCCTTCTTCAGCAAAGTTTATTATTTTTAGGAAATTGGGTCTAAACCATAGAAGGCATCTGCTTGGAAAATGACAAGACAGGAATAGGAGCAACTGCTTTGCCTGCAGACAGGAGATAGTGAGGAATATGAAGCAGCAGAAAGTGCTGAAAAGAAAATATGCCTGTGTCCTTCTCTCTCTGTTACAAAGAAACAGCATGGGGCACAGCAGCTGCAGCAGCAGGAAAAGGATGGAAAGTGCTTAAAATACTTCATGACTCTGACAATCTTGGGGCTGCAGAGAAGTTCTGCCTTTGTCTGTGTCCCCCACCCTGCAGGTGGGAGAAGATTTGGGGCAGAGAAGGCCAGTGGTGGAGTCTGGCATGAAAGACACCCCTTCCAGGATCAGGAATTATACTAGGTATACTAAAAATATGCTATCCTGCCTCTCGTTTATCTTTGGCAATCAGTTGTGAACAGCTAAGAGACCCCCTGAGTTCCCCAGGGCAGGCTGCACAAATGATAGTACAGCAATGAGCCACTGAATCAGCAAGTGACCAGTGACTTCAAGTCACCCCCCAGCTACTGCTCACGGACTTTTCTAAGGACCATTCCTCAACAGGCATTGATCAACGACGTGGAGGTATCAGAAACAGATGTAACAGGCTGACAGCCATCGCCCTGAGCTACCTAGTAGCCTTCTGGGTACAGCCAGCAAGTAAAACATTCCTCTCCAAGCCCTGCCTTCTCCCATGCTGCTTCAGATGAAGGGCCAAACATTTGGCCTGAGCTGCTAGACAGATCTTCGCTCAGCAGCTTTGAGATTTCCATGCAGTTTCCTAAGCAGAAAGGTTAAAAAGGCATGGTCTATATAGGCTACATGTGTACATACGCAGGTACATGCTCATGCACACATGGGTCTCCTCACATGTAGGAATTTCTTGCCTATCCTAACCGTGCGGGCTATCAATACAGGCAATAGAGCCAAAGCACAGCTATTAGCAGCAAGGAGTTTGTAACACACAGTTAAGCAGATCTTTTAGTGAACAGTGACATATTTGGCAGTTCACTACAGCACTTGTGTCCCTCTACAGTTTTCCACCTATAGCATCTAAGGGCATTTAACAAAGACTTGTTAATAAAATTGCATATAGCTACGACAATATGTTAACATCTTCATTTCACAGACAGCGATCTTGAGGCATAGTGATCATTTATACTAACAGCAGTCTGAAATACTAAAACTGATAACATTAAAAAAAAAAGGGTTACTATTTATACTAGTCCTTTTCCTCCTGTATTTTTTCTCAGCTGGATCAAAGAAATTACTTTGGCTGGTTTCTCTTCTGTTTCAAGTCATCTTTACTTTTCTTTCTGTTTGTTAATCTTCCCCAGCGTGGTCTTCAACGTCAGGGTTGGAAAGACTGCAGGGGAATATTGACTGTCAGTTTGGTTTATATTTAATATCACTGTTGTAATGGTATCTCAATGTTTTCCTAAATGACTTTTGGCTTGGTTTTGCTTTCAACTTTACTCCTATGATGCTGCTTCAGAACAATGGTACCCCTCTCTCAGGGGAAAGAAAAAAAACAGTTGAGAAAAGCACTTGCTTTGGAAAGATGAGGGTAGAGTTGTAATGGGTATTTAAAGACTCTACATCAGAAAGAGAAGGGAGGGAAAGAAAAGCAAAAGTAGTGAAGTTTTGCTTCTCTAAGCACCACCCCAGGAAATGGTGGCCTTATGTGGGACCCCTTTCTGAAGCCTTAGAAAACTGGGCACACAGAACCAGAAATCATTTAGGTGGTCACCTCAGCCTAGGGCTCGTGGGCAACCTGGTACTTGTGGCCACAGGGCTGACGGGAGAGCACAAGCCAAAGGTGAATGTATATGCCAGTGGACCAGCTGATGCACCTGGGGAGGAGATGAGCTGGGAAGAGGGCTCACTTCTGCCAGATGTAGTGGCTGCTTAGAAGCTTAAATTAGAGAATGCCCAAAAGATTGTATATTGTCATCCCAACCAGAAAGCTCATTGAACAGGTCCCACAAAAAATCAGTTTTTCAGATGTTTACAATGAGCAGTGCTTTATCTCTTGTTGGCGCTGTTCTCACTTCCAACAAAGGTAGCAAAGCACAGTGTTGTTTGCTACTGCTAGTGCCCTTGAGCCAGCAGAGTGGAGACCGCTGGTGTCGGGTGTGCCTACACAGTCAAATGAGAATGACTCCAGCAAGGGCAGGCACACCCACACTAGCTGCCAGCTCACCAGCCCAGTAATAACAGGAGTGAGGACACTTGTCACTGATAAACCAAATTCATACTTGAGTGGGCTGGTCCAGTTCGTGCTGAAACCTACGCTACTGCCTCTCCACCACCGCTCTACATGTGCTGGCTCAGATACACGCTTCCCATCCCACTTTACTCCGAACACATGCAGGCATTTGGCTCAACACGTGCACGCAAAAAACAAGTGCCCAGCTCCTGCTTCTTCACAACACTTGATCAAAGAGCAGTAGACTTAAACATGAAGTATAGGGCTGGCAGCTAAGCGATGCTTCCTGACAGATGATACTCTGCAAAAAGAAGGGTGGCTTTTGTTTCTCTGCTCTTTGCAGAGTCTTGCCCAGAGGAGCAGCAGGATGGGCACGAACTCGTGGTGTGCGAACTGCATGCCATAAATGTCCCAGACATAGTGGGCAAGAGGGAGCTTCTCTGCCATGTCTCCCTCACACTGGTGAGGGTTTTCTCCCATCTAATTGCTTCACAGAGAACACAGAGAACAAAAGCAGTGCATTTGGGGAAGAACAGGCACTGGAAGACAAATGGGCCAGGATAAGTTGATCTGCCCCATCTACACGCTGCAGGACGAGAGCTGTGCACTGCCGCTTCCCTTGAATGGGGCCTTGCAGGACCCGTCTTGTCTCTGGAGACCAGCCCCTGTCTACTCTGACCACTGATCAAAAGTACAAAACATGTTCCATTCAGAAGCATCTCCACAGTATATACTAACAAGTTGTTCTCCCAGCAGTCCAGCTGCCTCTAGCATAGACTGTGCACATCAGGGCAAATTTCACCAAGGAAAGGGGATGATCAATTCTTTCTCCAGCTGAAGTTGTCTGGAATTGCTTTAAGGCCAGCAAAATGTAATTGGTCAGGTTGCAATGAGCCCAGAGCACGTGTGCCAGGGGATTTTTAACCACCAGGACTGGCTAGAACCTATATAAAATATTATGCCTTAAAAGATAGAATCTCTGGAAATTCCCTCAGCCTTCCCTCCCCAAATGCACCTTGCCCTCCAACACCATGCCGCACTTGGTTCAGCAGTGACCCATGGGGAACACTGCTGACTCTGGACATGCTTCTTGTGCTCTCCTGGGTCTCCCCCAGTGGCCTCCCATCCCATACAGAGCCAGCACACCTCACAAGGGCTCGCACGAACTGAGCTTTCCCCTCGTGGAGTCCATGTGAGGTAGCACGGTTCATGTCACTGATAGGACAGCCCTAGCTAGGTGTTCGGGGTGACAGCAGGCAGTGGGAGGATTTGCTATTTGCCTGACATGATGGCTTTCTGATTTAAGTTCCTTAACCCCCTCAGGCTCAGCTGTGACTCACTGCTGGTTTTTGATCATATTTTCAGAGCAGGATTAATTACGCTTTATTGGCTTGTTCACATAACAGATCAGTGTCATAGAATCGTAGAATCATTTAGGTTGGAAAAGACCTTTAAGATCATCAAGTCCAACCATTAACCCAACACTGCCAAGTTCATCACTAAACCATGTCCTTAAGCGCCATGTCTTTCAAACACTTCCAGGGATGGTGACTCAACCACTTCCCTGGGCAGCCTGTTCCAGTGCTTGAAAACCCTTTTGGTGAAGATTTTTTTCCTAATATCCAATCTAAACCTCCCCTGGCACAACTTGAGGCCATTTCCTCTTGTCCTGTTGCTTGTTACCTGGGAGAAGGGTCAGACACCCACCTTGCTACAGCCTCCTGTCGGGTAGTTGTAGAGAGCAATAAAGTCTCTCCTGAGCCTCCTTTTCTCCAGGCTAAACTCCAGTTCCCTCAGCCGCTCCTAAGGCCCATTCTTTGGAGGAGGAGGAAGAAGACATGCCCTTTAATTTAGTGACCATTGCTTCTACATGAGAAGGTTAATAGCTTGACTGCTTCATATTTTAACCCTCAAGCCTTTTCCCCTCCCTAACTGTAAAGCATAAGTTTTTTTATTTTCATACAGCAGTTCCCTGTGGGGCTTTGTCTAGATGTATAAATCAAAGCCTTGCTGCTATGTTTTGGGGCTCAGAGGCAGATTCTGCCCTCACCCAGAGCATAAAATGGGGTCATCCCCACAGCTGCCAGAAAAGTTGCCCGATTTTGTTTGCATATCGCTTGGAGAGGCCCCTGGGAACAGGCAAGGGAACAATGGCCACTCAGATAACCAGCAGGATGGTTGGGTGCTGAGTGCTTTTACAAATTGGGGTGTTTATCTAGGTGATTCCATACTGCATTAACTTCAAGCAGTTGACTTTTTGGATGCCATGGTCTAGCGGGGCAGGTGGCATCTTGGGGGCTGAGGTGGACAGACAGAGCTGCCGGCATACATCCCTGTCTTCCTAGCAGGAAAATGAGGCTTAGACATATGGGTGAAGCAGGAAGGTTGGATGTGGGAAACCTAAAACTTGAAAGTTATTAAGCGCAGAAGAAAGCATAAATCAGCCAGCCCTTCCTCCTGCCAATGCAAGCCTTTCTCCATTTCATAGTTTCATCAAGCCACAGGTTTAAAGCAATTCAGGTGCTTTCATTGGAGCAACCATTTCACCAGGTTGTTTGCAGCAGAATCCTCACCTGCAATTTAGGGGAAAGTGGAGGTGCATTGGCAGAGCTGTTTGGGGAGATGGGAGCAAAGCCCAGAGGTTCCTCTGGCCGAGACTGTGATCCATTTATCAGATGTCTGTTCAGGAGCCTACAGCATCCCTCCTGCATAATGCCTGGCTGTACAGGGTGCTAGCAGCTTGCATTAACCTCCTATAAGCATGGGAAACCCTGGAGCTGAGCCTCAAATGCTTGATGAGAGGTAGTAAAAGAAAACCAGCTGGAGGACTCAATGGATGACAACATCACTAATGGTGCAAGCAGGTCTTTCCACTGCTACACTGCTGGTTTAAATTGGACTAGTGACTAGGAGAGGTGACCAGCTGCTGTCATTGTGTGGCCTGTTTTAAATACATCACATGGCCTAAGTCCACACCTCTGAAAGCCTCCGAACAGTAGAGTTGCCATGGAGGACACAAGGGCTCCATCATCCAGGCCAGTTAACTTCCCAGCAGACAGTTATTTCACCAGTAAGAAGACCACTACCATGCAAATTATGTCCACAAAACAATCCTTTGGATAGCTTCAGAATATTGATTTTCATGTCAGCTGGAGCCAAAACCTTGCACAAGCACATGCAAAAACATACCAGTGGCCCAAGCTTCATGGACTTGGTATTAGATCTATGTGCAAAGCAGTGTGCTGAGAGGAAGGGAGAACCAGAAGGTCTAAGGAGACAGTAGCACTCCACATCGCTACTTGTACTGCTCAGTCACCCTGTGCACTGCAGCATGCGTAATGGAAGCAGCCGTGCTGCTTTGCAGCCCCCCTGCCCCCATTCACAGTGTGGTGCTCAGACAGCATCAGACCCTGGGGAGGACTGTTTCTGGGCTGGGTACCAGGCTGAGGCACAGGGGTGTGCTGCTCGTGCCTTGGAAGAATGAAGCTGGTGTCTGCAAAACGTAAAACTATTTCCCAGCCCCAGTGGAAATGCAGCAGGAAGAGCAGCCTGCTTTTTCTGGGCTGTTACCCCTGGGCTAGCCAGGCACCCCCCCACCTCAGTAGGCACAGCTGCTGGAGAGGCTGGGGTGAGAAGAGGTGAAGGCAGCTCCTCGGCCCCCTGCCAGCATCTCAGGTCTGTTCTAATGCACATTTGGCACTAATGGAAATAGCCCCTAAGGTCAAGACTGTGCTCCTGTGGAGAGTCAGGCTTTCCCTTAACTGGTCGACAGAAAAAGCTCAGTATCTTAAAACTCCCTAGTTACAAGCAGGACTGTTCTGGGAAAGGTCTGGAGATGACTAACTAGATTAGTCACTAGCTCTTTCCCTTTGAGGCTGGGCACTTAAATTCCCTTCACTCCACGAATCTGCCAGCCATCCCCCACTTCAGGCTGACTACAATCACTTTTCTCTGAGTGACTTGACATCCTAACAAGTTTTGAAAGTCTCTCATGGACCTTGTTCTGATGGAGACCTGCCTGGATTATTTATGCCAGAGGAAGCGATCCTAGCTGTTTTCCTTGTGCTGGAACCAAAGATGTGTCTAAACCAATTTAAATTGTGTCTGTGCTGGGTGAGTTTGATTATACATATTGAATTAAAGAAACCAGTAAAAGTGCGGCTTAAACTGGTTCAAGAGCAGCTACAGTAGGAATCTGGAAATAAATAAATTCTGTTATATGTCAATGAAACTTTTCTCCAAGTAGGCCAGACCTCGTACCAAAGCTGTTACCGGGAAGGTCAACTCCCTGCCTTTGGTATTTACAGGGAAACTGGATTAAGTCTCTCCACCTCATGTAGAATAACAATGTTTAGCATGTAAGCAGCATTTTACAATTTCAAGGCAATAAACGCTGAGATACCATGGTAATGAGAGCTGACAAGGCACTAGTATTAACTAATTAAGCCTTGCAACTTCCCTGAGGTATCTAAATACGACTGTTCCCATTTCATAGATGAGGAAAATCTATATGAATTTATTTACTCAAAGGCACAGAGCAATTCAGTGCAAGAGCTGGAACCACAGCTCAGTCCTGCTGGTGTTTGGATGGCTATTCAGCCCTCCATGAAGCTCTGCCTTATTTCTAAACTTGTGCATCAGAGTAACCTAGTATCCCATTCTCAATAGGATTTAGAAATAAATTACATGTAAATTCTGTTGACTGCTGTAGAAAGAATGGGATTCAAATACCTCCCTAGCCAAATGCAGCAGCATCAAGGGGAGGTATTGGTGAGGTTGAAAACGGATGCTGGTGAAGTCACGACAAGTTAGCGTTTGCCAGTTGCACTCACCACAGAAGCAGCATAGCAGGAAAAGCAGCTAATAGGTGGGTGACAAATGAAGCATTGGAAAGGACTGTATTAACTTAAACTATCCCAGGTCTTGCCTTTCCAACACCCACCATAGCTGCAATAATCAATACGCAGACAACCATACCATTTTTTAATTTATATGGACTTAGTGGTTTACGTCAACGCTGAATCTGGCCCATAAACCTCTGTGGGGAGCCCAGCTTTGGCAGCAGTGCTGAATGGGAACCCTCTTGCTCTGCATAGGTAGGTACCCAGCAAAACCTCTTGTAGGTGTAGAGATCAGAGGCTTTAGACAAGACATCAAGTGTTTTGTCATATCACGACTTAAGATCCAGACTACGGAAGGTTGATAGCAACAAAAAAATTCAGCTGCATTGCCAGAGCTGCTTTGATACCTCTAATCCCTGTCTAAGGTGTTGAACAGAGAACCAAATCATTATGGGTTGTAAGCAAAATGGTCTTTTAATTCCCCTCAAGGAACATATTTTTTCTCTCCTGGGGTGACTGATAGGGAGTTTCTCTGTGCATGGAGCAGTGCCCTGCTGTGAAGCGTCCTCTGCATTTCATCTGGGGCTGTTCTCTTTGCCTGTGAGTGCCTCGGCTCCACAGCACGCTGCACCTGAGCCAAACAAGCTCAGGCTGCGGCAGTGAATCCCAATGAGCCTCTCGCTGGGTGTTCAGAGGCAGTCTATAGGAACCAGTACTGGAGTGCACAGTTAGGCATATCAGCACCGTTGCTAACTGTCGGTCTGGAAACAATTAAAATATCTCTTTGTCTATGCCGTAGCAGTGCTGCCTGTAGAATAGCTGCAGACTGCAAAAGTAGAGACAGCAGACCTGGAGACACAAAAGCGTTTGGGTTTGCAGGTGTCTCCACTCTGCTTCCCACCAAGGTTTCCAGGGCAAATCGCTAGCTCCCCGTCTTGTTTTGCGGCCATTCAAGCCAGCCAGCATCTGACTTGTCTTTCTGCCAGATGTACAGACCAGTGCTCGGCAGCATCTGTGAGCATGGCTGGCCACAAACAAATGCATGTGCAGTGGGCCCCTCTCAGTGCTACTCTTTGGGGAAGATTTGGAAAGATCCAGACTCCGTGGCTCTAAATCCATTGCCACAAATTATCATTCGCCTGTTGATTGCTCTCTAGGGAACAAAACGTCAAGTTACAGCCTGTGGTTTTCAGCCCCAATGGATTAAGAGCAGAAAGTCTGTTGAGATCTATGGCTTAGATCTGTTGGTTTGATCTGCAGTTCAGTAAAGCACACAGGAGAAGAGCCATGATGGAAGAAGTTTTGCCACATCAGTGCTAGCCAAATTCCCAGTAGGTAGATGTTTTTTGACCAAGAGAGCCAATGCAAGCTAAAAATGGCATGATGTTACTAATTTTCTGCCTAAACTGGTGGTGATGTGTGTGACTGTTATGCTTCATGGAAAGAGTGGTTACACTTCAGTAACATGAAATTACTTCTACTTTCCAATGGTTTGTGCAGCTGCAAATAGTGTTGTGAAGTAAATATTTGGGATATTACAAAAAGCTTCGATCATTTTTTCAGATGCTAGATGAGGTTTGCAGGAGTGACCGCTTTCACATGAGCTTATACATTGAACAACTTGAATGTGTACATCCAAGAGATGAAACGAATAGTACACTACACTTCCACAGTTGCACCCTCCATGGCATAACAGCTGAGGTCTGTGCATGAGAAGTTGAAGGATACACTCTGACCAAGCAATAGGTTCTTTAGCACATGAGCCTCAAACCCACATTGCCCACCATGCGGGCTGCAGGAATCACGGAAAACCTCCTGATTACCTAAATCTAAAGGGAAATATTTGTGTCCCAGCTAAATCTGCAGCCCTGTTTATCTTAGCTGAAGTTTAAATGTAGCTTTACCGTTACCACATACCCGACTTCAGCAACAGACCTTGTGCAAGCTGGTTCACTGCAGCACAGTGCCAAATGAGTGAGAATGTCAGTTTTTTCTTGCACTGCTCCTGTTTCCAACTCCTGCCTCCCATGCTTTCCAGCACTGTCCAGGCAGACCCTGTTCTCTCATGCCTCCACTCAGCAGCTGTTGTCTGTGCCCGCCCATCTCTTCCCCATTCATTCTCTGCCTTAACATCTGGCTCTCCTTTTTATTGACTCCCTCATCTTTTCTCTTGATAACTTAAATTTTCACATTGTTAGGCTGCTCAGACCTCACATTTTGTACCTTCCTCATCTCACCTTCTTATTTAACCCTGCAGCATCGCACTCACCAGCATCGCCTCCTGCTTGACGTTGCCTTCACTGTGCATTTCTTCCTTTTTCTCTATACAGCTTCTCCCTCCCTGACTTTACCATCTCTTTCAGCCACTTGCTGCTCTTTCCCTTTCTTCTTTACACCATTCCTGCTCCTTCCACTCCCTGAGTGTTTGTGACTACAGGCTGTTCCATACTCCCTCCTAAGTAGGAAGGAGATGTATAGACTCCTCCACTTAACACCTGTCACAGTATTTACGTTTCTCTCATCCCCTGCTTCACTTGTGTCTCTCTCATCCTACATAGTCTCTTGACTACACTGATGTCCTCTATTCCAAATGTTTCCTTCTCCTTCACCACTTTCTGGTCAAAGAAAACAGAAAAAAGGACTTTCCCTGTTATTTCACTCTTGTTGGCTTTCATGCTTATTTCCGCCCCTTGTGTGCCACTGCTGACCCTGCTTACAAAATCACAACTAGTGACTCAAATGAAGTAATTATCAGAATGCAACATGGCTTTCTCCTCTCAGCTCTCCTGGTTTAGTTACAGGAAGCAAAGTTTCTCACCCGCTTTCACACCTCTTCTGTGATGCCTCCAGCTGCCTCCATGACCTCAGCCCCACAACTACCCAGAAAAACCTGTGCCCTCACTTTCACTGCATGTTCCTTGGTTTCCTGGACTTGTTGTCTGAGTCAGAAAGGCAGATCAAGGTATTAAAGCCAGACCCTTGGATGCGAAGTACTCCAGTCTTTGCTCTGTTCAGGAAGGTTTTTCAACCATCCTATGTAAACCACAAAATCTCTTCACTCCAGAGGCCTTGAAAGGGAAACAAGGAACCTGAAGAAGGATCAAAATACAAAGTCCTAGAAGGTAGAAGTGGCTTGGGGTGCAAGTAGGAGGCTAAGTCACAACTGCATTCTACTTCATAACTCAAAGAGCAAAAAGAAGCAAAAGCAGTGAGATTTTCTGGTGCTAGACTGCTGGGGGAGGTCAACACAAACAAGGGACCAATAAAATTCAGACTCATGCTAGAAAAGGGAGCTGAAGCAATTCACACAGCAAAACGAAAAAGTTCTGTTTTGAAGAAACATTGGGTTTAATCTGTGCTTAAACTGTTTCCCCTGAATCAGGAAAACCTGAACCTCCCAAAGCCCTGTGCTTCTGAGAATGTGCTGCCAGTGAGAAGAGTCTGAGGTTTGGCTGGTCCTTCTGCAAATGCTTTTGAGTCTTTACAAGGGAAGACTGCAGGTCCTCCTTTACCTAGTTTATAGAAACCTAGTCAGTGGGGCTTTAGCTTAAAGCCATGAAGTAGAAATGCAAGGAAGTTAGGAGTGTTTTAAAAGAGATCCTTATTAATGGTAATATACTTCTAGCTGGTGAAGAACTGACTTGTACCTGTCAGTAATGCATTCTCTTTCAGAAGTGGGCTACAAGAGTTCTACCTGTCATTAACCTAATATTACATTTAAACTTTGCCAAATTGGACACATATTGCTGGTCTTCCTGGAGAAAGTGGAAAGCATTCCTCCCTCCTTTCTGTTTCCAGGTGAAACTAACTATTTGTCATATAGGAATGGGGACATTCAGTCCCTGCATCTCCTACAACCTTTTTACTTCCTTTTGCCACTTCGAATTTGGCATTTTTTTCTCCAGGAAACAAGCTCAGAAATCCGGAGATGACCTCAAACAACAAAAACATGAGGCTTTGACATGGTCCATCGGCCTCAGAGTTCTTTCTTAGTGTGGCTCTACATGGTACAAACATTCAGCTTACAGCCAGTTTGGGAAGAAAGAAAGAGAAAAAGCACAGAAGATAGGGGAGGAGTGCAAGTATGGAAGGCAGTGAGCTCCCAAGGTTGGATAATGAGCTGAAAAATCTGTAGGCAGGTGAAGTCCTACCAGGAGCCTGGAAAAAAACCAAAAGATGATTGAGAAGAAGAATATAGCATACCTGGAAAGGACACTGGTCAGAGCAGGCTTTGGTTCTGTTAGTTATGAACAAGAAACTCATAACCAAAGGTGGCTTGGAAGGAGAGAAGCACACAGATTTGTGAATGGAGAGCATTTATCAAAGAAGAGGAAATGGCATATTGTATTCACTAAGTCTTTGCCTACTAATGAATAGCAGTGAGAGAGCTGAGATTTTTGTGCTTAATAGTAAGTGATTTAAGAACAGTGTAAGAATCTGTCAAAGTGAAGCAAACTTGAGTGATCACGGGTAGCACCCAGCATCCTTGCAAGAAAAGAACAATGTAAGAGAAAGCACAGTCCAATAGAAATAATGGGGACGATAGAGGGAGCCAAATTGATTCAAAAAACTTTAGGCAACATTGGGACCATAGCTCTTCTGACAAAAACAGAGGTTAGGAATCTTCATTAAGGTTCACAAAATTCTTAGTGGGATAGAGAGTGGGGATACCACAAAGCTATTTGACCTAGTGTCAAGAATAAGCAAAGATGCAGCAGTAAGAAAAGCCATGACTGGACATCACAGGAATTCAGGGAGGAATGTTGGGACAGAACAAGGCAGAAATGTAGCATAAACTACCCTTGCATGACCAGAGGACAAGAAGTTTGCTCCAGGGAAGGATCGAGCATGAAATGATACTGTAGAGTTCTGTAACTGGCCTAAAGGAAACTGTGTCAGGATTTGTCAACCCAAGATTTCTCACACAGAGCTATTGTTATTTTACAGTGATCCCGTATGTTGACAAAGTACTTTAAGTTAGCCTTTAAGAGGCCTGATGCTACCTCTTGTACCTGATCTTCTTTGCCACTTCATTTCTCAAGTGACCCTCACAGCCCCCCAAAAAGCCCAGCAGTTGCCATACCAGATCAGCCCAGTAGCCTTCCTAATCCTGTCTTCTCCCTTCAACAGTTGCCACTCTGATACTTCAAAGAAAGTTATAAGAAAGCCCGTAGTGGAAAATTATAGAATAACCTGCCCACAGGGGAAGTTTCTCCCTAATCCTTTGCCATCAGTTAGTGGTTATGTTGTGTCTTGAAGCCTGATGGTTTATATCCCTTCTAAAATTTATTTATATCCTGTCTAATGTGACCATGAATGTTCTCAGTATCCATATAAATGTCTAATCCTTTTCTGAATCCTGCTAATCTCCTGGCCTCAATGAAACCTCATGGTAACAAATGCCATGTGTTAATTACACATGGTACAAATATTTCCTTGCACCATTTTAAATTTGCTTCCTTCCAGTTTCTCTGGGTATCCCTTGAGCCTGCCATATGAAAAGGGGCTATGAAATTAGAGTTTATTCATTCTTGCCAAGCCGCACCGCTGTCTCTCAATTTGTTTCATCTCTAAACTAGCTGTTCCCACCCTTGGCCAAAGTTTTCCTGGGTCAGGCTGTTAGGCAGCAGCCAAGGGCACAGCACCGAGCTTATGCCTTCACCTTATGCTCTGTTGCCATGTTCATTTTGAAGGGAAGTGGGGACAGGAATCCCTGAAAGTCTCAAAAGTCCGTACTTTAGGTTGCAGGCTCTGAAATCAGATTGCTGTGCGTCAGCCAGTATTAGCTCAGTGGCAATACGATGACATTGACAAATGCCACTGGCCTTTACCTCTATGATGCCTTCAAGTCAGAGACAGAGCAGGACATCTGCAACGTGGTTTCCCATTAACCTGATCCAGCCGATCTTCAAGCTGCTCCTGAAAGGGGAGGTTCCACTCTCCCTCCCAGCCCATCTCAGGCACTTCACTGCTTCCTTGCATCCTCAGTTCTGGACTAATTGCCCCCAGCCCAAGCTCTGTGTGTCTCCACTCTGCCTCCTGCGCTGAGCCCACGCACTCACAAGCAGCACTGCCTGTCACCCTCGGCCAGTCAGAGATGGCACTGGAAACAGCAAGGGAAAGTGAGGTGTGGAGAAAATTAACCGAATAAAGGAAAGGAAAGGATAGAAGTGGGACTGGTGCAAAACCAGCCCTGGCCAGGTGAAGGTAGGAAGCAGTGGAAGGAAGGAAGTCCTAAACTGTTGTTGAATACTGGCTATACAGTGGTTTCACTGGAGGTAGGATCCTAAGCTGGTGCAGCTGTGCACAGCGACACTTTGCAACCGTTTTGAAGCTAATTGTGGAGGCAAACCAAGAGGTTCTAAAGTGACACAGGTGACAGCATGCAAAGTTACAGCGGCTTGGTGTTTCACTGAAGCGCTCTCTGATTAGGGCAGTCCCACAAGGAGGTAATAGCTATCTGTTACTGAATGTTTTTCTGCAATAGATTTCAAAACAGGGCGACGTTACCCTGTTCATTTCAGGGCCAGGAGAAATGGAGGCGCTGGGTGCACGGTGAGGCACTGAAGCGCCTCAGGAAAGAGGAGGGCGCCTGGCTCTCCGTGGCAGTTGCAGCAGCAGGTAGAGAACAAGCACTGTTTGGGCTCCCTCACTCAAAAATACTAAGCAAGAAAAGAAAACCTGGGGGGTTCCCCCCCTCACTGCACCCAGGAGCCAGTCCTAGCAGCTCCCCACCACACCAAGCAGCCACAGCCACCCCCGGTAACCAGGCAGAGGGCCCGGGTGGGGGGACGCGGGCCTGGCACCGGGGCTGAGGCACTGTCCTGGGCAGCCCGACAGCCAGCCCCCGCGCCCGGGGGACCGGAGCAGGAGACCCACCCGGGCCGAGGGACTGAGGCCGGACACCAGCGAGGCCCGAGCAAGAGGCAGGGGCGGCTGAGCCCTCAGGCGAGGGCAGGCCGGGGCTCTCCGGTCAGCGGGGACGCTCCCCGTAAGCTCCCCGGGGGGCTCAGTCCCCGGCACTGCGTCCCGCCGCCTCGGCCCGACGTGGGAGCGGGTGGCGCGGCCAGGGCGCCCCTCCCCCGCACACGGAGGGGGACCCGGCAACAGCCGCGTGCTAGGGGACAACGGCTGCCGCTACCCGCCTCCCCAGACCCCGGCAGCGCCCGGCCCCACCCACCCCCGGTGTCTCCGCCCCGTAGGCGTGGCCAGGCGGGCGCGGGGGGCCTGTTGTTGTGATGAGTGCCGGCTCCGCCCCCTCCTCGTGCACGGCCGCGCTGCCCCCCAGCCGCCTAGGCCCCGCCCACACCCCCTCACGCCTTTTGTCCACTCCCTGCGCCCCGCCCCGCCGGGCCCGTCCTGCACCGCCCCCCGTCCGCTCCCGCCTCCCCATTCGCCCTCCCGTCCCGAGCCCCGCCCCCCCACGCGGGACCCCGCCCCCCCGCTTGTCCCCCCCGCCGCCCCGGGCCCATCTGTTCCCGGCGGCGCGGCGGTTGCACTGCAGGGCGCGGGCGGCGGCGCGGGGAGGCGGAGGAGGATGGGCCCGCGCAGCGGCGGCCGCCCGCGGCAGGGGCAGCAGCAGCGCCCCCGCCGGCCCTAGCGCCCCCGCGCCGGCGCCGAGCCGCCCCATGCACGGGCGGCAGCGAGGGGGCAGCGCGGGGCCGCCGGGGGGCGGCCGCTGAGCGGCGTGGCGCCGGGGGGCGGGCGGAGCCGGAGCGGCGGCGGCACGCAGCCGCCCGCGGAGCGAGGCAGCGAGCGGGCGGGCGCGCAGGCAGGCAGGCAGCCGGCGGCCGCGGGAGATGTGCCCGGAGGAGGACGGCGGCTGCGGCGGCGGCGGCGGCGGCGTGGCCGGCACCGGCGGCCCCGAGGCGGCGGTGGCGCTGGACGAGCTCCGCTCCTGGTGGGAAGTCCCGGCCATCGCGCACTTCTGCTCACTCTTCCGCACCGCCTTCCGTCTGCCCGACTTCGAGATCGAGGTGAGAGCCCCGCGGCCGCCCTTCGCGTCCCGCCGGACAGCCGCCGGCCGGTCGCGCCCTAGCCCGCCGGCCGCGCTGGTGCTGCAGCGCCGTCACCGCTGCGCCCCCGCTGCCCGGCGAGTCGCGCGCGCACGGTGCTCCCCGTGCCCCGCGCCGGTGGGCGATGTGGCGGGGAGCGCCCCCCGGCCCCCCGCGGTGCGCTGCTGGATCCCGGCGTGATGCGCCGCGGGGTCTCCCCTCCGCTCGCAGCAGACACAGCAACTTCCCCGTCCCTACCGGCCGCGCTCGCAAACTTTCGGCGCGCCCGTCGCAGGGCACCGGCGGGCAGGGCCGCCCCCGGGCTCCGGGACCCGGCGGGGCGCACGGCGGGGGCAGCCGCGGGCGGAGCGGGGCCGGCCGCCGCCGGGCCGCATTGTTCCGCCGGGCCGGTGTCCGCACACAAAGGTGGCGGGGGGGGACGGACTCGGCACGGAGCCGGCGGTGGGTCCCCCGTGCCCAAAATGGTGGCGGCGAGAGGCGGGCCCGGCCCGGTAACCCCCCACCTCCCCCGGGGGTACCCGCGGCTGTTGTTGAGGTGGGGGGTGGGGGTGTCCCAGCCCGCTCAGCCCGTGCCCAAGTTGGTCCCTTTTGTTGGGAGGAGGAGGAGGTCCCCACCTGGCCGGTGCCGCTGCGGGGCGGGGGGTTGCGGCCGAGCCGGGCGGCGGGGGCTGCCGCCTTCCCGCATCCTAGCGAGCCGCGCCCGGGCCGGGCTGCCCCGCGGGGCACCGCGCCGCTCATTGTGCGGCGCCGCCGAGGCTCCGGGGCAGCCGCGGTGCGTTCGCCGCCGCCCTGGCCCCGCCAGGACAAAACTCTCGGCTCTCGGTACATTTCTACCCGTTTTCGTCTGTAACTTTCTCTCGTGGTTTGTTTTCTTTTCTTTTTTTTAAGTCTTACTTTCGTGTGCGTGCCTAATGTTCCGTAAATATTGTGTGCTCTGGCTACAAATGTTACAAACAAAGTGTGTCCTGGTAGGAAATCTTTTGTGCTTGCTGTGAAAAGCTATTCTTGCCAGCGCGTTGGCAATAAACCGGGTGAATAACGTGGTGGCGTGTGTTTTTTAAAGACAGTAATTGCCCCGTGAATGCGAATTCCAAAGATGCTTAAAAGTTCAATGAGATGCGCGAAGCCCTGAAGAGCAAAACTCCTCGAGCAGGATGTGAATTTCTGAAGAGGGGGAATCCCTTATGCGGTGTGAAATCTTGAAAGGGGATAAGGTCTCTCAATGATGCAACTTCTTGCGAAAGGGAACTCCCCTCCCCCTCCTATTGATGCCAAACCATTAAAGGGGAGGCTCTCCGGGCCCAGCAGCGCAAAAGTCTTGAAGGAACCTGAATTTACAATGATAAAAGGGACAAGGCACTAGCCTTTCACCTTTGGAGGCAATTAGCATCTGGCTTGCTTCACAAATGAAGTAAATGTGGGCTCCCCTTTGGTTCCCGCAGCACGCTTAGGGTGGGGGAGCTACCATCACTCAGAACAAATTAACTTGCTTTTTTTTCGGGGGGGAGGTGTGTGTGTGCTTGGGGCGAGGTGCGGGTTGGTGCTGGGGTGGCTCAGAGCAGAAGCAGCAGGCCAAAAATGTCGCCAGAAAACTCTGTGCATAGATGGCCTGCAGCGCGTGGCAGAAATGGGTTTTCAAGGCAGGCGTTCGTGCAAGGAACAGTGAAAATCCCAGTTAAAATTGGGATGCTGTGAGAGGATGGATGCAGCTGTCAGAACTCGGTGTCTTCAGGCACGTGGAGTCAGTCTCCTTCCCTGGCACGGTGTGAGCAGCACAGTACAGGCGGTTTCAAAACTTGCTGTTCCTTGAAGCTCACCATCTTGTTGCCCCTTGCCTGGTGTAGTCGTTCCAGTCTCACGACTGGTTTGAGGGATATCTAGGAATGGTGCTCTGCACAAAGAGGTTGCCCAAACAGTTCATGGTGTGAAATGAATGGCCAGCAATGGGATTTACAATTCTTTAATTTTTTTTAAAGAGTACTGCTCTGTGGTTTTTGATTTGTACTTTATTTGGCTGTGTAAAGAAGGCCTCACCCCTTGGTTTTGGACCTAATAATGCCAGTGCCCATTCTGGCTGTCTCACTGCTGCATCTGTGGCGGGCTCTGAGTTTCAGGGGTGTCTGAATAAAATGGAGGTGGCTGTCCTTGTAGGAGTTTGGGGAAATGCTAGGACGTAAGGCAAATATTAGGGGGAAATAAAACCCTAGCCAGCCACCAAAAATTGAAACAGTGCTCATCTACAAATAATGTTTTCTTGCTTTAGCTTTGGCTGTTGTGGGGCGGTGTGCTTGTGACTGAATGATAACGGCTGAGAAGTTAATGCCTCTTCCCTCACAAGTTCTTGCCCTTGGCGGGTAACCCAGGGGTGAGTGCCCTGGTCCATTTGGATGCAAAGTAAAACAGGTGGTTTGAGTGAACCTGTTTTCTTGTGTGTGGAAGCAGAGATGGAGATCTTGGGCTCGGAGGGTTTCAGCTGGAGGATGTTCATGCTCAGACTCCTTGAGCTATGCAGCAACTGTTTGTCCGACTGCTGGGTATCTCTGGATGGCCTTACTCTGGATGCAGTCAGCTCTTCTTGGAGGATATTCTCTTCTTAGGTGGGCTGAGCTTCTCTCAAGTTAAATCCTGGTTGGTGGCTGTTTTTTTCTTGTTATGACAGTAGTGTATCTCCAGCTGGGAGTTTAGTGCTAAACTCTTACAACATCATTACAAAATGCAGAAATTTTAAACAAACATTAATTGTGCTTGTAACAAATATCCCCTGCTTTCTCCCTCCCTCTGATTTTAGCAGGCAGTGAGGTTAAGGTTTCACCGCTACAGTCTCTGCAGTCCCTGAACCAGACAAAAACTATCTGCCAGTATGTTTTTGGTGTTTTGGTTGGGTTTTTTAAAGCTGTAGTTATTTTTTGGTGTGTGTGTGTGTCCCCAATATTTTTTTTTCTTTATGTGGGTCTGCCCATAGCTAGCTGGAAGGCTCTGTAATAATAGGCCATCTGGACCCATCCCTCCTGTGCCGAGCAGATTTGCTGGTGGTATTTGAGAAGTTTGCGGGCTTTAGTACAGGGAAGCAGCACGGAGCTCTTTTTTTTCTTTTTCTTTTTTTTCTTCTTTTTAATCGCAAGCCGTTTGCCCTCTACTTATTGGCCCGAAAGAAAGTGAAGCTTCCAGATGCAGGGCTGCCGTCAGCAGCTGGATGTCAGGAACCTGGGAAGCAGATGTTTTGTTTTTCTTTTTTGCTGGACCAGTGCGTAGCCAGAGACTACAGGGAAGGGGTGTCCAAAACTGAAAGAAAGAAGCGCATCCATCAGGCTGGGCCCTGGGCATTGTTCGGGGAGGGGGTGGGCGCAGCCGGCCCCCATGCTGGCTCCAGCAGATGCAGGCGCCTGAGCGAGGCACAGGGCTCCTCTTTTCAAATCTCTGCCGCAGCATCACCCGGCGAGGGACTCTGGAGGGGTTCAGCTATCGCCAGCGGGTCAAAAGTTCAGTGGGCCAGAAGCGGGTGCTCTGGACGTGTTCAGCTTCACGCCGTGTTTTTACGTGGATCTCTGAGGATGGCAGAGAGGCTTTTGCCTTCTGGGATGTTTTGTGTTTTTTTTTTTTTCTCCTCCTCCTCCCCTTTTAAATGGCTGCCTTGTCGGCCATCTGCTGTGCAAAACTTTCATGCCACTTCAAAAGTGGGCTTTTAGTTGTGTTGGTTTGGTTGTTGTGGCTTCTTTTTTGGTGGCTAGTACAATCTGCACCAAGTGGGTTTGTCTTTACCTACTCTTAAGAGTACTCCAGCAGGAGAAGGTCTGGCTGTATGGGGCACATAATTTATTTTTTTTAGTAGGCATTGCCTTGATGGACAGAAGGCATGCTTTCCACAATCAAGTTAGTACAGGCGATGATAGGGAGTGATTTGTTTCCCTCTTTAAGACCGGACTGTAATGTGGGACACCTCTTGTGACAAAGTGTCTCCTGGCCATGTGCCTTCCCCTCTGCAACAGAAATATCCTTCTGGCAACTGTAGGGATTGTTTGCTTCAAAAATATTAGGAGAATATTTAACGTTTTCAACCGTATTTCAGCACAACTTGAAAACACTGGATAGAAGCCGGCGTGGCACGGCCACCCAGCTCTTTGGCATGTGCTCCCAGGAGCTGTGGACTAAAACATTTAGTAACTTCTGCCTGGGTAGGTCGAGGGGAGGTGACTTTCCAGAACGTGCTTGAAAATAGTCAAAACATTGTTGTTAACTTAGTTTATTTGGAAAAGGGGGAAAAGCCACATTACACAGGGAAAACATAAATCTTTTCCTGTGGTTTTTAAAAGCGCCTTTGGGCAAATTGCCTCTGCTGTTAACTTCACTACTGCTTTAAGATGCTTTTCCTCGCCTCTTGCCCCTTCCTAGGGCTTCAGGTTCTGGCTCTACCTTTAGGTACGTTCCTCCCACCCACAGGCAGGGCACTGCTGGTCTTGCCCACCTTTTTCTTCCTGTAGTGCGGTATCTGACATGTCAGTCCTTGAACAGGCTCTTTCTGTCAGGAATATTATGTGGCTGTTACAAACCAGCGGCTGCTACTGCTCCCATGGGTCTCCCAGGAGGAGGAAGAGTGTGGAGAGAGGCAGAGCTGTACAGCAGCCCTGTGAAGGAGGGAGCAAACAACAGGGTTTCTTCTATCTGTGCAAACTGGATACAGCTTTAAAAGGAAAACATATCTTTTAATGTGTTAAATTAAAATTAGTTTAAAAAAAATCAGTTTTTCTTGTGAGGACAGGATGGTGAATATACTTTGACCTCTACTCTCCTGTCCTGCTGAAATTTCTCTGTGAAGCCCCTTGCTCTGTGCCCTCTGGGTGCATCCCTTGTGATCCATGACACCAGAAAAGCATAACCTTCCTGTTCTGTCAGTGGTTTATGTGGGGTTAATTGCACAGGCAGTGTGGTACCTTACCTGAGTGCTAAGCCTTCACCGCTCTCTTTAGCTATTCTGGTCTGGTGCTGCATTATTATTTGTATTACAGTAGCATGTACAGCATCTACTGATGCCTCATGTTGTATGATAGCTGAGATGGCCAGGTAGCTTCTGATCAGAAGAATTCAGATTCTAATTAAGATCAACATGACAAGTAGGTGCTGCAAGCTGATGAAAATGTCAGTGAATTAATGTAAGTCAGCTGTACTCATAGAGGTTAAGTCTGAGTTGGTTTAAATGCTTTTTCAGTAGAATAGTTCAGGCATTAGGATATCCATCCCATTGGTGGTAGGCAACATTACAGTTGAAGGGACCGGGCATTAATTGTCTGAAATGAGAGCAAGCAATAGATCTGCTTACTAAAACTTCACTCTCATGCAAAGCACTCTGCTTTAGAAAAAGCAGATTATCTGAGGAAAGGTAGAGTCATTGGCAGTGCAGGGAGAGGTGCTGTACAGCAAGTAGACAAGGTTGGAAAAAATGGTGGACTTCAAACATACTGAAGTCAGTCCCATTGTGCAGAGACCCATTTATAGACTGCAGTGTGAATTTGGGTCTTATACCACAGTCACTCCCTGGTGACTCTGCTTCCCCTGGGCAGCATTGGCTTCATCAGAGTAGAGGGTGCAAACTGAGTATTTTTTGTTTGAAAATCAAGTTTAAGTACCCAAATGAAATGAAGGGTTAGTACTATTTTTATTGTTCTTTCTACCTGTCCCACCCACTGTTTGGTTTAGTTGCTTTGGTAGTGCCCCATCCCTCTCCCCATGTCTGTTCCAGTAGCAGTTTTGCTGGTCTTCACTTTTGCTGCCTTAGTTATTCTGTTCATAATAGAATCATTAACACTCTACGTGTCAGTACTGGGCTCTAGAGTTCATTGAGATTAATGGAGGGGGAGGCAGAGAGATACTTCTCAGAGCTGTTGTTTCAAGTGGTCTGCAAATTGGAAAGCATTATATCGGTTTCTATTTCAAATGCAAGTCACATCTCTCCCAACTGTAGATCTTAAACTTTTTAACAAGTGTTTACATTTTATATAATAAGACTCTAGTGTAATTGGATACAAAAAGAAGGAATAGGTAGTTCAGGAAGCTGATATGTGAGTTAAAACATTAACTTAAGCCTATGAAAAGAAACAAGAAGTGACTGCATGAAGCCAAAGGGTGTCTGAACAATGGATACGGAAGGTTATTTTGACAGCAACATTTTGAATGGATCTGCGTTAGGTGACAGGGGAGTTGGGGAATGATTGTCGAAGGAAGAAGAGAAAGAGGAACATGATAAGAATTTCAGATATTTGGATGGGAGTACATGGGGCTTGATATTACAGTTTTTCTGTGGTGTTAATAGTTGGAGGCAGTTATCTCTTCTGCTACCTCAGCGGACTCTGAAAATCATGTCTGGTGTTAGCCGAAGTGTTTGTGCACCCACAAGTTTAACATTTTAAGCTGAACTTACTTAAAAACCCGGTAAAGATAATGTGCAAGTCTTTCCCTGCTAGAAAAGAAGTTTTGTGTAGTAGCTTAAATATGACTTTTAAAGCAGTTTGCTTTGTTTACAAAGACTGCCACAAATGTGTACCAATTCAATGCAGCTGATGTAAACTTCTACATAGTGCATCTAAATTAGGCTTCAAAAGTTTGTTCCTTTTGGAATTTGCTCTAACCAAACCAGCTAAAAGTAACACCTTTAAAGTGTTACAGCTTTATATGTAGACCTGCTTAACTGCAGTCTTTCTCTGCCAGCGAATAATGCCGGCAGGGCTGTGCCATTCTGCCCCTGGCATCTGTTAAGTGCCTGCATGAAGGGTGAAGAATTAACTTTTGTAATGGCAATGGATGCTTTCATAGACTTCTTTCAGGCAAAAAATCTCAAGAAAAGGGCTATAGGAAGAAATGACAACAGCCAGGGAGTTAAAAGTGACCGAATTAAAAGTTTATCATGTAAACCTTATTTTAGGTAGGTATGAAAATTATTTCCCCCCCCCCCTCCCTCGTTACCAGAAGCAACAGCATCTGCTGTGGTGGTGGGAACAATGCAGCCTAGTGATTCCTCCTTCCTTACAGTAGAGAATCCTGTTAAACACACAAGGCTGTGCCTCAGAGTGTATCCTTTCAGCAGGCTTGTTCCTTTTAATGGGTGCCCATTCCTGGGGTCTCCATTGTTTCACCAACAATAGCACTAGGGGCAGCTGATTTGGTTGACAGAAAATGCGTTAATTTAACAGATCTATTCCCTTTAGCCGGTCTCCTTCCTATTGTGCCCCAGTTCTCTCCCAGTTCCTGGGGAGGAGGGCCCTGAGAGCAGGGTCTGTTAGGTGGAGGGCTCCTGCAATTAGGAGGGGTTTGCAGCCTTTTGTGTGAGGAACAGAAAACAGCTGATGGGGGCAAGTGGTGCTAGTGCAGTTTGCTTACTGCCAGAACACACATTTTTCTGGGTTTTTTTGGGGGCTTTTAAGCCTGCCTTTACTGGGGACAGGGGAATAACTTGACACTACAGGCTGATGGCAGTCAAGGTCTTTGCTTTGCTTGGAGGTGGCCTCGCAGCCCAACGTGGCAACTCCTTTCAGACCTGGCTCAACTTCTTGACAAGCTTTTTATATCCTATAAATGCTTAGCTAAAACACACGCTTTCCACTGAAAAAGTTATGCTGCTGTTATCTAGAGTAGGGCTGCTGAGGGCTGGCTGGAGAAGGCAGTGTGTAGAGCTAATACTGAACTATTTGAAACATGAGGGGTATAAGGGTCCTCAGGCCACCTTTGCCCTAGGCCAGACCACCAGTTTAATGTAGTTTTAGAACTCATCTGGTTTAAGCAGTGCAAGCTCTTCACCCTAGATGTACTTATGCTGGTTCAGCTCTTCCCTGTAATAACGTAGCTTAGTTCAGCAGCAGTGTGTGTGTCTTTGCTGGTTTTTACATTGGTGTGTTCAGCCTGGTGGGAAGGAGGGCACATGCACTGCTGAGGGAGCAGTGAAATCCAGAGCTTTGGTTTTGGGAGCTACCACAAGGAAGATCTCGCTCCCTTTCAAGCCCTTGCCACACTTTGGACTCTTGTGGTCTGCCCTTCCCTGGCACCAGCCTGGCTGCTCGCTGCGTTGTAGCTGGGCTTTTGAGGATGTTGTATTCTTGTGATGGGAGCGGGACCTCATGTTTTTGGTGGCCACAAGCTGCCAGGTCAATCTGCCATGGCTCTTAAGACTTTAGCCTTAGCTTAGTTCTCGTTGCTGGGGCTGGTAATGTAAAGGAGCTCTGGAGGGTCTTTTTTGACCTCATTGGTAAAGCCATTAATTCTCTGGCTCTTTCTCTCCAGCTAAGGCTGCTGTAAAGGGGCTGGAGCTTTGCGTGGTCAAAGGGTTGGAAGGCAGAGCTAGTTTTCTCATTTTTGGTGAGCCCCATACACAGGCAGTTGTGTGGCACCAAAAATATCTGTATATCCATAACACAAGGCAAAGAGGGTTGTAGGGTTTTTCATTCTTGCTTGGGTTTTTTTTGTTTGTTTTAGGAGGCAAAGGGTGAGAGTTCATTTAAAGAGCTTGACTCTTAATAGAGCTTGTCATTGTTGCTAATATAAAACAAATGATGAGCATGGGAGAGGAGTCAAAGGCTCCCTCTTCTGGTGTGCTGGGAAGGTTCAAACACTGAAAAATAAGCAAGAGGAAAAAAAAAAACAACCAGCAAGCAAGACCCCTTCCATGCTTTTCTGTAGTATTTTAAGACCTCGCTTAGGCCTAACCCTTCAGCACATAGGTTGCTCCATGACTCCTGAATAAGTAACATTAAAGGCGCTCTGTAAAAGTGAAATGTATTTTCAAATGCAAGCTGCACTGTACTTGCGAGTAAAAGTGAGTCCTGTTTTCAGAAGGGTTCCCAGTCTGAATGTGGAGGACGGCAGCCCTTCTTGTCTCTGTATCTGACATTTCTCAGTGCCTCCCTTTACTTTTTTTTTTCCTGCATTCCCCTCTCACAAAGATCATGCCTTGTTCTATACAGCTCCCAGGCTGCATGTGTGCATTGGCATGTAAACATGTTTGGGATGATTGCAGGGGCCAAGTATGGTGGTGAGCACTCTATAGAAACTGCATGTCTAAGACTCCAGCGTTCCTCTTGCTTTTGGTTGAGTCAGCCAAGAATTCAGAAGTTATTAATGGGTGATTGATGGAGAAATGTTCACAAGGAGTAGCACTTGGTTGAGATTTTTAGGTGAGTTTTCTAAAAAAAACTTGCATAAAGTGCCAGTTGTGAGTACCTCTGAAATTAATAGGATTTCAGGGCATTAGTGAAGTGACTTTTTTTTTCGTTCCTGTTTTTGTATTCTTCACTGGAGTATTTGACATCACATGGCCATTTTCCCCGTGTTGTTAGTGTGGACTCATGAGCAGTGTCTGGTGGAACCCAGGGACATCAATTCTCAAGCTGCCTTCCCACGGCAGCTCCTGCCACCCGTCACGGATGGCAGTAAAACTGCTCACCCGGATTAAAAACCACAACACTTTTTCAAGTGAGCTATGTCTACCCAGGAGCGGTTCTCCCGGCCGGCTCCCTCCACAGCCCCACAAAAGGGTTGTACCAGCATGACTGAAGCAGTGGCACAGGAATGGAAACAGGCAGCGGGGAGGGGAAGGACTTTTTATAGCTGACACTTCTGCTGAAAGAAATGCTTATCTCACTGCAGGCCGTGGGTAGCAGGTGGAGTGAGACTGCACAGGTAACGAGGTCATGCAGCAAGGGGGGCACCTGGGGAAGAATTCCCTTATCAGCCTCTGTGAAAGGGTTTTGGGGTTTGTTTTTGGTGCTATATCAAAGCTTGCTATAGCTCTTCTTTCTTTTGTAAGAGCATTCTGGCAAGAAGAAGTTTAAATAGAAATTGGTGATCCTTTAAATTGTTCCTTCCAAAGTCAAACCTGATTGTAAAGGTGAAGTCAATTAAACTTCACTGTAGCTGACAGTCTTGCACAAAACCAAAATAGGGTAAAATTTTATTAGCTTTCTTAGAAATTTAGGCTTAAAAAAAAAAAAAGCACAACCAAGCCATTTTCCCCAGAAAAGTTTCCCTTAGGCTCTGGTCACCCAGCAATGCAGGTATCTATGCATCAAGATCTGCTTGCTTGTGCTGAGGAGGCTGGAGCAGCTTGCCTTGTCGGACAGGGCAGCCATGTAGAATAAACAGAGAGTAGCAGTCTCGATTTCCTTTCTTTCAGCCCAATACAAGGTGCCAAGGCACAGAAGACTATTTTGCCCTTAAGATAATTGTGTGTTGGAGAGGATCAAAGAGCTTGAGGGGTTGGTTTTTTTTTTTGGTTGAAAGGGGATTTTCTCCATGGACAGCTGCAGTAGTGCATTAGTAGTGCAATGGATTATCTTTCCATGATCTGTAGGATCTCAACCAGCTATCGAGGGGCCCCACTGAAGGCTGCTGCTTGGGGGAGGCAGAGTGAAAGTCTCCTGTAACAGGGAGACCTGTAATGCCTGGGAGCTCGGATCACTTGGCTCCCTGTGCCCCAGCAGGGCAGGTGGTGCTGGATATTCTTAGACTGCAGATAGTGCTGCAGAGCATGGGGAAAGGCAGCCCAGCTCTTGGTTATGATTAACTGCAGCTGATGCCCTGCATCCCCCCTGCTCTCCGATGGAAGTGCTTATTAAGGAATGTGAGAAGGGAGCTGATTCCAGCTGCTGCGGCATCCCGTAAAGGGCAATGTGTAATTTGGGAGGGTGTTACGAGTCCCTCGGCAGAACAAACTACTCACTGTAGTAAATGTCTGACCTGCCAAATGCCTGGACTTTCTCATTTTGGGAAGTTTTGGATGATGGCTGAGCCGCAAATAGCAGTGGCATTGAGAGGGAGTCCCTTCACATTCGTGGGTGGGTATCCTGTATCCTTGCTCTGTGCTTGTCAGTGGGGAGGGGTGAGGTGGCCCACATGGCCTGACTGCTGCAAGGGTGGCAAGAGGGGATGGGACAGGGCTTGGTGCTATCAGAGGTGGAGATCAGGTCATGCTGTGCTTCCCTGACCTGGTATCGGGGCTGGGAGATGAGGGGGCTGGAATGTGGAGGGCGGTGGAGCTGTCAAGGAATGCTGGTCCCCAGGTGGCCGCTTCCGTGGCTTCTGCTTAAGTCAGGCTCGAATTGCATCTGCGCTGGTTAATAAGTGTCGGGGTGGCTCTGCTGTGGCAGGTTCTCCTGCGTGCGCCTCTGGAAGTTAGCGGGATGCCAGAAATACGGGGGCGACAGTAGCATCTTCGTAGGCAAAAAAACTCACCCCCTTGGCATTTTTAGATTTTTCTGCTAAATGTAATGACACAAGTTTGACCACTTTTGGGGGTTTTGGTGGTTGGTTTGGTTTTTTTTTTTCCTCCTTTGACAAGTGAAGCACGAGCTGGGATGAATGCAGCTTTGGATTTCAGGGCTGAGTTTTTCTCAGGACAGGCAGTTAGAGAGACTTGTCTTTTGTAAGCGGGACTGGTTTGAGAATTAAAGGATGAGCATGGACTGCCATATGATGTTGTGTTGTTTTTCCTTGGAGGAGTAACTACAATTTATAATGATTGCCTAGTTCATAGCCAGTTGGCAGGAAGGCTGTTGCGAAGGGATTGATTATTAGTGGATGCTTCATTGTGCTGTCCAAGCCTGAATTTCTTGATCTAACCGGTTTCCTTCATTTGCAATGGCTGTAGTCAGCAGAGAGGAGAGGAGAGATGTCTCCCCACTCAGCAGCGCTGTTTTTTGTTCATGGGATATGCTCAGGAAAAAAAGGGTCAAGAAAAAGTGTCAACACTTAAGTGTTCTCATAGAAAGCCAGCTGGCTGGCTGGCTGGGGACCGCTTGCAATTTTTCTGCTTCCTCTTGGGATTCTCTCTGTATTTGTTTTCAGCATAGGGACTTAAACAAAACTAGTGATGTTTGGTGTGAGTGTCCTGGTGGCTCTGCTCTTTTCCTGGTAAATGCGCCGGGAGAGTGGAAGTGTCACCGGGAAGGTGATCTCGCGCTCAGAAATGCAAAGGCACGCTGGCAGCTGTGGCAGTTGGAGCTGAGTTAGCATTTAAACCGGCAATAGAGGACACACAGCAGTACAGATGCAGCAGCACAGGCTTGGACAGCAACATCTGTCGGGCTCCTTGCATAAATGCTGGGATGGTTTGGCTGTGCTGAACCACATCCTGCTGCAGCTCCTCTGATAAGCCTGGGCTAGATAATTAAAAGTTTGCATGTGTGCAGCTATGCAAAAAGCAGCCGTGCCACTGCTGAGTGGTGGAGTAGCCAGTGCTGCTCTTTGGGAAAGGGGGTCTCTGAGCCGGGTCTGAGCAGGAGCAGCCATGTGAGTAAGGGGCCCGTGGAGGAGGTGGTGTGGCGGGCGTGGGCTGGGCTGCACCCCCGGCTTTGCTGCCTTGCCGGGCTTAGGCTGAACGGTAGCAGTTGCAAGCGGACAGCTGAGCTAATACTTGAAAAGGGGTGGGAGACTCCATGCCAGGTCTTGGAAGTTTGATACTTAACCCTCTGCTTGTCTGCTCCTTTCCTCCTCCACTCCCAAAGCCCCTCTCGGGCTCTGTGTAAGTGTCCCAGTTCTTGCAGCTGCGTTAATTGTAATGGGTCATTTAGTCCTGAAATCCCTGTTTAAAAGGGGCAAGTCCTTGCCTCGTGTGACAGCTGCCGCCTTGCACTTTTCCCCAGGCTGGAAATAACTGCATATGACACAGGAGCAGAGCGTGGTGTGGGGGAGGGAGGCGGGTTTCTGGCTTCCTCTTAGTGCTATAATGGCTTTGCTGTGTGACTCTTATCCCATGTGGACAATAGCAGAGCCATGCCCCACATATTTAGCAGATCTCTCGATTGGCAGTGCCTAGGCAATTCGCTTAACAGCCTGGCGCTCTTAGGGCTCTGGTCGACTGAAGTCTCTCTGGGCATCTGGGAGCGAGAAGAAAGGGATGCATCCTGGGGGTGACCAGGACCAGGATGCCTGCCTGGAGCATCGAGGAGCCTCTCTGGAGCCAATGTGGCCACCCATCTGGAAGGGGTAGCTGCACTGTTCTATGCAGAGGCAGAGAAAACGAGAGGGAAGGCAGAAAGGTTTCTACTCCCTGCTCCCATTCCCTCTCCAAAATCCAAAGCCTTGAGCCCATGGAAACCTGGCCAGCTTTTCCTTCTAGCTGAAGGGCTGTCTCCTGATTGGAATGACAGCTTTGAACTGGAAGACATTATTTCATTAGCGTGCTAATCAGATACAGAGATTACCTGATTGGCTACTTAATAATTAAATGAAGTTGCCTGTAATTCTTTGAGCACACACAGAACTAATTAAATTAACCCTTCACTGCCCTGCGTGCCTGGGGTGCACTTTTGTGAAATAGAGAGGGCAGCTTCCCCAATGTGGGGACTGTGAGCAGAAAGGGGTGTGATGGTCACGAAGAAGCCAGTGCTGGACTGCCAAGGTGGTCTTTCTTATCGAGAGCCTGGAGAGGAGAAGATGACACACTGTTACACCCTCCAGTTCAGCTGACCTTTGACGTACCTGATAGGTGATTAGTACGTCTGGCAATGCTCCACCAACAAATCTTGTCCCTGAAGAGCCTAGAGAATGCACTGGGCTTAGGGAAGTTGGTGCCCCACCACATGCTGTAAACCAGTTGATGGCTTTGTATTGCCTAATGAAGAGCAAAGTATTAGTGGAGAAAGATGCACTTCACAGTTCTTTAGGAGAAACAATGAAGTGGAGAGCTGCTGATGTTCTTCCCTGTCTCCACTGGCACAAGGCCCCAAGCAAGCCAGGATGTCTCCATGCATTTAACAGAATTCCACTAATGAAACTTGTTGACCACCGATTTCTCTCTACTGCTTCAGTGGCTGCTTGAGGAACTGCATTTTGCACAGGCTCACAGGAATACAAGTGTGTTTCCTATAGTTTGAGGAGGACACGAAGTCGTATCGGTGCCATAACTTTCCTTTACTACAGATTTTTTGAAAAAATGTGAAGAGTAATGATCAGAAAGCTTCCCTGTGTTTTCAAACCTCACATTTTCCAGCCCTAATGCTGTTGCCCAGGCTTTCAGCTTCTGTAATGCTAGAGGTGTGGTGTAGAGTTTGAAATTCACAGTGAAAGGCTAATTTTTATAACCTGTAAGAATATTGTTATCATGTTAGAGACACTCTGTGTTCAATTATTTCATCGCAAGGATGGAGAGTCACATCTATAATTTTTTTGTGTCCTTTTTTAGTACTGAACACTAGGTTGAGGCAACAGGAAAACTACCTTGTAATAATCTAACTCTGTTCCCTTGCTGCTGCCACAATCTCCTTCTAGACTTTGCCCATACATGTTAAAATGAAACTGTCAAATTAAGTACATTTCACTGTCATCCAAAACTAAACTTGGCAGAGAAGGGCTCTTGGACCTTCTGGCCTAAGTTACCCACGGCTGGCTTCAGCTACCCCAGTAAGAAATTGCTGCTCCTCCATTCGTGGCATGCAGGATGGCTTTCCCCGTGGTGTGTGTTGCTGGATCTGTCCTCTTCTCCCCTGAAGACTGGTGGTAGCAGCAGTGCCCTTGGGAGTCAGGGGACCATCAGCAGTGATCCTCAGAAGCTTCTGAGCTACTGCTTTGTCTTTAAAATCTGGGTTCCGCATGATAGGCAGTCCAAAATGCCTGCCAAAACAGGTCAGGAGACAGAAGAAAACAGGGAGGATGGGAAACAAAAGGACAGCTTTCAGGGTATTTAGGTGGTTGTAGTGCTCCCTCCAGTAGGGAGCATTTGTTGGTGAGAAATGATCCCATGTTGACTCCATAGAGATGTGGGTATGCCAACAGAGTCTGAAAGAAGAGCAGGGTAAGCAGAGAGGAGGCTTGGTGAGTCTTGATCATGTGTCCCTGTTGACCCCTGAGATTTAGTGACTCTCCCTCTAAGGGAAACCATCGGGCCTGTTCTCCCCACCGGCTGGCCTTTGCTGTCCTTCCGACAGGCCCCATGCTGTCCTGTGGCAGACCCAGAGCTGTGGTGCCCACCTCCGAGTCAGGAGCTGGGGTCTCAGGGAGGGTGCTGCTGCCGTTTTGTGAGCGAGCGGGCAGCCATTGCTCTTAAAACCGTGGGTTTGGGGGAGGTGGGGAATGTGCGTTCAGCACACACAGGGTCAAGCTGGAGCCCAGCTGCAAAAGCCAGTCAGGTTTTAGTATTATTAATATTTGATGGTGTCCTGCTGTAAAAGGACAATAAGTAAGGCTAGCAGGTCTGTGCCTGGCCTGTTGTTGCAGTAAAAAGCTGTTTTTTGAGGACATTTCTGAAACAAAGGACATTGTAGTGTGTGGTGGAAGTGGCCATTTAAATGCATCTGACCATAAAGATGCTTGCCTGCCAGCAATTTTGGTACTGGCGCTCATGGGACCCACTCCTGTGGGTAAAATCATGCTCGGTAGGACAGAGCCTGAATGCCAGAGATTCTGTTTGGGGATGGAGTTCAGGGAGGCTTTTTACCTCTTGTGTCCTCCTCTTTGTTTTTGTTTATGGGTTTACAAAGTCAGATTAGCATTTCAATGTTGGAGGTGAAGGCCCTTGGGCTGGGGTGGAAGGCCGGCTGGCTTATCTGGTTTGGGATTACTGCTCCTTTCCCAGCAGCCAGCCTTCCCGAGCTCTGGCGAGGGGCAAAGCCTGAGGCTTCTCCCTGTTGGGAATGTGCCCAAGCTGCAGCTACTCCTCCAGCTGAAGCGTAAGGTAGATGGGCAGTGTCACCGTGAAGGGTAATTAGCCTTCTTTTCAGGCAAGGATAATTTTTTTTTAAATTGTTTTAAATGGAAACACAAGCTGGGGGGGTGGGGACAGATGACGATGACACACTAAAAACCAAGAGCGCTGAATCCAGAAGCTGTTCACTTATTCGGGTTGTAGCTGCTGATCTAATAGAATGGTGCCAGTCCACAAGCTTGGCTTTGCTTTGATCCTGGGAATCTCACATCCACAGTCCTATTACTTTAATAAAACAGTGTATTGAATAAAGGAAAAGCCTTTGCCCTGTTCCTCCCCCTGTCAAGCATAATGCTGTGTTCGGTCACAGCGGTGCAAATTTGGAGCAAGTCCAGCGGGTGCAAGTCTATGTACTCCAGATTTATGCTGTAATTGCAGAAAGTCTAAACTGAAATCAAAGTTTTCTTTTTGGGATATCCGCTGTTTGTTAAGTAGAGCTGACTGCTGCTCCATGTGTTACCCAATCTGTATACTGAATATGGAGTGCTATAGGAACAGTCTTACATGCTCCTGTAATGCAAGACTGTTGCATGTGGTTGAACTTGCAAACTTAAGTTTACACAAAAAGGTTAAAGAGGTAACAAGTATAAGAACTTACTTGTCTTTACTGCTTCTTTATTCTGAAGAAAAATTGAAGGTGTTTTTTTTTTTTAACCTTCCCCCAGTTTGATTAAACTGCTCATATGTCTTTTCCCCCCTATTTGAAGAATACAGGGCACTGTATTCTTTGGTGAAAGGTCAGTCTAAAAAAAAAATATCTCAGCTTGTAGCTATTAACAAAAAGTGTTTTGAGTCTGAGTAAAAAATCTTTCCCTAGACTAGTTTCATCTTATTGGCTGTCTCAAGTCAAGTCCTAATTTTTTTATCCTAGTACAAGATTTTATAACTGCCAGTACTTCGTGCTGCCTCTCTTCTCAGGCTTGGGCACTGTGTACCCCTTCATTCCTTGCTGCCCTCCGTATTGCTGTTTGTCTGCTCTCTGGGAGAGAAGTCATTCATGGTGCCAATATGTTAAGCTGTTGAGAGAATGGGGAGAGATGAGATGAAGGTATTGTTATACTGGAAGGTGTAAATTGGTGCTATCAACCGCTTGTTTGATTTCTAGACAATTACGACAGTGCTTGAAGTTGTGTCTGAGCTGAACAAATGGCTGGGGCTCTGCAAGTTCCCCATCTTCTCTGGTTTTTTGAGTGCTTTCTTCCCTGCTGCCACCCAAAAAATTTAGCAGGGCTGTACACGCTTGAGCCAAGAGGATGTGCCTGCGTGTTGAGGAGTTAGCTGGATGTACTACAGAGAAGTTACCACATCACATGTTAGCCCTGGCCTAGCCTGGTGGCTTGGCAGGGGCAGGGTGAGGAGCTAGGGCATGGGTAGGAGGTGCTGAACAGTGTGGTCTTTCTGTGTTCCTTAGGAGCAGAGGGACAAGTTTACTTGGGTGATGTTTTCTTCTGTGATGTTTTCTGGTTAACAGGTGGATGCTTGACATTACCTAGGGCAGAGCCCTCTTGTAGGACAAATACCCAGCTGCCACAAACAACCTCTTATTTGTAGTCTGGGACTTCTGCCCAGAGAGAGGGCAAGTGAGTGTCTCCATTCCTCCCCCTGTAGGAGGGATGACGAGGTCTGACCTGTGGCACCAGAGGAGTGGCTTGTTCCTCTGCAGCTGAAGAGGAGGAATCCTTTGCTGTCCTTTCTCCTTATAGCTGGGAAGTAAGGAACCTCCTCATTTTCCTGATTTATTTTTCTACTTTTTCCTAGCTGTAATAAGAAGCGGGATGGGGAGTGGCACCTGCTGCATCTTGGAGACAGGTTCATTCATTAATGCCACCTCCTTCCATCAAAAGGTCCAAGGTGTGTTGACTGTTACTCAACTGCACCTTTCTGTGGACCTCTTAGCATTCATATAGACACATGCATCCATCCCCCAATGCTTGTTCATCACATTCCTTTGGTCACGATGGGTGGAGTATTGCTGCACTGGTGCCGTACCCTGGATGTGGTGGCTTTGCTCGTTGCTTTTCCCGGCCGGTTGTGGTGTGCACCTGGTTTTGTGTTATGTCATACATGGAGAACAGAGCTAAAGAAGGCATCTGAACAGAGAGAAGTAACACTAAATGGAGACTGAGACCTTGAAGGTGTGATCTGTGAAGACCATTATGAAAGGAAGGCCAGTCAAGACTTGATTTCAGGAAAGGCTGGTGAGGAAATCCCAATATAAAGTAATAAAAATATATAGTCAGAAGGAGCCTCTGGAAGTCTCTAGTCCAACCTCTTGCTTGGATTGAGGCTGTCACCTGCAGTAGGTTAGGTTAACCGTGGTCTAAAGAATGCATAATGCTCTTCTCGGTTCTTTTTCCCACCCCTCAAAAAAAGAGAGCAGAATTCTCACAAGAATTGTTTTAAGAGAACACTTAGCAAAGCACAGTCTAAAACCTGTTTGCTGAAATTCAGCTTGGGCAGAAGGGGAACTGGGAAGCAAGGGTGCGAAAGGAAGGCAGGGATACACCTTTTGCTGGTGTGTTTTTGAAATTCCACTTGAACTGGTAATAAGACAGGGTTGGAACCTGCCAGTTGTTTTTCTCATTCTGCAGGGAATAGTTTGCCTTTTGAGGGATGGTTGTTGCCTGTGCACTGATACTTCACTTCAGGAGTTGTTATGCAAGCCCTCCAAATGGGACCTGTGGGTAAGGAACACACAAAATAGCAGCAGTTGCCTTGACAGAAATGGCTTAGACCAGACAGGAAGATATTTTTGTTTTTATTGAGAACAGAGAGGCCAAGAGTTCTGGCCTTTGGGTTTTTTTAAGATCTTGGTCATTTCATCTACTTCTGTGTGCCTGAAAGCTAGGTGAATATTCAGTCCCTGCATCCTTATCAGCACTTTCTTAGGTGTGCCAGCACAACTCTGTGGGGCCACACTCAAATAGGTCAGGGAGCTGATCTGGCCGGTGGATAAAAAAACCCAAAACAACACCTCAACTCCCCTTTTCTCCAGTTATTTTTTTGCCTGGATTACTCTTATGAGCTTGCTTGTAGAGTGGCCCAGCAAACAGTTGTCAGCCGTATTGTGGTGTAGGAGTTGGAATGAGCAGCAGGGATGAGGAGAGGGGCAAGAATAATTCAGCATTCAAAGTGGACTGTCATATCAGACTGACCATGCAGGGGTTCATCAATGTCAGTAGAAAGCAATTGATCTTTGAGAAATGAGAGGAGTCTATTTTAGACTGGCTTGAATCATTCTGAAGGTGTTTCTTTCTCCATGGGTGATGGAGAGGAACTGAGTGCATCAGTTCAAAACAATACATCAAACTTAAACCTCATTTTTTGACTTTCATTTTAATATTGAAAATATCAGCATGCCTAATTAATGTTCATAATTCTTTGCCCTCAATGCTGTTGTAAGTAGAGAAAATGTCAACAGCTAGAAGCAGAATCTCAGACTTCTGAACAGGGCAATTGT
The DNA here is from genome assembly GCF_963210335.1 of Falco punctatus. NCBI lineage: Eukaryota > Metazoa > Chordata > Aves > Falconiformes > Falconidae > Falco > Falco punctatus. The sequence goes on along the minus strand of NC_137585.1, from coordinate 23,397,690 downwards.
GAGCAATAGCAATACCATGAAAATTCAAATGCTAATCACAACGTAACTGGGTGAAGAGCGATCTGTTGGCTCTGGGGTGAGAAAAACTACTTTTAACTGCTTGCTTTTGGGTAGGCCGTCCATAAAACGGGGCTGTTCCTGCATGGTTTTCATGGTTTCTGTCAGGCAGTGAGGGCTTCAAAGACCAATATTGTCTGCTTGCCTACTAGGGTATTTTATACTTGAGCTCAAGTGGTAGCGGTGGTACAGAGGGTGGCTGCTTCAAACCACTGCCATGAAATGATAGTGAGGTGTGTGTTGTACTTTATTGTTTTCTGTGTTGAAATAATGCTAAATGATTACAAATTAAATTACTTGACAGGAAACTGTAGATTTACAGTTGTCTGTGCAGCCTTTAATCCATTGCCTTGTACCTGCAGATGATGATTGGTTTTAATCACAGGATTACTTGCTTTTTCCATGGGAGAATGGCAGTGCTCACTCTGTAAGGCAAATGGTGTAACCCAAGGCTGTGCACTCAATGAAACTGCTGTCCAAGTGGTTCTCACCTTGTTTGCTGAAGAAGTTTGAAGGTGGGCAGGACATGAGAGATGGGGCTGCTACGGGTAAAGAAAGGAAGTATTTTGGTTAAGTGAGGGTGTAGCGCCATGTCTGTGGCAAGGCAGGTGTGAAGTCTTTGGCTCTCCACTCAAATAAGTGGAAGAGGTGTAGGAATAAAGGAATAAGGGTAGGTTTTGCCAGCAGAAACATGCTGAATTAGAGTTGCATGTTCAGTCTCAGCATTCATCTTTGTTGCAGAAATCCAGACTGACTTATGGCTCTGGGTGAGTTGCTTATGCACCATTTCTCACAAGAAGTCTCCGTGTAACCAGCTTGGTAGCAGTGCTATCCTCTGAAGCAGCTCGGGACACGTGTTTCTCCTCAGCTGTGGCAACACAACTGTTCATGAGCTATTGTGGGAGCTGGGAAAGAGCATAAGTGAAGCCAAGGCAGACTGGCATGCGGTCCCAGATTGTATCGTGGACAGGCCCCACAAGTTACTGCGTCAGTTGAAGCACAGAGGGCAAAGGCTCCTTCGCCCCCAGTTTGTGCTCCAGAGCTCCAGGTTGGGGCCCTGGTTCCTTCCGTGCATCTCCATCTCTGGCTGCTGGTTATCCACATGATCCAGACAAGGACATGTTTTTCGTGTGCTGAATTAGCCAGCTGAGGAACAGCCGTGGGCGCCAGCCAGTACAGAGCTAAACTGGGGAGAGGCGTTCAAAATGGCAGAGCTGAATTTATGCTCAGTAGTAGTCTGTGGCATTTCTGGTTCAGCACTGAACTGCCTTGAAGCTATCTTAACTGTATTGCCAGACTTTAGCTTTAGAAAGTGCTGAGAGCTTGGTGCTGAAGTTGAAATTGGTAACGGTGCTGGAAGGAAGAGCTGGCCTCTGCCCCAGGCTCTCTGAGCAGCTTTGGGCAAGGCATGTTTCTCTGCCTTGCTTTCCCTGTCTCCAGGGTGTGTTGCTACCTACCCACCTTCTTGTAGTCCTGGGAACAATAACAATTAACACTCTGCTTTGTTTTAAATGCTGCCCTAGAAATGCCATGCATGGGGCTTGTGGGATTCTTTTTGCGGGTGGAGAGAACAATCTCAAATACAGGTGTAGCCACTGGATGCTGAAATGAAGTGGTGAGTTTTGCTAGCACTGGTAATTTTTTCCCCCTCCAATTTCTCATTTGTCAAATCAGATTAAAAATCATGAACTTGTAAATAGGTTGAGAAAAGAATTAATGCTTATTGGATTGAGATGCTACGTGGAGGCCACCACAGAAGAAAGGTCTGTGAAGCGATTAATAGCTTATTTGGTGTCTGGGCTTGGAAGCAATGTAGCAAATTAGGCATAGGGGTACATAAAGAATAAGAAGGATAAAAATCAATACTGAACAGCTGTCTTTACTTCCTAGTCTCACACTCCCATGTACTGAATGAAGTGTAATGGAGATGTATGTGATTACTCATTTAATAACTATTATAAAGGGTTTCAATAACGGGACAGACCTCGGGTTCTTTTTACAGTCCTAAATGTAGCATTTCCTTCTTCACATGTCATCACCTGAACCGTTACAGAGAGTCAACAGTCTGCACGGGCAATATGAAAGTAGTAGTAGTAAGTGAGGCCATGCAGCAGTGTAAAATCCAATACCCCAGTTAACAATGAGTGAAGAGTGAAATAAAGCTTGGGTGTCCTCTTTTGGGTGAGGACAGGGGGGAAAAAATGAGCATTAAAACTACTGAAATTGGTAGAAAATGAGAATAGAGGGAATTGTCTGGATCAGCGATATGCGGAGTGCCATACTGGTTATAGGTTTGAACTGTCTTAGTATCAGCTTTTTGACTGCGTGATTACCAACAGACTCAAAATTGTAGGCTACGCAGCTCTGAGTCAAAGACAGCTGATTTTTTTGATACACATCCCTAAGAGCTAACTAACAACGTACCTGTTGTAGTGTCAACAGATCTGTGGTTTGCAAAAATGCAAATTTCTGTATGTCTGATGAGGTTGGCTGTATGGAGTGGATGTTGTCAACAAGCTGGCTGGTGCTGGTGCTGCTCCATCTCTTCGGGGATAATAGAATCTGGGAACGATTAAGAGGCAGTGTAATCAGTTCCTGGGGGCAGGAGCATACCCTCTTGCTTTTCAGCATTCCCTTGGCTGACTCATGAACTCTGTTGATTGACTTGGGAAGCAAATGAATCCAGCTCTCCTCCACAAGGAAGAGTTATGGAGGCAAGGTGGTGAGAGGAATACATCAGATCTGAGGCAGCTCCTGCCCTCTCTGCTGTGAAATGTGTGGAATTTACAATGGCTACTTAGCTGCTAAGCAAGTAGGATTTCTTTTTTCTTTTTTTGACCTTTAAGGCTCTGTCTATCCTTTAAATTAAGAACTACAACAAGCTATAGCTGGGAAATGCTCACACATAAACATAGAGGACGATCTTGGCAGCTTGCTAGAAAACAAACTGTAACTAACTATAGTTGTCCAAAAATAAATGCAGCCGTAAGATTTGCAAACACTTCATGTGCACTTTGGTAAATGAAGGAAACTGTGTGTTTGGATTCACAGCTCCTTGGGCTACCCTCTTGTTATTCAGCTGTTCCCAAGCAGGTAACTGAGAACTTTCCTTTGTGGTGCAGGGAGACATCCATGCTTTAATGCCCGCTGTATTTCCACACTTCCTTCCAGCCAGGATTCCCAAGGGCGTTAGTGGCTGGTTAATGAGAGCAGGCAGGCAGGATCCCTGGGAGCCGAGCAGCACCCTGGCCTCACAGGTGGGATGCAGCGTGGTGCAGGGGGGTTAGGTGACCTGCCACAAGGTTCCTGCATGAGTGTGGGCTGTCTGCAATACAAAACAGGTCATCTGTGTTCCAGTCCTACATGTGGAAAACGCAAGAGTAATTAAAGCATGATAGCACTTGAAACGTTTCTTTAGCATTACTTAGTTCTTTTGCCAAATGGTCTCTTCTTTTTTTTTTTCTTTTTTTTAATACTGTATTTTGATAGTGGTAGGCTATAGGTAGTTACTCATCTCCCAGGCACACAGAGAGGGGGCATAAAAGCTTGCAATACACCAAAGTGTGAGTAAGGAAAAGATGGGCTGCATGAGCAGGACTTGCCTTTAACCAAATTTGGTTTATGGTATCTTACATTCAGGGATGAGAAAAAGGCCAGTGGTAAAAAAAAACCTCCCAGAGGCCGAGTGGGCTGGTGACAGGCGAAGCTGCTGAGGGGGAGAGAAGAGACAAGCACATGGAAAATAAGCTCCCGCTCCCTCAAAAACATGCATGCAGAATGATAGTGGGGTGGGTGTGGGGGCGTGTAAGCAAGTAACATCCCAGAAGCTGGAAGAATAAAATGAAAAGGCAGCAGGATCAGCCCGCAGATGAAAGGCAGCCCCTTTAACATTTGCTCCCGGACTCCGGCAACTCTCAGCAGTTGGCTGGAGACTAAGCTGGACGGTCCTGTGGAGCTCCAACAAAGGGACGAAACAAACCCCCGTCCCCCAGGGCCCCCCTCCCCGACAACGCGTGAAACAACTTGATAAATGATTGCTCTGTCAGGGGATGAGGGGATGGAGACGTCTGGGAGCGCAGGGGGAATGTATCTAATTCAGGCATGAGGGGAGCGGGCAGTGGGATGGGGGTACGGCGATCCCCTGCCTCAGCAGCAGAGTTAGTGAGTACGGAGAAGCGGGAAGGGGTGGGCAGCTCTCCATAGGGGTTTCGCGGGAGCAAGCTGGTGTGCTCCCCCCAGCTGGCCGGGCTGGGGGGGGGGGGGGGGGGCAGTGGTGCCCTGCCTCCAGCCCCCCCAAGCCGCCGGCCCTCGCTGGCATTACCTCATGTAATGGGGATGGCAGGAAATACAAACCTCCCCCCGCCGCTCCCAGCCCAGCCCAGTAAGGGCTGCTGATAGCATTGAAAGCTGCAGAAACAGGAGCCCATGCCCTGGCTCTATTCAAAAGAACATTAATTACTCTAAAACAAAAACAAGAGGAGTTCACAGCTGGGGCCCAACACTTCAGCTCCCCCTCCCTCCCTCCCTCCCCTGCTGCTCCTCCAGAGTGTGTGCAGGCCAGCTATTTATACAGTCTCCCCTCCCAAATGACTGATACTGGGCCCGGAGCACCCTTGGTGCTCGACCCTCTGCCACTGGGATTTATAGGGATGGTGCTGCACAGGCATCTCGGAGGCAGAGGCAGTCCAAGGTCTGGATCCGTGCTGCAAGAGAAGCTGTGTGCCACTGGCACAGACTGAAAAAAGGGCTATGTAATTTGTGAAAAGCTGTGGCAGCTGGAATAGTGAGCTGTCCTGCATAGTCCAGAGGGCTGCCGATGGAAACCTGGGCTTATCTCGGCAAAGGGTAGGAGGGAGCAGTGGGGAAGCTTTGGGGGGAGTCCTGCTGGAAGGAAGTAAGGATTTGGTGGTGGTGTATTTTTTCTCCCTCCCCCTCTGTGGGAACTGAGCAGAGAACTTAATTTAGAACCCTCCTGAGCTGCTGGTTAATAAACGCTTGATCCAGGAGGCAACTGCTGCCACCACTTACAAGGTGACCTGGAGCCCTGTTCCAGCGTGTCCCAGGCCACTATGTCATGAGTACCAGTTGCCAGGAATAGAGAGCATGACAATGTGTATAAATAAATAAAATGGCGTTTGAGTGCACTTCTGTGTTCAGCTGATGAAGAGGAAGAGCATAGCTTCAGGACAACTAAATGCTGAGTTTGTTGTTGTTCTGGTTGCTGTCATCCATCCAAAGATAAGCTGGCCCCAAGCCTTGCTCTTGGGGCAGGTTGGCAATAAATGTTAACAAAAATAGGTAAAACACGGAGACTACCCGTGAGGAGGAGTGCTCTGAAATGTGGAAGGCAGTGTTTGCCAGCTGTCAGCTCCAAGCATGTCTTCACTGGAGAATTTGATCTCCCCTGGGTATTGCCCTTCTCCTTCTCCTCTATGCTGCTGCCCCAAGGTCTGCAATGAGCTTAGCAAGTGCTTTGGCACAGGGTGAGGTGGCTCATCTGCCCTGGAAGCAGTGCGTTCATTTAGGCTGCTAACCCTCTGACTGTGCAGTAAAGATAGAGACTAAAGCACTTGAGTGCTCAAAGCCCTCTAGCACTTCTGTGAATTCATCTTGTGTTTCCAGAAGATTAACGAATTCCCCCACAGTTCATAGGAAAGTGATTTTGGAACAGCTACACACGTGGCGTGAGAGCTATGAGAGAAGCCCCTGGAAGTGCTGGTGTGGGCAGCCCCTTCAAGAATCCAGCAACTGGTGTATAACTGCAAGGTAGCCACTTGCACTCATTTTAGATGAAGTTAAATGATATTCAGCTGAGTTAAATAGACCTATTTATAATGTGGAGTGGTCTGGTTCAAGCACAGTTGCAAATTAGGAGGACAGAGATAGGGAATTAGTCAATCCTTTTAATGCTTTACCTAGCACTAAGGAGAAACTGCTGATGGCCATGCCTGCTCTCCTCTTGGTCCTGCAAAGACCATCAGTGCTTTGGTTTGTTACAGAGATAGCTGTCAGCCCTGATAATTCCCTTGGGCTTCACTTTTGGAAAGTTTGCCAAAGCCGCGCTGTATTGGAAAAATCCAACGTCTAGGAAGACTGTGCTATTTTGGATTGGTTTGGATTATTGAGAAAGGAGGGGATAGTAGAAAGATGTTTCATATATTATCTCTACATTCTTTCTCTATACTTAAATTTATTTCTTGTGGACCTGAAACACTGGTATTAAATAACCACTAAACCCATAAAAATTAGTAATAGTACAGGCAAGGCAAAGAATGATGTTCTTTGTGATTGTTTGCACTGAGCTGCAGCACAAAAGTTATAGAAGCGTAACACAGGAAACTTTTTAGAATGCAGACTTTTTCTCACAGTCTAGCAGAGAACAAGTCTTGTAACGCTGGGTATTTGCAAGTGCATGCCGCGGTCAGAAAAGTAGGCAGCCTGTTTGTTTTTCATTTACTGCAAGTTCCCAGCTCTTATAGGACCATCATCCACCACCATCATGCAGCACTTCACCTTGTTCACCATCAGCCTTGTCTAGTACTCTGGGCAGTAACCTTCTCCTGAAGGTGGGAGAGGACAACTGAATGCCATGATTTCTTTTAAAGCCCCTGCAGTGTACTTTACCAGAACTTGTAGTCTTACATAGTGGTAGTTGTTGGTTGGTGGGTTGTGTGTGTTTTTTTTTTAAAGGAAGTAATTTCCGACACAAAAGGGAAGTATTTTTTCATGCAAGACATAATTAAACTGGAATTCATTGCCACAGGATGTTGTGGATGCCAGAAGCCAAGATAGGTTCAAAAAGCAATTAAGCAAATTCATGGAAGAGAAGTTCATCGAGGGCAATTAAGCACAAAGATACAATCTCTGGCACAGGAAGTCTTAAGCCACAGTTTGCTGGAAGCTGGTAAGGGGGAAGCCTTATGGTATGCTTGCACCAGTCCTACCCACCCACCATGTATTTGCTGTGAGTCGCCGTGTTGGGCAGGATATTGGGCTCCAGGGACCTTTGGTCTGACCCAGTCTGATGCTTATATTCATCTATTGTGCTTCAGACAAAATTTACAGTGTCCTGGTTTTGCTAAGGAAATGCTAACAGCATGTAGAAGTGCATGTGACCCTTTGGAGTCCCTTTTGTGTCCTTTGCAAGCAGAAACAGGAATCAAGGCTAGGTCTTCTGGTGGCAGAGGACAGAGCTGGGCTCACAGGTGAGGGAGGGGGGCAGTGGGGAAGGAAAGGAAACCAAGCTGCTCAGCCACTGTCCTGCTGGCACATGGCATGATCTGCAGACCGCCTGACTTGGTGAACGCTTGTTGGTGAACGAGCTCCAGATGCTTCATGTGCTTCCAGAAAATTGTGTCTACCTGAGTCCCGTCTTCCAGTAACCTGCCCTTATCTGCCAACTGCTTTCTCTGGTACATCCAAAACACGGTGCCTTTTAAAATGGACTTAAAGTGAGACTTCATGCTGATTAATAGCATGTAGATATGTAAAGTAATTCTTCAGATGGAGAATAACTTGATTTTTAGCCTTTTCTTTAGTTTCACGCTTCCTGCAGTTCCCTTTGGTTCAGAAATTTAGGTGAAGCACCTAAATATGATGTTGGATTGCGCTGTCATTCAAGGTAGGTAACGCATGGTTATTACTTCAAGATAAATCAAGTGTTTTCTGATAACAATAATGCCACTTGATTTATATTGAGAACTGTAAAAGCAATAACCAATAACCCTCAGGTCCTCGCTCCCCACCCGGGGCAAGCCTGTAACTGTGAGCTGCACTGTGAGAGGATGCGTATCAGGGTGCCACAGGTATCAGAAGTAGTTTCTGTCTCAAATTCACTGATGATTCTGGGAAGGAAATAGGCAGTGTATTAATTAAATTCATGGGTGTTAAAAATACTAAAGGAGTGCTACTAAAAAGTGCAAGAGCCTAGAGAGAGATTAGAATATAAAGAAATTCAAATTGGAAAGCGTATGCATATCATATCTGGACATAAATAATCTAAACCAGAGCTAGTTGGTGGGGATGTTCGAGATGTGAGAACAAGTGTGCTATGTCTTCCGACTTCTGGCCAACATCAGTATTTCATATTTTACTTGAACCTTCAGTTCTTGAAGATACTTTGAAAATATGATCCAAGTATAAGCTCAGTTTAGAGAACCCAGCTGAGCCTAGTGTTCATTATAATTTTTAAAACATTGTGAATCCACTAGGTTGTGTTTTTCGTGGGGCCGACACCATGTTCTAAATGTTTTAGAGACTAAAACAGACCACTAGTTCAAGAGAGGCAATAAGAGTATGCAATATTTTGTATGATTTTCTTCTTAAATGTGTGCTAATACAAAGGAAAGCTACTGACTGCCTGTAAAGGAACATTATACCATAAAACGTTTTAAGACTGGCAGTAGCCTCTACCCTTTTGTGCAACCTTGTTTCTGAACATCTTAATACCAAAAAAGATTTTAAAATTTTGTGGAAGTCATAGAGTATCAACCAGAATTACAGTGGGAGAATGATCCTATTGTCCAGAACGTCTGGAAGGCTGAGAATATTGGCTGTTTACCTGTATCTAAAGGACACAGACACCAAGAGAGCCAAGGGAATTGGGCAATAGAAATAATAGGAGAAAGCAAGAGGTGAAAATTGATTGAGCACAAGGATTGACTCCTAAAAAGGAAGAGGAAGCTCTGCTCTTGAAACACCTATACTGGACATGTACATTGGAGGGTGGCAGACTATCCACCGAATGCTCCAGGGTTAGAAATAGGATCTTGTATGCATGCCATTTGCGTCTCTGTGAATTTTAACCTCAATAAAGTCCACTGGAAAGCAGGAGGTGGTTAGTATCATGAATCAGTAGTGAGATCATCTCAGTAACCAGTATCATGATTATTTGACAAAGTAGGAGATTGGGGACACTTTGGATACGCGTTCCCTTGGCAGACTTGGGCTAAGTACTAAACAAGCCACTCAGGATTTACCAGAAGGTATAAGAAGGAATTAGATGGCAAATATACAATGATCTTGCTATGCGAGTCAGTGCTCTGGAGGCTAGCTGACTGCGCTCAGCAGTCAGTTTTTGATGGAGATGTTATTCCTCACCGATAGGGAAGAAAGATCGGCGTCTCCTCAAATACTGTTTTTCTTCCAGTGGTGGATGGCTGTCAGGCTGGTAATCTCACACTCACCTTTCTCTTTGCCTAAATGATGTGGTGTGGGCCATGTTGTGTGACCTGCAGGGCAGATGTGCAGCCCACCTCCCCTTTAGCTTCACAACAATATCTGCTCTAGGTTTTGTCTGCATATAGCAACAGCTATACTACTTTTAAGTCCTCACTCTAATCTGAATGGCTATGCAGGTGTGGGCAATACCTAGGCAAAAATCCCTCCTATTTGGTTTGGATGGAAGAGTTGGCGGTAGTAACTGTAGAGTTGATACTGCCTCCTACCACTTTTCAGAGAAGGCTGAAAGTTTTGGACCTGAAAAGCCTTGTTTCTCAGCATATTTTTTTTCGCTCTTCTTGTGGTGACTTGAACAGTCTTTTCCTTGAATGCAGCTCACACAATGAAGTTAAAGTCATGTCTTCCCTGTCTCCTTCCTCTTTCAATTTGACCTGCTTTCATGTCTAGGGTTTGTCCACCTCCTTGTATTGAACCTTCTGAGCAGGTTCTTGATGAGAGCGCTGGCCCAGCTTGTTCTCATTTCTTGTCCTGAGTCATGCCTAATATTAGATACTTTGAAAGAAAGAGTAAAATCCTGCAAAGACAAGTGGGAAAACTGCAGAATTGTCTTGACTCCAATTGCTGACATTGTTGATGTTTTGTGGTTTTTAATCTTATTAGGATTATTGCTTCAATAAATACCTTGCAGAGAAGAGTTCTGTGGGTTAGTTCTGTCTGTATGGGTGCAGCAGTGTTTTCTTTCATCACTTCCAAATCTATTGTCTTATTTATTTGGATAACTCCTTGTTCCTGTCTTATGGGGAGAAAAAGAGGGTGGGAATAGAGAATAGGTGCATCCAGATGGCTTTCTCTGGCTGCGTTATGTTTCATATGCTTGGATCATTTTACCTCTTACTTATCGCCCCTTGAACATAGCCCAGAAATTTGAAAACCATTACAGTTCTTATTCAGCAAACTCTTTACTGGACTGTAGGCCAACCAAAAATTATGCCAACGAGAGTTCAACGAGTCTGAGTTCAGTAACATGTGTGTTTTGTAACTGAGTTCTTAGATGAGCATCTTTCTGGAGCTCTAATGCATGTCAACTCTTTCTGGACTTAAGTTTCTGATATTTTGTTTTGTTACAAAGACAAACAGGTTGAATGCAATGTTAGAGACTGAAATTGTGTTTTCCATATTATTCTTTATCTCTCTTTAATGCAAAGCTCCACATCTGGTTTGTGGTTTTCACAATGACTGGAAACTAAGCAGATGTTTTCCCTGCACTGCCCATGAGGGCACTTAGATCTTTCTCCGAATGGTTACAATTAATGTGGAACCCATCCATGTCTACAATTAGTTCAGACTCTCCTTGCCAATTTGCATAACCTTGCACTTGTGTGCACTAACATTTATTTGCTGTAACTTGGGTGGATCCTTCAGATTTTATTTTTCTATTTCGCACTGGTTTTAACTAACCTATAGAGTGGTATTGTCAACATTTTTTTTTCCTATTTCACATTGTATATGCCCCTTTCCAGATCATTTAATGTATTAAATGTTGATCATAGTATCCGCCCCTGGGACTTCCCCCATTAACCTTCTTGCAAACTGGCCATTTATTCATGCTGTTAGTTTTTTCTAAATTAGCTTTAATCTATTGACAGATGTTTACCTCTCACCCCATGACTAGTTTCCCTAATAGGCTGCAGTGATTCATATTACCAAAGGCTGTTTGAAAATTCAAATTAATTATATCTACCAGTTTTTCTTTAACTGCTGTCTTGACTCTCCTTACAGAAAATATGGAGGTGCCCATTTTTCTTATGGAAATACCATGCTAATCTGTGCCTCCTGTATGGCATTAATCTAACTTTCATAACTGCTCAGTTGAGCCATTTTACCAGGTACTAAAATAAGGTTTACAAGTGTCTGTAATTCCCAAGCTCACCGTTGCTTTTTATACACGAATGCACGGTATTGCCTGCCCTGCAGCTTTGCCACTTCCTATTTAATTTTAATGATCAAGCTGCCAGCAAAATACGTAATATGCCGCTTCACTCTTAACATTGTTTGAAACTCAGGCGAGTGCTACTTGGGCTAGTTTGTTTCCAATTTAAATTAATTTTATGTGACTCCAGGCATCAGTGGGATTTTACAGCGCCTGCTCGTTACTGGCGCCCATCAAGGGCTCCTGCAGGGTTCAGCTCTCTGCGGCTGCAGTGCCCTCCTGTACCGACCTGTCCTGTGTAGCCCCTCCAGCCTCTCCCTCTGGAGACACACTTTGAAAAGGTCTTCCGAGTATCTTGACACCACCTTACCTTCAGACTATTGGGAAGCTTAAACAGGTTTGTTAAAATCAGAGATTTTCACTTTCTAATTAAAACAAGCAAGCAAGAAATCAATGTTTAAATATGATTTTAATATTTTTTGCCTTTTATATTAGTAAAAGTTCTTGCTGCTGTCTGGAGATTTGCAGCCACATTCAGTCTTTACATTCAATTCAGTATTTTCTTCTGTATGTGTTTAAGCAATTTACGGCTTTACTGTACATTTACTTGGATTCATTTTAATGTTTTAAGTTACGAAATTGTAACTTTCTTCCTGTTTACAGAATAAACTATGTGCTTATGACATATATTAAAGTGCTTTTAGTTTTAAAAAATGAATTTAAAAATGCACTATAACTTTCTAAAATGGTTTGATGATGAAGTTTAGTACTAAGTTGTGTTACATGAGATGCTTTGCACCTAAAACAGATTTACTGCAGGTAGCCAACTGACCTGGGTGATTTCTGATCCTCGGGTCCTCTGGGGTTCTATGAAGTCAACATCTCAGCATCTTACATACGGCTTTTATTCAGAAATTGACAAGGGAAAGTAAGTTTTTGTCTGGCAGCTCAGTGCTCCCCAGTGCACCAAGGACTGTGCTGGGGTTGTAGGTAGGTGCTTGACAGCAGCCTTGTCCTCCCGTGCGCTGTGCTGCAATGCCGTGAGTGACTACGAGATGGGCAGAGAAAGGATGATCCACTTGTAAAATAACATGGCAAAGAAAACTCAACTGGCTAACTGGATTTAGGATTAAAAATCCTAAAACCTCCCTGTGCCTGGTCATCTGTGATGCCCAGGAGCTGCTGCAGACCTGTGAGTGAGCAGAGGGCGGGGATGCAGGTAGAGGAGCTGGGCACCAGCCTGACAGTGTTGCTATAAAGTTACCTGTGAAATTCACATCCATGTGAAGGGAATAAACAGAAATGAAGTGCATACTGTTCGTTGCTCGCAGATGGGCTCCACACATGTCAAGGCTCAATTTATCCTATCAGTAAAGGTCTATTCCGGGCTTTTCAGTGCTCTTTGCCAGTTCAGTCTGGGAGTCATTTTACACCTCTTGGCAAATATTTGGTTTGGATGTTTTTAAGTGTGATTTAAGTGATTGATTAAAAGTCAGAGGAAGCTTCAGCTTTTACTACTTAACAGTAATTTCATATTCAGTTTTAGATAAGTTTTTAAGGTATTAGTGTATCTTAAGCAATTGAGTGTAAAATTTCAGTGGATCTAAACAGCACATACTGCTGTTTTTGTAGACTTTGCACTGGTGCTGGTATCCCAAGTCAGATCCTGTTCATATCTCCTTTAGTGATATGGTTAATATTCCAATGATTTGTTTATATTCCTGTTCACAGGGGTGGAAGAAATTTTCAGTAGAAAGCCTTGAAAATGTTAGGCTAAGCATTATTTCTTTATTTCTAAGTACTCAAGTGCATCTTGGATGTAGTAGACTCAGATATTGCAGAAATGGCATGTTACACCCAATCATCCTATTTATCTCCTACCCTTGTAGTGTCATGCTGATTCCTTCCTATAGTTTGCAGCATTGTTCTTCAGAGGCATTGCAAACTTTTCGGCTCTTTAAACATGCTTTCTGTGTGCTATATTTTGACTGGCTTTGAAGCCTCTTCCCCTCATACCTTATCAGGTTTAATTCCCCTGAGCTGATTTCCTGCAATGGAATTATTTCCCCTGCCCCTGCCACTGTGGTTCCATCCCGTGCTGCACCTGGTCCCAGCAGCCTGCGGAACATGGTCCTTGGCGTGTGAGTGCTTGCAGTTTGCTGTCCTAACTGTGCTTCTTCAGGCACCACAGTGCATCTCAGATGTTTAAAGAATTCAGCCTTGCTGCTTTCCTGTGCATTAAGAAAATATTTTTTCAGTTTTATAGAACAACAAAGTGAAATGCCCAACATTGTGAAGGAAGTCTGTGGCACAGCTGGGAAATGAACTCTGATCTCCCCGTGTCTGTCCAGTACCTTAATTACACAATTGTCTCCGCTGCCTCGTCTCAGATTTGTCTCTTGAAGTTGAATGAGCATGTCAAACTGCATTTTTCATCTCTTTTCTCTTGCCCCTGCTTATAGCTTGAGGCATTGGAGGAGAATGGAGTTTTTACATGTTGGGAGTCTTCTTCATTACTGTTCTTTTATTGCCTTTTTTTTGCCTGCTTTTTTACACCCCAAGTCGTGTGAAATCAAGTCTCTATTTTCTCCTATGTCTGAAATGCAGTTTTGCGTATTCATACACATACTTGGCTGTTAAAAGTTTCATCTCTGGCCTCCATTTTAATGCTGTAACAAGATATTTATTTATTATTTTTTTAAGGACCCTTACATTTTCCCTCCTCTGTGAAATTCAGCTCTAGGCAACCAGTGTTTTCTGCGTTTGCCATCTAAGTCACGTTCTTTCCTGTTGGAATTTTACTATCCCCAGCCTGATTCATTGTGGAATACAACCCCTTTTCTGCCTTGTACACAAAAATGGATGTACAGGGTTAGATCAAAGGTCCTTCTAGCCCAGCATCCTGTCTCTTGTTGTACAGCGGATACCCAGGGAAGAGTGTCAGAACAGGGTAATCGAATCGAGCAATGATACTTCCCTAGACTGTGCTCCCAGCCTCTGGCTCGTATTTGTAGTTCAGAAACTTTGTTTTATATTTAACAGCCCTTGATAAATTCACACACACACGCACACACCCCCAACACACCCCTTCTGTTCATTTGCTTGTTTCTTCTGTGAACCTATGTACACTTTTAGCATCCATAATATTCCACGACAAAGAGACAGGCAGATGAATTATTCCTTGTGCAAGTAAGAGTCTCCTTTTGTTTGTTTTTATCCTGATAATTTCATTTGATGCCTGTCCTTTTCTCAGAATGGGCTACAAGCACTCATTCTTCATACCATTTCTGGGGTTAGTCTTTGTTGCTTTGCATAATTGTTTTTCCTGCAGAAGCTGTTTCATGTGTTTAATCCCTGTTGTTGCCCTGCTCCAGCTTTTCAGTTCTTTCCCACCCCCACCCCCCCAAATGTGGGACCAGAACTGCATATAGTGTTGAAGGTGTAGACTCATTGTGCATTTATAAGGAGATACAATGATTTACGTCCCTTTCCTTGACGTATTTACTAATATTAATTCTTTTTTGACAGCTTCCACTGTATTACTTCTACTTTCAGGGTTCTGCATGCTGCTGCCCTAGCTGCATCTCTGCTGAGCTTTTCCCGTGCACTTCTGCTTATGATCTGGACCCTGACAGTTACTGTTGCTTCACCAGAATTTCCCTTTTCCTCTTGCTTCTCCCTTTTTATGCTTCCACCATATCAGAAAGAGCTTCCTTCCTCCAGTGCTCCTACCCACCTTGATCTCTGAATTCCCACTGACGATTCATACTACAAAGCCCTTCAAAGCATCTGCTCTTTTTTCCCCTTATCTAGTGTACCAGCACTGTCAGGCAACTTTCTATTATGCTGGAAATAAAAAATGCCTCTAAGATGTGTGCCAAGCTCACAGAATGTAAATCCACATATGTATATCCAATCCACTCTTCTTTCTCCTTTCCTCGTCGCCATCTGTCTTCTAATCTGGTTCCTGTGTGCATTAAGGTATAATTTTACACCAGTCTGGTTAATTCCAACTTTACTTCTAGTTTGCACTGTTTAAAAGTGTCATACATTAATAGAGTTTAATCTGCTCGCACCATGCGCAGCATCTCAAGGAAAGCAGCACTGCAAGACTTTAAGAAGCAGTTCAGGGAAGTCTGGGGCCTCCTCTGTTCCTGTCTGGGAGCTTTTGGATAGAAATCACTCAGATGATCTGTGTAACTTCAGCATAATAAGCCTGATGTTCCCTCTCCGTGTTGGACCCGCTGCACCACTGATGTGCAGATGTGCAGCCTGTTTGCCTTCCAGATGTGTTGGATAGTGTACAGATGGACTCTGTGAGTGGTGAACACACACACACAGGGTTGGAGAGGGACCCAGCACGTCATGTTTGCTGCTTACACTGTACGCTGGGTCAGCATGTAAGTGTTAGTCCACTGTTGTCCTGGATGAGTGGTCCTGGCTGGATCTGTAAGAGAGGAATCTGCCGTTGGGTTCCTTTCTGTGCAAGTCCTAGTACCGCTGTCTGTTTTAACTACAGCTAAGGGAATATAGGGGAACTCTGTTTTATAGCACTATAACCTATAGTTGCTATATCACCGTTACAGATTATTAACCTACCCTGATTTGCTCTTTCTCCCCTGAAAGTGTAGAGTCTGTTACAGTTTCAACAAAAAGGGGCTGTTACGGGCTCCAACCATTTAAAAAACTGGGAATTGTGTTCAGTTACTTCTGTATGGACTTTGGACCTTGGTCGGAGCTGGGGATGCACATCATTCTGCAGATGCAGTGAGGCAGGATCAGCGTCCTTCTTCTGTCCTCCACAACTACAGAGTCTCGCTGCAGTGTGGTTTGGCAGGTCAGCAGCATTTCAGGTCACCTGGTTGTGGAGGTGCTGAGGATGGCTCTGTCCTTAAGGTCACATCATTGCATTTACTTGTAGAGTTGTGATTCACAGAAAAGTCCAAATCTCTTTCTCTAATATATAGTTCCACACCATGTAATAGTGGGTTGGAATAAATCTGTTAGCTGAGCGTTAAGTTCAGTTAAACTAAATTAGAAATGGATTAATGCTGTAATGGTCAGAGGTCTAGTCTGAGAGTTGTTAGGCTCAGGTTTAGTGCTCTGCATTTGGGCTTCCTGTGTGATCTTGGTGGGCAAGTCACTTAGCTTATCTGTGAGAAGTCCATGTAGTTGTTGTGAAGTAAAATGCCATCAAGATGCATGTATGAAGTCCTCTTGTGTAAATGTTACTAGGCTTATACAGAGATTGAAGATAAAGTTAGCAAAACCGGTCCCTCTTTGTCAGCCCTGTGTCCTAAAGGATCTCTGTGGTCGGAACCCCCCCACACTTAAAAGTTCCCATATAACCAAATCTTACAAATATACTTGCATAGGATGTTCCTAAATAAATTATGTTGCACTTAAATGATTAGCTGTTGAATCTAATGTTTATGATTGTATTGGCAGTGTGATCTGCTTCTGTAATGAATGTGGCTCCAAGCCATTCTGATGTTAAAAAAGGGACAGAAACAATCAGTAACCCCTGCTGCCAGGCAAAGGAAGGATGAGGGCCAGAGCTGACAAAAGCTTAATCTTTCTCCCTCTCTGTTTTTCTAAGAGTTTGAGCTAATCGCTGATAACCAACACTAAAACATCTGAATCATAAATCTATTCAGCTACTGTGTGACTCCCAACAGCGTATGAACTGTTTGTGCCTTAGCTATTCCCTTCCCTGCTGAGCCGTGCCTCGCATCTATCTCACATATATAGTCCCTCCTCATCATCTTTGCAGTTTTAAAACAAAATTCTCGTAACACTTCCTACATTTAAGCCATCGGGGCACCCTTTCCATGGTAGCTCCCTTTTAAGGTAGCTTTAGGCAGAAGATGAAATCACGGCAAGGAAGTCCAAAGACCAGGGTTGAAGCCTACACGCTCATCTTTTTCCCCCAGTCACCCCCACCCCCTCACGGGCTGGGATCCTGCTTCCCGCTATTGTGAGAATTAATCCTTCAGTGCTCCTTGCTGCTTTACCTTCCATATAGCCAATAAGCACAGACTGAAAGGTTGGATGTGTGTTCGAAGGAATGAATAGCAACGGATCAAACTGCTCTAGCTCTCTCGCCAAGTGCTATTAGGAAAATATAATCATTTGCTTTTCATCTGAAAAATAATTATGATACCTCAGTTTATACAAAAGTGAGTCTGGGCATTTTGGCAGGTTTTTTTTTTTCTTCCTTCTCAGATCAGTGGTCAAATTGGGGGTGTGGGGGGGAAAGCAAATTCCTAACTTTGCACTCCAGCTGGAAACCAATACAGAGGTAGTCCTGCGTGCTGTTCCTTGATGGCTGGCTGTGGATGTGCTTCTGTGTTGACCGAAGCTGCCCACAGTAAATGCATAGGTGGAAATTTTTTAACATCAGAATTTATTTTGGAGGAAAAGAAAGTGACATTATGGTGTTTGTGGTTGGATAACTTTTTTCTGTGCAAGAAACCCTGGAACGAGCAAATTTTGTAGTCTGCAGAGTAGGATGTGATTTTTTTTGTTTGCTTTTTCTTCTTCTATTTTGACTGGGTGGAAGTGACATGGAGGTTATTGGGTTAAAATGACTTCCTGAAATTTCTATGTGCTGGAAGGGAATGAGTTGGGAAACAGTCGTTGGAACTCCTCTTGCTAAAGCTTTATCAGTGAGGCTGAGTCATGGGAAATGTTACCACCCGTTAGTACAGTGGGATTGAGCCCTCTGGGAGTGACCAGGTCAGAGTCATCTGTGCTTATGGGCAAGTAGGTGTTTCGGAACAGTAGCAGCATGTGCATGCATTGATCAAAATACTGGGGTGTACAGAAGAGAGCTGTGCTCAGTCTTGAAAGATGTGCGTCTTTGGCATGTGTAGTGCATAGCACAAGTAAGGCTCGCGTGCCCTCTTATAAGGAGGTTTGGAAATCATAGGATTGTATTATACCCAAATGTTTTATATGCATTTTATTTAAAAGTTTGAAGGAGATCAATGTATGGAAACTAAAACATGAAGAGTATGTAACTGATGGTTTGGGAGGCTTGGCAGGCACCTTCTGAGAGGAGACTCTTAAGCCAGTATTGGTTTTCAAAGTGGAGATGTCTAGGATGAATTTGTTCTTCAAAGGAAAGTAGTGGTCCTTGTTCTCAGCACTGTATGTTCTGTGTCATCTTGCACTTTTGCTAGATTTCTGTGTTTTACCTTTGAAATACTTAACTATTTTTTTTAAAATCTAATTTACTTTGTTGTCTTTAAGTTGGTTTTAACATTCTTGCAGTGAAATCAGATCCTGCAGAGGAAGGCTGTTCTTTGGGAGTTGCTTAACCAGCATGGCTTTCCCTAAATTTGAATTTTTCTTAGTTCCTTAGTTTTGCTCCTTTTTAGCACCTCCTTTGGACAGAAGTGCTGGATGGGATGAAACATTTCCTTCACTACTGAAAAAAATGTAATTGGTAGTGTTGTAATTCAGGATTCTTGCCTGTGTGAAGTGCCCAGTGCGGGTGTCCTTGCTGCTATCTGTGGGACTTACTGTTTGGAGAGGTTTGAGCAAGCCCATCTATAAAAAGGCCTGCCATTCTCTGCTGGTCCTTGTTGTCTTGCAAGTATTAAGCTTCATGGGAAATGTAGGCATTTGTCTCTATTTTGTGTGTATTGAAAAAGAGCAGAGAACAGACAAGTGGGTTGCCTGAAGTCACCCAGCCTGACAGAGCTGGGAATAGGTTTCCTGGCTCCCAGTACTGTACTTTAAATCACAAGATTAGTCTTTTTTGAAAAGGATAATCTGTATGTTCAAAGAAGGCTTTATAAAGCTCCCATTAACCCTGGTGCTGTACCTAGTGAGGAATCTAATTTATGTTGTGGCAAATGAAAGCAGTTTCGAAGACCTTAGTGCTGCAGGTCACTGTCAGACCTTCAAGGTCTGTTGCCACCAGTTTAATTTTTCTCCTGCTTGGATTCGCCTCTGTCATTCCTGAGAAAGGAGGAGCAAAGCTGTACTCCTGAGGAAAGATTTCCGGAGACATTCAGTTGTGGGTAACTGAGAACAAGGTCCATGTGTGGTTTTTTGCTATGCGTAGTTAATGTACAGAATGGCTAATGTTCCCACTCCTTCCTTGAGAGAGACACCTTCTGGCAAAGCTCTTTTTTATTGCGTTTTATCACTTAGTGAAGATCGGAAGATCTGAATTCCAGTAGCCAATGACTGGAAATGTCCTTTCAAACTAAGATGTTGAACTTTAGAGTTTACCCCCAGGTCCTTAAGCTACCTTATCTGAATGGCAGAGGGAATTTTTTTCCAGTTTTCTTCTGTTATCAAGGTAGAACACAGCATCTGAATGTTAGAGAAGTAGCAGTACGTTAATCTCAGCCTTGCTTTTACTCAAAGATGTTTTGTGAGTGGTGTTTTACTCAAAGTGTTTTACAGAGTTGGCTAAAGATTATCTAACTTTTGGGTGGGTGAGGAGAGGGATACAGACAGAGGTTTAGCTTTCATCACTGAGTGCATGAAGTGAGAATAAAAGCCAGAGCTTTCCTGATCCCATGCTCTACTAATAACAGTTTTACAAGCTGGTTATATAATTATCTGTTACCATGGATTTTTTTTTCCCCACTTCAGGCAGATCAGCTATTTCATCCAACCAAAGCATTTTGTGTGGATCTTTGGATAATCCAGTGTCATCACTTCTATACTGAATTGCAGTAACAAAGCTGGCTACTACAGTTTACAAGATGTAACAAACCTTTGTGGTTTTTTTTTAAATGTAGGGAAACAGGTCTGGGTTTTTTCTTTTTTTCTTATTTTGGATGGCAGGAAAGAATTTAGGGGAAAAAGGTACTCCAACTAATGTCTGTAGAGTAAGTGTTATAGCAGTAGACCTGGTTTCCTCTGTGTCTGGGCAATAGTTTACTGTGCTTCCCTCAAATTACAATGCTGTTTATAATATGTGTTTTAAGAGTGTAGTTAGCATTAATATTTATGAACATAATAATAATGGTAATTAACATTAATAATAATTCAGCATTTCTGACAGATGTAACTATTATTGCATAAATAGCCAAGTGTTTGTAGTAATCTGCAAATTTATTGGCTTATAAAGACGACATTAAATTAAGCTAGAGAAGAATTCCTGTATGGCGTATGTGTTGAAGAAGATGTTAATCCTGCGCTCTGGAAGGAGAGCTACAAGCACTCCATCACCTTTTTTATGGAGCAGCATTGCCAGATGTGGAGTCAAACACGGAGCATCTGTCTCCTAAGCACATGAAGGGCTCTGTATTATTTCCCTTGGCAAACATGTGTGAGCTGAGCTCTTTCCAGACGCGGGTGGAGGGGTGGTTCGTGGCCACCTCTGGCTGAGAGGCCTTAGGACAGTTGCACCATGACACTTGTGTGAACATGGAATTACTCTCAGTGTGTTGCAAGAAGCAGCTCCTGAGATTTTATCCTTTACTCAGCCTAAACCCCCTGGGACGGCCGGCTTTTTGTTTTGTTTTTCTGAGCAGACCCTTCTCCCCCTGGCCTTTCCCCAGCTGCAGGGAAGGGAACAGGAATTTCCATGGGGCTCCTAGCTCATCTCCCGGCTGCTCCCAGCCCTGAGAGCTGTTACCAGACAATCCTGTTGGGTCCTGTCTGAGTTTTTACTAGCATCCTGTGGAAGATGCTGCCTCTGGGGGACTTTTCCACATATCGGATGAAATACAGGGGGTTTTTTTGGACAGGGCTGAAGGTACATCGTGAGTACTGGAAGAGGGAACAAAAACAATTTATTTTGACATTAGACCCCATGGTGATGTGCATTACAAAGCTGGGGCTGTGTAAGGAACTGACTCACGTTACAGTATTTAACAGGCTTGAAACACCATATTCTATGACAAGCCTATCCCGTAATGCATATATGTCTCATTAGGGTGGTAGCGTCTGTGGTTATTATAATAATTAAAAAAAATATAAAATAAAACTCATTAATTTGTGTGTTGAAGTATGTCTGGACTGTGTAAGTTTGGAATAACCTCAGCGAGTGTGATAGATAAGAAAGGTAATGCTTTTGGTTCTCCAGAGTAGTGCAGGCAGTTATCTAAGAGTTTGAAAGAGACCTGTTGGTTATGATTCTACAAACTGTTATGCCATGGAATAGATGTGCATTCTTAAAACTTATTTTCAGACTTGAGGCCAAGCCTGTTGCAGTCAGGCAGTGTACACATCTGAGTAGCTGGCTGGCTGCATCATAAGGGTTGGTACTGGTAGGCAGCTATTTCATACTTTTGCAAATTCTTCTTTGCTGAATCAATAGGGGGGAAAAAAGTACTGAAACTTGGATTTCACTGTAGCACTGTGGTGGAATTCACCCACCATTCATCTTGGCCACGCTTGGTGGTAGAAACCTGCGGGGTACCTGTGTGTGGCTGCGGGCTCTCTCGGTGGCTTCTCTTTTGTCTGACCCAGAGCGAGAAGGAGCAGTTTTTAGTGCCGACAGCACTTTAAGGCCTATCACCCCGCTGAGCTACCAGCCAGGGTTTGTTTGTGGTGGGTATGCTGTGGGCTGCACTCCGCGGGGCATCCAAAGGGGAGGCAGAAGAATGGCTGGCTGTGGAGATCAGATTAAAGGGAAAAAGCAAGGCTTTACAGCCTTTTCTATCTTAATGTATTTTACCGTTTCATCCTGCTTTTTCAGGCAAGGGTGACCAGGGATCTTTCTTCCCCCATTCAAAAGCCAGGTTGTCAGCTTTGTTTGGAGGGCAGAAGGGTTGTAAGGGAATCACCTGAATCCTTAAGGAGCAATCTGGGCTTTTTGTTCATTTTGACTCCCGTGAAGATAGTTTTCTCCTAGCTTGCTTATCAACTGTCAGCGAGTAACATCCTGGAGGGGGCAGTGATGTAAATGCCGGAGCACCACTCTGTTGCTGTGACAGAAGTTCCGTGGCAGGAGTGCAAACCAGCCGCATAGCTTGAATGCCATGGTGCCTCAGTAGTGCAGGATGGCAGTGAGTAAATCCCCCAGGAGCTGCAGCCGGTGCATGAACTAGAAAAGTGGAGGTTGGCTTAGATGGGGCCAGTAGGGCTATATCAAGAGCAGCAAAAATCCCCTTAAAAATTGTTTTCCCAGTAAGTCTTAAATCTTCGCAGAAACTTTAGCCAGGCAATCCATTCCAGATTTTGGCACTCATCCTTTCCCTTCCCCGTGCTCATGCTGAGCAGATGAGCATGAGTGCAATGGCCAGACCTAAAATGAAGAGCATCTACAGTCTGATCTCATCCTCTCTTGCTGCCTTTGGCTGGAGAGGAGGAGGAGCTTTGAAATCGGATTATTACTTCGAGCCTCTTGGCTTTGGAGCTACAGACTGTTCCCCACGTTGCCAATGGGCTTAAAAGCTTAGCAGAACTCCCACTAGGTACCCAGGAAGCCTCTTACCGCAGGAGATGGTGACACGGCAGGATCAGCTGTTCTTTATTTATCATGCAGCTGAATCGTCTGGGGAGGGACCATAGCTAACCCGGTGATGTTGTTTCCAGAAACAACATCAAGAACAGGTAGAGCTGGGCCGATGCTCTTCCCCACCAATGTGACTGTGTTCACCCAAGTTGCTGTGTAAAACAGTTGCTATAGTTTTTAGTCTTCAGCTGCTGGTAGTGTATCCAGCATTTGTGGAGAGGAGGAGTTTGGGATTGTTTTGTTTTGGTTTTACCAGCAAGGTACTACTGGCATGGGACTGTGAGAGCTTAACAATATGTAATCTATATGGTATTATGGGTTAGCTTCAGAATGGTCCCTGTCTCTAGCTGTCTGCTCACCACTTTTCTCAACCTGTCTTCCCAGAAAAAAATCCAAAAGCCTAAACCAGCATAATCTACAAGTAGTTTAATGATTTGAATGCATCTGATACTTCATACAAGCGCAGCTACTGGGCGAGGTCGGTTCTAGGTGATGATAAATAGTATCTTTCTGAGGGTGAAGCAAAAGATACAATTCAAGCAGATTGTGTTTCCTCTCACCTTGTGTATGTACGTTATTTTCAGCTAGAGGAGTTGAACTTCTGGCTTGGCAATAGTGGTCAGCCACTTTGTTGGGGGTGTTGTGGTCTGGGGTTTTCTTAAGGGCATGACCCCAGTACTTTTCCCGTAAAGGCATAGACCCCTGATTAGAAATTTAAGCAGACTGGTGTTAAGCTTGCTTTTCTCAATTGCCCTTTGCAGGCCTCTTGGAAGTCTTCCACAGGGTCTGCAAGACGTCTGCAAACCACAGGCTGGAGACCATTGGTTATACTGAACCTGAAATTTCTGTCCCTCTCCCATGTAAAGCCAGCTCAGTGCCCAGTGCGATGCTTGCCCCTCAGCCAGCATAACTGGCTTATGGTAAACGGTGTAAATTATGTGGTCTGAAGGAAGAGGGGATTATTTTGAAAGGGAGAAATGATCATTTGGAGGGAGATAGCATGATCTCCAAATGCTTTGGCTGTTAATAAAACTGCTGAAAAGGAATGACTGCAGTGTCATCAAGTGTCAAGCCTTACGGCTTCTCTCAGCCTCGCCACTGAGTGAAGCATGGCCCTGGTAAGGGTGCTTGGGTTTGCGTTAGTTCCTCCATCTGTAAAATTGCTTTGCATGTGGGTGTGTGCATCCCCTCCCTTCTCAGGTGCTACAAGGCTTTACTGAATATTCTTTCAATGCTTTGATGCTCTAGGATGAAAGGTTCTCTAGAGGCGTAAAGTAGTAATGTCTAACTATTAATCAGAAATTAATCACTTGTTACTTCAGAGTTTCATATATACCCTGTCCATCTTGAAGGGTGCTTTGCAGGGGGAGGAAATGCAATAAGTAGCAGTTTTACATCTTTTAAGTGCTGACAATGCATAAAATTCATAACGAATGTGGTTCCTGTCCCAAATCACTTCCACCGCAGGCAAGACAAGCTAGGAGGAGACCAAAACTTTGGGACAGGTGGGAGACTGGATTGATCCGTCTGAAATCTCTCTTTAGCCACCCAGTGTGAGCAGCTTGTATTTGTTTGTATTATGTAGCAGTGAAGAATTGCAGTTGGAGAGCAAGTGGCGGCACGCTGTGCAAACACGGGAGGGTCCCTGTCCCAAAGGAGAGATCAGGCAGCAGGTTAACGTGGATGAAGAACAAGAAGCCACAACTGTTCTGGTAGGTGGGATAAGTGGTAAATAGATAGCATGGTGGTCTCAGATTTGTAAGCATCCTGATAGAAAGGCTAAAGGGGGACAAAACCGGAGTATGCCTATAAACCAAGCTTTGGAAGATTCTAACCTGACTGAAAATGTCCATGGGCATTGGGAAGAGTTTGCATTTTCAAACTTACTTGGGCTGAACTGAGCAGAGTTCAGTGTTTGTTCATCTCCTTTGGTAGCTGAAGGGAGCTGCTGCAGGAGAGGAGGCTGATGTTACCCGTCGCACGGTGGGGAGCACGTGGGGTTTGTTCTTTGCAAACAAGTGCAATGTGGAGGCAATACGATAAATTCTCCCTGACTTTCTGTTTATAACCATCTTGCTCATACAAAGCTGTCATCTCACACCTCTGTTTAGTCCTGGAGTAACATTATCCCCTATTTAAAACATGCTTGAAATAGCCTTCAGTCTGCACACAGAAAGTCGAGGTAGGTAGGGACCTCAGAAGGCACTGACAGACATTAAGGGGGGACCTGAAGAAATGGGAAAGGGAATACCTTAGCTGCTCTTGCTTTTTTCACCCCTCCCCAAATGATAGTCCTCTTCTGGCAGGGTAGCTTTTCTGCTCAGTCAGGTGTGTGTTCTTCATCTTTTGCCCTCACACCAGTCTGGTGGCTCAGAGAAGAGCTGGGACCACTGTGGTGCTGGGTGTCACTAAACCTCTTCTCGCACCCCTGAAGCCATACCGTAGAAGGCCAGCTTGGCTCCCCCTGAGTTTGTGGTCCCCAGGCCTCAAGGTGAAGATGATGATGTTTCCTTGAGGAGAGCTGCTGACTTGGTCCCCTCTGCCAGGAGCACAGGGCATTGAGCGCCCACTTTCATTGCAGTGGAGAAGTCGGAGGCCCTTTTGGCTCAGGAAGCCGTAAGGCCCTGGAGCATCTTGTAGAGAGGGCAGCATGCAGGCTCCTGCAGGACTGTGGGGAAGCTGGGAGAGATGTGTCCAGCTGCGGGCTTGGATAATGGCTGGTGTCTGCAACTAGCTGCTTAAAATTAAAATAATGTGGCTGGAAGAATCCATCTGGATCAGGAGCTGTAACTTCTTTCTGACTTTACGGCAACCATCTAAACCCACTGCTGTTTGCTCTTTTAGGGTATTGTGGCCCTAGGAATAGCCCTAACTCCCCACAATACCCTCCTGGCTCGTCAAGCAGAGCAGGGCACTCTTGAAAACTATTCCCATGTGATGGAAGCAATCACGAGCAGGGAGAGCATGGCACTGGGCTGCAGGAAGCACTCTAGCTGCTGGGTGGGGGCATGTTTTTTTCAGGCGTGCCGAGTATGTTCTAGGGGCTGAGTGTACCAGCAGACCAACAAGCTGACTTGTGAGGGCTGGCAGAGGAACTGGCTGGTGGTGCAGCTGGATACTGTCACATCAGCTTCGGGACTGTGTCCCGCTATTCACTGCATTGGCCTGCTGCTGCTTTTCATGACTCACCTGGGTGTGTTCTTCAGCTGAAAGGCGGGTGCCACGCTTTCCTCTCTGGGACATGTTGGGGGGAGCAGTGGTCCCTCCCCAAGTCCCTGCATCCTCCTGGGGTGGCTGGCTCTTTGGTGGGGAGGAGAGCAGGAGCTTACTAGCCAGAGATGTGAAGCATGCACACCAGCATCACGCAACGCAGGGATAAATGGTGCTTGTTGGAAGCATTTCAGACCTGCAATTGACTTCCCACCTTCCTGACCAATCCCAGTAACTGTACTCTCTTGCACGAATTTGCCAGAGTCTTGCTCAGGTACCTGTAGTCATTAGTTATCTGTGATGGGAAAAGAATGTCCTGGCTTGATTCGGTGATGGTGTTGGAATTTCAGCACATGGGTTGGGGCTGGCTCAGCCCACTGGTAGCTTTCGGTGATCTCCTAAAGCGTCTGCAAAAGCCTGTTGAGTCACTTGGGAGCATTGCAATGGAAAGCTGATAATGGCAGCAGTATGGAAATAGAGCTGAAGAGATTGGGGTTTTTAAACTGATGGCTAACTTGGACGAGGCTTAGCTGTGCTTAAACTGGTTATGTCCATCAGATTTGGTTATAGATGATTCAGCTCCAGCACAGAGGGGGAAGCCTTTAAACTGCAGTCCTGTACCTCAGCGCCCAGCCTGCTCACACCAGGCTCTTGCATGTGCTGGGCTTCCTGCGGTTTTGGAGGAGCCTGTCTTCTGAAATGAGGGCCCCAAAATTTGTGACACATCCTGCCAAGCAGACAGCTTGCTAGGAGCTGGATGCTGGCCAGCTGCTCTCCGTAGTTCAAAAAGCCAGCACATGCAGCAGCCCCGCCATCACGTCTGCGCTTGCGTCGGTGACAGTGGTGTCACTGCTGTCACAGTTGTGGACTCATTTGTTTACTTTTACCTGGGTAGTTGACTGTCCTCCCTCTCAAAAATCTGGGCAGATACCAAGAAGGAGTATACTTTGGGCAGTGTGGGGCTTGGGTCACCACACATCCAGAGGCCGCAGCACTTGCATGCTGTCAGGATCAGAGAAGAAGCAGCAATTGCAACAAAACGCGGGTGATACGGGGGTTTAATGCATGCTCACAGCAGCTCTGGGGGAGCAGCGTTTGTTTCTGACTCAGCCTTTGGCCAGCCGCATACTGGTGGGGTGAACCATGCCTGGCGTGGGACGTGCAGGCACAGACCCTTCACCCCCAGCCCACCCCTGCCAGCTATTGTCCCAGGGAGCGGGGCGGGATGGCTTGGTGCCCTCTCGCCCGCTCCGGCTAACGTGCTTCAGGCCAGCGCTTCTCCCGGACGAGGTGGTCGCCCTTGCTCCAGCGGCTGCCTCTTCCCGACAGCCCTTGCCTGACTCTGGGGGGATTTAGTCCCGGGCTGGGGGGAGGGAAAGATGTTAAACAGGCTTTTCCCTAATGAGGTGTGACGCCAGCTGGAGAGGGGGAGAATCCTGCTTTTCTCCTCTCTGTTGCTCTCCAGCTAGAGGAGGAGGAGATGTGTCCGTCCCCCCCTTCCTCTGCTGATTTGCTGCCTCTTCTGTTTCCTTTCTGTGCCGTCCCCAAAGCATTTTGGCAAGGTTCAGATTTCTGTGCTCACAGCTCAGTGCTCAAAGAGAAAAGGGGACAAACAAAAGAGTTTGAGGCGTGGGGAGGATGGTGGTGAGGAGGAAGCCCAGCCGCTCGCCCTGGGCCAGCCCAGAGGAGCGTTAGGGTCAGGTGCCCAAGGCAGGGTTTGCCCTGAGGACCAGGGTGGGGTTGGTGGCCTCTTTCTCCTGGGAGTCCCTGGCATCACTTCAGCCATCTCTGCTCAGATGCGCTGCTCCAGCATTATGCCGCTTTGCTGGCTGTCCCTTGTTAGAGGGGAGGGCTAGAAAAACAAGGTTTATTCTTCCTCCTGCAAAGCATGGGCTGAAACATTAGGTAAAAACCCAAGAGGACCCCAACTCCTTGTTAGTGGTCCTGAGATGTTAAGATTTGCATTGCATCCTCCTGGTCCCTAGTGTTCTCACAACACCCTGGGTGTGTGGAAAAAAGTCCAGGATTTAGGTGTTCTGGGGCAGAAAGCTGGAGATTCCAGCTGGATAGAAAATTGTGACGTTTGATGAAACAGTGCCGGTGGACCCAGCCCTAGGAAATTAAAGCACCTCTCACTGCTCTTGCCCTATTGCAAGCACTGACAGAAAAAAAGTAGACAAAAACTTTACAGAACAATGTCAATGTCTTTTTTTCCCAAGGCAAATAATCACAGTAGTATTTGGACTGTGCCTTTACCATAACCCACTGGCACCAGGTGTGACTGTCGGTAGGGACCAGAGGACCACAGTGGTCTACGGGCAGCACCCGTGGCGTTGGGGAGCATGGTTTAAGCGCCTTGCTGCAGAAGCACCAACAGCTTCATGCCTGCTAATCGTGGACCTTCATTAGCCTGGTGCTACTGTGTGCTGGCTAACCCTGACTTGTGCCAGAGCCCCAGAGCACAGCGTGTCACTGGGACTCTGCACCCAGCCCTGTGTCAGTCTGCGTGCCCAGTGCTCCTGTTAGCCAGCGGCCACAAAGTCTGTCTGCGACTGGGTCAGATCTCCAAATCAGTGCTGCACCTGCTGTGAAGGCAAGGACAAGGGACACCCACCTGAGAGAGAGGAAAGTCAGCAAGAGAAGGGGAGAAACTACCTGGCCACATGCTTTGGGGAAGGCTGGTGGGTCCCTGCCCAGGAGACAGCACCTTGCCCAGTGCCTGAGGAATGTCCCCCAGCTCCCGGGGTGACCTGTTGGCTCCAAAAATGTAAAGGTCACTCCTGGGCCTGGAAAACAATGGCTGCAGATAGGGGCTATCTGAGCCTGTTGTGGCCACTGCTTAAGGAGTGTTTAGTCAAACAGCAGCTGAAAAGGCTCACGGGAAGCACTTTAAATATCCCTTCACACAAAAGGCTGCCACATCCTAGCAGAGGCAGGCTGCTGACTGACAGCTTCAGTGCACAACTGTATGTGGATGAGGGAGAGGCTGAATGGGGGGGGGGGGGGAAACGTCCGGAGACTTACTTTCCCTCTGCCATTTATTCTGGCTCCTAACATGTCGTTTTTCACAAGCTGCAAGTTTACCCTGGTAGCACACCTGGGATGTTGTAGCATATTGCATACTTTGGGGTTTTTTTGTCTCCCATCTTGTATATTTTTTGTTAGAAGGTGGATGTCCAGTAAAGTAACTTACAAAACAAAGTCAGTCAGCACCTCCAAAATACTGATTGCTTATCAAGTGAATTCACTCGGTAACTGCTATGTATTTATATAACATGATTACTATTTACACAACAATAATATCATTCTCTCCCAGGGATGGCAAGCAGCAACTGCAGTTTTTGTATTAACTTGTCATTAAGCAGGGTAGTCATCTAGAGGCCAGAACAGAGATTCTTGGGGCTTTTCCTCGCCCTGTGGCAGGGACACTGTGTCCAGCTTTGGCTGCCTACCACCCTTTCCTTGTCTTGGGTTTCCACATACAATAGATGTGTTTAGTACATTCTTCATAGGGCAGGTGTCAGGCTGCCACTCGTGAAGCATGTTTTGGATGTTGCACAAGAGGTAAATAAGAGTGGTGTTGATAATGAAAATATGCCATTAATACATTTCCAATAAAAAACTACAAGCAGCATTTAATCTGCGATCTGTTATCAATAATTTTATTACTGCAGTTACTGTGGTCTAATAAAAAAGCACTTTCTCTTCTTTATTGGGTAAGTGCCAAAACATTTATCCTTTATTCTCTGACCATTAACCTTTATTCTGCAGCCATTAGCTTAGCCATTTGTGTAACAGTCTGTTGAGTAACATTCAAGTAGGAATTTGTATTCAATCCATTATTTACTCTGAAACCCAGAAAGAATAGCTTCTTATGCCTCTGTTGTTTATCCATATTAAATCTTGTTAAGTGCTGTATACTACTGATGATAAGTCTTATAGGAAGTGGATTTTTCTTACTGTGAATGATTTTCTGGCGTATAAATAAAACTGTAGTTAACCTAGTAATATTTTTGAAAACAAAGCTTGAAATTGCTAGCTGAAAACCGGGTGTTTCTTACATGTGTGAAATTCATAATAACTACAGTTCAGAAATTTATCCTTTTTGTGGATCAGTTGCTGCATCACACCTTTATGTGAATTCCATCGTGCTGAAATAAGCCGTGATATTCTCCACCTCTCCATCAAGGGCTGAGGTTTGGGGTTATGAGGTCTGACATCCCTCCACCCTTTCTTTCTGTCTTACGGGGGGGGTGGGGGGGTGGGGGGGGTGGGGGTGGGGGGTGGGACGGGACCCAAATCCAGAGAGAAATAAGTTAAATAATCAAAATGCCCACTTTTCTTTGAGGCATTTGCTTGCCAGCTTTCAGTCATTTCTGGCTATCTATCTGAAACTGCTACTTCTCTGTGTAAGTGGCTTTTAGGGCCACGCTTTCTGAGCACGTCTTTTAAATGAACTCATCAGCCTTAGCGAGTGGAAAGCAAAGCAGGAGAATGAAACTGTTGATTCCTGCCCATCAGCTGAACATGGCAGAAATCATGGCTTGCTTATTAGGCTGTGGTATCTCAACCTTACTGAACTCTATTTTTCTGTGTCCAGACAAAAGCATTAGTCTTCTGGCTGGAGAGTGACATTCAGTAAAAGCTTTTCAAGGTCTTCCCATAAACTCTTGCAATGAAGAGGTAGTAGTAGCAGTATTTTTAATGAAGGGGAAGGTCAGCTTACCCAGTGTATGCTCTGCAGCTGTGCAGGTACTTGGGGCTGCTTGGGTCTTTTCGGTCCTGATCAGCTGGCAGTAAATTCTAAGGAATTAGTTTGATGGTTGGGATTTTTTTTCTCTCCTTTCTGCTCATTAGGAACTGGAAGCTGCTCTTCACAGGGATGATGTGGAGTTTATCAGTGACCTGATCGCCTGCCTTCTTCAAGGTTGCTATCAGCGCAGAGACATCACGTGAGTAACCTCGCTCTATGGCTTAAGCACTTTGCAAGGGGAGCTAATTAACACAGTTGCGGGGATGTTTCATGGCATTTAGAATGATGACATGGCAGTGATCAGCAGCCACCAGCAATCAGGCCAGATACTTCACCAAGTGGAAGGGAATTCCAGCTCTTCTTGGGCTGAGATGTAGGTTTTTAATTTTACAGACCTGTTGTTAGGCAAACTTCATCGTTCAGATCCCATGCAGACACGTTTGATGCTCTGCTGTAGCACTAATGCACACAGTAAACATTTACATGTACTGCTGCGCTTTGCACTCTTATTTGGTCAAATTAGTGATCTCACACAGTCTTTAAACCATCACATATGTTTTCAACGTTTTGTATATTGCATAGAAGAATACTTGCTGCTCTGCAGCCACCTCACATACATGGAAGATCCCATTGCTTTACAGAGGGACAACTGTAACTATTTTCTTAGAAATAAGACTATTAGAATCAGTTCAGTTGCAGGATGTTGGTAAGTGATTTGACACATTCCCTTGATGTTTCGACATCCAGAGACAGTTTGTTATCATCCACCAAAGTAGCCTCCCAAACTGAGACCTCTGTAGAACATCATTCTTCAGAGGATCGCCACTCACACAGTGAAATGGGCTCCCAGTGATAACAAAGGCTTGTTGTAGTGTGTTTTATTTGTTCTTCTGTGAATCATGTTAATAGCAAAGCATAATTGTGGAGATGAAGACAGCTTGGCAACACTTGCAGTTGCTTAGAAGAGGTGTTAAGCAATCCTGCTCCCAAGATTTCCCTGTGGTGCAGAGGCTTAGGCTATTGCATAGGTATAACCATAGGTACTTACATTGAAAGCTCTATTTCTAAAAAACTGTTTATGTTCTACAAAATGTATAGGTTTATATATATATATATATATATATCTGCCACTTAAGTAAGTTCTCTTGTGTTGCTGCATTGACATTCAGCAAAAATGGGAATCAGGACCTGAACCAGGCAGCTGCACTGCATTTACTGTCTCTGAATGAAACTGATGTGATGAGAAGCTTGATTGTAAAGGGACTGCAATCGTGTCCCTTCTTCATCAAAATAGCCACAGAGCAATATAACTTTGCTTGTAAACATGCAGCGAGTTTATTTCTTCATACCAGAAATGCCAGAAAGTAGTGGCTTAAGTATTTTGCCCACCTTAACCAGCTCACTCTTGTAGAAGTAGTGCAAGATTTGTGTTTGGTACATTTCATAAATTCCATATTGTGAGGTTCTCCTACACTCCAGATCTAAGAGTGTCCACTTAGCAATTGCACTGTTTAATTTCCTCCCCTTTCTCAGCTGTTTTAACTAATAAATTTCAGGGATGAATCAAAAGTGAGTCGTTGGGCATTGGCAAGTTGTCTGTCTGGGGAAAGGTGACACATGTACAAATGCATATACACTCATGCACAGTTAGGTGATGCACTTGGAGGCTCAACAATGTGTAGTTATTCAGTATTGCACGTAGGTCCCAGTTTGTGCCTGTGCCTTGGTTAACTCCAAGATGCTAAAAAGCTGCAAGGAGTTAAGGTCATCGCAGAAGGAAGAGCTAGTATCACAACTGTGGTTTTGTGCAGCCTAGTCAAGGTGCGTGTGCAGCATAGGTACCTATGTAGCTGTTGTTATGTGTCTGTCTGTATACAAGAGGTGCCATAGAAAATGGAGAAGGGCAAAATCACCCAGTGAAGCTGTGAGAATTACACCTCACCTGAACGTTTGTACTAGGGAGAGCATGAGGTGTCTGAGGGAGAAACCAGCTGCACCCTTTCCACAGCACCTCCTGTGGAAGGGGACTGTCTCATGGGCAGGGGAACAATGAGAGAAGTCATTTCTGCAGAGACGGGGAAAATAGCACAACAGGAGAGCACGGTGGAAACAGCTGAAGGAATGTATCAGCAAAACCACCTGCAGCCGCTGAGATGTTAGGGAGAGGTGCTCTGAAGCACTGCGGAGGAAGCGATGGGGGAGGCTACCAGGGAACAGAGGGAAAGGTGCTGTGTGCAGAGAGATGTCGGAAAGGAAGAAGCATTAAGATGTAGTCTAAATATGGAAATCTGTAGATAAATAAGGGCTTGAATACATTTCTCAGAAACAAACTTGCTCCACTGTTTGTTTCATATTGTACAAATCAGATGTGGAATATTCATCCAAAATGAATGTGTTTTTAAAGCCTGAAATTCTCCTTGTGCATATAAGAGGTAGAATTTGTGTAGAGTTTAGATTTGGTTTTCCACAATGGGCGAGGACTCCCTTTTTTCTGTTGCAGTTGTAGTAGGTATCTGTCTCACGTGGGAAAAATCAGCCGTTTCACAGATCATCACAGTGGTGTTGCAGCAGCAATTTTTCCAGTCATTTGTGCTCTGCATCCCTCATGCCGAGGCTGTGAGCTGTTAATCTTTAGGCTGTAAACTTTGCTCCCTGTTGCACCTCAGAGGGGAGGGTAGGAGCTTGTTCTCATTGTTGTTCTTGGGCTGGATCTCTGCGGTTCAAGCACAAGATGCTTCATATGACTTCCTGTAAAACACAGTTTACTTACCTCTCCGAGGGGTTTTGAAGTTTCGTTAATTTTGTATCATGTCTTACCTCTTTGATGGCCAAAATGTTACCTGCCTGTTTTCTCACAGTCTGTCTAGGAGCAGCTTGTAGTTCTTGTCACATCTGTTTTGACAGCATGCAGAACTTGCAGTGGAGCTGGCTGCCTGGCTTTAATCATGCATCATAGAGGGGTATAAAACTGTCACATACCTTTGCTAATTATAATGTGCTCTTGAGTAATATTGGAAGTGGAACCTAGCTGAGACCCCTTCTAACGCACAATTTAACATACTCTAGTTTAATTTGCTTTTTATTTATTGAAAAAAAAATTAGATTAATACTTTTGTGTAGGGTTCTGTGATTCTTGGTTTTGAAGTAGAGCACCTTTGTCTTGGTTTTGATATTCTTTACGACAGCCTTTTTACAAAAAAGGAATCATGCAGG
This sequence comes from Falco punctatus, assembly GCF_963210335.1. NCBI lineage: Eukaryota > Metazoa > Chordata > Aves > Falconiformes > Falconidae > Falco > Falco punctatus. The sequence continues at coordinate 23,363,919 of NC_137585.1, read as the reverse complement.
AGGGACTGTTTGATATCCTGCTTGATGGCTAAGGAGTGCTGAATGTCTGGTAACTTAAGACCTTCTTTAAGTTATAGATATCTGTGTTTAACTAGAGTCTACTTAATGGGATGCCACGTGGTCTCCAAATTCTTATTTATCATAACTTATCATAGCTGTTAAGAACACTCTTCACTGACCTGGTTTTTGCTGTGTTAAGCACCGTAGAAGTACAGAACAAAGAAGACGGTAGTCTGCATTTCTGGCTTCTAGCATCTTTAGTGATGACCTCATAGCTGTCCTTGCCTGGCACTGGGTGGTTTGAGCACTTGGCCAGGACAGTTTCCCTGTTGCTCTCTTTTTTTTACTGTGACCCAAAATACTTTTGTGCCGTGATGTGCAGCTTTATAAATACCCTTCATAGTATTAATACACCATCCATACCATCTAACTCCTAACAGTGCAATAACTAATACTCTTGAAGCTTTTTGTTTGATCTCTTGGCTCAGTTTTGTGCTATAGGCACGGTTTGGTTTGATGCCAGGGAGTTTACCCATACATTGTTCCTGCCTCTAGCTTCTGTGCACAGACCTTAAAATGTCTATGATTTCTTTTAATTGTTTCAAAATGCAAATGCCTGGAAAATGAGGAGTGGGGAGGGAGAAAACTCAGAATAGAATTTGGGGTTTATAAAAAATAAATAAATAAAAATTAAGCAGTTTGAAAAAATAGTAGTGATTGCTTCAGACTCTCTCTGATATAAATTGGGCAGCTGCACAGTCCCTAGGGGCTGCCACTTTAATTCCAGCAGGAAATGCGACTTGATGACTTGTATCAAGACAGGAAGATCAGAGCTTCAGCTAACGGCAGCGGCCGCAGCAGGAGCCTTCTGCAGCTGTTTTTAAGTAAGAAGTGATGGTGTGACATGGATGTGTACACTCAACTAAAATAATCCAGAAAAGCTTCTGCTGTTCAGCATTTCTTTGGGTGAAAGTCATTCTCCACTGCTTTGTTACTGCATTTTTGCTGTTTTTCTAATGTGTTGGCAATAAGAAGTTTCAATGACTTTATCATATTTCTCACTGGAAGGCATTTTGTATGCTGCTATTGTCTCTTGAAAAACATTTTAATAGCTTTTTCTTATAACATGGTGGTGGTTGGTTGTTTTTTTCAACATGGACAAAGGTGCCAGAAGGCGAGGAGGAACAAAAACAATATCTCTGGTCTTGCCTATGACCCGTGAGATTCTTTTCTTATACCCCAGGAGATTGGTCCATCGCTGTAGCTGAAAACTGTCTAATTGACTTCTGTGGCATCACAGACGGTATTTGCTTCCTTAGGAACCTCAGGTGGTTTTTTTCTTGTTATTTCTTCCCTTAACGCGTTGGATTTTTTTCTTCTCAAGTGGATTGTCTGGTGCACCCACCTTAAGCTCTTTCTGGATCTGTGAGCTAACCTTGGAGTCTCTGGCTTGTAGTTTGTGCCTGGTTTGTTCTAATATGGATAATAAGAGGATAGTCCTTAGCTTCTCTTCCCCCCCCCAGAATTGTCTTAATTATTTATATCGTATCCTTAGTGGTGGCATTGAGAAATACTGTCAGCAGGGCATCTGAAGAGCTGTAATCTCTACTTGTTGACTTGCCAATCAAGAATACTGCCTCTGTTCTGCTTATTTTCTAATGCTGGTTCCGTAATCACTTATTTGAGCTTTCATCAGAAAGAGATAAGGGATAATCTGAAATCTTCTAACCCATCAGGGCAGAATGCCCATTTCTGAGGACTGTGTTTAATAGCTCCAAGTATTTAGCTTCTTCCTTCTGCTTTGCCACTTTTCTCTGTCCTTGTCCTTTATTCTGTGGACTGTGTCTTTACAGGCTACTTTGGGGGTTACCCCACGTCTCATGCTTTGGTAAAAGTGACCTCAATGACATGCTTAACATCTTAAAATTGCCCTGCTGCATGTGACTACATGAGCCTATGTTTAGGAACTGCTGTATGTTGTTTGGTCTAGGGAATGAAGTGGCAGGTCAGCAGCCAGGGATAGCTGGCAAAATCAGTGCCAAGTTTTCAGTCTCGTGGACACTGTGGTGAACTGGGATGTGGGAATAGCTAAGCTAAAGTACTAAAACAATCTGAATGAATTCAACGCTTCAGTCTGTGCCATAACATCTGGGGCAGCCAGGCTAAGCTCAGTCACAGCAGACCTGGGGACCACCAACTTTGGGAAGGAGCTGTAACAGCCAGCTTGTGCAGTTGTGCCAGTGACCTTGATTATAACAACTGTTTCAATGGCCCAGCCACAAAGCACCTCACTAACTCAGAATCATATTCATGAATGCCAAGTCAATATCAACAAGATCAGCATTATTTACGGTCTGACTTTTAACAAGTGCTGCCTTGCATACATCATGGAGATTGGTAGATGGCCTCTGGAATCGACCCAGTATCATTGGCACAGGAGATACCATGAGGGGGCAAGGGAGATGAAGTGGCTACATTGCTCATCTTGAATCTAGTATTAATATTTATTATAATAATAGCCAAACCATGCAAGGTGAGCCTTTTAAAGGGTAAAAAGTGAAAATGAGGCAGCTGGCAGGTGTTGGGAACGGATGGATGAGATTACAGCAGTAAAATAACACAGTCATTCAGAGATTAGTGAGAAGCACAGTGGAATAAAATTACATAGTTCAAGTTTAAATAAAACTAAGTAAATGTCTTTGATTCTCAGATGGATAAAATGAATCTTTAAAGAGTAATTTGAAGAAAAGTTGGTAGCATGCTCTGGAAGTGCTGTTCCTTAGACGTGGTGGTGGAGCATAAGGACTGAAAATGGTGGAAGAAAAACAGAGCATGGAAACTGTGCTCTTGTTAGGGCAGACAGGTGAGAGACAAATCAATTTTGGATAGCTGGGGAGAGGGAGTTATGCAAGACATTGACAAGGAGGAGTAGGTGGCTACACTTAAAAGAGTGAATGCAGCGAAGAGTCCTGGAGACCGCAGTGATGTCATCATGTCCATGTCATGAGTTTGAAATATGAAATGGACAGCTGTATTTTTAAGTTCTTGATGTTGCAAACCAAGTACTCTGGAGATGAAGAATAAAGCAACGATGAAGAAAAAAATTGAGAAGGCAAGTGAAAACATCTTCTTCGAAGGAAGAAGACAAAGAATGATGGAGAGAGGGGGACAGGATGTGAAAGTGCCCTCCACGTGAAACCTTTACCCTCACTTTTGAGATGTGCGCTTCAAGATAGTGATGCTCCAAACCACTGGTGCAGGATTTTTGCTCCAGCATAGTTGGCTTTGCAGGCCACCTCCCAGCACCTCAGCCAGGTTCAGAAACAGATTTTTAGTCCAAGGGTAAATATTGAAGAAGTTCTGAAATTACTTTCACGGAGCCTTTTAGCCCCAGTGAGCTTGGTGAACAGCTGGGGCAGCTGCTGGGCAGCTGCTAAACCACTATGATAATTTGGTGTGCCATGTCAATCTCTGTTCTGTGTCACCTATACTTTTAATTTTTCTCTCACTTTATCTTCCATACTTCCTCAGTTTCTTTCTGGCTCAACCAGTGTAGTGGTTTAAGCTTTAGAGAAAATAGGAGAAAAGACCTCTTCTGAAATGGATCCCCAAAGGGATGGTTTTAGCACCCATTTATTTATCTGTAAAAACTTGTTTTTATCTTTTGGCCCCAGAAATTTGTAGTGTGTGGGCCTGCTTCTAAGCAATGAATTTCCTAAGCTTGTTTGCCTCAAGGCAACCCCATGCTAGGTATTTTTTGCCTTAGAAGGGACTCTTCCTCCCCCATTAAGCATATTTTTCTATGAGCAGCAGGGCACATAAGGACTTGTTTCATATGGATTTGTGCCATACTACATGCATGTGTCCTACTTCCCCATCCTCACCAAGACAATGACTCTAGCTTCTTCCCCACAGTGCTCATCATCACTGTAAGGTCCTCTCTACAGCCCCTAAACAATTGGAAGAGCTTATGGCACAGCAATGCTGTTGTGTTCCTTTATGGCTATGGATTGGGAGCATGCTTTCTTTTGATGGGCACTAGGAATGAACAATGCTGCATTAAGCTGGCTTCATTTGTTCTTCAAGGATCCAGAAATGAATAGTAAGTAATGATCCTCTTCCAGTCTGAATGTGAAGCACAGTAAGCCTCATTCCTATTTGCTCTTTCAGAATACAGGGAGATGTATTTGGGTCTTTTGTAATTTAATTGGCTCCAGCTCCCAAGGGTTGATCTGCTTCTCTTCCCAAGGGTTGATCTGCTTCTCTTCTGAAAGTGTTGCCATCAAATAACAATAGTAGAAAGAAAGAAGCATATGGTGGTTGAAAATTGTCAAGCAGGTATTGAAGCCTGGTTAGATGTAGGTGAAGGTAATTGATGGGAGAAGTGAAATGCCATCACAGATGGACCAAAGCCCATGCTGTCTTACCAGGTCAGTTCACAAGGTGGTAAGTTGGGCTCTAGGTAAGTTCCTTTATTCTGGACCATCCAGAAGGCTTTGTTCATCCTTGAGCTAGAGACTGCTATGGCTTGACCTTCCTTTCATCACATCTGGAGTGTCTTGTCGTTGGGCATATGCTGTGAGGCTTGTTGTCAAGGTCACATAGAACAAGATACAAAACAAAGGAGAAAAAACACCATGCCTTAAGAACCAAAGCATGCACATGGAAGCAGCGTGTGGCAGAGGGTGCAGCAGTGGTTCTCACACTTCGTTTTGTCTTTGTGGCCATCAACACCCCTCCTTGCATGTCTTTTTCAGGTCAGATCAGTATGCGCTGGCTGTGCACCCAGTGTGCATGAACCAAAATATCCCATAGTAGAACCATTCAAAGCAGCAGCTAGCAGCCTGCATCTTACCAGACCTCTCACTCCACACCAGTATTTCCCAAGTCCTTCCCGCCCACCTCCCCAGCTGGCAGACTTGGCTTCCCCCAAGGTACTTGTTTCCCTCTTGAGCACCCAGATCCTTCTCTCTCCCTTTTTATTGTATCAAACAACCTGTTAGTTCTTGGGTTAGTTAACAAATAGTTCTAACACTGGTTCTTTTTGTTTTCCTTTTTGATCCTTCAAGAGATTGCCTTTTGTTATTCAAAGACAAAAGTACTTGACACAGGAGCAATGCAGAAGCCCCCAAGCTTCAAAAGCTGTCCTGGCTGTGGGATCGATATTCAGATATTCACGTCTTAAGTGTCTGATGAGCCTTGGGGAAAAACTGAGCAGAGAAGAATGCGGCAATGCAAATTCCTGAGGGGTGCTGGGAGGCATCCATCCATGCAGGGACTGGAGGGGTTTCACCTGCTGATCAGGGCCTTTCAGGATCAGCATTTCACCCTGCCCAGGGACCCCTCTGCCTTTGTCTGACTTCCTCTACAAGGCTGACAAAAATCTGGCCTCCCGTCTGTTGCAGTGAGAAAGGTACCTCCCTTTGTTAAGTTGTGCTCAGAAATGTCCAGGTCAGAGGGTTTTGTTTTGAGGCCCAGAAATTGCAGCTCGAGCTCTAAAACTGACCCCAGGAACTGCTGTGTCTCAGACTTATTGCCTCATGAGCGTGTGCTCTGAGGAGAACCTAGGTACTTTGCTTTTCCATTGCATCCAAAAAGTGGCATAATTTACTGATGCCATTGAGTCTGTCAGTGTCGTCAAGCCTGCTGCTTGCTGATGGGCCTGTAAAATCTCCAGTTTGGCATCAGTATTGCTTAATCTTCTCTTGGTGATCTTGTGCTTCACTGGGGGACCAGGTGCGCCCTGCAGGTCAGTGCATTCTTCCCTCAGCTGGCTCTCCTATGCTGCGCCTCTGTCTCGTGCACCGGTACCACCAGCTTCAGGACTGATCGTCGTGACATCTCATTAGTGTTGCCTTCCTGGCTTTTAGTACCAGCATACGTTCCAGTGCCTTCAGTACACACCTCAGTGTTGGCTCTGAGGCTCAGGACTTCTCTTCTGCCTCCTGCCATTCTGCCTTTGCCAGTGGCGTCTGTCACTTATTTTCTGATTTTGAACTTGATGGGAAACTCTGCATTCAGGGTCTCGGGAGATTCTTACCACTTGATCTGAGCATACTGTCAGGGAAAAATGTGTGTTCCCAGTCTGGCTGCAGGGATAGATCTCATTGGGTAAGGAAGCGCTGGGCTCCGACTCTCCTCAGCTCTCTGATGCTATCCACTAGCATGCTAAGGAATTCATGGCTTACTGAAAGCTATTTTCCCTGGCCCTTCCCCAGCCAAGATCAATGTCATCACATGGCAAGAGGTGACATACGCCTCCCTTGTATCCTCCCACAGTATCACTTGCCAGCTTGACACCAAAATTTCTTTAGGCACAATAGAGGCATTTTCAGTTCTACCATTAATTTATCATAGGTGCTTGGGGTGAGATAACTTCTTTCCTTGGTCCTTTCTACCTCAGACATGACACGTGATGGCATCAGCACTGGTACCACCCTGTTCTAGTACCACCTCTGCTTCCCTTTCTGGGTAAAGTTTCAGTAAGTTGATATTGCCTCTTTCTTGGGCTCCCTCAGCTCAACAGATTGATTCCTCAAGGCAGGAAAAAAGTGGCTGGCACTGCTGGGGACATGCATCTTGTCTCCTCTATGACTGATGGACTGTCCAGTGCAACCCCCAGTGAAGAAGCAGAGGGCACTTACTGCTTGACAGACACTCAACTCTTCTTCCCATTCAGATAGCAGGATATCTGACAGACCATCTTACCAGGAATCTTCTGGAGATTCCTATATATTTCCAGATACACAGTATTTTACAATTTCAGCCATATCTCAAAGAACTGTAGTCTCTATTTATAGGCAAGAAGAGAAAAAGTAGCTGCAATGTCACCTGGTTTCCTCTATGCTGGAGCTGTAGCACATGTCTCAACATGATGGTAGGTAGACAAATACATGTTAGTGGCTGATGACAGACCTGTTTGTTCTTGGAGTTTAAACCTCCTCTTACTGCTCCCATGGATCGTACATCACACTGAAGGCAACTGATTTGTTACTGCATCTGATTTGTTACAGTATCTTAAAATGTAAAATTGAATAAATGGTGAAGTACAGAGTATCTGTGGGGTTTATATGCTGGCAAAGCCGGGTAGGTATATTTAAACACACCTTCGGTGTGGACGTGGTCATCCGAGTCAAACCCAAAAATGCCCGTAGAAAATAGCATAATCATTTGATTAATCGTATTTATGCAGTTATAATTAAGGAAAAAGACAATTTTTAAAATTGTCTCAAATCATCTCTTCTTTGTATTCATTCAAGGTAAATAATCCTTTCCGTTCACCTATTGCTACCTTAATTAATGTTTTTACAAACATATGTAGCAATACTGTTTGCTCACCACAGTAATGTTCCAGGATCTTTTAGCAGAATTATTTCCCCCCCTTTTTAATCCAGTTATCCAACCCATTGATTTGTCATTATCAATTTTCACTCAAATTGTAGCATCAGTAGTGGGGGAGGGGGTTCCTGCTTCTCTGTCCGTGCCACTGCCCCAAAATGCTGCATGCTCTGATAGCACAGATCTTCCTGTCATGGAGACTGTGCAGAGACTTACTGAGTTTGAAGGAAGGGTTGAGCGAGCATTGAAAAACTGACAGTCATCACATTTTAAGTTTCATTTTAGTCCCATTAATGTTCTCTGAATTTGTCTGGGCAGCGTACGCATCCTCCTGCCCATCCCCTTTGCCGCCAGGACTTTCCCTTCCTTTGGCACCAGACACCTTTAGCTGTTGTTTGGGGTGTTTCTGGCTGCTCTGATTTTATTGCTGTTCATATTCCTATTTCTTCCTTTCCTTAATCAAACAACAAAAACATGCAAGCAGCCCTTGCTCCTACCTAAAAATCAAATACAGACTCAGTGTGCATCTAGTTAACCATGTGTCTTCCTCACCCTCCAAGTACTGCATGATCCACCAGGCTTGGCAAATTCAACCTCTTTCATCCAATGCTTCACATCTCTGCACCACTTGCTTTCTTGCACTGGCTTACTTGGCCAGATAGACTGCTGGTCTCTTGAGATGGGGAGATGGATGCTGGGCATCTGCTTACTGCTTCCTGGTGTCATGATGGAGACGGAGAGGGGGAGCAGCAGAGAGGCAGATAAGAGCAGTGAGGAGCAGCTGGGCATAGGTGGAAGGAGGGCCATCAGTGCTTTCAGATTGCATTTCCTTCACCAAAAATCACTTTCACCTTCTCACACAGAAGGAGAAGCAACAGCGTGCCTCTTTGTTGCCTCCCTGTACTTTGAGGTGTTAGAGGTAGGACAACCATACAAAACACTTGTGGCCCCTCCTGCTGATCCTGGAGGTGGTGATGAAAATAGAGCAGCCCTGGCTCACAGAAGGGTGCTTGGAGCTCCTGCAAGCAGGGAGACAGAAAATGACAGGACAGTTCAAAGTAACAGGTATGTGTGATTTCTCCTGCCGGTGCTGCTTTTCTCTCACACAGCCCAATTAACAGGGGTCACAGAGCACTGATTAGCTGCCTTGGCGTTTTGTGAACATAAAGCAGTGAAAGAGCCAGGGTAAATGGGGGAGAGCAGATCAAATAGACACTTATCTCAGCACTCCTCCTGCCTGTCCCTGGCATTTGCCAGCCTAAGGGAAGAGTCTTTTCAGAAGAGGCCAATGCGGGACAGTGCTGTATCTGTGCTGGTATCTCAGCTGCTTTTCTGCCTTCTCTCAGTAAAATAACAAACAAGTCACCCCCAGTAGCTATGTCATGTGTGGGGTGGTTGCTAGATAAAAGCCAAATCACAGGAGCTGCATTGACCATAGGCAGCTGGGGAAGATCAGAGCATGGCCTTGTGCCACACAGGCATGCACGATGAGTTCAGTCCCTACAGCTGGTGCCTCCTTTTGGAGGGTGGACTTGCAGCCTCCTGTTCCTTGTGTGATGGAAAAGGGGTGGAAGGCAGCACATAACAGCTCACAGCAGGTAAAAAGGCATCTCCATCTAATTCAAGAGTTGGTGAGTGTGGTCTGGTAGTGCTAAAGAGCACAAGCTGGAAACTTTTTTCCACCGTGGCTGGGGGGAGAAGTCTACACTTGGACTGAGAACCTCCTGGAGGTTCTGGACCTGGAACCTGCCTAAAGGGTGGGCAGCTGTGGTAACCTTGTGGCTTCCCCTTCTTGCTTCATGCTCTTCCTTTTTTGGGGGGTAGCAAAGTAACACTCCCACTTCAGCTGTCATACCCAGGTTAAGTGGCTGCACTTGCTTCTGTCAAGCCAGCACATGCTCCTGCGGTGTGATCCCTTATTAGACTAGACAGCCCACATCAGCTCTCCATTCTCTCAGCCTCCCTGGAGACACTGCCTCGCTCCATAGCTGTTCCTATTCTGCTTCTCTGTGGGATACAGCATATCTGCCAGCTCCCCTTCCAGCTTCCCCAGTTTTTATTGTATGGAAGATCACTCGAGGTAAGATGGAGGAAGACAGAGGGAGCAGGAGTGGAGTATTCTTAGCTGATGACAGCTTTGGCTTTGCTTAGCTGATTTTTTCCCCCCTCTCCTAAACATGAACACTTCAGGAGTTTAGCTGGGAAGGCAATGAATTCCCTGGCATCTAACCATGTAAATTAGATTTCCTTAGCAAGATGAAGCAGCCCTTCTGCTGGAGAAACTCCTGTCCTGACTTCATGTTGTCATGTTGGAGGAGAGGTCCAGAAGCCTGATGTCTTCTCTAAGCATCTCTTCGGCATATTCTTGGGGGTGGTCTCGGTGCCACAGTTGAGCTCTGGAAACAGCTTATGGGGTGGACAAGTGAGGGGCAGGGAACAGGAATTGCTAGGGTGCTGAAATTACTCTGCTGTCCTTTACCTCTGTGGAAGACTTGGGTGGATCTTTCATGGATGTGGAAACCTCTATCACTCATGTTTCAGACTGCCAAATCCAGGAGTTAGACCAGACTACTTTAGAGAAGGGCTACGGCTACATGAACATTTACTAACCAGTTTTGGGTGTTTTTTTGTCCTTATGCTTTGAAACAAAACCGTGGTTGTAGTGTAGCAAGGATGTCTTCCCCTGTTCAGCAACAGTGAAAACAAAGGTCATTGTCACGCTCAGTGCTATCCACCCCTTGACTCTTCAGGTGTCTTTTTCCTCCCCTTGCCTCCCAGTGCTCCTGATGGCCACACAGGTAAGTCACAGAATTACTTGAGGTTTGGGCAATGTCTGCATTCAGAAAAGTAGTTCTAGCTAGCAGTGAAAGACAAGAGGCAGGCCTGTACGTGCTTGGTGATGGTCTTGCACTCCAGCAATCTCTGCTGTCTTTCTGACTCTAGGAAGAGAGACTTCACTCTGGAGCTTGGATCAGTCCAGTTAGATTGTATCCCTCTCCCCCCTCCCCATTTTGTGGTCTGTTTCAGGGTCCGTTCATGTCAGCTATCCTCCTTTTGTTCACAGCCACTTGTAGGGCAGCTGGTTTTCTCCAGGCATGAATCAAAAGAGAGAGGGCACTGAAAAGCAGGATGAGCCTGGGTGTTTGTTTCCTCCGTCACAAGGGCTTTGCCAGGGATGGACCTTGTTGAGGTCTGTCACCAGTTTGGTGTGGCCAGGAGTTACTACTTCGCTTGAGAGTGTTCCTGGCTGGAGTTCGTGAAGTCTGTCCACACCAGTGGTGCAGAACAGTGGTGTGGTTAATGGCGCTGCTAGCTGAATTGGAAACAAAATGTGGTTGTTAAAGCTTAAGGTCATGATTCCTGCATCTCGAGCTTCTTGGTCATTTTGCTCTGCCACAGTGGAGTGTTTTGAGGAGAGACTCTTCAAGGTGTTTGTTGCCCTTGAGCCTTTGCTAGTCTGAATGCCCTGCTGACAAGTTGGCTCATGGTCTGAGGAATGTGTGCTTTCTGTTGGCTTGCACACCTGAGCGAGCAGCACACGGAGGGCTTGGAAGGAAATGGGGAATATACCCACCCGGCCCTTTTCTCCCCCTGAAGGATGGGTTAGTATCTTTTTTTCCCCTGCATCACGCCTGACTTAGTTTCTCGGTAGGGTAAATTGTTTGAAGGTGAAGTACAAGCTGGTCCATAAGGCTTCCTCCTCCACCTCAGATAAGAAAGCTCATTAATACAGTAAAAAAAAAAAAAAAGTCTCCATTGTTACATGAGAGCTCAAGGTCAGGCTGGTAGTAGTAACTCATATTGCTTCTAAGGTCAGCCTAAGCTTTCTCTTTCTGACAAGCCACGATAGATTGATCATGGGGGCCCTTACATTATTTTTTTTCCTTCTGAAATAGGCTTTGCTTCTCCTGACCCTGTTAATGATGTTTGACTGAGGTCATCCCAGCAAACCCTGAATCCTTCCCATTACCTTCTAGAGGGCTTGCCTTTGTGCCAAAGCATTGTATGCTTGTTAAGAATTAAGCTTTCCTGATCTCTGCTGTAGCAAAGAAGCTGTCTTCATTGGAGAGGGGAGAAATATCTTGAATGCCATCTGTCAGTTAATGCTCTCATTAACACCTGAGTGACTCCCAACACCAAGCTGGTGCCTTTTTGCCAATTCAAAACTTAAAAGGTGCCAGCCCATAAGGTGAAATATCTCCAGTCCATAAAATTAATTCCATGATAAAACATCTGTTCTGAGAAGACCTTGATTTTTTTTTGTTGTTTCTTTTAACTGGAGTGATCACAGAGGCAAAACCAGTTCTGTTGTATGCTGTGAATTAGATGCTTGAGAAGTCTTTTTTTTCATTTAGTACTGAGAACCTTGTAAAAGCAGCACTTGTGCTGGGTGGATGAGGAAATCCAAGTCTTTTTCAGCTTTTAAAGCTTTTGCCAGGCAAAAGTATCACCTCTATTATTTTTCTTACTGGTTAACTCTTTAAAAGGAACTGCGAGAGTAATTATATTCCTGTTTAAACAGTCTTTGAGGGAAACGCTGAGCTTCCCCAGTCTTATTTTCCACGGTCCTCCCACATACTACTCCTGGGCAGGAGGTGGAGGAGGTCTGTCGTTTTTCCTGCTCTCTGTTGTCCTCTGGTTTTGTCAGGGTTCTTGGTTTTAATCTCAAGTACAGAACAATATACAGTCTGGGATTAGACATAGGTCAGACTTGCCATTTTCCCAGCAGTTTTAGATCAAGAGCATTCCAGTATTTACTCTTCTGTTGCATTTTGTAAATTAAATGAAACAAGAGACTTAAAACATTGTCAACATGATAGATATTCTAGCTAGTAGGTCCAGGCAATGATTTGGCATCTGAACTTTCTGAAGGCTTATTTGTGTGTGCCAGCAGTATCTGAGCATTGCTGAAAGATTTTTGTCTCCAGTATTTCCAGCTCCTTACCCTAATGTTTCTTTTAATCCAGTATTTGCTCCTGTAGCGGGGGGAAAGGTGTGTGTGTGTGTGTGTGGGTGTTAGTTTTTTTTTAAGGAGAGTGGAGAGGGGGTACTCATAACAGAATTGGCAGCAATAGACCCGATAGGAAAGTGTGCTGTGACAGTAATTCCACACTCGGGCCATGGCACCCTGCCTGTGGGAAGTGCAGATTGACAAGGGGACTCTCTTAGTGAATCAGTGTTTGGTTTTGCTTTTGTTTGTTTGGCTTGATTTTGTTTACAGTTTCCCAGCCAAGATTTGATTTACTTTGGAGACTTTAAAACTAAAAGCACAAGTGGCTCTGCTTCCTTTGGGCATGAGGATAAAAAAAGTGTGTGTGTGTGTATGCGTAATTCCACCCCCAATGGCGCTGGGCTCACTTAGAAGGAATTTCACATTGAGTTTGCCCTACAGGGTGCCTGTGGGGCTGGGGTCTGTAGGTGCAGCTGTTCCCTTCCAAGTGTGCACACCAGAAGCTCCAACCAAATTTTTCCATATATCCCATCAACCCTGCAAAATATTCACCCTCTCTTCCAGAGGTCCCCAAAGGAGCCCGCCTGGGAAGCTGGGCAGAGTGACGAGCGCGCCTGGCCCCGCAGGATAACAGCCCAGGCGATGGGCAGGGTGCCTCTTCCGCAGGCAGGGGAAGCCAGGGCGCAGGCAGACTGCCGGATTGGGAGGATTGGGATCTGGGATCGCCAGGCGGGGGGAGGAGTCCTCAGCTCCCCTCTCCTGGAGCACAGAGAAACCTCCCTCTTTGGGAGGCAGCCGGGCAGCAGATGGCCGGGCTGCGGCGCTGAGCTCTCAGGGGGTGTATCATTTCTCTGACTGTTCTGGACGCGGATACCCATGTTGGAGAGGAGCCCCTCCTTCGGCTTGTCTTCTTTATGCCCTGATTTTTTTGCAGCTGCTCCTAAAGGTCACAGGCAACTTGAGCTGCAACCTGGCTGGTGCTCTTGTGGATTGTCTGCTGCTATTCCTCCCCTTTGACACCGATGTGCTAGGTTGCATCCTTCCCTGTGCCCCAGATTTCCTTTCGTGTATGTAGAGGTCCACAATGTATGATTAAAACTTCAAGCCACAGGTGCGATTCAGCTTTGACCTCCTTTCTAATCATTGCAGGAAAAGGTAGGGACCGCTGATAACGACACTGGGGTTTTAGAGCAAAGCCAGGGACAAGGCTAAGAACTGCATTGGGCTCACAAGAAATCACCTGCATCATCCATATGGGATGTACCACATAGAAACACATGTACTATTCCACCACTTCCCCCCTACAGCTGTCCAAATTGCTTTGTACATCGGGTGGCAACTGCAAAGTAAGCAGTGTTGTGACAAGCAAGGGAAAGTTTGTCTCAGTTTTCTGTGATATTAATGGTGCTAGTGAATTTGGGGTGGAAAGAAAGTCAGTGGGAAGGCTGAAGTTTTACAGTTGCAGAATACTCTGAGGTAACTTTTCTGAACTCTTGTAGGTGATTTCTGTAATACTTTTCCTTGGTTAATGAGCTGTATGGAAGAAGCTTGTGCTGTACAGCAGGGAGGAAGTAGAAGTGGTTGAGATGTGGTGACAGTCGTGGCCCATGGTCCCAGACTTTTTTGTAAATTGTTTCTAGGACCCCCAATGTACTTTCAGGAGAGGGTTGTTTTTCCTTTGGATACGTGTGTCCATGTACCAGTTCATCCTCCTTGGGAATACTCTGATTTGTAGAGAAAGGACGTTGCTGACCTAACATTGCCTCTGTTGGTTGAGTGTTTTTACACATCTCAGTGATGCTGAGAACCTCAGGAGAAGAGATACATCTGTCTCAGCTCAGTGATCTCCTTGCTGCCTTCTTCCCACCTACAAAAGGGGTTTTGGAGGTTCTTAACTGCAGCAGAGACTCTGTAGGACTTGCCACACCTGCAGGTGTATCACTGTCCTGTTAGTAAGCTTGAAAAAAGGGTGTTTGAGAGACTGCATCCAGGTCTTTCCACACCTGGACCCTGTCTGTCTGATTCTTGGGTTTGTATTTTATGGATAATGCTGAATGAACAGTTAGTCCTGAGCATTTCTGCTTTGTGTGGGGAAGAACTCCAAGGGCAGGGTTCTCACAGATTGCTGTGCTCCCTGCAGATTTTCTTCTCCAAACCAAGGGGGATGTTTCAGAAACCTTTTTCAAAGGGAATTTTAATAGAGACAGGCTAAGTGAGGCTAACCATAGGTGTGGCAGACAGGTTGAAGACGAGCACCTCAGATTTGTCTGGAGAAAAGAGGCCGGCCCCCATTAAGAGGGAAAATATAAATTGGGTAAGATTGAGAATGACTGGGAATGCCTTGAGACATCTGGTTCCCATCTCTGGTTCTCATTTCTATCGTTATTCAAAGCGACAAATGCACAGTAGCTGTCTTTGAAAATTGATGGGGGTAGGAACTCAAAGTACTTTTGAGAACAGAGCTTGTAATGTATCGAACACTGGGTGGATGACGGAAATTTCTAGTGTTAGCCACTTATGTGAAAGTCAAACTCAAACCAAATTGGTTAAGTCAACAGAGCCAGTCCCCAAGGGGAATGAGAGTTACATAGGCAGAGATTTCAGATGATCTTCTGGAATTGAAGGGCTTCCTGGATCAATTTTCTTTGAGAGCAGCCAGAATGGTAGAGCAAGATAAGTGAACTCATGCAACTGGTGCAAGTGTCTGCTCCATGCCTTTCCCTTTATTTAGTTAGGGGAAAAAAAAAAAAAAAAAAAAAAAAAAAACAGAAACATAGGAGTAGGTAAAACCCTGTTACTGTTTTTTTCAGTCAATTTTATTGGAAATAGCCAGAGCCTCTGTGTCAGATCTGATAAAATAATGTTCTGCCTTGAGCTCTGAGAGAGTTGAACAACTGACATCATGGGGCTGGAACTCAGATGCTCTCTGAGAGCTTACAGTCATTCCCCATCTGCAATGGACTAAGCATCCAAATACGGGTATTGCTTTCCTTTCAGGAAAGGATGTTCTCATCACTGTTTCTGTTCTGAAAGCTAGTCAGATCTGTCTGTCTTTTTTGTTTTTGTTTTAATCCAATGGCTTCAGTAAATATCTAACATTTAAGCAGTGTGTGATCAAATAGCACTTTTAAAGATAAAAAGTCTGTGAAGAGAATCCAGTGTCACACTTCTTTGAAGTCTTAGCTGGAGATTGGATTGGGTCTCGAGGTATATGAGGAAGACACTGTGGGAATGCAGAGCTACTTCAGGTGGGTGTACTGTGCACTGAATAGTTCGTTTTGAAAAAGGATAGTTGCTGTAGCTTTTACCCTAAAATTAGTACTTGAGGCAGCACAGAAATAATTTCATAAAACAGCCAGTCCTTTGTCGACTGAACTTCGTCAGCATAGGGGACTGTTTCAAGTTGCACTTGATTGCTTATATTGGTGGGGCAAAACAATGATACCTGGAAATACCAATGCGTTGCTCATGTCATGCAGAAAAGAGAAAACACCAGGCTGCAGAAGGCGCTCGATCCAGGTGCATTCAAGCATCTCCTGTTACATGCAACCGGAGGGCTGGTAACACTCATACCGTGAGAGGATTTGTCTCTGGGAGGTCAGCTTGCGTTTGACGTCAGAAAGCAGCAGACTGCTGGGGAGTGATCTGCAGGGTGGTAGCATCAACTTCTCTCCACTGAAGGAGGAAGGGGAATGCTGCCAGGTGGACATGGCTTGGGGAATCATGTGGCATCTGTTCCTTCGCTCTTGCAGTCACTGTCCAGTCATGGTCCTTGCAAAGGTGTCCGGTCTTCACCGAACATGTGAAGCCCCCAGCCTAATAGCTAACTTCTTGTTGACTTTTAATGATCTTTCTTCAGCTGGATTGCACTCCTCTGTCTCTTTGTTAAAAAATAATAGGTTTTGTAGTAGTTAGCAATTTCTCAGGCAAATGCAATTCTGTAGCACTGGCACGGTTCCATTAATCATATAGAGTAATCTGTTTGTGCCAAAAACCTATCAAGTTGAGCTGCCTTTTTGAGAGCTGGTGGGAATGTGTACCCAGTGGTGTTCTTGCTGGCATATGGACTTCCCGTGTGTGCAAGAATGACTGGGCCATGGAAGGGTCCCCCTTTGCTGTGCTTAGGGTACACAACTTGAGCAGGCTGTGAGAGAGCCTGGCAAGTCTCAGGACTCAAAGTGATATGGACTGATCTTAAGAAAGTTTTGTATTTAGGGACAGGTGGCCCTGCCAGCCCTTTTTCAGTCCCTCCTCTGAAATTTTCAGCAGTCGAAATAAGGACTTAAGTCTCATTAAAATATAAACAGGAGTTCTTTTAGCCTTAAGCAGCAATCTAACCTGTTAGATGGGGACGTTTACCCTCAATGCCAGATGAGGGTAAGAAATGTGCATTTCCTTGGGCTATATGATGAACTGCTGGGAACAAAAAGGAGGCTTAAAGTGGCCCAACTAGAAAATGAGCAAGATTGTTTTAGTAGCAATGTTTATGATAAAGCTTGAGTGTTCAGCTTGATCATCGGGGAGACTAGACTAGACTGAGCTGAATCCTGTTTGGGAGATAACACTCATGTTCGGAATGAGCCTTGTTGTGTTGCAGGGGTCCAGCCACATGCATTAACGGGACTGTGCAGATGTCCTGCTAGAGCCACTGGTGGAGGAACAGGCAGAAAGTGGCAGCACCTTTGGGTATGGAGGGAGAAGAGAATAGGGGCCACAACAGGAGTATGGGAAGCATACAGCAGCAAAGCCAGGAGGAGACGATCAGCTACGGAAAATTTCAAGGCTGAGTTGGCATTCTAGTTAGTTTGTTCTTTCAGCTTGGAAAGAAACAACAGTAGCAGAGTCCTGCAAGCTGTATGTGTATAGCCTGAAATCCCATGGTGTTGCAATGAAATTGCTGTGTTTTGGGAACCTGAGTTACAGAGCTGCACCTAACCATGGCTGCTGCGGGGCACAGTTTTCCTGTGTTAGCTGTCTCTGTGTTGTGCTTGTTCGAGTTGCTTGGTTGCACCAGGTGTTTCTGGCATGGCAAACTACAGTAAGTGTGTGGGACTTTGTTTCCTTGGCTAGATCCCAGACGTTTCACAGCTACCTGGAGGACATCATCAACTACCGCTGGGAGCTGGAGGAAGGGAAACCCAACCCCTTGCGGGAGTCCACCTTCCAGGAGCTGCCCCTGCGCACCCGGGTAGAGATCCTGCACCGCCTCTGTGACTACCGCCTTGATGCAGATGATGTCTTTGACCTCCTCAAGGTGCTTTGGGCAGCAGGGATGAGGGAAACTGTGTGGCCGCAAGAGCTGAGCCAGCTCAGATTTTCCTGGGAAGAGAAGGTTGATGCTACCAAGTGTATTTTAAGGCCTACTAATCGGTGGCAGTGCAGTGGGTCGGCAGCTCCCCATCTCCTCCCCTGCCTCGCAGAGGATGCGAGGCAAGCACTCAGGACTGCTCCTGGGGCCCTTGTCCTGTGTGGATATATTCATAACGTGGGGGCAACTAAGAAAATTGGCTTCATTGGCTGCTCTTCCTGCAAAGAGTGAATTTGGAGATGCTCCAGTGGTAATGGCAGGGCTGTGAGAGCCGAGACTGCCTTGCTGAGGGATGGTGTGAGATGAAAGGATGGGGTTGAAGTGTACTGGGGGAGCTGGGGGAAGGGTGGGGGTGGGGAGGGAGCTTCTCAGGGCTGTGTGTGACTGTCGCCAGCACTAATTAGACCTTCCCTGTCAGGAGCACCAGAGATGAAATGTTAAAATGAGAGAGGCCATTCAAATTAGAGATGCCAATCTAAATCCCTCCCTGGACAGGGAGCAAACGTCGCTTTCCCCCTGGAGTAACATTTTCCCAGCTCAACCCGGAGGAGCAGCTGTACTGCTGCTGTGGCATGGTGGGAGGGGAGGAGGGAGGGAGATATTTGTGGAGGGGTGTCATCATGTTTTGTGTGACAATGTGGCTGCTTTTCAACTTGTCACTGTCTGGCGGGGGGCTCCCGGCGGGCGCAGGGCTTGGATGCTGACAGCCTCCGCGTGGAGCCGCTGGGTGAGGACAGCAGTGGTGCCCTGTATTGGTACTTCTATGGCACGCGGATGTACAAGGAGGACCCGGTGCAGGGGAAAACCAACGGAGAGCTGGCTCCAGACAGGTAACAGCCCCCACACATTCCCCCCATGTCTGGGTGCAGGGGGTGACGGGGGGGTGGCACAGCCAGCCTGGCTGGAGGGGACTCCGCCTGACGGCTGTTGTGTTGGAGGGCAGCAGGGGGGAGCGTGCAGCATCTCCGGGGGGGCCTGGGAGAGGGCTGGGGCAGTGTGGGGCGAGACTGGAGTTGCCAAGCAGACTGCGAGCTGCCCCACGTCGTGCATTGTGTCAGAGCCAGCCTGCAGCCTTTGTGGCACCAGGAGAGCCTGCTGTGGGAGCGATGCTGCCTACCCCACTGCATTCCTCCCCGTCTGCCCTGCACCGTGCCGGCGGCTCCCAGATCAGGCTCCCAGCCAGTGGGAATCCCTCCTCTCCTCCCCTCCCTGTCCCGTTGCTGCTTGCTGCTCTGATTTAATCCCTCCTTTGGTTGGGTTCCTAGCAGCTGTTCTGATTTCCCTGCCCTTCTCCCATCCTGCCAGCCACAGTTCCTTTGCTCAGCAGATATTTCATGGTGGTTTTGCCATTTCGCAGGGGATGTGGGGGCCCGACAAACACCCCAAATGTTCCTGGGAAAACGGGCAAGAGACGAGGGCGACCCCCAAAGCGGAAAAAACTAATGGAGGAAAATCTGCTGAGGTATGGAAAGGTTGTTCCTGCAATAGATGTAAAATGCATATGTTCCCAGAGGGAAGTATAATGTACTTCTGGGGTTCCCCCAATAAGTATGTATATACCATGCAGCCATAATTTCAATGCATCTCTGAAGTGAAGCAAGCTCAGACTTGGTGGATGCTTTGATAGCTCTCCAAAGAAAATTCTGACTGAGCTGGAAGCCAAGTTTGGTGAAACAGTGGGTATCACTCTTCCAACCACCTCACTTCAGATGTAGTTCCTCCTTGCAGTGCTAGGGGATGTGTGTCTGATAAAGAATGCTTGAAGCCAAAACTCCTGGCCACTTGAGCGAGTATAGATTTTGGGATGCTTCCTCTAAGAATTTAAATACTGTCCTTGCCAAACTCCAGCCTGGACCCTTTACTTCACAAAATTTTAAGAAGCTCTGATAAATATTTATGTGAAAATATATCTCGAACGTGTGTTCTGTATGGTGTTTTTTTCATGGTTTTGCTGTGCATTGAATAGTTGCTGTGTCCCCCATTCTTCTCCTCAGAAGCAGCTGCATTTCAGTGATGTGAAGTAATGTATTTATTGTATCACTTCTCTTTCTTTTTTGGTAGGGAGAAGGCAGAAGAGAACTTGCTAATCCATGAGACTCAGATAAGAAATGGTAAAGAGATTTCGCGGGGTCAGGGTTGATACAAGCAGCTAACATGGCTCTTAAATTATCAATGCCCAGAGAGATGCCTTCCTCAGGAATGGGAGAGTCTTTCTGCCGGTGGCTGGGACAGAGTTTGGAAGGAGGGGTTGGCATTACAGAGTGCCTTCCAGCTGGGAGCCTGGGCACCTGCAGGCTTCCTGTCTTATTGTGAATTAGTTTGGGATGAAGAAACCTAACCTATTGGGTTACACCAGGCCTTGGGGGCCCACCTACTCGCTGAAGTTGATGGAAATAGGCTGTGAACGGCTCTTGCTCTTACGGCAATGAGGTGAATGCAAGCCCCTGTTTGTAGCAGGTGTGTTTTTTCCGACTGGGAAGAGAGTGGTGTCAGTGATGCCAAGAGAGGGAAGGAAGAACCTTTTTCATTATCCTTACCATTGGTTGGGTGGCTGAGCTCAGTAAATGATGCCTTGGGGATACCCACCTAAGGGTTAACAAGACAAGCAGAATAAGCGAGTTGGCAACATAATGTGAAAGTGAGTTCAAGGGAGCTGGGACTCATTTGTCATACATGTGGATCCATTGGCTTCCATATAACCCAGGGGCTCAGCCTGCTTGTTGCCCCACAATAAAAGGCGAGGGTGGCATTGTCTTTCCTATGCCTCCTTCCTTCACCCTTTGTCTTCAGATTTCCTGGTGGCTGCTCCTGAGCAGGGTGGCAGAGCTGGAGCGATGCGCATGACGCGATGGGGGTTTTATCACATCATTGTCTTCCAGCAGATTGTGTCACTTCAGAGTAATCTTCTGGTGGCACAAAGCAGTGCTTCAGTCCTGGCTGCTATTGAAACAAGTCCCCCATTAGGCAGCTGGCAAGGGAAGGGTAAACAAGGCTGCAGGCTCTGGGGGCATTGTGCAGGTAAGCTCCCTGCTGCGGGTGAGCAGGGGATGGCTTCGCCTAGCCAGGGCAGCAGAAACCAGCACATGGTTGATCCTTCACCACCTCGGTTACCAGTCCCCAGTGCATTAATTTGAGCTGAAGCCAAGGGTGGGTTAAGCTGTAGGCTGGCCTGTGACCTGAGGCTAGCACACGCTCACTTTGTGCCACTGCTGTGGCAGGGAGGTTTCTGACAGAGGGCAGGTGGCTGGAAGGAGGTTGCAGCTTTCCAGTCGTCCTGGGGCAACCTGATAGCTTGCATGCCAGAGCCACTGGCAGCTCATGGCTACAAAAGGGCCCAGAGTTGGGTTCAGAGAGAAAGGGGTTTTGTTTTTTGCTTCTGTATTTTTTTCATAGTTAATTTGCTTGAAAATGCGGTGAGAAGCTGCATGACATCTGCCAGTAGGGGTGTGACATTGCTTTCTTTCCAGTAGCCAGTGGTTAGCTCTGGAAAAGTCCAGAGGGAGCTGAGAACCACTCAGTCTTGAAGGGGTTTGAACCAACGTCTTCCCCCTCCCCAAAACTGGCCCACAACCTTTTCTGCTTAGAGAGAATCCCAGGGCAAAAGCATGCAAGTTGCAACCCTTGAGGCTTCTCTGCTCTGTGCAAACATTTACAGAGCAGGAACCACATTCCCCCTGTCCAGATGGGTGTTCCAACCACCATGCAAGAGAGTCTTTCCTCTGCAATTAATATTCAAATGTTTCACACAAGGCGGAATAGCTCAGAGTGTCTTGGTAGTTGGGACATGCTTCAGAGCAGTGGGTGATCTGCTTCAGATCCCACTCTGGATCAAGCAGGGATGGAATGTGAACTTTTGGAACTTCCCCCTCATCTGGCAGCCCGATGAACCCCCTCTTTCACTTCCTCTTCTGTTCTTTCAAGTGCCTGCAAACAAAATGATTCGTTAGGGAGAATGGGAGGATTTATTCACCGCAGCAAAGGTTTGCAATGCTACCAAAAAAAAAAAAAAACAAAAACCCCAACAACAAAAAAAAAAACCAGAAAAAAATGTGCTTGTTTCAAATAACGTTAATTTTTAATGGTTTTATTCTGCTGCCAGACTAAACCAGACATTTATATTGCCTTATGTATGTCCTGCTCTGGCTGACAGCCTCCATTACAAGAAACAAACTAAATCCTTTTCTCTGGTCCATCATAACTGGAACGGAGGCTTGCTACAGGGATGTCATACTACCTGTGTGTTGCAAAGTGCCACCGTTATTTCTTCACCTGTGTACTTCCTTTGTATCTTGGCATCAGTTTCAGTGTCTGTAGGGGAGGGCAGTGCTTCTGGTGGATGAAGAGAGCTTTGGGTCTGTAGCAAAGAGCATGTTTCCCATAACAGTGGCCATTGGCAATATTTTTTGCTCTTCCTGAACCCTGAGGAGGAATAAAGAGAAGTTGTTAGTCATAACTGCTGTGGAGATAACATCTTTCATGTTGTTGAAGGGTCCCAAGGGCCTGGCCGTGGGACATGGTGGCTGCTGTGTCAGACGGAAGAGGAGTGGAGGCAGGTCACAGAGAGCTTCAGAGAGAGGACTTCCCTTAGAGAGCGGCAGCTCTACAAACTCCTGAGTGAAGACTTCCTGCCGGAGATCTGCAACATGATTGCACAGAAGGTGAGGAGACATGATATCCTGTTTACCTCTCTTTGACCGCTTCCAAGAGCATGGACGTTTGCTGACTGAAGGAGAGCTAAACCCAGGCAGCCTGTCACCCCATCCTGCTCCCCCCACCTCCGACCTGCAAGTGTCGTGGATGCAGGGGCTGTTCAGCTTGTGTACGGGGAGCAAGGCTCTCCCCGTGGAGTGGCAGGGCTACAGTCGATACTTAAGGATCTGGTTCATGATTGTATGGCAGCATAGGTAGGATGGCTGAAGGGGTTACTGTCTTCAGCCGTGTTCCGTGTCCCTTTTCTGCTAGCGGGGAATCTCTGTCTGCTTTTGAACTGCTGCGATTTACAGCCTAGCTTTTCTATGCAAACTGCCTGTGATTCCACTTTTACTGCCATTTCTCAGCGGTCTCTGCTGAAGGGGCTGATGGCTGCTTTAGCTGTCCTAGCTAAGTCTGCTTGAGCTGGTGTGTCAGAGCCCTGAAACTCCGAAGGGCATTGTCCATCAACTGAATGTTTTCAGGTGAGACAGATTTGCAACGTGATCATTTGGCTAGATGGCTTTGTAAAATGGGCTCTGCAGTCAGCACGATGTTCTTGGACTGAGTTCAGTGTGCTTGTTTGCTACCCTTGTAAAGCTAATAGGGATTTCATGGTCACTTCTAGCCCCCAGAGTTTCTCCTGCCAGTATCACCAATGTGCCCTAATTTCCTCCACTCTCTTTTTCCTTCCCTCAATTCTCGACCCTGTTTCAGGAGAAGCGTCTGCAGCGGACAGAGTTTTCTCCCAGGTGGATGTCTGACCATCAGCCCATCAAACCAATCAAGCAGGAGGTGAGGGGGGGTGCGAGGGGGAGGATGACAGAGGGAGGCGAGAGCAGATGCCTCCTGGGGGAAAAAATAAACCGCAGCATCGCTATTCAGTGGGAAGGAGTCGTTTGAAAGTGTTTGTGCTGAAAGAGAGATGGGTGGTAATGCCCGTCAAAGGCAGGCTGACACTCGGGGTTTCTATGGCGAGCAAGGAGGTGCTGCCCTCTGGATCGCAGAGGTAACCGGCCTCGCCGCAGACCCCGGTGCAGCTGCATATGGAAATCTGCGCTCAGTCTGGGGAATTCCACTTCAATGAAAGTGCTGGCACATTCGAGGCAGTTCAAAGAAAAGTTGAAGAAGGATGAGAGGGCTAGAAGAACCGGCTTACAAAGGGAAATGACAGAAATTCAGCCAAGGGGAAAACGTGAGGCTGCAAACACATGAGGGTGTAGATAGTGCAGAGGGAGAGAAGAATGACTGATGCAGTGCAGAGCAGAGCTAGGAGGGGGTCAGCTGGAATTGGAAGTCACAATTTAGACTGCTTAAAGAAATGCTTATCAAACTGCAGCCTTGTCGGCTGAAATGGCTCTTTCCGCACCTCTTCACCTTCATCTCCTCTCCACCCCATCAGCGTAACCGTGCTGCTGCTTGCGGGTCTGTGCAGTGAACCGGACCCAGGAAAATGACTGGTGTTAAATATAACCTTTTTATTTGGTCAGGGTTATTTTTGATGTAGATCAGCTTTCCAATCCAGTCCACCACGCAGCCCCCAACAGTCATGCTGGCACAGCCAGGGACATGGTACGGTGGAGATGGGGGGTCTTTGAACTGGCGACTGCTACCTAAAGCAATCGGTCAGGCAACATGGGATTAGCTTTGGAGGAAAAAATTGGCTTGATTCTATCAGGCTGTAGCGTAATCTCTTGCTGTAGATGTAACGAAAACGTAGTTACCTGGTGTTTTGTCAAACCCTGGGAAATTAAACTGCAGGGAATATTCCACGTGAGCCAGGGTCAGGGGTTCCCGCAAAACAAAGGAGAAAGTACAGTTCCCCACAATAAATACAATTACTTAGAACAGATAAATAAAAGGAAGGAAGAACCTCTCATCATGCTGCAGATAAAAGCCTGCTGAGAGGAAAATAAGACCCCAGTGATGGTCAGTTTGGGGCCAGAATTGCTCTCTGCAAAGCCCACCATGCAGGAAGCGCAGGGACACGTGTTTGTTCACAGGCAGCAGAAATCCCAGAGGAGGAGGGGAGTGGGAAACACATGGAGCCTGAATGATGCTAATCAGTACCGCAGGTGCTCCAGGTCTGTGGCAGCAGAGGGCTGTTAATTGCTGCCTGTGGGCCAGTGAAAGGTTTCCAGCGAGCTGGGGGCCCTCCCAGCACCCGCTGCGCCAGGGCATGGGGAGCCAGGCAGTGGAGGGTGGCAATGCTGGCGGCGCTGGCTCCCCAGCAGGACCTGGCAGTCGTCCTGCCACAGGGGAGCCAGGGAAGGTGCCAGCAAGTCTGATGGCTTGTTTGCCAAGAGGGGTGGGCAACAGGCAAGTCTGGGGGAGGAAAGCCCCAGCTCAGTGCAGGGGTGACCCCTTCCTTCCGACTCCACGAGCTGGATGCTGGATGCTGCTTTGGTCCGAGATATAACTGCTCCGTAGGCTCCTAATCCTGTGGGGGATTTCTTAACAGGTGGTTCAGATTAGCTCCTCATTAAAGAGCCGCCTGAGCAGCACCCTCATTAGGGCAGTGCTGCGGAAACCGGAGCAGGGAAGTTTTGGAGGACAAGGGGCCAGGGCACCCAGGGCACCCGTGTCTCCTGGCCTTCTGCCCCTGAAGTCTGATACCCACTGTCTGGAAAGCGAGGCAGAAGGCAGAAGTTTGGCCCTTTCAGGGTCTAGGGCAGGGGGGAGGGGGGAGGCAGTGATGTTGTGTCCTGGAGTGCTCTCTGGCGGAGGGAAGGAGGCGGTGATGGCGTGGACGGAGAGGAGAGGGGTGGGTTTTATCCTCCAAGTGGGGAGGAAGCTGGAGAAACGTCCCTTTGCCACCTCTTCAGTCAGGAAGAAAGTTTATCTTGTGTTGGGTTCTTGTTTTTATCTTTCCTGTAGGTGTCTGCTTCCACCTCATGTAGTAGGAGTTGACTTGTTTGTGTTTGCTTGTTTTCATAACCCTCGGTTGAGCGCGCTCATCCCCAGCGGGCTTTAAGAGGGACAGAGGTCCCTCTGAAAATAAGGCTGTTTCTGTGTCTGGCATGGATGGAGCAGCCTGTGCCGGCACTGCTGCTGCCCTGCACTGCTGAAGGGAGCAAGTGCAGCTGTGGTTGTCTGTGGCAGTCCTTGGTGCTCGCTATACTGCGTTTGGGATTTCTGATTTTCCCTTCTATTCCTAGATCTGCTGGGATGATTTCATTTCCTTTACTTAAAATTGTCCTGTTCTTTGTCGATGCCGTATTTGTGGTGGGTTGATTTGGAACGTGCTATGGATTCTGTGTTGCGCCATTACAGTTTGGGGTGCTGAATGCACCCTGCAGGCTTGGAGAGGTCCTGGTGTGAACACTGCAGCTTGGATGTTGTGTTCATGTTTCCATAGGACATGAATGGTGGAAGCTGTATGAATCCAGGGAAAGGGAATGTCTGACCTGTGTACCGACAATCGAAGAAATTAGTGTGGCACGCCAGGATGGCTTAGGTCTACTGGCTGGAGAATCTAAAGGCTGATGGTCACATCCTCAATAAAATATCTTGGTGTACCAACTTCTGGTGGCTGGTTCGTGCTCACCTCTTTCTCTTCTAATTGCTGCAGAACTGGACTTCTTTGGTTCCTACAGCAATTTAAAGATTGGTCAAGAAAGCTAGTGGGACACTGTTTGATGATGGTCAGAATCAGGCCTGAAATTGTTTGCAGTGCATGAGCAGAAAATTGGATGATAGAGCAGTTGAGAAAGGGATATGAAAAGAATCAAAAGTGGAAATGTAGAATCCGATTCTGTAGGTTCTTGAACTCTCGTACTTGGCATAGCAGTTTCAGTCCTGGGCATCCTGGTGTTTGAATATTGATCAATTGGAGGAAGGATCTGAGAGAGACAACAAGAATGATTAGGGAGCTGAAAGGATTTCTTTATAAGGAAACATCTAACCTAATTGCAGAAACATGGGCATTTCATGTAAGTTTCTGAGGAAGCCCATAAAAGCTGGAATGTGGCTGAAGAAGAGGGGAATTTATGTTCACCCAGAAAAGCATAACTGGAAATAACTGGGTGGCATGAGGGGGTGAGAAATAAACTTTAGGCTGAATGTGAGGAGAAGCTGGCTAACCTAAAGGCATGTGGGCTCACAGAACGGTCCTCCTTGGAAAGGGGTAGAAAAGTGAAGTACTAGGATTTGGCAAAGATCTAAAAAGGAAAAGAAGATAGACTGAGTTCCCTTGTGGTGAGATCTGTTTCACTTTAAAAGATCAGAATAGGGCTTTTCCCTGGCCAGTCTGTCCCTAAATGCAGGATATAGTCCTAATGTCGTCAAGACATCACCCTCTCTTGGACACTTCTCTGTGGCTGTCGGTAGTTGCAACATAATTCGCTTCATGTTGTTGCTGCTGGAGAGAGGGAGATAATACACAACACTGGTCTGCAGAGAGCTGCAGGGGGAGATTGCGGGGCAGTGCTGTGTAGAGGAAGGGGAGGCAGAGCAGGGGGAGTGAATGTGCAGTGCAACCAGACAGCGTTTCTAGGTATTTATCAAAACACCCCGAGGTTCCACTTCTAGGCAATGAAACAAGGACAAAATAGTAATCGTGGTGCCAGATTTTTTTCTGGGGATTAATAATGGGCCTGGAGAAGTTGATGGTCTGAGCAGCAGCCAAGGGACCCCAGCTGATTGCTAATCCTCAGGAAATGCCTTCTGCCTACGTAGTGGTTGCTGGTTATTCCCTGAAAATGAAGGTGGAGAAAACTGTATACACATTGTTCTTTCCTGGTTGATATTCCCAGCTGATAAGGCACGCTTATCTTGGTCTTGCAGAAGTCAAAGAGGTGAGAGTGGCTGGTGGTTGACCAATTCATTTGTCTTTATAATTAAATTAAGCTAAAAAAGGTAATTCCACACTGCCATATGCATACCTCACACTTCATTGGAGAAATTTCCTATCTTAAAAAGTAGTCCTTTCTGCTCACGATTCCAGCTTGGGGCTCTGCTACCTGGAAGGGGTAGAGGTGTTGTGTCAGGGTATCAACAGCCCATATCCTTTATGGGCAAATACAGAAGGCAGATACACGTGGTATGTCCCTGGCAGAGTCACAGCTTGTCTAACTCATCGCTTCTCCTTCCTTTGTCCCTGTATCAGTAGGACTTCATTGCTTGACAAATAACTTTCATTTACATGTTGCTTTTCATCTGAGAATTCATATGTAAAAATCCTTTTCCCCCCCTCTTTTTTTCCCCCCAGCCATTCATTGTAGGTATGCTTTAATACTTGCTCAAAGTAAACCTGCCTCTGCTCAGACTTCGACAAGCCAATGCTTTATAGTTTTTGGTGCACCATTCTGTTGCAGGTAAACCCGAATGTGCTGAGCTCAATGGAGAAGCAGAGGCGCAGAGAGGAAGAGGAGGAGCGCCAAATACTTATAGCAGTGCAGAAGAGGGAACAGGAACAGCTGCTAAAGGAGGAGAGGAAGAGAGAGATGGAGGAGAAGGTCAAAGCAGTGGAAGGTACATGTGACCAGTGTGAAACGGGTGGAAGCTTTCAAAGCCAAGATTGAGATCTTGAATTGAGAGCTGCCATTCACATTCCTGCCCTGTCAGACCTGCTAACAGGAATATCTTTTCTTGCACTTACCTTGGATAAACTGGTCTGACTGTAGCTGCTTTTCCTTTGTCTGTCTCTCTTGGTGTTGGTCGCTGTTCTCTGTTGCACCCTTCAACTGTGTCATCTTCCCCAAGTCATGCTTATTTTCTCCTTTGCTCCAGCTGTTCCTTTTTTTCCTGCTATTTGTGTTGTTCCTCAGTTCTCTTCTGTCTCCCCGTTTGCCTCCTGTGGCCTTTGTGTGCAGGATTAGCTGTCTTTGCTCTTCCTAAATAGCATTTGGTCCTTTTGGTCCAATGCAGAATGAAAGAAGGATCCCATTTAAGAAAGGGAAGGGCACAGCATTGGAGTAGAAAGAGTACCATTTTTATATTGTTACCAGCCTTATCAACTGGAAAACTAAAGATGAGGGGACCATGCTAAACAGAGCACCACGGGTGGCAACTTCAGGTGTTGGTCTTGGGTTTGTGTGGTTTTGACCTAAATGCTGTTTTAATCCATTTTGCAAGAAATAGCCATATTGGTTTTAGTAGGTGAGATCACGGCACAGACAGCAGGCGTTCAGCCAGTACATGTAGGCACTGGCATCTAAGAGCAGGCTCATTTCTGACCACCTCCTCTCTGGCAGCCTCCCTTACAGGGGTTCCTTTATCTGCTGCTTTTCACGCAGTGGCTGGCTGGGCTGTTGCAGTTCCAGGGAAAGGCCGAACATCTTCAGAAAATGGTGGTGGTGGTAATGTGTGGCAGTATCAGTATCGCGGATGCTTAAGTGAATAAAGAATCAGAAAAGGAAAAAATATTAAGTTCGTGCAAACGTTGTAAACTTTCCAAGATGAAACAGTCTGCTACCACATGTTTGGTAGCAGACCAGATGTTATCTAAGAATAGTTTCTTTTACCTGCTTACCTTTCTAACCTTTAGAAAATCCAATTACTTGCTTGGCCTTCATATATATTCCTGGTTGCCAGTTCTAGCTAATCCAGTGCTTTAAACTGAGAATCATCCAGCTTCCATATCTGCCACAGATATCTGTTTCACCTTGGCAAATTGCGTATTTGCTGTGCTTTATTTCTCCATCTGTATAGACAAAATTAATCTTGAAGTTCCAGAAGAGCTGCAAAGATACATGTACCTGGAAAAAGGTCTTGTTTTGGTATAAGCCATGTCTTTTTCTGAGTAAATGCAATTGTTACATCATCTGATGCAAAGGCACCAGAGTAGCTCAAAGAAACTGGCATGGGTTTGGGCACTAAACTGTTTTAACCCAATTTAGCATACATTCATGCTTTTCTTGGGCAGAGATGCTTTTATTTTGGTTTGTACAGTTTCTTTCAATTTAGTTTAAACTCATCCCTAGTCAGTTTAGGCTAAGTCAGGAGAAGTCTCCTTTTAAGCTGGTGCAAATGCTGTTTGGAAAGGTTATTTAAATGGCTGACTTGTTCAGTTAAATCACTGCAGTATTTTTCTACCCTAGAAACTGCAGCTATCCAGGTAAAACTGGCTTCTTAACCATCTTTCCTTATTGCCAAGCATATCTGCCATTAGCATTTACTTCCATGACAGTGGAAAGTGATTTGAAAATGAAGTCATTTGTTTTACTTGGTTCCGACTTGTTAAAACTGGACACCCATTGACAGAGATTTTAGAGTAACAAATATATTCTTGCATTTTGCAGTCCGCTTGGGATTTAACATTAATTTTGTAGGGTCTTTTGTCAAGGGGTGATGTGAAACACAGGGTGAAATATCTGTTCTCTGTTGAACTACAGCACTTCACCTGCTTCTTGGTTTTGGACCATATGCCTGTCTTTAGATCACATTCCTGTTTCCAGTCTGGGATTTCACTTCCCCCTACTCCAACACACACCCCAGGTAGCAAGCCTCCTGCTGAGCCCATCTGTACTTTCCTGAATTTATGAGTTAAAGCAGCTTTCTAGATTTCTGTCACAACAGCAGGTTAGAGTTTCCCAGATGCTGTTCCAACATTATCTCTTGCACATGTGACTTTCTAGCTGTTTGAGGTACTTTTTAGGGCATTGGTTAGATTTTGAAAGCTGCTGGGTAGGACTCAACCCAGGCCAAGAGCATGACAATGAGCTCTGCCAGTGATCTTTAACATGCTGTATTAATCACTTGCTGTGGTAGAAGGACCTGCCATTAATCCTGACTGAAGTCCAGTCTGGTACCAGGGTAGTGCTCCCCAATTCCTGTCTGTTTACCAAGTCAGATCCTTGGCAGGCCTGGATGGATTTCTAAAGAATGTATCGCCTTACCTCTTGGCTGCTGTTGCCATGAGATTTCCCTTTTGCAGCCCAAATCATCACCTCGTACCTCATGTTTTTCTCAGCTTTCTCACTTAGGCATCCATTACAATGTCATCTAAATGATGCTAATTTTATGAAAGAACCATGAAGTACTGAACTGTGCTTGGATGGACTCAGATAATCTCTGTTTACTGCAATTTGATGTTGGACTCCTCATCATTAAATGTTGTAATAGATGCTGTTAGATTCTGTAGGACATCTTAGATACAAGCCTTGTCCTCCCAACTTTCAATACTACCTAGATTCTTCTAACAGGAAATTTGGACTGTCTTTTGACATATATAGCCATGGACCTCCCTGGAAATACCCGCCCTTCTACCAGAGCTAGTGCTTATTGAGTCTTTCACGTTTTCCACAGATGGACCCTCTGCTAGAGGGTATTAGCCCAGTATCTCCCCTATTTCTTTCACTCTGGGTGTTCCCTGATGTGGCCTGTTTTCTGGGGTCTTACTCCTATGACATCTCTCCTTGAGCATTACTTTCACAGAATTCTGCTCCTACAGAAAGTTGGTATGACCGCAGGTGTTTAGCAAGTCAAATGAATTCAGATTTCCTATAAGAAAAAGGAAATGAGGTTCATAAGAGCCCATAAATTTTCTATTATGAAGCAATCTGTTGGCCAGCTGTCTGGTTGCAAACCACAGGTTATATTACTAGCGTTGCTTCTTCCTGTCTCTCGCCTCTTAAATGAAATCTGTCCCAGTAGCCCTCCTGTGTGGCAGCTTGCTCACGCTGGCTGCAAAGACTTACCTGAGCAGTTGTCCCAAAGCTAGCCATTGTGGTGGAGGGTATTAATGACCTCAGTTACTCATTGCCACCCAGCTGGTAGAACTTCACCCTTGCCTTGACACTGGTCTTTATCCGCTTTAGTGCAAAACCAGCTGCCTTGAGTTCACCTGCCTGAGGTGAAGCATCTGAAGGATGGTAACTTAACAAGCCAGTTCTTTCCATAGTGCTGGTCTATGCCTAGGTGTGTGCATTGAACTTATCTTTGTACCACACCATTGTCAGGAATTTGTCTGGAAGCTGCCTAGGGGAGCATCTGTATCACAGTAATGCTTCAAAATCAATAATTGTAAAGTCAAGGGAAAATGAAAAGGCATGTTGATGGTGCGCTATCTTCTCACCTCCTCTGCTCCTGTGCCATTGCTGCTTTTGCTGAAAGAACAAGAACGTTTCATTGGAGTTCTTGAGTGCTGCGGGAGCTGCCTTCGATTTCCCTGCAGGATGTTGTTGACAAGGAGTGCTGAATGTTTTTTCACCTCTTCCCCCCCTCCTCACTGCAGAACGGGCCAGGAGGAGGAAGCTTCGTGAAGAGCGGGCCTGGCTGCTGGCACAGGGAAAGGAACTCCCCCCTGAGCTTTCCCACTTGGATCCCAGTTCCCCTACCAGGGAAGAGCGAAGGACCAAGGATCTGTGAGTATGCAACTGGGCATGCAGCACAAGAGTGCGATGAAGTAGTGAGTATGGGAAGGAGTGTGAACATTCACAGGAATGAGGAGGGAGAAGTGAGGGTGGAGAACAGCGAGGAGTAAGCTGAGAACATCTGCATTTGGTCCATGCTAGAGGAGAGTTTGTGATGAGGCCTGTTCGTCAGCATTACGGCGCTGTGCCCGAGGTGCAAGGGAAGATGAAGTACGAGAGCATGTCTTAACATGTCCTCAGCGTGTGTATTCACTGTTACGCTTCCCATTACAGCTTTGAACTGGATGACGAGTTCACAGCCATGTACAAAGGTTAGTCCTGCCCCAGCTTTCCCCTTTGCGTGACTTGCGTAAAGTGAAATACTCCCCTGGGCATGTGTGTGTAACCACCTTTCTTTTGATACTGCCAGTTCTAGATGTGGTAAAGGCTCACAAGGACTCTTGGCCCTTTTTGGAGCCCGTTGATGAATCGTATGCTCCCAACTACTACCAGATCATTAAGGTATGGAAAGTGGTCCAGCCATCTTGACTGGTGCACTTTGTTGACTGTTTTTTTGGAAACGTTTTGAAGTTTTGTGGGCTGTGTTACCCTTGCAGTCCAACTGCATGCCTCCAATAGTCCCTTCTAGCCTTACAAATCAAGGAAACCAAAAACAAGAGGCTGCCTCTCCGGAGAGAGCCTCCGCTCCCCATCCCCTCTCTGTGAGGAAGCTAGCTATGCAGCTTTGCAAGCCCTGCTACACTTGCTGCAGCTGAAGGGAGGTTTTGCTGTGTTTCAGGCCCCCATGGACATCTCTAGCATGGAGAAGAAATTGAATGGAGGTCAATACTGTACCAAGGAAGAATTTGTGGGTGATATGAAGACCATGTTCAGGAACTGTCTTAAGTACAATGGTGAAGGCAGTGGTAAGAGCAGTAAGATGCTAAGTTTGGCTATTTGCAGTGCTCAGTCAAAGCAAGCAGTGATCTCTTCCTACTCACCAGTACTTGATTTGTGCTTATTCTCTTTCGGGGTATTTCTGAACTTATTCCTTTGTGTACGCGTGTGTGTGTGTGCACCTTTTTCCCATAATATCTAACACAGGCTTTGAAAAGCATTGGAGTTTGATTAGCTCCCAGTGTTTGTTGAGTACCACAGAAAAGTGAGGAATGAACCAGGCTTGTAGTCCTTTGAATGGAAAATGTAGTTTCAGGTTTCTTGCCTATTGAATGAAAAACATGAATCTGCAAATGGGAAACCCTGGGTTGAATTGCCATGCCAATTAAAATTCTACATGTTGCTTAGGTAAGAAATCAGTTCCTATATGGTGGGTCATCACTGCAGACTGTGTCTCACCAGCACCATCTTGAAAGGGTAAAGTTAGAGCTACCTGGCTTGTTGCTGCGGGCCCCAAGTAAAAGCATTCCTGCACTGTCACTGGGAGACCCGTTTCCTGAGGAACTTCAGAGTTAGTTTAGTGGAAACAACTGGAAAGTCACTTGCTTCAAACCCTTGTCATTAACACCTCTCACAGGTCTCTTCCTTCCTATCCACTCCAATGAGAAGCAAGAGCCCCTCTGAGCAGATCTGTCCTGTGGAAATGACGCAATAGAGACACTGGTGTTGGCAAAACCTTTTGTGTCAGGGTCAGCAAGTGCTTTAGAAACTGTAGATGGATAAATATGTGTGCTGATTTTCCTCTGTCTTGTAGCATACAGCAGAGATTTAAATGAGTCCAAGAAAAGCCTCTGAACGTAATCAAATAGCATTGCTGGAAGTTCACATTTCTTCTCTCAGAACTCTGCTGGCTAACTGTGCAGGTCATGCAGCTCTGTGAGCAGAGGTGGCGCGTCTTATAATGTAATTCTTGGCACTATGCTGGAGCACTGAGTTAATGCTGACTCTGCAGACTACACCACTAATGGCACTTTGTCATGCCTATGTGCCTGTCCTCTGGTGGGGTTACTGAACAAATCTGATGCTGTGTTGCTTACTGAGTTTAAGAACATAAACCAGTTGACTAGTGAGACAAAAGTCTTCCTCAAAGAAACTTTGTTTCTTTTATCTGATGGGGAAAGTCTGATGTTACTTAATTGTTACTCTCTATAAGGCTCTGTTCCTGATGATGTTGGGTTTTTTGAGTGCAGAATATACCAAGATGGCTTACAACTTAGAGAGGTGTTTCCACCGAGCAATGATGAAGCATTTCCCTGGGGAAGATGGAGACACAGATGAGGAGTTTTGGATCAGGGAAGACGGGAGACGAGAGAAGAGGAGCCGGCGGACTGGCCGCTCCAGCACAGGCAGTGTTTGGACTCGGTCGCGAGACCCAGATGGACCAGGCAAGAGGCAGCAACGCCTGGAAAATGGAGGAAAACCTCCGCCATATCGAGCTACTTCCAGGGCTCCTGCTTCTTCTTCCTCTTCCTCCTCCTCCTCCTTCTCCTCGTCCTCTGCAGAGGATCCAAGCGGCAACCCAATGCAGCCTTCTCGAGAAGTGGGCCCTTCCAATGGGCGAGGCTTCCCTCGCTCTCTGCAATATGGTGGCATGCCCAGCCCTGTGCCACATCCCAGCCAGATGGTAAGGAGCAGTTTCTGCTGTTCTTCACCCATCAGGCCTGCGGAGGGAGGGAGGTAAAGGGGAATGAAGCTCTCTACTGTGAAATCCCTGTGGCAACTGAAACTTTTCTGCCCTTAAACTGGTACAGTTTCAATCTCGCCACATTCACTGGGAACAGTCTCCTAATGTTTCCCATGGCCAGCATGTCCCCGTGTGGGCTTGCACCAGCCCTGGCTCCCCCAGTTCTCTTCTCTCCTTAGAGAGTTACCCCATTGTGCAAGGAAAGCAGTCACGTTTCCTCTCTTAACATCTAGTTTATGATGCTGAACAAGCTGGTCGTCTTTTGTCTCAATAGTTTAACGATGCCTGGTAACTTTGCACCACCTGTGTACCAGTGCATTTCATGCCTTGAGTATTTACAAAAGCAGTAAACAAAATCGAACACCAGGCCACCCTGGACTGCAGCAGTGACCTCCCTTTAGCCCAACGTTTATTCTCTGGATGCCACGTGTTCTGCCTCTCCTCTGGGCTGTTCCTCACCCATCCTTCACTGCCTTTTCCATTTTAACCAGTGATGTCTTGTGGTGTGGTGTATCACCTACTCCTCTGAGACTAGGCTACCCTTGCCCTTTCATCTAGAGATCAAATAAAATTTTTAGAGCTATTCCTGTGGTGCAGATAGTGGGAGGCAGTAACTGGAGAGCTGGAGTCAACAACTATTTTGAAGGAAATCCAGCACGTTTCCCCCATTGTCCTGCTTGCACACCTTTGCGGTCCGCTCCGCTCCTTGGAGTAAATCACTAGCCCCCTCCAGTCTTCTCACTTGCTCCCAAGTAGTTGGGTGGCAAGTTGAGTGTATTGCAGCCTTGAGCACAGGGATGCGTGGGCTGGAATGTGAGAGAGTGGCTTTGTTTGGCAGGGGAGCTGTGTCATCCCGTAGGAAAGCCTACAGGTTTTTCATGGTGCCTCCAAAAAGCCCATCTCCTCATCTGTGTGGTTCTTCCAGCCTTGGCTTCCCCTCACCTGCAGCAGCTCTGCTGCTTTTCTGTGCTTCACAAATTGTTTTATTTCTCCCTCCCACACCTCTCCCTGTTCCCCAGAGACCAGCTGTGCCAGGAACATTTGGTCCCCTGCGAGGATCGGATCCCGCGAAACTGTATGGCTCGCCACGAGTGCCTGAGCCCCATCCCGGAGACCCGGTCCAGCAGCACCAGCACTTTGCCATGCAGGTAAGGAATGCTGCAGCCAAGGGATCCAGCACCCTGGGACCCATACGTCTCCTCTGCTCCTCAGTGCGAGACCCACCCCATCTCTCTCTCTCCCCCTCCTCCCCAGCCGGCTGTGGGACTGAGTGAGCACCGTGGGCACAGGCTGGCCACCCCAGAGAAGCAGGCATGTGCAGGACCGACCCACATCACCAGCCTCGGCCCCCGGCCTGGCGCCCTGCAGCTGGGGCGCATGAGTGGCCCCCCACCCGACACCGTCTACCCGCCGGCCCAGTTCCAGCAGGGCTTCCTCGCGCCAAGGCACAACGGCCCCCCTGTGAGGCCGTCAGAGGGCTCAGAGGTCCCCCCAGGGCACATGTACCGGCCCTACAAGTACCTGAACCGTGCGCACCCAGCCCTGTGGAACGGCAGCCACGGCCCCGCTGGCCAGGGCGCCGTGGGGCCGGAGGAGAAGGTGCCCATGGGGCCGGGGTCCTCGCTCCAGCCCCGCGCCCTGGGTCATATGATGGACCCTCGGGCCATGAGGCCACCGCTGCCTCCCAGCCAGTGGACCGAGCAATCAAATTTCCTACCTCACGGGGTGCCTCCTTCAGGGTATATCAGACCGCCTGGGAAAGCTGCCGGCCAGAGGATGCCACAGCCACCGACCTCTCTGTTTGGGGGACCACCTCAGGTTCAAAGAGGGTGCCAGGGCGGGGACTCCATGATGGACAGCCCAGAGATGATTGCCATGCAGCAGCTGTCCTCGCGCGTGTGTCCGCCTGGTGTGCCTTACCACCCTCGCCAGCCACCCCCGCCGCACCTCCCCGGACCCTTTCCTCAGCTGGCTCATGCAGCCTCTGCTGCTGGCGTGCAGCCCCCAAAACCGGTCATGGGGAACGGCAGCTCGCAGGATCCAACCTGTCAGACCATGGAGATGGAGAGCAACCAAGGTAACCCATTGAGTGCCTGCTGGTAGCATTTGACCTTGCCTGCCTGCATCCCCCTACTGCCTTCCCTTTTCCCATGCCAGGGCAGACCCTCTGCCTGCTAGTGTGCACGTGTGGGGTGGGTGCAGGAGCCCCCCCCCCAGGCCAGCTTTGTTGCTCTTGGGTGTAGGGACCCAAACCTTAATTGTCACGCAGATGCACAAAACCTGTGTCTGCAAATGTGGCTTTATTTGGATTTGTGCCACTAGGAAAGTGGAAAATATGCCCTGACTTTCAGGCTTGCCAGAGTAGTTTTTAAACAGTGGCTGAGGCTCAGCAACAAAAGCAGGTTTTTTTTCTAGAAAATTACTAAAATCTTGATTAAATAGTTATGGGACACACAGATTTCACATGTGTATTCTTATTTTTTTAATCTAAATTGGCATATATTTTCTACTCCAGCTTAGATTTTTCTAAAATTGCTTTGTTTGACAGTAGCCTGCCAGAGGTCCCTTCTGTCCCAGCTCTAAGTGCAAGTTATCAGCTTGCCATGGGGTACAAATGCAAAGCATAGGCTGTGATGCTTCTAGAGCTCACTTGGAGTTAATTTAAAAATTGGATCTGCAGAGAGTTAAGTAAGAAAAGAAGATGTTATGTGAATAAACGGTTTAAATATACTCCTTTGAGTGTATGTCAGTATGGCTTCTCTGAAATGCACATGTGCCTTGTGAGCTCTCGGCATCTCAAAATCTTCACACAACAGGATTGCCCAAAAGCCCCTGAGCAGCCATGTCCATTCAGGTGGGATGGCAGCATGTCATGTGTGCCATCACAAGTTTCTTTCTAGTTGAATTTCATCATTCGAGCTGGTAAAGTAGAGATCAAAAAAACCCCAACCTTCAAATAAAACAAACCTAAAGTAGAGATCAAAAAAACCCAGAGATCAAAAAAAAATTTTTTTTTTCATTAATTCTAGCTGGTAAACTAGAGATCAAAACCCTTGCATCTTTTATCGATCCCTCGTGTGCCTTGCACTAAGAGGAAACTCTTTCCTTGTGTGACATTGCTTAAAAGTCGTCATCATTTAACTGTGCTGGATATAGAACAGAGACTGGGGGAGGATGTTGAGTGATTGCAGGGCCAAGTAGCTACATCTCCAAATCACAGTTGGTTAAAATCTGACTGCAATAGGCTCCACAGCATCTCAGTATGTGGTAGTGCTTCTGCCCAAGCTGTGGGCAAGTGGAGTTTGTGAACCAGGAGGGGCAACAAAACCCAAAATCAAGCTGCCGTTACCCTGACTTCTTGTCTTGCTGTCATGTGGACTCCACTGTGGTATTCCCCAACTCTGCCTCTTCATTAGGCAGCCTCTGCACACCCATGTGTGAGACTAAACCCACATATGCAATGTTACTCCAGTGGAAATGTGATTTACTGGTGGCTTGCAATCAACAGCGTGGAGGGTTCAGTCCACGTGTGCCATATTTCCAAGAGGTGCAACCTCATGGGTAGTTTTTAAAAGAGCTCTTTTAAAAGAAGCAGCTACTAAAAGCCACCTGACGTTTCAAAGATGCACTTTGGAATTGCTAAAGGTCTCTGAAGAGAAGATTGTGATGGGGGTGGGAAGGAGACTGCAGCCCCCCAGAAGAGCAGTTGTCCTGGTGCCACACTCAAACCGTCCTGTAGAGAGGTTTGAGTAGGGGATGGGATATTTTAGGCTTTGGAGTACTTATAATGAAAGGGCCTTCATGGCTTTAGAAAGTCACTGATTTTTCTCTTGCATTTGCACAACAGCGGGATGCTTCCTCAATCCAGGTGTTAGGTGCTTGTTGGGCAGGTCTGCCCAGCAGCAGCAGATGTTGAGTGGCTACTTTGATAGCCCTGGTTAAGCTGGCAGGAATTACCCTTTGGCACATGTGCTTTGGGTCAGCATCAGTAGGTGTGTGTACGTGTTGGGCAGGGAGAGCCAGTTCCCAAAATTAGACCAATATGTAACTTTTTCCCAATCTCTTTCCAGTGGAGCCACCAGCAGGCGTAGACGAGAAGGCTCAGTGCGTTGGTATTCCCGACGGGGCCTATGCCAAAATCCTACCTCATCCCAAGCCCCCGCTGCCCATGGAGTGCACCAGGCGCGCCTTGCCCCTGGACGGGGAGGGGGACAGCTCCAGCGTGAAGGGTGACGTGAAGGCAGGGCAGGGCAAAGGCGCGTGGCCGGTGGAGAGTGGCTACACTGGCGGCCCGGGCTGCATGAGGGACCTGGTTCCCACCTCCGAGAGAGGGGCTCCCCTGCCTGAGAATGGGGCAGCAGGTGAGGGGCCAGTGGCCACCACCGAGGGGAAGGGGCTAGCCGCCAACCTCCTGGAGAAGCCCCTCTGCAGCAGTGGGAAGGCTGTGCCCGAAGCAGCTGTGCCTTGCATGGGGCAGGGCACTGGCCTCCCTGGCGTGGATGCCAGCTCCATGGGGGCCACCCCCAACCAGTTCCACCACCCACTCTACATGCCTGGTCTGGAATACCCGAATTCAGCTGGGCGGTACCACATCAACCCAGGCCTGCAGGGGTTCGGCCCTGTGATGGGGGGGAAGCCGCCTCCTCCTGCCTCCCACCCCCAGCATTTCCCCCCACGGGGCTTCCAGCCAAGCGGCGCCCACCCTGGTGTCTTCCCGCGGTACCGGCCCCCCCAGGGCATGCCCTACCCCTACCAGCCCCAACCTCAGCCTTCCTACCACCACTACCAGCGACCACCCTACTATGCCTGTCCACAGGGCTACTCGGACTGGCAGAGGCCTCTTCACCCCCAGGCCAGCCCCAGTGGGCACCCCACCGCCCACCCACCCCTGGCCAGACCCCCTTTCCCGGACCGGGGGTCTGCCAGCGGCTTGCAGGGCTGTGAGGCACTGAGCGCCGCCCTGGCCTCTCCCAACCGCATGGACATAGCGAGTGCCAAAGAGGTTTCTCCAAGCGATGGGCAGGATCTGGGGCCTGAAGATGAGAAGTCCGAGGAGTCCCAGGAAAGACCAGAGAGTCCCAAAGAGTTTCTTGATTTGGACAACCACAACGCGGCCACGAAGAGGCAAAGCTCGGTGGCAGCAGGGGAGTTCCTCTACGGAGCTCCTCCACCACACCTGGGTTCGGGGATGGGATTCGGCCCATCAGCCTTCCCTCCCCACGGGGTGATGCTACAGACTGGCTCTCCTTATGCATCCCGCCATCCTGCCAGTCATTTCCAGCCCAGGACGTATGGATCGCCCATGAATGCTCACTTGTCTCATCATCCAGCCCCCAGCCAGGCCAACGGCCTCTCTCAGGAGGGACCCCTGTACCGCTGCCGAGAGGAGAACGTAGGTCACTTTCAGGCCTTGTTGATGGAGCAGAGAGGCAGTGGAGGTGGCATGGCGGGGCCACCCCAGGACTTGTATAGACCCTCGGGGTAAGATTGTGTTTTCTGCAAGAAGGCAAGGTGGGAGGGGGGTGATGATAAGTGTTGGATATCCTTGAAAGTATATGGCTTGAAGTCAGGGGAGATGGCAAGTGAATTGGAAGGCTAACAGGTGACTCTTACGACGCTTGGAGTAAGAGGTCCCTCAAGCTGGAGGGAGTCTCCTTGCAGCTTCTTAAAACAAGTAGCAATCACTATCCTGGAGACCAACAGCCTGCCCCATCCACCCCCACACCAGAGCTTTGTTTTATCTGACGGTGTTTTGTTAATGTGTCATCCAGGGTTGTGCATCTCTTAATCAGATGGACTCTTGCCATTTTCTTCGCAAGTATTTTATTGCCTCTTTCTCGTAGCGAGGCATAATAGCTAACTAAAAGTGGAAGTTAGCCTCTTGTTATGAACTCCTTTACTTTAACACTGCCCTGTTTTCCCTTTGCTCTTGCTTTGCCCTTCCTCTCTGTCTGATATTTCCCTAACAGAAAATTACTTCTCACTGGGACTGTGCATATCACATTTTATTCCTGAGTAGAAAATCCTGGTACTCAAAAAATTGCCTGTTTAGATTTTATAAATGTGCTTCAACTGTTACTGTTTTGTCATAGTTCCATCATGACAGTCCTTCTTCTAGTATTCAGGGAGCTTGGCTTACAACTGAGCCGTTGGGGGAAGTGGCATGGATCGAAGGCTGTGTTTTGGAGGGAAGCCGGGAAGAGGAATACATGAGATGCATGCTTGTATATGAATGTTGTATATATGCATTCAACAAAGTAGACGGGATTTGCTCTTGATATTCATGTGCTAAAACTCTCTCCATTCAACCTGGCTCCAGAATGCAAATGCATCAGGCTCAAGTTCCTTTCCCGAAGATGCCTACAGCAACCATGTCCCGGGAAGATTTGACGTCACAAAAACCATCAGCATTGCCTCTGGATCAAGTAAGGGCTGCTAGAGAGGGCAGGGTTGAAATGCGAGTCTGTCTTTTCCCACTGGTTAAAGGGGTGGAGTGTTTGATGAGAGTGGGAAGCACCGGAGGAAGCTGGGAAGTGAACTACTGCTGTGCAGAGGCGTTGGGGATGTCTCTATGGCCTTAGCTGACTGTAAAACATGTCCTAGGTGGACTGATAGTGCTAGCTTTGAACTGGTTGCATGCAATCATGAGGTTGTTACTTTCTAAAGCTGCCAGTTAAAGCCTCCAACTCTTGTTCTTCCTCTTCCAGAGCTAGTCCGAGGAAGGAAGGACCTCACAAAGATGAAAGCCACGCGTGATTTGGACAAGGGGGAGGAGGTGCAGGCCTTCCTCCCACCCTCCCCTCGCCCGAGCAGCATGTAGCTTCCTGGGTCCGTGGAACATGGTGCCGCAACGGCTTTTGTGTTGGAAACCTGGAGCGGTGCTGGGCCCCAGCCAGCCAAGCAGCTGGCTCGCCATCACAGGACGAGCATCGCAAACTAGTGGCTTTCTGTGACCGGAGACTGCGTCTCATTCAGGGTTTGAGGGATTTTTTGGGGTGGGGAGGGCGGGGGTGGGGGCAGAAACTTTCATTGACTGCTAAACTCAGGTATATTTTTCAGGGTGGAAGAGGACGATGATGGAATTTTACTTGTAGTATTAACGTGTGTGTTTTGGAGCTGGATCCAGTTTACAGAATTTAACCTGTTGCCTTTTTAAATAAATTTCTGTTGTTGGTGAATGTATTGTACATAATGGGGGAGGGGGTGGGCCCAGCTTGTAGTGGGCTTAGCACTGGAGGAATCCTTAACTGTTTACAATCATATCACACTGAAATCTTTCAGGATAGGGTTAGAGTTTGCGGGGAGCAGGGAGAGGTGAGGGAATGTGTGATGGATGACTTGCTGTCCTCCTTCCTGTCCTCTGCAACCAAGACACGACCCAACAGTTGGTTGACTTAATTGCAGGAACTGCTCAGGAGCATAATGTGTCCTCTTTCTCTTGTCTTCTTCCTCCTTCCCCTCTCACCCCCAACTCCACCCCTCTGGATCCAGGGCCTGAGTGCACTTCCAGCTCCTGTCATCATGGGGGAACAAGGAAACCAGGACCAGGAATTGAAACCAGGACAGGACATTCATGGCATTGTCCCTTCTGCTAGTATAGTACCCTTCTCCCTGCCTTTCTGATAGGAGAAATGTATGCTCTAGAAAACAGAAAGTGGCGTAACTGGACATCTTAGACTTCTTTCAGTGAAACCGGTGCAGCTGGGGGTAGAGCAGCACCTATCCAGTAGAACAAATACTGTGCAAATCTGTACTGCCCTGCTGCCCAAGCAGGGGGGCCAAGTCCCCACCATTCTTTCTCTGACCCTTGGCTATATTCACTTCTTAGCAGCAGCAAAGTAGAAAGTACCCTGGGGTTCCTGACCACTTTTGTTGCTGTGGAGGGAGGACCATGAGGCTGCTTTGTGGGAATGGTTGATTTACTGCAGTGTGAGCTGTTTGTTGGCCTCTGGAGTTGCATTTCGTGTTTGCAAGTTGCAGGTGAATCAGAAAGCACCAATTCAAAATCAGATGTTGAGGTGTCATGGCTCAGGGATAGAGGGATGAGAGGTCTGCATGCCCAAGTTGAGTTGGTTTGACTTTGTCATCATTGATAATGTAGCAGCAGGTTCTACAGAGCTAGTGGCATCTTCCCTCAGAGGCTGTGTGCAGTCTGCAGGGGCTGTCCTCACCAGCTGCAATACTGCACTGGGAAACCCCTGCATGCCAGTGCTTTATCAGCCACTGGTGTTCAAGTGCAGGTTTGGCAAATGAGTTTAGTAGGAATTTCATCTGCATTTATTCACATCTTAAAAGCTAACAAACACACACAGTTGATTATTCTTGGGGAAGCTGGGGTGAAAGGGGAGTTGCTACACTACAAGACTGGGCAGCAAGATCTACTGGGACCGTAGCCCTGCTGGGCAGGCTGCTGGTTGCACTGCGGGGGACAGCGGTGTGGTTAGAAGGAGGATGTGCCAATCTGTTGGACAAACTGTGCTAGCAAGAGCACAAGTGGCAGCAGAAGTGAGGACAGAGCAGCATGCCCTTTAGTCTGTGGTGCCAGCTAGGAGAGGGTCTTTGTCTCCAAGTTTCTGGAGAAATTTTCTGGCTGCTTCATTGTCTTGGATGGTGTCGTCACTCGTATTTTTAGCTGAATTGCACTAGCATGCACAAC
This sequence comes from Falco punctatus, assembly GCF_963210335.1. Lineage (NCBI taxonomy): Eukaryota > Metazoa > Chordata > Aves > Falconiformes > Falconidae > Falco > Falco punctatus. Next base: position 23,321,043 of record NC_137585.1, on the reverse strand, counting down.
TGCACCACCTTTGTCCTGCTGTGTAGATATACTGTGCTGGCAAAGCTATTTGAGCAAATGGCAGGTAGCATCTGACTGAACTATTACTCCTTCTGTACTAAGCTTTTGGAAGCACAAAAAGCCTAAAAGGTGAGAAATATTCTTTCCTGAAATAGTTGGAATAAGAAAGGACTGCCACGTTAGTGCCCACGTACAAATGAGTCTCACTGCGCTGTTGCTGCAGTACTTTAGCCTCTGATGAGCTGAGTCAGGCCAAGCTGTTTTCCAAGCCTAACAGGAGTTAAACTTCTTTGTGCTATTCCCACAAGCATGCTTATAATCACAGTTCTTTTTACCCACTGCTGCAACTAGCCTGTGAACTATAGCTGCTGTCTGCTTAGTCCAGTGAGTTGCCTGGGACAGCTGGCTGCTGTCCCTTTGCTTCTTTGCTTGGCTTCTTTGCAAAGCAGGAAGACTTCAAAATAATGGGAATTACTTACAATGTCTATCTATAGATGTCATTGCATTATGAAAGGGAGATTTTTCTTGGTGGGTTTTTGGTTTGGTTTTTTTTTTCCATTTGTATTCATCTGCCAGGGAGCAATTGTCACTGGTGGATTGGTATAAACTGGAATAGATGATCCTGAAGGCTGTCCTTGGACTGAGAAGCAGATAATTGCTTTCCCCAGCCCAGAACATCATGCTATGGCTCATCCAAATTTGTCCCACATCTGAGGGTTTGCTGTTGGCTCATTAACTGGCAGTGGGTGTTCAGAGGTGCCCCAGCTGCTCCGAAATGCAGGTCTATATCCTTCACTGAATGGAGGTACTGAAGGAGCAGTAGGTATTTATGAAAAACTCTGCAAGTATAACTGCTCTTCAAGACAATAAACCTGCAACAAATGAAAACATTGTTGCTTCTTTTTGTAAAGCATTCTTTAGTTCATTGTAGATATAAAAACAATTTGAAATACCACATTTAAAAATAGAGGAACTGTAAAATGTAACTTGTAGCAAAGTATTAGAAATTCTGGAAATGTGAATGTAGATTCTGCAGCCAACCTCTGTCATACTTCACCCTGTGTCTTCTGCATCACAGACGTTACCCAAATATTTGTAATTAAATACCTTTAATTCAGCTCATTTGTAGAACAGGAGGTTTTAGAAACTATAAAAAAACCCTAACCAAGCTGAAGCACTCTTAGCCTTCAGCTGTAACTGGCACTGAAAACATGGTCCTAGTGGTCATGGTATCTGGATGAGTACCAAGCCCAGATCAAAGCAGAGGACAAATAAGAAAGGCAAGAATTGCTTGTATCTGCCTGGAGAGTGTAGTGGAATGTTAGACGGTGACAGAAACCCTGAGGATCCTATATGAGGTGTACGACATGAAGATATTATCCCTTACCTGACATAATGCAAATCTGAGAGAAGGATTTGACTTGAGGATGGAAGATGAAACAGCGTAGTGAAGCTGACCCCTCCTGGGAGGGTTTCAAGGTAAATGGCTTTTGGCGTAGTCAGTAATTCTTATTAAAATGACTAACAAGCTGCTGTTGTGAGGACACGTGGTTTATGTTAGAAAAGTACTAATATAGCGTAGGGGGAACTATGGCCAGGCTACAGGGATAGGGCTGTTCTGGGGACAGGACACACTAAGAGGGAGAGCTGCTTGTGGAATCTCAGTTTGGAGTTTCCAGACTTTCAAATGCTTTGTTCATAAGTCTGGGGTTTGTTTTTTTTTTTTCTTTTATGATGATATCTAGGAATGCCCCCCGAGAATCGGAGCTCTATCTTGCTAGGTACAATCTGAGCAAATCACAGAAAATTGGCACCCCGCAGAGGGCACAGAGCTGGGGGCGGATTGATGGGAGTGGAGCACCAGTGGGAATGTCTGGGGAGGAGCAGAAGATGTGAGCTTTCTAGTTTATGGTTTCCCAACCCTTGCTGCACAAGGCTGCTTTGTAGATATTGTGAAAGAGGCAGGTTTAAGGAGGGATTCAGAAGAACGTAAAATGGCAGGTCTTTATGGAGGCAGTGGTACTTTTTTGGCATGGGTTGGCATGCAGTGCAGGAGAAATGTGGCTGCATTATAAAATATCCTGGGTTTTGAGTGCCATACTTGTATCGCTATCTTAAATGATATTTAACACAACACAGAGAAATTGTAGACTCTGGTTGGAAGCCCTCTTTCTCAACCTCCAGCGTTGTTGTTGTGTAATATATTACCAGTTGGTCCTTTTTCAGAAAGCTTCCTGAGCTAGTGACTTTGCAAAGTTTCCTGTAGCTATTATTTTTTCCATACGGAGGATGTGTTTTGCGGTAATTACGGATTTCATGTTAGACAAGACAATATATATATATTGTGTGTGTGTATATATATATATATATATATATATATATATATATATGCTGACCATGCTTGAGCATGCCAAAAACTTCCAAGATTCTCAGAAGACTTTTGTACACTACTCTGGCTTTTAGCCTTTTGCTCTCCCCTCCACCGCCTCCTTTGCAAGTGATACATGGTGTTCCCAAGTTCCCGGGGTGTTCAATTGCCATTATAAATGCCACTGTATAAACTTCCCATAGGACTCTTTAAGCTTTGAGCATCTCAAGTACTACAGACCCTGGCAATTCTACTAAGCATTTTGGGAAGGCCAGTCACTGAGACTTCACAGTGATTTTAGCTGTTTCTAGCAGAAGTTTGCTGTCTATAAATTCCATGGTGTGACCCAACAAACCACTCGGTAGCAATCCAAGGCACCAGCCTGCAATGAGGAGGACAAAAGAGGAAAGTAAATTTGCAGCTTCAAGGCCCAACTGGTTTGATTTGTGACTTTAAAGTACATGGAGACACTTTTCTTGGAATGGCTTCTGATTTTCTTGTCTGCCAAATGCCTTTCCCATGCAGACTTTTTGAAACAAATCTCCTGTGTATATTTTTGTAAGTGTGGTTTCTCGGGGTCTTGGAGAGCTATCAGCTTCTTGATGTCTTATCTGAAAGCTAGTCACAGAAACTGTCTTTCATTCTGCTGACTGAGGCAGTTCTCCTGCAGCTTCTCACTCCAACACTTCTCCATTTAAAATGAAAGTATAATTAGAAAACAACCTTCGTTTATTTCCTCTACTGATCTCTGTTGGTCTTCTGTGCATCTCTGTGTTCAGCCAGGGCTGTTGCTTTGTTCTTGATGGCTTTGCTCTGCTTTCCTTTTCTGAGGAGATGGTGTTGCTGTATGCATTGTGGAATTTTGGAGAAGGTGCTGAACTGTGTGGCAGAGAAGTGCCATTGCAAGGGGTGGCTTGGAGAAGACAAACAGGAATTTGTGAGGGTGTGGTTGCTCCAGGTTTCCCCTCACTGCAAAGCAACTGCGCAGCTTGGTCTGCACTTAATTAGAGTAACCCCTTTAAAAGTTTTTACTGTGGTGCATTGGTGGTAGAGGAGTTTGCTCTTGCAGAATTCCTGTTTTGCTTGAAGTCCAGCACTGGTGGTTGAAGAGCAGGTGTGTGAGTACCGTATCCTTTCTGTAAGGCTGAGATTGAGATAGCAGGCTGTGAAAGTAGGGTTGCAGCTGCAGGCCATGTGACAAGCTTTAAGAGCATGTGCTTATTGTAACCAAGAAAGCATCTCAAACGTTGACCTTCCAGCCTTTCCCCATCTGTACCTGTTTAACGCACAGATGAGGGTAAAGCATATTCGGGCTTGGCAGGACCCCTGCTGCCCATGCGGAAGGAAAACACTTTTAACCAGCACATAATGAAGTACGCATTCTGGTTTTCACTCTCCACTGCCCACGTCCCTCTCTGAAAAAGAGCTGGGGAGGGACCCATTTCCAGCTGTCTCCAAATAGGAGCTCCTGGGATGACAAGAGCAAGGCTTGGTCCACCCCTAGGCAAGGAAATTCAGGACAGGGTTTTATGTATTTGAAACTAGATAGTAGCATCCAAGCGTACCTTCAAAGCGCAGATGTAGAGAGCTGTGTGGTGCCATTCCCTTTTTGGCTGCTGTCCTGCCTCAGCTCGCATGCAGGATTTGAGAGACCATGGAACGTTTTGTAGCTTTAACACTGCTGGCCTTGCATTGACTGAGGGTTTTTTTTCCTTAATTTGCAGCAGTGGCCTAGATTTCTTTTGGCAAGGGTCTTCCTCTTTTTGAAATGTAGAGGTCAAAGTGGACAGTGCATCCAGGAGAGAGCAAGAGCTACATCCACCAGTGGAAGAGGGATCGAAGCATTAATTAGGGCTGAGGATTAATTGTCATTTTCACCAACTCTAGCAAGTCCCTCCATTCTTTGCCCCTTTTATTTGAAAACACTTGGTTCACTAGCAGAAGGGTAGTGGAATATCTTCTAAATAAAAGTGGAACTGACTCTGTGTGGGCAGAGTTCCCTTGCTGTGGACAGAGTTAGACCAGATGGCCTTCAAATCAGCAAGAGGCAAGCAGCCACCTAGTGCACTCAGACACTGTGGAGTACATCAGAGGAGCGATCTCCCTTTCTGAAAGGGCCTCAGCTTTTAGTCTGGCAAGTCCTCTGATCCCCTTTTGTGTCACATACTGATACTTCCCCTCTCCTTGCTTCCTAGCTTTCAAGTTTCTTTCCCTCTGCTCACTTTGCTGCAGTCGGTTGCTGTCAAGTGCAGAGATGAAAGCTCACTGCCCACGCAAATAAGGGGCAGAAGGTTGGATTTGCCAGCTGACTTCTCTGTACATGCATATAGAAAGCAGGTGGGGTGTACATATTTAATCTCCCCATGGAATTAAGGTGTCCTCAGTGGCTCACTAGCATTCTCTCGTGTGCCCCTCGTGTTTGCCACCCTGGCATGGTGGTGTCTGTCCCTCTGCCAGCACAAGGATTTGCTCCTGGACCCTGTGCAGGGTTCCCGCACGTGATCTTGGCATGTCTACCTCCAAGAGGGCTTAGGTTAAAAATACATACTGTCTATAATCGTGAAAACTGTTGCTTCTCTCCCTTGATAGATCAATGAACACTGCTGCCTGATTTCTTCTGAGCAATAACATGCAGCAGTGTAACGCTGACCTTCCCACATTGTTTCAGGGAGCGGATGGCTATGAAACACGCTGGGGGGCTTCACAGTTTGAGTGGGAAGCAAGGTGCTTTCTGTGGCCCTGCATTTTATGTGCACCATGTTCCTGCTTTCCCAGTGACCGTTGGGTTGATTTAGGTAGCCAGGAGAGAGCTGGTTGCTGCTTCTGTGTTTGGGAAGGTAGAAAGGAAAGGGAGCAAGTGGTAAAGTTGAGGCTTGTCCACAAAGCAGAGCACAGGGAAGAGGGGTGCCTATGGCTGCTATGGGGCAAGGGGTGGGTGGGCCACTGATTTAATGCCTCTGAGGGAGAAGAGCAACCCGCTGCTGCTTCACTTGGTGTTGATAGGGGAGGTAGCGGGAGAGCCTACGCCACTACATCCATTTTTCTGAAGTTGGGTGACATTGGGGTTTTTTTTGTGTTATTGTAAGTTTGTAAAGAATGTAATCTGTCTGTCGGGGGCACAAGGAGAAAACAGGGGCCTTTCTCTTTTTGGGTGAGGTTGTTCTTATGTTGCTGTGTTTTTTGTTGTTGGGTGGGGAGGGTGTTAGCAGCCACGGGGGCAAAAGCCTGGCCCTTGTCAACTGCTTGCAACTGTCCCAGGGCAATGGGAGGGTGAGCTGATGCTGCATCAGAGACCTCCCACACCAAGCTGTGAAAATAACTCCTGCCTGCATCCCTCTGTGGGGGGAATCTGACCTGCGTGGGGCTCTGCACTGGGGTGTTTTGCTGAGTGGTGGAACGTAATGCTTGAGGGCTGGTTCTGCTCACCTTTGGCTTGGTTAGAAACTGAGCTGGATAGATGCTCATGCCGTTTAGGAAAAGTTGGGTTTGATAGCCTGAATTTCTCAGTGCAAGAAGGAGTTCACGCTGGAATTGCTCTCCCCAGCAGAGGCTCAGGTGCTGCACCTCTCCATCGGCTGCTGCCCAGGAGCCCCGGCTCTCACTCCCGCCTCCCTCCCCGTCCCGTAGAGCACAGTGTCAGGGATCCTCTTCTCTCTCCTGCTGCTGCAAAGTTGTGTGAACTTTCCTGGTCAATACTGGAAAGGGGAATGCTATTTATTTTTATATTGTGTATATTTTGTCTTGGTCTGCTGATTACCTTTGTTCCCCAAGAGCGACAGTTACCTCAATAGTTAGTTTAATACTGTGTGTTGGGTAATTTTTTTAAAGAACTTTTTTAAAAGCTTGATCCTTGGAGGTCTGTAGATTTTATTTCCATATGAATTGGTTATTTTGTATAAAGTACATTCTTAAAATAGCAATCATCCTTGCTGTATGTGTGTTTTCTTGTCTCCTGGATGGTCTCCCTTTTCCTTTGTAAAGGGGGAGCAGACGGGGGTGGGAGGGAAACACAGAGGGCTTTTTTCAGAGAGACAAAGCCCTGGACTGCAGTCAGACACGGTTGTACCACCTGAAATCCATTTACAAGAGAGCACCTGGAAAGCTAATTGGGATCATTTCCCCTCCTAAACGCAGCTGTCTGCCTATGAACAACACAGTTGTGGAAATGAGATGGTGTCACTGCTTTTCCCCCCAAGTCCCTGGTGGGCTGTGGGTTTTTCTGCAGCCCAGGTGTGCTGGAAAGCCTGCCTCCCTCCCCGAAACACCATGTGGTCTGGGGCACAGATAGTCTGTTTCCCCTGAAACCCCTCTGCTTTGAAAAGGGTGATGGCCCTTCAGTAAAGCCTGCATAGTGGTGCTGCTATGAGGAAGGAGCTGGTGCAACCTACGTGTTTTCCCTTTGTGCTGCTTTAATGCTAAAGCAGCACAGGTTGTGGCAGCTCTCGGGGGCGGCTAGGGGAATGGGAAGCCTTTTGAGCTCATGTGCAGTGGTCCGAATCCATATTGGACCCAAAATGGCACTCGCTGTTTGCTGTTTATTAAATCTCCCACGCGAGACGGGGCAGTGGTTGCAGCCCTCTCAGCGTGGAAGCGTTTAAAGACAGCATAGCTGTTCCTCATGGGCCTTCCAGCATCAAAACTGGGAGCTGGCAGTACTGTACTTCATGTGGGAAAGTGCCTGCTGTAGGTGCATGCAGGCAGCTTGCGCTTGGCCCATAGCTCAGCTGGTCCCTGAATAAAAAACTTGCTCGATCTTGCTGATTCAGCAGCTTTGCATCAGGACAAAATCGAAATCAAGACAATTTTCCTTAAAAGTTGGTGCCAGCAAAAGGGGTCATGGGAGATGAACGGCAGAAGGCTGTGGGCACGAAGGCTCCCAGGTGCACGCTGCATGCTCCTCTCCTTTTCTCCCCAGCTCTAGCTGGTGAAAGCTCCCTCCAGGGAATTTTCTTGAAGTCTCCTCCAGGGCTGGTAACAGATGCTCTTGCTCACATCTCCTCCTGCCAAAACAGCTTTGCAGCGTAGCCTGCTTGTGCCACAGGCTCCATCTGCCCCTCCTGCAGGAGCCTCGCTGGGGCCAGGGCATGCTCCCCTGGCTCCCAGTAGCAAAACTGCCTCTGCAAAGAGATGCTCATGAAACAGCCTGTGACGCAGGACCCCACACTTGCAGGCCAAACCAGGGGCCTCATCCTGTCCTCCTAGCTGCCCTTTCCCTCTGTGTGCAGTTCATCCCCTCAGGCCACCAGCATTTTACAAAGATGCATAAATAAGCCCCAGTATATGAATTGTTCAACAGCTGACTGTAAAACCTCAGCGCATCCCTGCTCCTGGTGCAATTCAGGGACTCACTTCACCCTCCATGGCTGGGTCTGAGTGACTTACCCTGCCACACACTTGCATGTTTTATGCATGAAGACACACGCAGGAGCGCATGTTGGCACCTTCTGGACGTTTGGAGGAGCTTGAGACGTGATCTGTTGCACCTTGACACCTCGAGCACCCCAAAACCACCAGCCAGGTGCCAGAGCTGCTCCTGCTGCCTGGGGCAGGAGGGTGAAGCCAAGCATCCCAGTGGGGGCTTCCCAGCGTGGCCGCAGCTCTGGGCCCTGCAAAGGCTGTTCGAGGGCATTGCCTCCTCCGAGCCAGGGCAAGGTAAGTTGTTCCTGGAGGTGGGTGAAGGGCTGTTGTCTGTCACATATCCCCCTTCACCCCACAGGGGCCAGAGTTCGGGGTGACGAGAGCAAGCTGTTCAATTTAGGAAGGGGAGGAATTTGGTCACCACATCAGTCCCAGGAAGTGTTTGGGTCAGAGGGGATTGGCGGGGGAGATTTCTAATCCTGGGGCTAAGCCATCGCTGTGCGGAGCCAGTGCTAATTGGAACCAGTCCTGGGGAAGGGGTGGAAAGTAGCTGCTTTTAGAGCTGCCTTGCAGCCCAGGCGAAGACAAAGCTTATCTGTGCTATAGGAAATGCCACGTCCTAACCTTGACAAGATGCTATTGTGAGTGTAACAGGCGGTATCAAGCTAGGCCACATGGCCCCCTAATTTTTTACCTTTCTTCCTACTTTCTGCTGCCCACAATTCTTGTTTCTTCTTTCTTTCCTCCATGGGTTGGCAAAGCTACCCCATTGTACTAAGAGCGAGCTTTCCTGAACTGAGGCGGAGGCTTTAAGTTTGTGCCTTCCTCTCTCTAGCCTCCTCCTCCCTGAGCACCGGGGTGCTTCTCACCTACAGCTTTTTGCCCAGCCATTTCAGAGCAGCCCACTAATTCATGTAGGCTTGAATGGGGGATGGGTGGATTAATTGGTTTCAATAGGAACCAGTAAAGTGCCCAGTTCAGGTGTGAAGAAAAATGGCAGCCCCTCACCCCGCCCCCGTCATGAAGCAGCCCTGGGGGAGAGCTCCGACTACAGGAGGGCTCTGCTAGAGCTGATGGATGGTGCATCTCTGGGGGGTGCCTAACAGTGAGGGAAGAACCGGAGTGCCCTTGGCACCCATCAGCGTTTGGGGGCGGTGGTTTTGTATACTTGCCTAAAAACGAAGATTCTTGCAGGTAAAGTTCCCTGTTTTAATTTTCCTATTAGTCAGCACACTTTAGCATGGGAGATACCACCTCACACAGAAAGGCAGGACTAAGGCATTTGGGTAGCTCTAGAGGACTCAGATTGAGGCTAAAATGAATGATTTCTATTCACAGAAATGTTTAGTTATAGGTATTAGGAAAAATATACGCACTCATAAATTCAAGATTTTTATTTTTGTCCCACATTGAGATGTAAAACACAATGTTTTCTCCAAGCAGCCATGGATCTTCCAAGGGGCGGGACCCCCCTATATCTCATCCAGCCCTCAAAGCTGCAATTTTTGTTTGGTAGAGAAGGCAAGACACAGAAAGTCGAAGCCAAGCCACTTGCCTGGCAAGGCAGCGCACATCCCTGCCAGGCGGTAGCAGACCCAGATGCCTTTCTCCCAGACGTAAGCTCAGTCGGAGAGTGCAGTGGTGTTGTATCTGTATTTATACACACACATAACAAATGTTAGGGTCTTCTAAGCGCTAACAAAAAAAGCAGACTTGTTCTGGACTTAACAAGGGCCCTAAAGGCTGGCCTCCCGACAGGGACCCCCAACGGCCCTGTGCTTGTCCAGCAGAGAGGAGACAGAGCAGCTTTGCTGGAGGAGGAGAAGGTGGGAAGGGGTAGGACTCACCATGGGGCTGGAGCAACGTTTCAGGGCTGCCCCCTCCTCTCCTGTCAGCACCAGGAGGCCACATGTTCCCTGCCCGCTTTTTTAAATTCCTTTCCCAAAGAGGCTGCCAGGCTGGAGGGATCATAAAAAGTTCACCCCCTTGTCACAAATGCACCCGTTCTTCCGGGGCCAGTGGGCAAAAGTTGTTTGCAATTTCCTCGGGCCATGACCTTTGTTTTGACCATGGCGGAGGAGGGTTGCAATCCATCAAACCCTTGCCTAGCCCATGCCGAAGGTGGGGGAGAGGTCTGCCTTTGGCTGGTGGAAGGGGGCTGCCTTTACAAGGGGCAGGGGGGCACAAGGACACCACTTTGCCCCTCGGGTTTGGTCCAGGGGCAGGGGGGATGCCTCACTGCTGGCTCAGCTGGTGGTTCAAGCTTCCTGATGCGGGAGGGGATTCAGTGAAGGAAACCGCACCATGTATGCTCCTGATAGATTTCAGAGAGAGCTTGCTTTAATTTTCTTTCGTGAGAGGGATGCTGGATTGCAATTTGCTGCATCAGCAGAGTGGGGAAAGATGTCTTGCAGGGCTTGTGCCTGGAGCCAGCTCTGCAGGCTGGCCGGCTGCACCAGGACTACTTTTAGCAGGAGCTTGGGCAAAACGGGACATGCCAGCAGATTTACTGCCTCCAAAGTCCTGTCCGCTAATGGTCCCTGACATTTCCAAGCTGCACATTTTTTTGTGGATGATCCCGCAGCACCACGTTTTGTTAGGAAAATCGGCAGCAAACTAGAACCATCCCCTGGGAAGTGGCTCCCATAGGCGTCTGCCTCTCCAGTCAAGTTCCCAGGGGGGCAATTCATCCCAGAAGCACATGTTCTGCTGCATCCGGGTGTCCCCTTTGAAGACATACCTGCATATGAAACGAATCTCCCCCGAGGAAATGCAGCCTGCGCATACCAGTCTACCCCACTTCCCTTGGCTGCCTGCCCCCGTCTCCTCTCCCCTCCCTCTGATCTCCGCTTCCCTAGGGAAATGCATCCTACCGCACTTCCCTGCTGCTAAATACAGATTCCCTTGGGAAGTTACTCTGTCACGAATCCCCCTTGATCAAGCCCTTGGAGAGCCTCTAGGTTTTGGGTTCAGAAGGATGGTTGCAATATTTCACCTGAGCTCTGATGCCCCACCAAGCTTGGCCTTGCAACATCCAGATGGTCCTTTCCAGCCTGATCACGGGGACCAGGGCACATTTTTTCCTAGGAAGGAGCTGTGTGCTGTTTTCCAGGCACAGCAGACACTGATGTGGAGAAATGTGCTGCTCTGTTCCTTGTTTGATGAGGATCTGTTGAGCTCAGGGAGGAGGAGAAGGGAAGGGAAAGACCTTTTATGCCTCAAAAACCTTATGCTGGGGGAGGTAGCTCCTCGGACTAGGAGGAGGAAGAGGGAGGCATGCATGAGTCCCCCAGAAGGTTTGTAGAAGACAAACTAGAGACCTCTTTGTAGGTATCACCCTTCTCCCCTATGTCAATCACTGTCATGCTTTGTAGCCTGCGTGCCTGGATGCCAGCGCCACTTCTCTGCAGCTCTCTTCTCCCCCTCTGATTTTCCCCTCTGCACCTGTATGCCCACTGCCTGACTCGAACCGAACCCAGACCTCTTCTCCACCCTTGTCTGCATGCACATCCCCAGCACCCGGCTCAGTGCCCAGCTCCCTGAGAGCCAGTCCAGCCCACCAAACCCCACACCCCCTCCCCTGGCTGCCCTGCCTCTCGCCTTTTGCCCTGCAGGTCCCAGTGGTTCCTGGTGGTGAGAGCCCCAGGTGTGAGACAGCTTCGGTAGCGCCCAACATCTTAGGGCTTTCCTCCAGCTGCCAGGAGGCTGTTACGGACCAAGTACAGTGGTGGCATGCAGTGAGAGCGCTAAGGCCCACCCTCCCCCACCCCCCCACCCCCCCACCACCCCTAAGCACACACACCCCCGCCTCCCGCCCGTCACCAGTGTGTCACCTTGAGGGGACACTCTAGGCAGGGCCAGGGGCATCTTTTTCTCTAGGTGGAGGGGAATGAAGCCCACCACTGAAACAGCCTTTTTGTAGGGGTTTGCTTTGCTGGCGCAACCCACTGCAAGACAGATGTTGGGTCCCAAGGAGGAGAAGGCAGTGACCTCTGCATGGGTGTACGTGCTAGCTGCTGTCCCGTGTGTGTGACCGATGGGCACATCTGTGGACATTGAGCAATGGGGATGCCTGCGATTTGGTGGCACGGAGGGGGCGGTGGTGTGAAGTGTGTCACGGTGGGGCATGTGCTGCTGCAGCGGCTCAGGGAAAGCTGGCCTGGTTTGGGGGCCTTGCAGGGACAGGGCTGCTCTTAGCAGGGATGCCAATCCAGCCCCCTGCAATGCCAGAAACCTGCCAGCAGTGCTTATGGGCAACGCTTCTGATTCTGGCATGAGCCCAGGCAGGGCTGGTTTCTATGTTTGCCAAGTGCAGGTGATATTACTTGACATTCATCTTCCATTTAAAAATGTTGCCTGTAAAGAAAAGCCTGAACGCCCTCCCTGCTCACGTGGTAAGGGGACACAAACCCTTTTCCCTTGCAAGCAAATCTCTCATGGGTTTTTTTAAAGTGCTTGAATCAGCAGCACTGGGGCTCAACATCTTTGACATCCCACCATGTGGTGGCCACCGCTGCAGCTGAACAGGGCCAGCGGCTGCAAGCTCAGGCTGTTGCGCTGGGGATTTTGTGCCCTGACCCTGGGCCTGCTGGCGTTCAGGGTCCATCACCGCCAAAACATCAGACACGGCCCCTACTCACCACCCGTCCCGGGAGGCGTGTCGTGCCATCTGGGCTCAGAGCGCCCATTTTCAGGTCTCACTGAAACTAAACACGGGGCATGCACCCCAAAGCTCGCTCCTCTTTCCCCAGGCCCTGCTCTAGCTGATATCCCTCCAGCAGCCCAAGAAGCCCCTCTGTGCCACGGCTGCAGCTCCCACGTTGCCCAGAGCAGTCTGAAGGGCCGAGGCCAGGCACCGCAGCGCTCGCCCCAGGGCACTGCCGGGCGTGGGAACGCAGGGAGCCGGGGCTGGACGCTGCTTAGCTCTGCCAGCACCTGCCTTTTCTCCAGGGCTGATGCCACCTGCCTGCTTTGAAGAAGAAGGTGCGTGGAGCATGGGAAACAGCAAGCATCTTGCTTTGGATTTTCATCCCCCTCTCCCAGTCACGCATGTCTCTGGGCTTGCCCTATAGGCAGATGTATGGCGGATGCCCACATACCAGATGTCCTGGGAGATCAAAGTTGCTGCTCGCTGCATCCTCCATTCACGCATGCACACACCCACCCCTGCACCTCCCAAGGACTTATAACTTATGCTTTCTATCTTCTGCCCAAGTTATTTTCCTTCCCTTCCTTTGTTTGCTTTCCAAACCCCCTCTCCTCTTTGGCACTCCCTGCAGCCCAGGCCATGCCAGCAGGGAAAGGCACCCATCACTCCCACTAACAGCATCCAGCGGCGGAGGGGGGGGAGGGTGGGGTGCCTTGCGGGTTTTCTGCCCTCCTTCCCTGCCTCTGGGATTTGCTGTTTCTTGAGGAGGGAGGCGAAGGGACCCATCACCCAGGGCAGGGAGCTTTGCAGTATCCCTGCACCTCTGCCCCCACTCAGTGCTGCTGAGAGAAGCTGAGGGTGTTAAAGCTCCACGATGGTGACCGGGAACCAGCTCCCCTGCCACCCCAGATATCCACCTTTGCCCCATGCAGGTTTCTGCAGCCCTCTTGTCCCCTCATAGGCCTGTGAGGTTTCCTAGTCTCAGCCTCTGGGAAAGCCCTGAGACCTTTGGAGATGCACAGGGGACTGAGTGCAATGCAACATCTCTAGCACAGAAGTTGCTACACCCACTGGCACAGAAAGCCTTTTTGGTACATCAGAGGTCTCCAAAGTGGGGTGCATGTAGAAGAAAACACCACTGGGGTGCAGGAAGAAAATACTGAAATGAATGCACTGTTGATAGTATTAATGAATAAAATAATATTTCTTTCATCTTTATATCATCTTTTTTTAGTTTCTAGTTTTGCTATGCTTTATAATGTACATAATGTTAGTACAGTAGTACATGTATATAATTATAAGTTAACACACATACTGGGGGTGTATGCCCTGTAGGGGTGCACAACCAAAAAAGTTTGGGTCCTGCTGGCCTAAGTCACCAGCCAAAAGGTTAAAACCAAAGCAAAGGGGGATACCCCAATGCCAGCAACTCACTCACCAGTGTGGAGAGTGCTTTACAGAAATAAAGCAGCCTAGCTTTGGTCATCCCCAAGGATTCCAAGGGTTTGCCTCGCTCCTCTTTTCCCCCGCTGTCACCTAATGAGGGGCCAGGAGGGTTATGGGGACCTTGGGCACAGAGGCAAAGCGAGTGCAAACTTCCCTGGTAGGTGCTGCAGATGGAGGATTCCCATCTGGGGTTGCATGGAGGGGGGAAACACACACTTTCCCCGTCTCCCCTACACCTGAGCTAGTGGGTAATTCATAAGTTAAGCAAGGCTTTTCTTGCCCAGCTCTTCTTGCAGAAAAGTCATGGGCTTTATTGTGCTGCACAGCCACCTCCTGCCTGGAGGACAGACCTGTTCCTGCCAGCCATCAGGCTGGAAAAGCTGACCCGTAGTTATAGCTGCCGGGGACACACAGAGGGGTGAGCGCCCTCAGATGCCTCTCCAGCCCGCTTCAGATGAAAGCTGCCACCCACCAGGCACAGCTGTGCCCCTCCTGCCTCCCTGGTGGCTTGAGGCAATGGCCAGGGTGCCCTGGTGGGTTCCAGGGAGCGTGAGGGGCTCTGGGCCAAGGGGTGGACACCCATCTGCTGCCAGCCCACCACGGCAGCAAGGCAAGAGCCATCTCCAGCCCGGCTACCCTGCTGGCACACACAGCCATTGCTTCCAGCTGTTGCGTGTAGCTGGTGCTTAATGAAGAAGGGAAACACAAGATGAAAAAGGAATGATTAGTACAGAGCAATAAAACCTATCAGATGCAGGAAGATATGGTAGCAATATATTAAATAAGGAACAGAAAAAAAGCCAGATGGTTGCTCCAATTTACTTTACAACTCCAGATGACTTCACAAGAGGTCACTTAGTGGAACTGAAAGGCAAATGCTTCAGCTTGGATGAAAGCAAACACTTCGTGCCTGACGATGACATAACATGTATGAGGCTGAGGAATGTCCTGTTGCGGAATGGCACTGACAAAGTTGGAATAATAACATTTTTAATTGTTTTTAATAGGTTAGCACTTCTAACCTACATCACAGCAGTAGTCACTGTTACACTAGGATGGAAATGTCAAAATGTAAAGATTTTTAGAGCATGAGTGATGAAGTGCTCATGCTCTTAGTCAAGAATGGTTCTCCCTGGGCACAGCGCAGCAGTGTGTTTATCGCCACAGGCAGGACACGGACATCCTCCGTGGTAACAGTTCTCTGTGCCCATTCCTAAAGTGCAGTGATGCTGTGGACTCAGGAGACCTTGTCACTCCACCCGCATTTCTTCTCCTAGAGACCGTTTCTGTGCAGGGACTTCTCCCACCCCAACCAGCATTTGTGAGGTAGCTGAGGGGCCGCTGCAGGCGTTGCGGGAGCCCTGGCCATCAACCCAAACTCCTGATGGCTTTGTTCTCCCACCACGTCATCCTGCTGACAGGCTGGGAGGGCTCTGAGAGCTGCTGCTTGGAGCAGCACCCGCTTAGCAAAGCCCGCACAGTGTACACGCTGGTTTGACACGCATGAAGGCTGTGCACGACTTTGGGGGAGCAGTTATTTGTATGAGATTGCCCACATGCATTTTTAATTGCATCTGTGCCTTTGTGCCACGAGCGTGCCATAGTGAGCAGACGTAAATATGCCTGTACAGCCATGGGGACAGCTGCATGCGCTTTCATGCTTTGTGCAGATGGTGTGTAGGTATCTTGGGTGTCTCATCTCTGCCATTTGTGGATCCAATAGTATCACCTCTCCAGGGTGTTTGAAGCATTGATCAGTACACGAATATGCAGGGAGTGCATGGGGCTGCTGGCTATACATATAGGGTGCGTGGAGTCTTCTCCGTCTGGACAGCATTTAGACCTAAGAGTATAACCGTCAGAGAGTAAATGATTAAATAGTAGCTTTCGTGACCCAAATTTATCCTGCCATGAAAAAACGATGTGATCCCTATAGGCACATCTATTATAAAACTTTTTAAACCAGTATATAAGTACATAAGTAATCTGTGGAGCTCATTGCAGGATATCTGAGAAGCCGCTTGATTTCTTTATTTGAACAAGGAAATGCCTCTGTGTTTCAGAGCAGCATAAAATAGTACCCCAGTTCTAAATGCTGAAAACCTTCCCAGAGGTATCTTGAGCATCATGGCTCAAAGCCAATCACCAGCTGAAGTCAGGAGGGAATTTCTTTGTCATACAGGCTACATTAGGACTGTTTTTGGATTCTCATGTCTTGAGACCATAAACGTTGCTGCTGCTGGGTGCCCTTGGGCTGGTGCACACAGGCAAGTCTGTTTTGGGAGCAGGGAATCACAGAGGAGACCTGTGAGTGCAGGGAGGGGTGGGTGCTGCCAGCACGGCCGGGAAAGCAGTGTCTTTGCAGTCAGTGTGCCAGTGTGTGCACACACGTCTGTGTCACCACACTGTGGTCATGCCTAGGCTGTCCTCTGCAGAAAGTCGAGGCGGTCGTGGTTGGGAGAGGAGCTGGGACTTACTGGCCGGGATTTGTTTGTCTCGTGAAGATGCTGGAAATGCAGCTTCAGGATCCCAAAGGGTGGGATGAGACCTGCTTGGACTGGGGAGGCACAAAAAGACACCCAGGCTGTCGCTTGGTGCAGCGTGATGAATCCCTTTGGTGCAGGGAAGCACCTCAATAAGCCCTTTGTGTCTCAGTGAGGGCTCTGCAGTCCTGTCCCACAGAGCTCACGGGTGGTGGCGGGGGCGTCTGGGAACTCATCCAGGCAGCAGGTGAAAGGAGCTTCCCAATTCCTGCCATCCCAGTCCTGGACATTCCTTCAAAATGTTTGGTGCTGAGGGAGAGTGTGGAGAAGAAGCTGTGCTTAAACTGTCACGTCTGTGTGGGAAAAATACTCATAATTTCATTTTAAACAGAGTAGTAATTTTCTTGTGCTCCCACTCAAGAATTGCTTTGGGACTAACTTCTAGCATTTTGCTGCTGATAGTGAGGCTTCCCTCTCCTGGAGCCACCAGCCTTTCTCCAAGAAGGTTTTGCCCGTGGTGGGTCCCCACTACAGGATTGCTGTGACCATCTGGGTAAAAGTGACCTTTGCTGGGAGAAAGGTGGGAGAAAAGAATCGCACTGCAGGCAATGGTCTCAAGGAAGCTGGGTAGAGGCTGTACCACGTGTGGATGAAAGAAGAGTTCTGCAAAACCTAACTGACCCTCCAGATACCAGGAATACTTCAAGGTGTCCCTCTCTCCCTCATTTGTGTTCAGTTCACCAGCTAGGGCAAGCTCAGACAGTTGTTCCCTCATCCTCCTGTCCACCTCCAGCAAGTCGGCAAGATGCTGCCTCTGTATGCGATATCCTGTGGTCACGGAAAGCATCATGGGGCTGTAGATACTCAAGGGTGGCAGCTCTATACCAGCACCTACCTGCTAAGGGGAGAAAGCCAGAAGGTGGGAAAAGGAATGGCCCTGCTAATGCACAGGGCTGGAGAACCCGTATGTGCAGCCAGGAGAGGAAGGAGAAGGCAGCACGAACTTCCTGCACGCCCTGCAGCTGGTTTGGAGGCAAGTCTTACAGACTTTAGAGGTTCACGCTATAAAGTCAAAGCTTCTCAGAAACCAATAATCTTCCAATCCTTCTGTTAAAAGACAGAATTCTAACAGCTCTGTGTGTGAAAAACAGGGATGTTTCTGCAACAGGCAGATGGATGAAATCCAGGATCCTGAACAGCCCCAGGGATTGCAGCTGGTGCTAGGTTGGGTATGTGCAGTCACTTGGTGTTTAGGTAGGGGATGTGTGAGCTGGGGACTGTCTGGAAAAAAAGAGCTGACCTTACAAACACTCCTGGACACAGGGATGGAAAAGGGCCTTCAGAAATGCTGGGAGAGTCCACCCTTAATAGTTTCACTGTGCAGACTCCCCAACACACCAGCCTTGAACTACCTAAAATAATGTGGCAGCCTTGATTTCCACAGCTTCTGGTTTCCACCACGTAACATGGGCTGAGAAATTACATTTCTTGGCACAGTCAGTATGATTCTTAACCTGAGAATGCTCCTGTACAGATGTTTTTCTTGCTTTCTCTAAAGCAAAGCCAAAGAAGTGGTGTGGGATGCTCTGAAAGAGATGCCTAGGAAGACAGATTTGGGGTTTCCCATCCAGCTCTACCTTGGCTGAGAGCAGCAGGAACTTCCCCATGACTTCTTGTCATGGCCTGTTCCCTGCAAACATGTTTGAGAGGCAGGATGGGGGCCCCCACCTGCCTCTCTGAGCTGCTTGTATCAAACGGCAAACGTAGCCAAACCGCGCTGCAGTCTGTCTGGGCTCTCACTCAGGGCTAAACACCTTTTGCCAAGTTGCTTTACTGCAGTCTCCAGTCATTGCTCCCCAGAATAGCAACTCAGAGTTCACTTAACCAAGGAAAAGTTTTTTGCTTCAAATTTTCTTCTGGGGTAGTTCACTTTTATTTCCAGATTTTTCTGTTCCTCACTTACTGCAATTTCTTTGGAATTAAATAAATGGTAATTTTCTCTTTATCTCCCAAACTATTTTAGGTACAGACTGTGGGTCTATGGAGATGGCTCCAGCCTTATTGTACTGTGTATGCTCACTGGTCTGTGAAAAGCGTTACCTAACGCTATTCTGCTTCCCAACAGAGATGCATATTCTTCTGCTACTTACTTCCCACTGCTTGCTAATGTCAGCAGGTCAAGACAGGGGCATGCAACCAGCAAGGTACCCTCCTTCTGCCAGCTTGCCTCCAGCTGCAGCTGGGACCTCTGACCTGCCTGGACAGTAAGCACCCAAAGGCCTGTGGCCAGGCTTTCATGGCACAATTCACCCAAAAGCCAGATCCTCATCGCTAGCTTTTACCAAGGCTTATGGTATGGAAGTCACGGCCACGCTTTCCTCCAAGACAGGCTCTCAGCAGGGAGCTGGGCACTTCGACAGCTTCCCTGCAGCACGCTCACCCTGTCACTACCAGTTTTCTGATGGGTAGCACTCACCCCCTGACAGCCAGCTCAGAGCTTCCTTTCACAAGTTATCACTCTATCAACTGTTACCAGTTTAATAAAGACATCGAGGCCTCAGTTCTCAGTACTTTCTGGTTGTTTTCTTCCAGTCTTTCTCTCACCTTGACACTTGCGTGTACCTCCAGGGATCATTCATACGGCATGTGTCTCTCTGATTAATGTTAATACCTCTCAGTGTGAAAACTAAGTACTAAAAAAGAGGTTGTGACTCAGATGTGCAGTAACATTTTAAGTCCTCTGCTGATCACTTAGTGTCAAACCTGCTCTTAAATTTTCCATTGCCAACTGTACAGAACAAGTGCAACATTATCCATTTCCCTAACTCCTTTTCCAGCACTAGACAGAACTAGCTCTGCACTCTCCATTAATCTGCAGTGCTTGCCTCTCCCATTCACAGTTCTTTTACCTGAACCCTGATTTAATGCCTCCTTTGTTCCCTGTATTTGCCCAGTTTCTTGATGTGCTGATCTGGCTTAGGGCTTGTTTACTATACCCAACTGGAATATTTTGCATGCTTATACAAAGATGAATAAAGATCAATATCCTCATTGATTTGCCCTAGGTCATCAAGTACATCAGTAAGAACTGCATCCTACTTCATTTGCTTAAATCAGCAGTACAGTGCAAACTATAAAACAGTGCTGCAACAATGCTCTAGTAGGAACTCTGAAATCCACCTGAAAAGCTCCTTTTCTGTCACATTTTACTTGTAAACCTGGACACAATATTCCATTTTTCTCTGCATCTTTAAGGTAATAAAATTTGGTAACAGCCCCTATTACCTGGGGATAAGGATGTTCCAGGCAATGCAGATGTTTTTTGTAATCAAATTCTCTCATGTGGTTGTCCCAAGATTACAGTTAATCAGCGCCTCCTTGTAACACACTTGCAGGGAGCTGCTGGTGCAGGAGGAAACTCCTGTCACAGCAGACATGGTTCACACTAAGAGTGCCTTCAATTCCACTAATAAACTCTGTAAGCCTAAATGCTTCAGTTAGCTTTGGGGGACAGGGTGCAAAGGGGTAAAAAACCACTAGTCTCTAACTTCAGATGTGACATACATAAAGCTCAGACCATTTCTTAAGGATCTGCTTTGAATTACTGCTGCCCACACTAAACACATTCTTGAGGACACTAATTTTTGTATGCAAATATGACTGGTTACTTCTTCCTCCTTCCTGCACAGGATGATATAAGAGGAGATACAAAACTGATGGAAGAAAGTAAATGGTAAATAGCAACTTCAGTAACTTCCACTATAAGATCCAGTCAGACACTTAACTAGTTGGTATTTTGCTTTTCAAAAGTACACAAGATCTGGATTTGTGAAGGTCTCACTACATGCATGAAGGAAGCAGACCATCAGATCCTGTACAGAGAATCCCTTTTTCTCACAGCCAAGCCTGTTTGTTATTAGTATCAGAAAAGGTCTCAATAACTTTAATACAACTTTTTTTGTGACTAAAACCTACCTGAAGATAATGTTGTAGTATGGCCCATCACTGCCGAATGATGTACAACAGAGCCATCTGTCTCTTCTGTGTTCCAACCTTTAAGCTTATTCTGCCTGTGACTTTATCTACATGCATTACACATTGCTTGTATCAGTTTTCCAAGGGCAACAGTAGCACTGGGACAACAAAAAAGCTACACTTTCAAATGATGACAGACAAATCTAGGCCATTCACTTCTTCAGATACGATCTTCTGAAGTGTTTGAAGTCTTGACAAATATTCATAGTGCACATTACCTACCAAAGACGAGTAACCTCCTCTTGTCTCACCCCTCAATATTTTATTTCCATACACTGCACTCTATTTCAACATTTATTGTTTCTGTTCCTCGACATAACTGTAGAGAAAGTAAGGACCCAAATAAGTTCAACTGCATTTTCAAAACACTGGAAGATAGCTTATTGATGAGCTGGATGAAGCCATCAGAAAGGACCAAAAGACACAATACAATTAAGCATGCATGTGCAAAGGCTTTTACTTTACTACAGGTGTGTCACAAAACCAGAGTCCAGTGCTTAGGCAGGAAGCTTGATCACTGACAGTTGCAAAGATGAAAGCTCTAACAGTTATCTAAAATCTAGAAAGAGTAGGACTTCAGTTCAGATACACTTACTGCCCAGACATAGAACCAAGCAAAAAGCAAAGCACTGGAACAATAAATGCCATAACCACCTATATGGAAAACAAGAACTGATACCTAAACTTAACAGCAAGGAGCAATAGAACAAAAAAAACCAACCCAAAACCAGCAAACCACCAAACACCAACCCCAAAACAACCTTGTTAAAGAATCTTACTTTGTAAGAGGAAATCAAAAGCATTTCTTCCAGAAACAGAATGCATAGGTTTGGATTCAGTATTTTCTTAGCAGTCAACATCCATTTTAGAGAAATGAGGCAGCAAAAGCCTTATCTAGCACTCAGAGTCTATTTTACATGAGGGCATGCACTTCAGCTTGAGAAGAAAGGGCCTCAGATTAAAAGCACTGCATAAAGCAGCACTGCTGCAGCTTGGCAAGTATTCTTCATGGCACAGTGTAAAATTCCTATCATTCCTGAACCACTGCAATACTTAGAGAAGATTATTTCAAGCTGTAATTCATCAGTTTCTTACTTCCATGAAGCAAGTTTCAGAACTGAGCATTAAGTAAGTCAGGTATTCTGGCAGAGGCTTGTAGTACGGAAAGTCATCTCAAGAATTTTTCTGTCCTACACCATAAAATGTGGAGACAATACTAGTCATCACAGCAGAAGCAAAGTAGTAAGCATTAGGAAAACTTAGGTAATTATAGTTGCACTACTGTTATTTAACTTAATAGTTACTCTAACAATAGAGAGAATAGCTGCAACAGAGTGAGCTGTTGTCCTCAGGTTCTGACATTTAATTACTACATTACTACCACACAGCTTGGATCCCCTGCACAGAAGCAACAAACCTGTGACTGGATTTAAGTAGTGCAGTTGTGTTACTCTGGTTGTCTCCTGTGAAAGAAAATGGAGGGAGCAAAACTACTGACCCATTTTTCAGCAAGAATGAAGCTCATCAAGCTCATCCTTGAGTCCTACTCAAAAGGCTTGCCTACAATCCAACATTATTGAAGCAATAGCTTGACAGTACTCCATGCACTTGAATTCTAGCTTCACAGAACAGTTATTACACACAGCCCTCAAGTAGTAAGTCCTTATGCACACAAGCCCGCTTTTCAAACGTTGCTGCCCGTCCCCCTGAGAGAAGCTACAAAGAACTCCATACACGCACACACGCATTTTTATTTTAATAAATAAAAGTTTTACAGGCTCAGGCTTTTGTTTTTTAATTCACATATACAGAAGAGAAATGCCTGACCACGTAACATGAACTAATCTACTAACCCTGGGAAGGAATGCATGCCCTCCATAAACTGAAGACCTTAAACGAAAAGGGATTTCCCATCGGCAGCACAGTAACTTACTTCACAGATTAGACAATTTGAAAGAGATGTGGCCAAAGCAAAGAGAGTGACCCTAAATGGACCACTTGTCTTTACAGAGCCACAACAGTGCAAGGAAAGCCAAGAGCCCACACGCCTCCATTTTCTAGTGTCACTTCTGAATGAATATGTATGCCTTCACATCCTTTAAGCGATACATTCTAACCACAAGTAGAGAGGCTAAGCACAGCAGGTATGCAAAATTATTCCATTGAAGAACAGATACTGGATGACACAGTAATGTTATATTTCAAGATTTTTAAATTAGCAGATGCTTTTGCATCCCCTTCAGTATGGCAGCGGAACAGATCCCACCTTCTCTCATAGAGGTTTAGTCCAAAAACTTCCTGTTGGCATTAGCACCAAAGAGAGCCACTCTGATTTCTGGCATCATCTGTTGAGAAAGAGTACATCAGTCAGATGCAACAGGCAATGCAATTGCTGTACATTCCTCATTGCAGGCACTGTACAATAGCTAGGCTAGGCTTCAAAATTAGCAAGTCAATTCATTTGAGTTTTCTGAAGCCTTTATCTGATCATTACCTGCTACTCTATAGACTTAAAAGGACTGCCTATACTGCAGCATAACAAAGAGATGCCAGAGCTGGTTTTTTCCACTAGGGTATAACAGGTCTCACCCAAAGTTTCTAATACTCAAGCTAGCTTCAGTAATCCAAGTTAGCCTCAGCTTATCAATGTCTTGACTGCAGTGCAGTCATAACAAGTCTTTCAGTATCATAATTTCTAGAGTTTTATGCTCATGCTTAATTCAAAAAGGATCATTCTGAGGAAAGCCATGTTTGCTGTAGAATAGCACAAACACTAGGGAATTTGCTTCTTCCCATTCAAAAATAACTTCTCGTCATCCACATTGAAATCTGATCCCACGCTATTGTGACACATTGCAAACACCAGGATTTTGCTACAAGACAAAACTAGTTAATTATATCTTGTCCAAATTGTTGTTAGAGAAACTCACCTGCTGTGCTACAAGGTCCAGCCGACTTTCCAGGGTATTGGAAACCTTAATTTTACCATCACTGTTATAGATTTCAACACCTCCAGCACTAGAAAGTGGGGAAAACACAAATAATCTGTGGAATCCATCGGACATCTCAAAGTCAGAATGTAGCAGAGATACCATCTCAAATCAGTACAAGTCAGATACTTGTAGATACGATTCTTATGCTTTAAAAACCAAACTTTTTTTGATCACATCCTAATAGGAATCAGCACAAAGTGATCCAGTGAAGCAGCAGCGCAAAGCATCTTTGGAGTTATCAAAGACCACAGCTACATACAAGGGTCCTCATTAGCATGATCTAAATGCAAGTGGAGGTATGAAATTTGTCACTTCAAAACAGCTTCAGACTCTGTATTTTATTATTAATAGACAGCTTTCAGATTTTGGGATGTGAGGAAGAGTGCTATAACTGCTGGTTTTGGCCCATACATGAAAATTGCTGACTATCAGAATACACAGATTTGTGCCATGTTCTTTGTCACACTATATGGAAACAGAGCTTTGAAGACATAGCAGACATAAACCCCATTATGTGATCATCCTGCAACACCTTATGACTCAATTTACTTCAGCTTGAGATAGAAAGCGTGACTGCATCTATATTCTCTCTCTTTAAAAGACCAACAGTGAAGTTTATACATACAGTTATTCTCTACTTCAGTACTGTGAATCAGTCTGGAGCTTATGCTAAACTTTTATTGACATTTTTGATTGAGACAGTGCATGTCTGGAGGAAACTCTGGAGTCTGCGTTTGATTAACACGAAGAAGTGCCAAATTCCACTAGAGCAGCAGCAGACACACTGTGAGGATATTCCATACGTAATTTTCTGAGACTGTTCTAGCAGAAGCTGTGGTTTGAAGAGTTTCATTAAGTTAGTGCACCGTACAAAAGACTCCCATTTTCCTTACATTTCCTCTGGCAGGAAGTTGTCTTGGTCAATGTGAACATCCACATCCCTTTTTGTGGCATTTTTGTAGATGGGAATGCTCTTCTGTACAGCAGTCTAGGATACAAGATAAACCTCCAATTAGCACGGATAAATGCTAGTGCACCACTTTTTTATTATTATTATTATTATTATTAAACAAATGTATTTCAGTATGGCTTTTGAGCCAAAACCAATTACTATTCTTAATATTGCAGCATTGTTAAAAGTTTTCTAGGTAATATCCAAGCAAGCAAATGATCCTCAGATTGCAAAGTGCACTTGTTCTCTTGCATTGTATCTGCAGCAGAAGCACAGCAAGCAAAGCTTGTTTTCGTGTCACACCAATGGGATCTGAGCAGCAAATATTTGCAGGCAGGTCCCAGCCTTTGTGAGCAGGATACTGTCAAACTGTTCCAGGTGTCTTACCTTAACTATAGGGAGATCCTGCTTCCTGCAACGAACAACTATTCTGGGCTCAAGCAGCTGGTAGAAACCCTGCACAAAATAACCATTACATTTCAAACCATTACATTACAAACATACATTACAGTATCAGAAAGTCAACATTTTAATTGTTTTAGAATTATTTAATGCCCAGGAGAGGAAAGGAGCTGATCAATCTGAAACCCCAAACCTGGCAGTATTAGCCTCTTTTATTTAGTTCTTTGCTCACAAGTTCACCTCACACAGACGTTCTGAGAGGACAGCACCAGTATTTGGGAAAGAGCCTAGAACTATGGATTATGTGTTTCTTTGTTAGCTTCAAGTTTGGAACTCAAGTGCAACTAAATGTATGTATCATAGGATTGAGGTGCCCAGACAATGTACACGTATACATAAGGAACATTGCTGTCTAAGTAGAATGAGCATGCAGCCAAGCTGTATTCTCCTATGCAGCTCTTGGAGAAGACAAGCAGTAGTTTCAGATGCCTTTTCTAATAATTCCCACCTTGCAGTTCCTGTAGTAACACATGAGAATAGAATAGGTTTAATTCCAGTTGAAAGGGACCTAAGCAATCATCTAGTTCAACTGTGCATACTGACGAGTGTAGGTCCCTCACTGGATCAAATACAATGAGCCAAGACAGACGTGGCCAGCTTGCAAGAGGGAGACAGGTTTGTGTGATGTACAGCAATACCAGACCTAAGTAACAAACAAGCAACGCCGAATCGGAAGCACAAGCTGGTAGCAAACACCACTAAGAAAATCCTGCCATCAGACTGCGGACAGGAGAGCTGGTGGCTGGCTGCTGTGAATTTCCAGTAACAGGGCCAATCCACATCAGAAGGTGGCACTAGTGGTCACACCACTGACCCCGGCCAATGCCGACTGGATTTTAGCACTTGATTTCTGGGGCTTGAGGACAGTATATTCTGGGTAAGCAAAGCTTTGATTTCTGCTTTGTCTGTCCGTCACAGACTCCTGCCACACTACAGCAAATTTGTCAAAGCCAGGACTTACAAGTCTCAAATGCCGAAAAGATTTTAAAAGCAGGTAACTACTGACTTCTAGGTTTGGAGAAACAGCTTTTGACAAAGGTGCATTAGATCCAATTAATTACTATGGAAGCTTAAAATGTGCATCCTAAATGCACATTACAATGTATGTGTGTGCATCTGCAATTACTCTTACAAGGGAACTGCTGCTTGGTATGTCAGGTTTTACACCTCAAAACAAGATGCAATCTTATCTGTTCAGAATCCAAGACTGACAGGTATAGTAGAAGTGATGTTTGAAATTCAGAGGTCACCCATCAACATTTAATCTAGACTCCAATAGAATTCTAACTTCTACTGGATTATATTTGAAGAAAGATACCTAAGAGGATAGGGATGTGGACCTCTACTTTTTAAAATTTAAATATTTACCTGTAGAACTAGTCCGTCCAGCAGTGTCTGGTACCTGGCAGTATCCTTCACCACCTTGGCAAGTCTCTGCTTGGCCTCATTCAGTAAATCCTACATTCAGAAGAAATCAGATCAGCAGAGCCCATCTGTTTGGCATTTGGTTTCATGCCTACCAACTTTCTGTACTCCTATTATAGCTATCACACCCTGCCAACACGTAAACGTACACTCCAGCTGGTGTTCATCCAAGCTAGACCTTCATCTCTGTGCATGGCACAATATCCTTTTCAAACAGTTCCCTTCTCCCTGCCCTGATCTGAACCCTTATAACCTGACAACAATTCCTTTTTCATGAAAAAGGGAGACCTCCACAGTAAAAGGACAGTAGTTATAATATTAATTCAGACAGACAAACTAAATATGTTGTAAGTCATTGCCTAATGAAAACTAATCAAGTTGCCCAAATAACAATTTTTCAGCTTTGTGGCCAAGCACAGAAATACTTTTACCTTTTTATCAAACAATAGTCAGGTTAGGTATTTTTTATTTGTAAGTAAATGCAAGTCAAAATTTAAAAGTGAGAGCTCATTTTTAATTTAAAGTAGCTGGTTTTGATTATCTTCATTCAGCAAATTAGTATCTGATGGGATTGAATTTTTAAGAAATTCAAGTCAACTCAAACATAGCTCCAACTACTTAAAATAAAGGAACTGCATGGTTTGGTGTAAGCCTTTCTTTACCGTCCTGCCTCACAGCATTTAAAAAAAGAGTGCACGTTAACACTATCAGTCCTAGGATGCAAGACTATCACAATTTAATGCCACGGTCAAATCCAGTTAACCTGTTTACCCTAGTGTATCATAGCATTTCTGGAACTGCTCATCTCTCTTGTTCAGGAAAGAGGCCAAAGATCTGATACGGGAAGAAAGAGCTAGCAGCATGTGATTTAAAATGTTTTAAAATGAGGAAGAGTGTTATGTATTACTCAGAAGCATGAGGTTGAGTCAGCTGATAAATGAGAAAGATTATCCAGCAGAGACTGCCACAATAGTTAGCTCTTTAGCCACCCACCTTCCTCCTCTCTGTGAATATAATCTAAAATTTGAAACTAGGTTTAAAGAATCAATAAACTGGTTATTTTCTTCTGCTAACTCCCCTTTTTCCCCGGTAGCATCAACTTGAACATTATCCAGTTTTTCTTTTTTGACTCCTACAGGTCTCACAGCTTTTCCAATAGCTCAACAGCACCATCTAGCAGAACATGGAACACTCAAACTGTTCCTGAGACAGGGTAAGAGGTAACAGCAAACCTGCAAGCTATATAATCAGCAGAAAGAGAATACACTACACATGGTGTGAGATAAACATAGTGAGCCTGAGCTAAGACTAAACGTAGCCTGCTCTGATAAATGATCACACAGACTATATGTCAACACACAGCCTGGTCACCTACTAGAACAAGAAGCAAAACTTTTCATACACTAGGGGCCACTAAAGGAGACAGAAAAGCCTGGTTAATGGCCTTATCAGCCTATTTGCTTAAGCCATGACAGCTTGAATGCACCAATGTTGCTTCAGGCAAACAGCACTCCACAGTTCTACCAACCATGCAAGACAAGAGTTCCTGCTCTTTAAAGAAATAAGCTATTGTCCAAATGATAGATACAACGCTGCCTGCAATGTTCCTGGCAGAGAACTGTATTTCCCTAAAAGAGTAGGTAATATAAACTGTGAAAACAAGCTGAAGCAGATTAGTGAAGCTGGACTAAATCCTTAATGACTTCCCAAAGCAACTGGGAAAGTCATTTTGGTATGTTGAAGCAAACATCACTAAATCACAAATCATTACTTTTCTTTAGAGAATGGTTAGGAACACTTCCTAACAGATGGTAGAAATAGAACCTCTGTGTCTTTACTACAGAGATACTCACTGCAATAAGGTCATCCCTTGCCTTAAGGACCTTCAGTCTTGCTTGATTCATCAGGTTGGACATCTGACTGCAAGTTGCACGACAAGAGTTGAAGCAATCCATCAGACTTTGACAGAAGAACTGCAATGTTTGACTGTATACTTTACATTTAAGGATAAGAATACTACAACATTTAATAACAAAGCCTGTTCACCCACTGGCATGTTTCGGAACTTGCATAAATGACTACAATGCAGACTACGCCCTCCAGTAAAGACCCACCAAAACTAAACACAATATGATCATTTGTCCCAGTCTAACAGACCAGGGTAGAGTTCTAGACATTAACTACATAAAGAAGTATGAGATTCTTTCACCACACTTACTAACAGTTACACTACCGTAGCTCACCTTTGATAATTTCTCCTCGGGAAAAACTAGAAACTCATAATTAGGACTAAACAGATTGGCTACGTTTACCTATTTGCCAGGGAAGAACAGTTTTGTATAAAATTAGCTCAGGCTCTGAAGTCAGCCATATAACCCAAGCAACTTACATTTTCTTTTGCTGTTCGATTTGTTTCTCCTTCTTTTCATAATACTCCATGATTTTCAGCCTCTGTGTCTGAACAAGACGACCCTTCTCAATGTTGAATTCTTCTTCTGCCTACAGTAAAAATTAAATAACTCAAGTGGAAATTGATTCCACGGGCTGAAAAAAACAGAATCAAAATGAAACAGCCACACTTTCAGAGCACATTCATAGACTAGGATGATACAATTTATGGCTTCGTATTAGCAAAACATGTCAACCAGCACTCAAGTCAAAGGCAGTAGAAGACATGTTCTGCTTAAATAGAACCTTGCTAACTGAGATACAGCTTATTTTATCAATTAACTGATGCTTATTTCCTTGCAGTATTTATTCCTCAGGCACGAAATTACTATTATATACTGTTAAGCAAAACTCATTTTATCTGAGCTTCAGGTCTGATTTGTTGTTGTAGAATCAGTCTCTTTTCTGGCTACAAGAGATTCCACCTAAAACAAGCTACCCAGCCCTCAGTGTTCACAAACTTAATTACTTTAAGCAATTCTCACACAAGGAAAGGGGCAGTATAGCTATTACTTTTTTATAAAACCTAGCCAGACAGCATGTGAAAACACAAGGCAAATTTTCCTATTTATACCTGAGAATCCAATCTCAACTTCTGACTCCTGTTTGCAGATAATCAGCAATACCTGCTTTTGTACTGATGAAGTATTTGTGTACATCTAAATGTTTAGGGGAGATTAAATATTATTACTAATACATATGCTGAGTCCAATACCAACAAGATATTTCATTATTGCTATAATGCAGATTGTTAAGGTTGTAAGGCACTATTAATCCTTCTTTAGTAAACATCTATATTCTATAACCGGGTTAATATTAAACTCAGCCTCTCGTGGCTTAACTGAACAATTCTGTAAGTAATTCAACTCATGCCTTTAATATGGATTTATATTTTAGTTCCCCAGGATACCTACTAAATCACATCACAGAATTAAGTCTGCATATGGCTACACAGGTTTAGGTACAGTTATGAACCTGCTTAACAAACAAACTTTCACCAACGTAATTCAATCTGTTTAACTTTCATCTTTTGTCATTTTAGTACATGTATGCATGCTTGTGCAAGATTACAAGCATTAATGCTTTTATTTACTACTAACGTTTCTGCCTGACATGCTATGGAAGTCAAGCAAAAATTAAAATTAAGCCTTCCAGTAATAGCTTGTTATGACAAACCTTAGCAGAATTCATAATTATGCAGAGAACTCCCTTAATCCTTAGTGATGTCAAGTTATATATAGGAGTTGTAGGAAAGTGTTTCACTTAATCCAGTCTATTCACATTACCACTCAGCTCTGCCGATTTCTTAAAAAACGAAAAAGTGAACTTGCATATGAATAAATTTATATTTACGAGCCACTAAGAAGATTTTGATCAAAAAATAGCTCCAACTTGCTTTCATTTGTCAAAAGCTAACAAATATCAACTTTATTTGGTAGCATAAGCATAATTTTTTGCTATGTAATAACTAAACGTGAAGTAAGCTGTAGCTTACAAAAGTGTTCTAGGACTGCTCTGACTGCAACTACCAACACAGGATGTTAGACACAGTTTTCCTTTTGCACTTATTGACATTGCACTTCCATTTTTACCTTTGCATCTATTTCTTCAGCCTTTTCATTGGCTTCCTGCTCAATGAAAGCCATCATATGCTTGATCTGTAACAAGAGGGAGAAAATATTTTCTGTTAGAAAGGACTTTGACAAGAGGAAGTACATATATATTCCTCATTTGTACAGTAAGGCCTTCCACATCCATTTACTAATTAATGTAATGTTGTTTTTCAAGGAAATTAAATTGAGCACACAGGTCAAACAGTCAGTTCATCTTAACAGAGATTACAAGAAATTTTTTTCCCCAAATAATTCTATATAATTCTGTTTCACTGTCATTAGAAGAACGCACTTTAGATATGCAACTGTACAAAAAAACCCCACCTAACCCAAAAGTAACTTTATATAAACGTAAGGCTGGGTATTTTCATTCTTCACTAGTGAGAACAACTTCTCTTCCCCCTGGGATTAGTGAAAAAAGAATAAAAATCCTCACACAGTAAAATTAAAGTACTCTGTCTGTTATGACATTTACATGAAACACAGAAGACTAACATAGAATCCCTGCTCTACATCAGGCATAGATGGCATTTGAATGAGCCTGCACCTTCCACACTAGATGACCAGTGAAGCAAAGTGAAGGGCTACTGACCACTCCGGTCAGATCTGTACAACCAGAAGCTCCTTTACACACCTGAGAAATCTTTCTTGAAAAAATGTAATACTTTCTGTAAAGACTTACAAGGTTTTTAAAAAATGCTGCTATACGGTTCAACTCAAAATGATTTTATAAAGCAGCTGCATGTTAGTTTGGAGGAGCTGGCGAAGGAGACAGCAGCAGTAGTTGATCAAGACCACATCAAGTATATCACATACTGCTTTAGAGCTTGGTATGCACTAATACATTCTACTTGAAGAACCTTTCTGAAACCACCTCAAAACACTATAAAGCACAGGCCCAACAGCTTAAAGACAAGGAAAGCAATTATACTCAGCTCTGCTTATTTATCACATGCCTTTCTGTGACCAGGCCTATGTTTAGGTTCACATTTCAGGCAGACTGTAAAGACTCATGTCCAACCAAACTGCAGCTTTGAACAGGTAACAGCTATTTGCAAGGGCAGATGGAGCGCACCATACTTGAGCAGACTATAAAAACCTACTGACTTTTTGCTTGCACTTAGTGATGACACACATTTTGCAGACAAGCTGGTCTGCATAAAGTTGCACAAAAGATTGTATTTATATAATGTCATATTAAAATGAAGTATTTTATAGACATAAGAAAGTGGCAATGTGAAAACTGAGAGATGTGCAGAACAGTACTACTCCCATATAGATGAAAAAACAGAAGTGAACGGACAAGTAGAAGATTTTAAGCATACGCAGTCAGAGAAGCAAACAACAAGAGCTACATCGATATGATATCAAATCAGCAATTTTTCTTTCAATTCCAGTTTGCAACGCTTCTAAGTGCATGTCTACTTACAGGGTCAGTTTCCTACCCTGCTCGCCCGATTAGATGACTGGTTAAACCAAGGTTTAGATCTACCTGCATCTCAGAAAGGACAAGAAAAGCATATAGAAAAAGTAAATTATTTTGCTGAATAGCCTACTGTTGAAGGAGACTAAGAACATTTGTATAGCAGTAGTAACCCTTGCATTACTGAGTCACTTCCTCCAGTTTGGTTTGGTTTCTTCATTTTCAAAAAGTACTTTAAACAGTTCCGGGTGTTCAAGAAACATCCTCTGAACAACAAAGAGGAATAAGATGGAAGCAAGCTAACATGGCATCCACTTCCCCATGTCTGATAAGATTGAACATCATTTTTTCCTTCAAAATCTGTTGTACTAAAATCCCTTTTTGCTTTTCACGGAAATGAAAAGACATCATAAATAAAACTTTCACATCTATAAACAGGATTAGTATTAAAAACATTGATTAATTTTAAAGGAAGTTAATAACTTTAGTAAAGCAGTATTTCCAACAGAAAGGAAGGGAGGGTTTTCCCCATCAGTAGCAGTGTGATTATCTGTTCCATGGAAGTTCTAGATGTTAGACTGGCTCGATGGAACAATCTATTA
The DNA here is from genome assembly GCF_963210335.1 of Falco punctatus. Lineage (NCBI taxonomy): Eukaryota > Metazoa > Chordata > Aves > Falconiformes > Falconidae > Falco > Falco punctatus. Next base: position 23,288,787 of record NC_137585.1, on the reverse strand, counting down.
AACACCTTTAACAGAATCAAGAAAGCAAGTCTATCAATGGCAAAAACTCTTAACGAGAGATGAATTTTAAAGTGAAAATTATTGAAAGTCCCATGGCAAGTAGTTAAGGGTTCAGAGGACCAGCTGGACAGTTGATACTGGATTTATACATATGCAGAACTGTCATGCCATTGGCAGCATTCTCTTTTCCAGTTAACAGGATCACCCTAGGCTCAAACATGTAAAACAATTACAGGAAAGCTGCAGATGTGAAATGATGTTGGCATTACGTGTTTGCTATACCAACAGATCCTGACCTATAACCTTTGAAGTTCAGGTCTGTGGTCGCTGAGCAAGACCACCCCAATGTCAGCTTTCTTTTTATTATCGGAAGAGGCAGAAAAAAACCCCCAAGCTTTGCAGATAAAAGGCAACAGAATGTAATTACAATTCCCCTTTTGGAGAAAGGCAACCTACTTATTTTACTTTCAATGTGATGCTTCCTTGCCAAGAGACTATGTTTACTGAATGAGAAAGTGAGACTCGAAGCACTTACATGCAAAGGACAAAGGGAACTTGGCTGATCTGCTCATCACCTGTAGGAAACTCCACAGACCAGTGCTAACTGGATCTGTGCTGTCTTTAACATGGCACACGATTTTCAGCCCAACTCAAAACAGCTTTCTTAGGCAAGGGCAGTGTTTACTGTCAATAAGGACAAAGTGTCCCGCCTCACCAAGTGTCCACAGACTTCAGGGTTGTAAATTTCCATTGCACGAGAAACCCAGGTTGTGCTACTCTGCTTAGGTCACAGAATTGAAAAATGTATTCAAGGATGCTATATAGCCCACCCAAATGCTAAGTTACAGTCAATGAGATGTAGTATAGTTGTAAGAAAAAACAGAGTAGAAAGTCCTTAGACAGCAACATCTAAAAAGACAGAACTTAGCTAAGGCAACGTATTTATCTGCCTTAAAGTGCAATTAAACACTGCAGACAGCATAAAGGCAACTCGTGATCCCTTTCATTCAAATCTGGATTCATACATCATCAAAATGCCTCAACGAAGTTCCCCAATGGGTGACTGACCAGTCCCTCCAGGCAAAAACATAATTTTCTTCAGGGACTTCTCTTTCTTACTAAGATCCCAGACAAGATCCTTCCCCTTTCACCCCTGCTCTCACCCGAGAGCGCCACTGTGGAGCAGCAGACCCTGTTCGCAACCCAGCCGCAGCTGACAGCAGCCGCTTCTGCTGATGCGGGGCTCGGGGCGGCCACTGCCCCTCCCTCTCCGACTGGCCGTTCACCAGGCAACAGCCCTGCAGCTCGGGCTCACCTGAGCCCCGCACCTAGCACGGCTTCAGGGCAAGGACGCTGCCTGGATGCCGCCCCCTCCGCCCTGCCCTCGGTGCCTCCCTTTCCCACGCTGGCTCCGTCCTGTCAGCTCCCCGCCGGCCGCGCCGGGCCCAGCGCAGTGCGGGGAGGCAGACCCAGCAGCGGCCCCAGCCGCCGCGCTGCCCGCTCCGGGGCCGCAGGCCCGCGTTCGGGCTGGGGCCCGCGGTCCTACCTGCTTCTGGACGTCGGCATCGCTGAGCGCCATGGCGGCGGCGTTGGCGGCGGCGGGACGGGACGGAAGGTAAGGCAGCCGGGGCCGTCGGCGACAGCGAGCGGAATCAAATCCGGTTCGGGTCACAGCCGGCGCTGCTGCCGCTGTGTCACGGCCCCGCCCCGCTGCTCCCCGGGCCAATAGAAACCCGAGCTCCGGCTGGCGTCACCGGGGTGGGTCTGTGCGCGCGGCAGGCTGCCATCTTGTGGCTGGGCCTGGCCGTGTCTCCAGTGCTCGTCGTGACGGACGGGCGGCGGGAGGCCGGGTGCGGCGGGCCGGCGTGCGGCGGGCCCTCGGCGCCTCCCCCCCGGTGGCAGAGGCGGCAGCCGGTTCTCCCGGCGCCGCGCAAGTGGCAAGCCGTGACGGGTACCGGTTTGGACGGTCAGGGCTTAGCCTGAGGGAGCAGGGGTGCTGCCGGCAGGGGCTTTCCTTCGTGTATTGGTGGGAATGCTGTGTTCGGTTTCAAAACCAGCTGAGCTACTGCCAAGAAACGCCGTAATGCGTTTAAGTGGTAGCAGAGGAAAAATAAACACTGAGAAACTTGCTTGTAAGGCCCTAAAGCAGGCTGGTTTTGGCAGTGCTTTGGCCTCCCCATCACGGGGAGCTTCGATATTAAGGTCAGTGTTAGCCATCGATTATATGAAATTGTGAAATGCTATTTATATAATCTCACGGTTCTTCCCAGTTTGGACTGGCAGAGAGAGATGAAACCCATCTTTTTAACCCGCGCCGGAGATGCGGGATGGCGTGAAGGAGTGCAGGGAGAAGCAGGAGGTGGCAGGGAAGAGCCGGCTGGAGGGGGGGGCAGGGCGGCCGGGGTGGCCGCGGGAGGCCTCAGGCCGCGGGCTCTGGGGAAGGCTTGTAGCAGCCGCCTTGCGCTGGTCGTGCTTTTATGATGAACAGCCGAGGTACTAGCATTTCGTTGCAGGAATACGTGGTGGGGCTCTAGAGCATGTTTATTATTATCGATTACCTTCTGCGATGCACTGATTCTTTGGGAGTTCTCATACTGCCTCCATTCGTGACGGCAAAATTTGAAGCAATCCTCATAACCTGTAATACTATTTTATTCCTGTTGGCGGGAAGATTCTGTTTCCATTCTGTAGGTACGTTTACTGGAAAAAACAGAACTGTTCCTTGCAAATCAAGTGTCGGATGTGTTGTCATATCCATGCTCCTCAGCTTCTCTTTTGTCAATTTTTACTGGGCTTTTTTTTTTTTTTCTACGTGAAAAAGCTTTTTACAAAAACATGTAGCTTTATTTCTTTTTTCACATTGTGATTATGTTACAATGCAGGGAATCAATTGTATTTTGGGGTTTGAGAACACTTTACTATTACTTTGGGTGCGATCTAAATAACATTAAAGCAACTGGAAGTATATTCGTTCTTTCCTATGCCCCCCCCAGCCCTACGGGAGGCTTGCTGCGGGGGGCGCTGGCCCAGCTCACTCACACCGGCGATCATGCGAACCGGACGAGGGCCGCGGAAATCAGCCGCCGCCCGTTCTCTTCCTCAAAACCTGCGAGGAAAACGCGAAGGGGTTAACAGGAACCCTGAGGCCGCCGCCGCCGCCTTTTGTGTGTGTGCCCCGGAGCGCGGGAAACCCGCTCAGGCCAGGCCAGGCCAGGCCCGGCCCGCCCCAAGAGAGGGGCTGCCCGCGTCGAGGCCCAGCGGCGGGAGGCACCGGACCGCCGCCTCACGGCCGCTGCCCAGACGGACAGGACCGGCCCCGCCCCCTCCCGCCCCGCCGGCCAGTCACGCGGCGGTAGAGGCGTGCTGCCGGGCCCCGCCCCTCGGCGCGGGCCGTGACGCGCGGCACAAACCGCCGTGACGTGCGGCCCCCGCCACTGTCCCCTCCTCCCCGCCCCTCCATCATGGCGGCGGCGGCGGCGGCAAATTAGGGCAGAGCTCGCACCGCCGTGCGCGCGCGCGCGCCCACCACCCCCGGCGGACCGACCCGGAGCAGCGCCGCTCCTCGCCCGGCCCGCCCGCCCCCTCCGCTCCCTCCTCCTCCCCGCCCCCTCCGCGCCCCGCGGCGCTCGCAGGTGAGGAAAGGGGTGGGAGCGGGCGGGCGATCGAGTTATTTATTTATTTGTTTGTTTACCCCCCCCCCCCCCCCCGCCGGCGCCGGCCGGGAGCTGGGGGGGGGGCGGGCGGGCAGGAGGACAGCGCGGCAGTTGGGCAGCTCGGCGCCTCCTCCTCCTCCTCCCCACCCCCCCCCCGCCGCGCTGACCGGGAGGGGAGGGGAGCTGGGGCCACCGGCGGCTCCCCGCGGGGTCGGTAGCCGGAGAACTTCCCCGCGGGGGCGGGGCGCGGCCGGGCCACGCCCCTCGGCGGCCGTTGCCCCCTCCCGCCCCCGCTGTGCCTGCGGCTGAAGGACGCGTCCCCCGGTCCCGGCGCGTCCCCGGCCGGCGGGCTGTGGGGCGGGCGCCGCCCTAGAGCGGGCCCCGCCGTGTGGGAGAAGGGGCTGCGCCCCCGGCGGGACCTGAAGGGCGGCTAGGAGAGCCGGCGGCTCCCCCGCCGCAGGGGCCGCGGCCTGCCCGCCCGCACCTGCCCCGGTGCGCGTAGGCTGTGGCTCCCGCGCGGACCCCGCCGGCTGACTCATCCCGGCTTTTTGCTCCCTGCTGTTCCTGCCCGGATATAAATATCTCATTCATCGTCGTAGTAACTGAGTATAAGCTACGCTCTTGCAGGCTGCTCGTCTGCCCCGGCTCTGCGTTTGTCTGGCGCTGTGGAAACTTTGAGCGAGTGCCGGCTTCTGCCTCACCTGCCCGGCCTCCCTCGCCTTCGCTTTCCAAACCACGTAGCACCTGGCAAATAAAAAACCGAAGTGAAATTACAGCTTGGTAATGAAAGCTGGGTTTGTCATGATTTAGTGTTGTAAGATGGTTTAAAGCTGAAAGGGACTGAGAACCTTTATGGTAGGTAACTGGTATGGGTTTTATTTTTCTTCCTAGAAGAAAAATCGAACTGTTTGCCTAGAATTCTCACTCACATTTCTCTCTAAGGTCAACTAAAACCTGTGCCCAGATAAACAACTGCCATACTTTCCAGTATTTATATCTATTAAGTGCCACGAGAGGATCAGTAATGGATGCAATATTGATTAATTTCCAGTAAAAATTGACATGTCTGAACTCGGTAGTTCTTAGTTTATTAAAAACAATCTCTTCGTCATACTGTCATATATTGTTGGGAAAGTACCCTGAAGGATTTATCTTCCAACTTGATCTCAATTGAGTGCTTTGGAAAGTCCTACCTGTTACATGAAGTGTTTTCAGAGACAAACTGCTGCAATGTTAAACTAGTCTGCACATGCAGGTCTCATCCAAAATCCCTACACAAGCCACCTGGTAAGGTGCAGAGCGCTTGGATATTTTCCATCTTGTTGATATGGGGTGTGGTTTTATAGACCTGCAACTCCTTGACGTATGGTATGTTTGGATAAAAAGCACTGTATATATGTAAGGCTGTCGATTTGAGTGAGCTGAGAGTGGTTACCTGTTGCCCAGGCTGGTATCGGAAGGATCACCCAAACCTGTGAATGTATCAGTGGAACGCCGCCCAAGAACGGCTTTGACTCTGGTGCTATGGTTTTGTTGCCTTGCTACATCTCTTTGTCCCTGCTTGGGTGAACACTTGCTAACTGAGACTACCCGTGCTTTGATACGGTTCTCCAGCAGCAGGAAGTATTCTGCTACAGCGGCTGTCTAGGATGTTTAAGTTTGTAGTGGGTAAGTGAGGCTTGGTAACCCCAGGCTGTAGGTGGGAACTGCATCCAGCCCTATATTGACTCCATTTTCAAGTGGAATTTAACTGCGGTCACGGTGGTGGTATTATTTGTAAAAAGAAGGCAAACTGTGACTGCGCTGTTGTTTCTGAACCTGTGTTTTTAGTGTGTTAGAAAACGGTAGTGATATTGATCACCTACTGTTTTGTTATAAACATACAGCAAAATACTTTGTAAGGCTGCAGCTTTAAATGCAAAAAGCAAGTCTCACACCTGCAACACTTGAATAGATGTGCAGTAGATTTTAGTGTCAGCTGGTGAACTGTTCTTATGGGCAGCATCATAATGCTGTTGCATTTTGGCTTTTGACCAACGCACAATAAAAGCAGCTTGATGCATGGTAGGATTTTGCAAGTAAGGACTAAAACAGCAGATCCTCATCGCTGGGGGATTGTATTCACAGTATTCGTTGGTAGACTTGCATTGCTCATTGTCTAATGTATTACTCTTCTGTGGATTAGGATGTGACAGATTGCATGAGGAAATGTCAGTCTGACTGGAACTCCTGTTCTCAGGTCAGTTGAGCAGCTCAGCCCACATGAAACAAGTGACAGCAGGGTCGGAGGAGTAACAAGCTGAGTAAAGCTTCAACAAGGCATAGCCTTTTATTCCTCCAAGGGTGCAGGAATTGAGAAAGGTGAAAATTTTTGTAGGGAGTAATTGGTAATAATTCTGATCTCTTTAGCTTTTGAAGAGGCAATATTCTTGCAGTAAACCTGTTATACTAGAAGTAGTAACTCTCTTGCCCTTGCTTTGAGGCTTATATAGTCTGTAAAAAAGCCTTATTTCCTCTGCTCCGTTACATCTCCCATACAAGCCTTTGTCTTATTCTCTTAAACAGTTCCTGGACTCTGCCATTTTGCTCCTGTTAGCGGAACATTCTTCTTCCTTTAATCTGGTCTCTCAAGCTGCATGTCCTTTTTTAATCCCACTCATTCCTGAAAAATGGCCTTTTCTGAGGTATTTACAGTATCTGAGTCAATGTTTCTCTTTCTCTTTTTGTAAACAAAACCAGTCATTCACACTTCAAAATGAGTAATTAAGTGGCTGTGCTGTGGGCTTCTCTCAAAGGAAGACCAGTGATTCTGAAGCACATTTCTAGTCTGACATTCTTTTATATGAAGCTGAAGATACTTCTTCCATTCAAGTTCTTACATCTCCCTTCTCATTTCAGTATAAAACTGCCTCTTAGACTGTATCAACCAATGTGATTCCTTTTTTTTTTTTTTGTCCAAAGCTTTTTTTCTTCATTCTTTTCCCAGGGAAATATTAACCACTATTTAAATAAGCTGTGGTCTGATTCTCTTCTGTCCTGTCCCCCCTTCCCCCTTTTTTTTGTCCTCTCCTTCCTCCAGAGGTGCTGAGCTAAGGATGCTGAAATTTTCGTGAATTAGGCCTCACTGTTGCACATGGATAACTGTGCTCATATGGAGTCTCATGCTTGTTTAGATAAGCTGGTTTTTTTCTTTAATTTTCTGTGTTGATTTGGAATTACATTTTGAAGAATAATCTTTGTTATATATTCAAATCTGAATGTTGTTTCTTCTTTGATCCACACTGTGTGTCTGGATGCCTCTGGACCATCAGTCAGACTGATTCTTTCTGGACAGATCAGTTCAGGTTGTCTGGAAGGGCTCCCATTCATTGTGTAGGCATTGCGAGAAACGTGTTGATTTCAGGACTCTGGATCTCTACTGAACAAACCAGAACTGAAACATGCTGGGGAGCTTTTGCTTTTTGGTGAATAGCATCTTTCACACCTGGTGATGTGAACATGTGATGTGGTGATGGGATATGGGGATCTAGTCTGAAAGGCAGAGCTATTGTTAAAGGAAGTCTTCTGAGTTATTTTTTTTCCAAATCTCCCTGCTTTATGAAAGTCTCGGTTTATAGAAGCAGCTGCAAGGTAACAGTGTATTGTGCAAAAGCTGTGCTTATCTGCTATAATTTCTTACATTTCTGAAGCATGATACGTTGCCTGTAGAGCACTCTGGGACGGAAGAGACAACATAAATGTAGGATTACGACTCCAAGGGAAAAAGGATGAATGTTGACTCTAAAGTTTCAACATTGGTTCCTTCCTATATAAATCACTACTTTGGTTCAAGCCATAGCAAAGACTCAACCAAATCTTTCTGGTAAAGGATTTCAGGCATTTTGAAATACATAGCAAAGGACATGGCTTCCAGAGTATAGTCTTCAGGAAAGAGTCCTCTTCTGTTTTCAATACTGAATGAGTTTCACAAACTAGAGCTGCTAAAGACTAAAGAAGGAACATTTAGCCAATTTTACACCAACTCTTTCCCTTTTGCAGCTTTTAGTTTGCTGGCTAAATTTTTCTTTGCCAAGCTACCTACTCACACAGTAACCATGCCCCAGCACAGTTAACAGTTGTGTTTATCCTCAGGAGCCAATGTACAATTGCTATTAATCTTTCCTTTCCAGGGAGGAGGGGGATTAGAAGTTAGCCCAGACATCTTGCATAGCTAGACAGGTCAATGCTTTTTGTTTACTTGCTCCATTTATTATTTTTAATCTTGAGGCTTTGTTTGCAGATTGTGCTTTGATTTGGGAACCTAGTTCTCTCTTTCAGTCTCAAGGGGTTTCCAGTGTAATTAGGAACCCTCTTGAGATGTTCCAGCTTCTGTTCCCTGTATATAACATTTTTCTCATACTAACTCCTTTAAACTTGGTTTAAATTTTTCTTCTAGATGCAACTGCAGTCTCACGCTATTAAATTGTCTAGCCCCCTCAGCAGCTCTTCTTTAGCATGAACTTTTTTGCATGCCTTTCATTTAGATATCCATTGTGATGGATAAGAATGGGCTACTGTTTGTTTGGGAATGACTCCCTGAAGTGACGGAGAACCTAATTTGGAGAGTTCATTTTAAAGCTCTAAATATTATCATTTGATTCATCAGGTTGATAGCATATTGGAAGTAGTTATCCAGACTGTTCCTATTGTAAAGAGCTAAAACATGTTGATTAGTCTGATACTTCCTTTCAATCTGTTGTATGGTTTTTCCCCCACTTCCATGTTGTTTTCTGAGATATTTTTTTTTAACCTTGTCCTTTATGGCTGTTTTTGATTTCTCTCTACCTTAGTTTTTGCCTGCTGTTCTTATTTGGATGTTTGAAGAAGGTGACAAAACAATTAGAGTAAACCAGAGAAGTTTTTTGGCCAGATGTTGCTGTTAGGTGTGGATTTCTGGTTTATAAGTATTAATGCCTGGGTGAGAAATCCAGGACAAGCAACCATCTGTTCTTCCGATCCCTACAATGAATGTGGAACTTCCTCTGTTGACCATATGTTTTCCATTGCTTTTGGAGCAGTAAAATGAATTAGAGGCAATTGTGGTCATTTTTTTTGCCTTAAAATTTTTAAGCATCATAATAGTGAATCTGAGAAAGCAGAGACTCAGAAAATACTAATTGGAGGCTTAGGGGAATAGAGAGTCCTCAGAACCTGTCTTTTTACCTCAAATTGTAGTTAACTAAGTCTTCAGAATCCCTCAAAACCTCAAAAAAACATGTGAATACATTTGCATTTTTGTGTTTGGTGGAGTTGGGAGGCATGAAGTGGTAGACACGTGGTGAGGAACTGTTCAATTTGCTTTAATGTGAGAGCACATATGCCAGGCAGGAGTGAGAAATGCCACTGCTGGCAGCAGGCAGGCAGGGTGCTGGGGGGGGGGGGGCAGTTGGTTTTAGTGTCCACAGTTCTTATTAAAATAAGAATGCATATGATATCAGGGAAAAAACCTGGGTATTACTTCACGATTGTTACATAATTCCTTGTTATGTATGAGTTCATGACCTATTGCAGCCTTATAAAAAACCAAACAAAACACTCAATTCTTTCCTTACAGTCTTCCTCAGTTACCCAGAGAAAACCCTACGTGCCCCGTAAGAGCACTGCCGCATTGCAAGCCAACCCGATGGCGTCCTCTACTGCTGTGCCTGTAGGATTTCACTATGAAACAAAATATGTAGTTCTTAGCTACCTGGGACTTTTATCACAAGAGAAGCCACAAGAGCATCCTCCTCCTTCTACTCAAGGTAATATTTGCATATTCATCTGTACCTATTACATATGCAGCTGTATTTGCAAGTAGTTGTTCAGCTGTTTGTGCATGGATGCAGAACATTAGCCTGATGTTTAGTGTAATATATCTCTTAATATTTTAAAATAATGGGAAGAGATGGTGATGGAAACAAAGCTGTTTGTATTTAGATTACTTCTTTAATTGGTGTTTATGTAGCAAGTAAAAGTGGTTTTAGTAGCTGTCTCGAGGTTAAGAGAGGTGGATATTTATTATCTTTGTTGAGCCGTCTTGAGAACTGGAGCTCATGCTTGCTTTCTTTTGGAGGCCAGTGGAAGTAAGCAGGGGTGTGTTGGTGGTGTTTACCAATGTAAACTCCAAGTGATGATACCCAGCTAAGCAGTCTCATGTGCTAAATAGTTTTGCCCAATTATGTTAACACTTCTGTTATTGTCAGTCAGTGGTAGTGCAGAGATGTAATGCTTAACCTGACCTATGCTGCATCTATTTATTTATTTATTTTTAAGAAATCAAGGACTTCATGGAGTCAGATAAGAGTCAAATGTGTCTTCCAGAAGAGGTTTATACATACGGGAGGCTAAAGAAATAAATAGGAGACAGAATAAAAGAAGTTTGATAGATCATGTTTCACATAAACCTAGATAGTAAAAACTTCCCTTATTTTGTGGTGGCAAGCATTTAAATAATGTTGTTTGTCAAGATTGTTTGGGTGGCTTGTCACTTGTTAACAATATTTCAGTCACTACTAGTTCCTGTGATTCAGAACTTACTGTGATGAAAGGCATATTGAAAAACCCCCAAAGGCAGTCTTCAGAATCTTTTTTTGTTAAAGAAGCTTTTAAGCATGCATACTCTCTCATTTACTGAACTTACCTGTCACAATGTAAGAAATTCCTGAAAAGAAAAGAGAAGATAGCATCAAAGTTATGACAGAAATGATTTTATCAGTTTGACGCTAAAGCATATAGCATATGCTGGTTATATTATGTATCGTTTAAAAAATAAATCTTAGTATATTTAAGGTATGTCTATTACTTTGACTGCATCTGTGGTCTATAAAAGGAGGGGCAAGATGGTGCTTCATAAAACTTCTTGTTGGAAAACGTACTTATTTTGGCAATAAAGTCTCATTCTGAATATCCCATCAGGGGTAACTGGGCTATAACTGGAAATGTATTGAGTACATATAAAACTACAATGTGGAAGAGTCTGCTTTGTTCTCTAAATGCAAGATTCAGGAAGGAAACTGTTTGTCTTAAAGTTTTTCTTTTTAATAATTTGGCTGTAGTACCTTTGAAATCCTTGCAAATTGAGGGGCACCTTTCAACTGATTCTTATTACTGAAACCTCCAAGACACATTTGAATTAAAGAGCAATATTAAAACTTTATAAAGAGGAAGTTACAAATACTTAAATAAAATTTTTGTTGTCAGTTAAGAAGACCTTTATGCTCCTGAGTCAAGGTAACCATTGGGTCTACTTTTCAGATATGTTAGCTTGTGTGATAGCAGGCTGTAGTTGGATTTGCTATTAAAATACTGTAAAGCATTGATACTTCCAAATCTATTCTCTCATTCTTGTTGCTCTAAGAAACTTCTAAACAGGAAATTCTCCAACATTTTCCCCACCCTCACTCCCCAGATCAGAGAGTGGCCAGAACTTCTCCTCTTCTGGTCATCTTTCACTGTGATTAGATCTCAGTATTTTTACTGTTTTCTGATCAAAGCCTCTGGGTAAAATAATTTCCCCTTACTTTTAATCTGCCTTGTTGTTTCTCACTGTTTTGTAGTGCCTTGGCTGTTACTGGACTAAGTGCACACACTTCATCCTTCTGCTTCAGGATTTGTTTCATTCTTTCCTAATTTACTTTTCCTGGTGCTTGTCTGCTTTCCATGCTTCCGACAGCTTTCATTTGTCTGACAGTTACTTTTAAAAATCCTTTCTCCCACTTCTTCTCTGACTACTTGTAATTGAACAGTTGTTTCAGCTGTACTGCCAGGGTATGTGTGGTAACAGCTGTACGTTTATTTTGAAGTACTGTATATGTTGTCTTTGAATACGAAGCAGTTTACATATACAGTCTCTATCTCCTTGTTGTCTGGCACATGGCTGGTGCTTACCTGGGGAGAGCTGTACCAAAGCACTCTGCTCTATATACTCTATTTTCTCCCCTAGGGAGAGAGCGAGAAGAAGAAGCAGCAGCCCATAATAGATATTACCTGCACTGCCTAATGTGCTGTTGGGAGGTAGCTGGGTATTACAGTAACAAGCATGGTCTGAGAAGCCTGGTTAGAACAAAAGAGATGTGAAAGCCAGTAAATGAAAATTAATAGCTGTTGCGTAGAATACCATCACGAGGAGGAAACTTCTGGGTTTTGGTAATGAAGACATATGAGGGATAGTTGCAGTATGACATTACATTGTGCTCGACAGTGTGTTTTTCAAGTGCTGTCATCAGCCGTTGATACGATATCTTGACTGATCCCAAATTCCCTTCGTTGGTGATTTTTGTGGTACTTTAACACCATGGTCAGTAGTTTTTCTACTGTGGCTGAACACTCTTGATTTATGAATTGAGAGGGTTAATGATACAAAGTACCTGTCATTTAATCTTATTTTGCTTTAGTTTGGTTATTGTGCTGACAGACCTTTCATGTGAAACAATTTTAACAGTGATTGTGGCTATTGCCGGTTTCTATTTTAGTTGGAGGACACTTCTGTTTTATGTGTTACATTCATATGAGGTATTGGCTCTGGTATGTGTTACTTACCCTGCACATGTTTTTCTTAGATCCAAATAAGTCCTTATTCTTTGTCTGATATCTGTGTGGTATTACAATGTAAGAGGTGTATCCAGAAAAGCTAGTTTTAGATTGCCCTTGTGAAGTTAACTTTTTGTCACCTTCAGTGTTGGAGAGTGAGGGCCAGACTCCTCTAGAGGGTGGTTCAGAGCAGGGTCCTAATGACAGCCACTTTGTGTCACCTGCTGGTGGATCTTTCTCTCATTGCATGTGTACAGAACATGTGGAAATATGCTGGCGGACCTTTCTCTCACTGCATGTGTACAGAACATGGGGAAATAAGGCACCCTAGGCGTAGTTAGTGTTTCTGTACCTCCCTTCAGTCTCTTTCTACAGCAGTCTCCCAGATTTCAGTGAAGTTTCACACTCCAACTACAGAATGTATCTCATGGGTCAAAAAACAACCAAAAAAGTGATCTTTCCCAACAGGAGTGGTAGTATTTTATCTCTGGTAGAACTGGTAGGAGAAATTGAATGTTTTTGTCCATTCCCTTCCCTTTCCTCCTATGGTCATCTTCCACAAACCTCTGCTTTCCTGCATTTCATACTAGGGTTCTTTTTCTAATATATGTCTTTTTGTTCCAAAAACTCAGGTAAGAGGAAATCTTTAAGGCACTTGTTAGATTTCAAGTTAAAACTTTTTGGTTTTTTTGCAGGCTTAATATGCTTCATGAGAATGATGGTTTTTGGAGGGATTTTATTAAGTGAAAGCTCAGGCAAATTGCATAGAAAATTACCTTGCTGTATTTCCTTTTGGATTTCTTGGTTGGTATTGATTTTGTTGCAAGAAAGATGGCTTCAATTACAAGAGCTAAAACCACTTCTAGCTTCAAGCAAAGAAGGCTGACCTAAGTCAACGTCTGATTACTACTTTGAAATGTCTATTTAGATGCCTTCTTTTCAGTGCAGGTACTGAAGAGACAACCATTTGCAGTATTGCAGGTTCTTGAAGAACTTCAAAACAGTTTTATTGGACAAACCAATCTTTTAACATTACAGCTCTATAGCATTCTGTAGTGCATTTCAGTGCCTCCAGGGGCAAATCCAGCAAACTGAACTGGACAATAGTTTGAGACATTATTCCTATTACAGTTTTGGCAGAATAGTGATTCTACATAGCACTCACTCCAGTGTATATGAAGCAAAGTCTGTTAGCAGTAATTTTTTTTTATTATTTTGTGGTAGGTTTTCAGGTAGGTGAATATTACAAATTGCTCAGAAAAATCTGATAAAACACAAGTAAGATCATCTGTGTAAGTTCATGTGGCTTGAGGCAACAGATGAGTTCAGTTACCTAAAATGTGTAGAAGCTCTCTTATCTGCTCATTAGACTGTGGAGAGATGCTTTAGTATTTTTTCAGAAGTCTTGTAGTATCTGTAACTACTGGTCATACACAGAAAATAAATACGAAATACTGGAAAACTTTACATTCTCCCCACAGAAGTTCGCTATTATAGAAACTTCCAGTCTGCAGCAGTTGTTAGTACTACTTTTTAGGTAAGTCAGAGTACTTTGGTTTGTGATTCAACATATTTGTATTACAAATGCTTCTTTGTATTTCATCAAGGAGTAAATTTCAGTATATTTCTACTTTTTAATCTTCTTCCCCATGGTTTGACCCCATCCCATGAGCCTGTGGCTGTAATGAAGGTTGTGAAGGAAAGTAGTTTTTCTGTGTTTTCCTTGACAGAATGAGAAATCTTAAATAATCCCTTAGCTCACATAGTATCTGGAAGATTTATAATCAATGCCACTACTGCAAGGTGGCATAGATTACTCAAGAGGTGAACAAGGTTTTGACAGTTTTACAGTTTCCCTGAGGTGCATGCTATCCACGGTATGTAATCCAATTACTGCGCACAGTGTTCTTTTGACCATTTATTATCGGTTTTGGAGTTACTATATAAAGTGCTGTATATAGTCGGTGATCAAGGCATTTCAGTGGTTTCCCACACACATTTCTTACAGCTGAGCAGTGTTGAATTGGGTTACTGGGAGAAATGTTTTACGTTTGTTCACTTGTTTTGGTTAGAAGTAAACTCTTATGTCTCAGGAAATACATGTACAGATAGGCAGAGGTGGTCAGGTTTCATGCATTCTGGGTGAGCTCAAGGATCCTTAAGGGCCATCCCAAATGTAACAGTAGTACCTTGTTTTCATGGTTTTGACAGTCATGGTTTGGATAGCTGCCACTGCAAGATTTTGTCATCAGGTGACATTTGGACTGGTTGTTGCAGGATATTTTGGTTTTCTTCATACTCTATCCCTGGATCTTCACTTACGCTTCATAGTACCTACTGTTGGTCTGTAGGAAATGAAGGAGTTTTTGAGGCTGTTTTAGCTTAGATGAATAACTCGTTCCTGAGAAACTTTCCTCTTAGGGCGGAATGTACTTCCTTTGGCTGAAAAGTCACAGGCTGAAAAGGTACTTGCTGTAGGTCAGACCAATCCAGTTTGTGCTAATGAGGGAGCTATTTCCTGAACTGAGACAAGGATAGGGAGTTTTTGGGATGTGACTTGGAGAAGTAGGAGGTGGTGCCTCCAGGAATGTTAATTCCCACTTAATTAAGCCTCCTTTCTGCCCCGCTCCCCCCCCAAAAAAAAAAAAACTAAATTAAAAAATTGGCTGCTGGTTGGCAAAGTTTTGTCTCTTTTTGGTTATCAATATTTGGGACTATTTTAGTTTCTTTTAAGCTGAGCCTTCTTATGGTTTATAAAGAGCTACTTTTAAAAATTCCTTAGATCAAGGGCTGCATCTGTGTATGGCAGTATGTGTTCTGGAGTTTGCTGGGGTAATGGATATACTTTTCATTAAAGGAAATGAATACATTTGTAAAGAGATTTTATATATATTTGTCACTATTCAGTGTTTACAGAAATTTTAGGTGTTACTGTTTTAAAAAGTCTGAGATGTTAAAGAAATACTAGAATCATGTTGAAAGTACATTTTTAAGTCAATGTTGGCTATACAGAAGTTAATATAGAGACCTAGGAGAACTTGAAAACAGATATTGACAAATAAAGATTGTAAGCATGAAAGAAAAATAAATCAGGAGCAATCTGTAACATCAGTGGCTTTCTTTTTCATTCACCCTGCATTCACTTGAACTAAAAAAATGTAACACCTTTTCAGTTGGTGCTAGTAGTTGTTGTCTCTTGTTAGCCTTAGTTTGACACAATGTAGAATCAGATGTGCAGGCTCTCTAGCTCTGGTGAATGACTTCCCATCCCTCCTCCTCCTGGGATCAAACCTGGGGAACAGGTTAGTCTTGTATTGCTGCTAAACTTCTGAAATAGCTTTATTGGTGGAGTTTTACTGAAGTATTACCTTTATCTAGTAGTCATAGCACTATCTGATTGTCAGTGATGTGGTGCTTGATGGACTTTCAGAATACATTTTCTTTTAAATACCTGAAAAATAAATCTTAACAAGAACATGCTTGTGCAAAAGGGAACATTTATTACATAAATAGAAAGTAGAAAGCACTAACTTCTTCCTGTAGGACTGTGTAATTGAGGTTTCTTGTGTCTTTGGGTTAGGAAGAGGCCTTTCAGAGCCAGTTTAGCAAAAGCCCGTATTAGGCAAACACATTTTTTCAGCATAGGAGAGCATTCAGTGTTTATGGGCCTTACAAGTACCGTTTCTGGTGTGACCATTTGCATTATTAAACAATGAAAATGTTCTCATCTACTAGAAGCTATTTTACTGTTTTATTCTACCTATTTGCAAATTGACCTGGAAGCTGTCTAAAAGAGAAAAAGATAACGCTTGCTTAGGACCTTTGGAATATGCTGTTCTCCAGCACTGTGTGTGATTTTGTTGGTAGTGGTCAACATACAATTGTAGATGCAAAAAATTGAAGTCCGTTGGTAACTGGGGGAATGAACAGTGCCAAGTCACTGGTCTGGGAGGGTTAGGTTTTTGATGTTTTGGCAGGGCTGAATAGTCAGGTGCTATTGGAATCAGCAGCTGCTGCAAAGTTGTGGGTGTTACGAGATGGAAACCATTGACTGCAGCACTGATTATCTAAACAGCTCTTTTGTACGCTGGCAGCAGTGGAATTTCTCTTCCTTCCGTTTTCTGGGTGACTTGTTATCAAGTATGACAGCTTGTCATGTGTGATCATCATCACATTAGTCCCGTGAGAATGGATGCTATTCTAAATAACCTCATCCCTTCCATATAGAGGGTGAAGCACAGGTTAAAATAAAGAGTTGGTACTTGCATATACTTGTTGTACTTGACTGTGAAGCAGTGGTTCAGTAGTTCAAAGAGGCAACTTAAAGGGACTGACAAGGCATTAGTGAATATTCATTAACCAGAAGGAGGAACAGTTTGCTCCTCTGGAATTTGTTGTTTAGCGTGGCAAAAAGAGACTGTTTGAGAAGGAATTGAAGAAGCTAAATAAAGTTATTTTGAACATAGTGATGATGTTCTAGTAACTGTGTGGTTAAGTAAAATGGAATTAAAGTGATGATCTGTTGTTCCTTTAAACTGTTCACATAAATAAATGTAAACATTTTACACTTGTGCATTGCTTTAGAAAGATTTTGTCTCACAGTTATCTATTGAGCACTCAATTTTTAAGCATTAGCACACATGCAGTGGGTTGATTCTGGGGATTTTTAACTTACTTTTCAATTGTAGGAGACTGCACACTTACTGTCTATAGTGGTTTTTTAAATACAGAAAATGCAGTGTACTTTTCCTACACATCTGTGTGTGTTAGCTGGTATTGTTACTTTCATGTTTTCCACACACTCTGATAGGAAAACTAGTGTTACTATGTGTCCGTTATGATGAAAGGGGAAGGTAATAAAACACATAAAGTGAGTTCAAGCAGATACAAATCGAAATGAACTGAAGAAAATAGGCAGTCATTCATAAGACCACCAAATTATGATTTACTGTCTTTAAAACAGCAATGAAGAAAGACATGCCAGAAGGCTGCGCTGGGTGTTGCAGGACTTATCTGAAGATTTGGATGTGAAATACAAGTGATGAGGAAGAAATGAAGTCAGATGATAGCAACATTATAGATACAATTCCTGCCACTTTTTCTTTCTTTAATTGAGTAAAGGATGTCTGTAGGGTGGAATGATGCCTAGATGCCCAGGCAGAGCTGTAGGCAGTTGGTGTAGGTACAGTAAGGGTGAGATAGGTTGGAGAGTCATCAGTATTTGGGTGCATGAGAAGGGAACAGTGGACATGGGCACCATAAACAGAAGGATGGCCAGGAGGTGGTGTTTAAATCTTGGGCCCATGAGAACATGAAGTCCCAAAAAAGAATTCTAAAGAATATTCAGAAGTAAGACAGCTAAGAAGATGTGTTTTGGGTAACCTAGTCGATGATACTGTTGAAAGTAGCGAGGTGCAGGCTAATGAGGACTGGTAATTGACCTAAAACTTAGGGAAGGAAATGTCTGGAAGGGAGTTTGGGGGGCAGTTTTGTTTATTTATTTATTTATTCCAGGAGTGAGTTGATAGAAAAATCAGTTTTATATTCTTGTGCATATAACAGAGATCCATTTCATCTCTAAGCAGGACATTTTAAGGAGTTGAAAGGAAGAAAAAAATTTCAGTGGTAGGCTGTTGATTCAGTGATGTTTGGTGAAAATAAAACAACAGTTAATGGAACAGATTTTGTAGTGTGCTTTAAGAATGGGATTTGAAGACATGCTTGAAAGCTGATGGAAGAAATAAGAGATGAGCAAACCCACAGAAAAAAATCAGCTAAACAGCAGGAGTTTTGAGCTGAACTCTGTCCCAGACATCTAATCTTTCCATTAGTACCCATCCCATAGAACACTTCCTTGAGTAGTTATCTTGCCATAAGGCCTTATAATGGAAAACTTGACACTCAGCAAATTCCTTAAAGATTCAAATGCTTTAAATACCTTGGCTTGGTTGGAAACAGTTTTGTGTCTGTTTTGCTACAGCCTAATAATTAAGATGAATGAGAGTCAATGTAATCCTGAATGATACAGCTGAAACAATTTACTACCAAATACTTAGGGTCAGCACACAGAATAGGTATTTGTGATCCCAAACCAGGACATGTGTACTTCTGGGGATAGGCAGCCATTTCAGATTCCTAAATGACTTGATTAGGAGGTGAGAATTGACAACTGTCTGACAATTGTGGGATCCTTTGCCTCTATTGTTACTTGTGAACTCAGTCTTAAATTATTTCATTCTGGCCTTTAGACTCCTCATGAACAGCGAAATGATGCACAGCTAATAGATTTTGGGACCCTTTATTGATATTGCATAGTTGTTCTGAGTATTCTTGTAGATTTTGCAGGCATCAATACCAATTTTATATTTTGCTACTAAAAATCAAGATTATGCCTATGCCTGCTTTGTTTTGGTGTAGTTTGATAATGAGTGTATTAGTTTTGATGACCGCTTGTTTATATGCCTTGGTTTGATTTTGGTCATAAATCTAAGCCACATTTGTTATGTATTTTATTTTTAAAGCATGTTTATATTTAAAACACCTGTTCTACCTTGAATAGGCCTGTAGTTTTATGTGTTTCTGGGCTCATATAATAAAACTTTTGTAGTAAGTACCCTTCAGGGATAATACTTTTTATGTTGCTGTCTGAAATAGAACTTTCATCTTGAATTCCTCTACAGTTAATATTTCAATATTTTGTTCCATTATCCTATATCCTTATTTGAAATATTACAGTTGAATAATTTCTCTGGTTTCTTTTAGGGACTCAACAACAGCTTATGGCACAACATGCTTTGGAGAAAGAGACTTTGGAGAAGATTAAAATAGAAATCGAGGAGGAGCTCAAACGTCTTGATGAAGAAATCTTGGAAGGTGCTCTTCTAATTTTCCCATTTCAATTGATAATCTGTGTGTGCTGTAATGGTGGTTAATTTGTAACAAGTACTCTAGTTAAAGAGATTTTTGGACACATTGAATCTCTTTACATCCCCCTCAAGCTATCTACACATTGTCACATGAAGTTGAATAGTTAAACTTTACCGTTTGGAGTTGGAGAGTCTTGCCAAAGCAAACAATTGAATGACATTTAATGGGCTATTATAAGTAATGAAATGTAAGCAGCCCTTAGCTGTTCCAGTTGATGAGAGAAGTGAAATCATTCCTTAGCACCTAACATTCAGAGGAGTGTGGATTTAAACCGTTGTATTTCTCATTCCACCAGGTTTATTTTTTGTGACATGCTTTGACCTGTAGATGTAGCTTTTATATGACTCCCAGCAAGGATGATTTGAAAACAATCTTTGCTTTGCATGTGTGTTGAAAATTGGAAACCTGAAGTAGAAAGGCTCTAGATCTGTTTACATTCATCCATATAGACCTTTCTTAGAATTTTTAAACTGAGAAGGAAAAAGTTATATGAACAACATATTATTTTAGAAAATGATACTTCAGTACTGCTGCAGATATGTCCATGCGTGGGCAAATTTTACCATGGAAAAGGCTGTCTTGCTGCTTCATCAGGGTTGATATCAGCTTAAAGTTGAGAATAGTTACACATTCAGCTATCTTATTGGTTAGGATGCAGTTGTGAAATAAGAGTTGGAGGGGTAATGTAGCTCAAAGTCATCTATGGCTTGTATCACTTCCAGAATATATTTGGACTGTACTTGTTTTACTAGAATTTGTTCATAGCATGCTGTGACTATAGAGCTGTGATTTCTTCGTCCCTCATGTAAGCTGTGTTAACTGGTGGGATAAGAAATCTGAGACTGTTGATGTTATATACTGTTTTATTTTGTATACTTTCTTCTGTCAGCATTTACCACTACAGGATTTGACTGTCACACTTCCCCAGTGTTCAGTCCCGCCAATCCAGAGAGCTCAATAGAAGACTGCCTGGCTCATTTGGGAGAAAAGGTGGCCCAGGAATTGAAAGAACATCTTCACAAAGCACTGCAGAGCTTGCTTAGCAAGTGAGTTTCTATTTGCTTTTTCAAAGGGAAGGTGTTTCCTTTGGCATTGTGACTGGTGCTGAAATGCTAAAGATGGGACTGTTTTGTATTGCATTTCTTTTTTTTACAGCATTCTGTTATCTGGCTGGTTTTGTTGTTTTGTGTTGTAATGTGTGAAAACTTCTTTGTGGTATTTGTTCTTTGCAGTCCTGTAAGTTCTAAAATTTTTCTAAGTGTTTATCATTGAATTTCTGAGACAAATTCAAGTAGTTTGAGTTGCTGGTGAAACTGGCAGCTGCTGGTTGCCATTGCCAATTTAATGCATGCTGGGCTGTAGTCAGATTAACTTCTTCTACCTTAGAGTTAAGAGTGAAGCTGAAGGTTTGTAGACTGGCTCAAGGTGAGTGGGAGAGATTCACTGAAAGGATGGTAGTTAGATGTTTTATGACCACCATTCAGTTACACATCTGAAGCAAAGGTAGGCCCCAGGGCTAACCTTGGTGCCTTAAGAGCTGTCTTGCCAGGTTAAGCTTACTGTTTAAATACCACATTGTACTCTGCATGCTAGTATCTTGATTAATGTCTTTTGCGAATTGGTAAAATTGTTGTGGTTGCTTGGTTTTCTATTATAAATTACTAGCCTGATTTTAATAGATCCATATGAATTACTGCTGGCTCTTCTGAGTGACCTCCGAAATACATTTTTAGAGAGATGGGATTGGAAGGTGCTACTTTAGGGACATAAATGCAGTTGTGAAGGCAGCATTAGCAAATAGCTATCTGAGTCTGTGTTTTGTGGATTGGTTTTAATAATATGGCTCAAAAGAAGCTGAGAATCTCTAGTGCTGCTCCTCTAAGCTTTGCATAGCTGTTAATGAAGTGTTTAAACAAGGGACGGAAAGCCTAGATATCAGTGCCTAGTGTAAATTTTCTGATGCATGGAGCTTAAGCCTTCCATACAAGGATTGGAGGCATCTCGTGCTCTTTATGGCAGGCTTCTGGAAGATTACAAATTTGGAAGTCATTCCATCTGAATATCAGGAAACGCATTTTTACTGTGAGGGTCACTGAGCACTGGCACAGTTCGTCCAGAAGGGTTGTGGAGTCTCCATCCCTGGTGATACTCAAAAGCCGTCTGGGCATGGTCCTGGGCAGCCTGCTGTAGGAGGCCCTGCTTGAGCAGGGAGGTTGGACAGGATGTTCTCCAGCAGTGCCTTCCAATGTCCACCGTTCTGTGATTCCTTAACTAGCCCATCTATTCCTTAACTAGCTCTCTAGTCAACAGCTAAGGGCTGAATTTTTATGACCAATATGATTTAAAACTGACTGTTCAGAGTCAGATAGGACGGGACTTTGGGCAGCCTGATGTAGTGAAAGATAGTTCCTGCCCATGATCTTTAAAGGTCCCTTCTAACCTAAACTGTCCTATGATTTTATGACTCTGACCTGGATTTCACAGCAAAGGTGCCATGTAATATCTGACTAGACAGATAATTGTCTCTTTTTCCATGAGTCACTGAAGGGAAAAGTACACTCTGTCAACTTACTGTTTAACTTTCAGAAACTAATATATATACTGTCTGCTTCTATAGGGTCAAAAAGTAAGTTCAGTACAGTGTAAACTAACAATTATTTACCCACAGAAAGAGTATGTGGGGCACAAGTTCCTCCTTAAGTGGCAAAAGATATGCTGGTGTGTTCCTCCAGAAATGGCAGAAGCTTATCTGCCTTTACAAGCCAGGCATTTGTCCCATGTGACCTTAAAAACTTGCACTTAGTGTCTTCTGAAGAGCTAAACTTTTGATAAATACCTCACTACACTGAAAAAACAGACTGGCAACAAGTTGGAAAATTATCAGTAAGCCTTGCAATCCATCCTTTGTGTCTAAAATGGTAAATTGAAATAACAGCATTTTTAGTTTGAATGTTTTAAAGGTTGTAGATAATTGGTTGACTGTCTGACTTTGAGGGGTCATAACTGGTGCACTCTAGGTTGATTCTTTTTGGAAAGTTCCTGAGATCAGGTCTTAGAAAATTAAGTGGTTCTAGCTTGTTAGTAGCCTGATGTTCTAGGCTTCTTGTGCTTTCTATGGGAAAATATTTGCATTCTAAGTATTTTTTTAGATTTATGTATATGCATCTAAGTACATACATACTAAGTCTGAAATGCCTGTGAAAATGTGTTGACACACGTGCCTTTTTATAAGGCAAACTAGAGCTACTGTTTAATCTCTTGATAATATCCTTCCTGCAGCTGTTGCTCTTCTCATCCCACTGATTCATTTGGATTTGCATTTTAAAGGAACTGATGTACCAAAGAAGTTAAGAGAATGCACTTAAAATGACAAACCCAAATTATGTTTTTCCCAGTGTGCTTGAACTCTGTTCTTTTACCCGTTTGCTACAGTAGTGCCATTTGATTCAATACTTATTTATTCTGCTTATATTTTTCTGTCCTCTTGTATGCCTATAAACAAGTATGTTATGGTACTGTAGGCTGTTAGATCATGACAGGTTCTTGGATAAGAGGTCTTCTGTCCAGTACTAGTTACCACATTTCCCTTAAACTAAAGTCTGAACTTGCCTTTTGTCATGGTCTGGCTCAGGACAACTGCTTTTGAAGCAGTACATCTTCTGGTGTCACTTGGCAAAAAGTATTTGTTTTTACTGACCCTTAAGATACTATACAATCTTGGAGGAAAGAGAGGAATTTCATCATCCTAATTCAGAGAAACAGAGATGTGATAAATCTAAAATAGAGGTATCTACTGAAATATGAAGAGGGGTTTTGATCAAAAGTGCTCTTTTTGCAAATAAAGGCTTTAACTCATAATGTTGATGTGGTCAAGCAGTCAGTGTTGGTTCACAGACTATATTATATTTATAAAAATTTTACTCTGTATCGGCCTCTATCTCAAATATTAATTTCTTAGTGGAATTGTCTATCTTTAAAATCTTAGCAAGAGCTTAGAAATTCTGGTATCTTATCAGAGAACCTACTTATCTAATGTCCTTTAAGTTGTGGAGATCGAATTATGAAATTAACTTACCCAATTATATCAAATTACGTAACTGGGAGGAGGTGATGCCTTCCTGACCCTGTCTGGTGCTGGTGTTTTATGTTCTGAAATGCGAGACTTGTTAGCTCTTGAAAACTATTTGCTGTAATACATGTGAAAGTATTTTGTTCTCTGAAAACTGAGAATTTTATTTTATTCTTGTTCTTCTGTTTCCTTTTATAACTTTCAGTGTTGATTTAACTTCTGCAGGCCAGTGACATATCAAGAATATCGAGAGCGTACACAAGAGACAGCCGCTCATGCCAGCGGATGGAACAAGGTACCAAATAAGTGATTTTCACTTTGATATCTCTCACATCTATTTGATGTCTGTAATGTTTTTACTAGGTACAGTTATGCTTCACAAATGACAAAGAATAAGAACGCTCTTGGTTTTGTTACAAAATAACTTTCACTTGCAGAATGGTAGATGTGGACATAATATGTGGTTTGTAGATAATTAACCAGAAGTTATCTAATGGAAGTATTATGTCAATTTTCCTTTTTTACAGTAAAATGAAAAGTTAAGAGGTTTTGTTTGACATAATTTTAAAAAAATAATCATTAAACATTTCTAAATTATCAAGAGAGATTTATTTCTAACAGTTTTGTAAAGAAATCAGAGATGGATGTTTCCATTATATTTCTCTAGTGTTTCTTTGTTCTCTCTCAGGTTCAAAATACATGTTAAAAAAAAAAGTACTAAACATGGTGAAAATAAAAATTGATAGTATCTTCACAATATTTAAACTGTTCAGAAAACATAAGGATGGTGTGCCTACCTGGTTTCAGTAATAGTTATCTCAAATGAACTGAAGCTTGTTTTTAAAACTATATGCAAGTCTGTAAATGAACTATCTTATAATAGTTTTAATGTAGAATGAGTAGAATTACTGTTCCGAGATTAATCTTTCATTAGTGATTCAAAGTCATTTAATTAATCAATTAAGATTAAGTCATCTTAATCATTCTCTGATGGGTTCAGTGGGGATCAGGAAAAGAATGAAAGAATTAAGTAACTGCAAATTTACATCACAAGTTGAGTGTTAAAATTTAGTCTTAAATTTAAAATAGAACAAGAAATCTTTTTTCCCCTCTTTACATTTTTTTTTTTTCCCCAGAAATACTCTTCCTTAACTAGATTTCCCTGCTTGCTTCAGAAATTGATCATCTAACCAAGGGTGTGTTAAAGCAGTTATTAACCAAACTGTTAAAGCAGTTTATTAAAACATTGCTTGACAAGTTACTGCCCATGGCTCCACCAATTATAATCGGGGTGTGTGTGCTTTCAGTTTATCATCTTGTGATTCATAGCATTTTAGTTTAAAGAACCATGAAATCTGATTATCGAGAAGGTGGCTTAAACTAGCACATTTTACTTTCCAGTTGGTGAAAACAAAAAACAAGCATAAAATCAGTCATTGTGGCTCAGCTGGCAAGGGAGGAGATGGATGGAGTTTGCCAGTTGCCTACTGCGTTTCCGTATGCTACTGGTACACACCTCCTGAAGATACAGACCTGGGTAGATGATCAGCCATATTTAGGGGTTTATGGTGCAGCCTTCATTGCTGCTACAATTGTCCAGCCCCTGTGGCTAGTGGATTTTGGTCCTCATCAGCTTGTGATTGAGAATATCATCCAGAAGATGTTTTTGTCATCATCTTTGCTTACAGCATCTGTTTATATTGTTTTTGTGGTAGCTTGATGCTTCAGGAATGCCTAGCAGTTCCTTTAATAATACTTGTTTTGAGGAGATGGAATACATTTGTGTTGGTTTCATTTCCTTTTAAATTCCTTTATCATCTTAATCAGAATCGTATTTTATAACAGAAAATATCTAGATACCTTTCCTCTGACCTCAACCTGGCTTAATTTTTAGTCTAAAGAAGAAGCTGTTAGAAATAAAATTTTAAAAAGTAGCTATAAATTGACACAGTGTTAGGTCTAATTAGCAGACATACAGCAATAAAGTGAGGCTGTAATAGATGAAATGTGTTTTCAGTTATACATAAGCTATATCTGTTGGGGTCACTAGTGGCATCTTGCACAGCAAGATGCTCTTTTTACTTCCAGTAGCCTATGAACTAGTATATAAAATCTCACTTTAAATTTCTGAGTCTTTGCAGTCATAGGTATGTATAAAAGCCCCACCTATTTAATATATTGAATATGATGCACTGAGGGCACCACACTGATCACTTAAAGGCCCAGTATCTCTGTGGCACAAAACGGGTTTAAAGTAGTCTTTGCACATCTTCCTTGATGTTGTGTGTATGAGAAACATGGCATACAGGTAAGCGTATGTTTCTGGGAGGAATGGATTACCTTGCAGGCTAGTTGGTTGGAGGTGGAATGTGAACAAAGGCTTGATCTCTCTGATTGGCAGTGGGGAAGGTGTCCCTTTTAGTCATACCAGTTTTCGAAGAACCTATGCATTACGCAAGCATGAGCAGAAAGAAGACACTTCTAAATACAGCTGGTATTTTTTCCACTTAAAAATGTGGATCTTTTCCAGAGTGCAATGGTACATTTGAACTGCTGAAGAGATTTGGTTAACTGACTAGCATGTGGGGTGTAAAGGAATGTTTTCAGTCACTAAAACATGAGTATCTGAATGAGGAAGTACTATAGGATACGCTAATACATACGAACACCAGGTCTTCCATTAACATCCCACAGAAGCAAAATGTACCCGCAGATCTTAGAAGTGCTGGTTCTCAGTAGAAAACTTTCGGGAAAAGAAATTATTTCGTGTATTTCTCAGAAATTATGATGTGAAGTAATAAGCATGATGTTGGATTCTGTAGAGAAAGGGAGTCTTCACCTTGTGTTTGAAATAAGGCTCTCATTAGAACAAACCAAAATCACCTCAAACTTACAGCAAATTATTTCTGTAATAAAATAAATTTAATAATTGAAATACTCTGTTGCTGAGTTTTTATGCTTTGTGCTTAAAATTGAGCGTTACATACATACATACTCCAGGATACATAATCCCACTTTTGTGCATCAGATAAAAGGATAACAAATACTGATATTGAGAGTCAGCTGAACTGGTAAGTAGGTTAGCAGTCATCTTAATGTCCTATTTTTACTGATTAATGGAGCCAAAGAATAATAAAACAAAAACAAACAATAATCATGTAAAGAATTAGATTAATTTTATGTTGAAATAGTCAAAAGGTACACAGAATTGACAATTACTTTGCATACAGCTCCTTCAAAGTCTATGAACTTTCTTTGTAATAATTTCTTTTGCATACATTTAAATTTGTAATACTGTACTATGGGATTGCAATAGTATAATTGACAGAAATCTTTCATTTACACAAATAGTCAGAAATCTTCTGATAGTAAAGTGGTTTTTTTAATGATTCCCTGGAAGTTTTCACCTGCCAACTGTTTTTTGGCATGCTGTGCTTGATATTGTGTATGTTCTTGTTAAGTCAAAATATAAATAGCCCCTAGCATTCCTTCCCATGTGTACTTGTGGAGGGAACTGCACTTCCTTTGCATGGCTAAGGCTGTATTTTTACTTTGGTCTAGTTAAATCTCATTGCCATTCAAATAGTTACTCTTATGTACAGAAAGCTGTCGTTAACCTTTATGGAAGTACTGTGAAGGTGATTTCTTTCATGAATTTAGGGACAGTGTAACGCAAACCTGTTCCTGTTCCTAGTGGTTTCAAACGCAGAAGTGTCAATAATTCCAGTGGGAAAGGAAAACCAGGCAGTGTTTGTTGGTGTGCATGGGACTAAATATTAGAGTTTGAATTTGGTTCCTTGCTCCGGAGGCCTGCAGAGGCTTGCTGAATTTTGGAGGAGTGGATGGATTAGATATTTTAAATTGGCAAAGGAAGATGGCAACAATCATGTTCAGTATGCCAACATATAAACTCCCTTCATTTCCTAAGCAGCCTTTTTTTGCCTTTGTTTCTCTTGCCTTCATCTTACAGTAAATGTCAAATATTTTGAGATCTCAATGTTCATGCTGTTGTAGAGTTATGTGGGTGTGCCCAAAGCCTCTGAAAGATGCCTAGTCTTGACAGCATGCTTTTTTTCCTTTGATCCAAGAAGACTGAAGTGTCTTCTGACACTTACCTCACCTTGACCTGCTCCTTTATGTTTGTGCATTATAAGCTTGCACCTCTTCTGCCCCTGAGTTGAGATTAATTACAAGAAACTCAAAAAAACCCAAAGCTTTTAAATTTCAAGCACCATCTTGTTCCTAGTTACGTGACTGCAGTGTTAACTGTTTGTCCCAGAAGAACAGTACTATAACCTGTCTGCCATAGTATTGGACTCTCTCAGTTGTTAAACAGCTGGTACATCTTAAATTTATCAGATTATAGGCATTTTTAAGGCCCATCTGGTTTTAGTGATCCACCATGGATTTAGTACAGATCTAAAACCCAGCCTGCTTTTCCTGTTCATCTTCCTCCAGCTTTGCATCCTAAGGTGTGATTTCTGGCAATAGTAATGGAAGATATTTACATAGAAGAAAACCAGGCTGTACGAAGAGGGGACTGGCAAAGGCAGGAAGCCTGTGGAGTTCGGTCTGGGCAGTGCTATTAGCCTGTATCTGCCTTGTGCAGCTGGGAAAAAACGTTCTTATTTGTACAGTGAATAGATATGCAATGCAGTTGTCACAAACTAGGTGCAGTAATGCTTGCAAATATTTTTCTCCTGTATCATAATAGTACTTTTTCAGATGCTAATGACTTCAATTCCTACAAGTTTCCTGAACCTGGCAAAGTGCTGCATATAAACTTTGCCCAGAGGGCCACTTGCATGCTCTTGGATAATAAATTTAGAGTTTAAAAGTTCAACTGCATGTTGTTTAGGCAAACAAAAACATAATTTCAGAAGAAAGTGTCTAGAACTGTATAATATGAAGGAGGTGTGTTCACAGAATCTTGCATCTTCCAGAGCAATTCAGATTTGGGTTAAGGCTGAGCATTCATTTAAAGACAAAAGTTTTGGAAGGAGGAATGAGAATAGGAAATAAGGGGGGGGGATTTTGTATGTGTTAAATTTGGCATAGGAGGGAGAATTTAATGTGGAGAGGGGGTTGTGTTCATCATTTTAAACAAGTCTGTAATGTTATGCTGCTGGGAGGAGTTGTTTCTGTCTTGTCTGAAAGTCAAGTGTGAACTTCTACAGACTGTCTAGTGTTGTGTATGTATTCAAGAATACATATGAGATTGCTGTTTGAATACAATTTGGATGCACATCCTTCAAACTATTTACAATGTTGCATCTTTTCACTTCTGGGGTAGCAAGTTCTGGACCTGTGGTGCTTGTTTACCTAATCTTGTGTTGGAAAAAAATGGGGTGTAAGAAAGCACTGCGGTCCTGTTCCTGTGAAACTCTCAAGTTAGGCTGTGGTGTTTTGCTTACCAGATTTCTTTCTATCAGGTTCGTTCTTTCTGAATTGTGTTGTGTTCTTGCTTTGTGTCTTCACAAAAATGAAGTGTATAGTCCCTGCTATCTTTGAATTTGTAGATGCAGACCTGCTCTGTGGACCACATGAATTTTCTGTTTTACCTGCACAGTAGTATTGATAAGACTTTCTGTATTTATTCACAATTCTTGTTTTTTTGAAGGTCTTGGTACCCCTGGTTCTGCTACAACAGTTTCTGATGGAGTTAACTAGACAGGGCCAGGAACCACTGAGTGCACTTGTGAACTTTGGGGTGACATATCTAGAAGACTATTCTGCAGACTATATCATTCAACAAGGAGGATGGGTAAGAAGACAATGTTTAATTCTCATACTTTGTTCAAAGCTTATTTCTAAGAGTTACACTGATCTTAATAGGAGTAAAAGCTAGGAGGGTTGCTAGAAGTAAGCAGATGAGAGTAGGAATGCCCCAGAAAAAGCAACACGAAAACAACAACAACAAAAAACCCCAAACAAACAAACAAAAAAAACCAGACCAGGAGATCTAGTTGGAAAGGGATCTTGGGCAGTCGTCTATTTCACCTGTCTGCCCCAGGGCAGAACTGACTTTTACCCATTTATTTCTGATGTTGACATTAAAGACCTATGTGACTGGACACCACAATTTTCCCAGGCAGTCTGTTCCAGTTCTTTGTATGTCTGGGTTGTTGGATTGCAGTTGAAGTTGAAGGGGTCCTCAGATGTCAAATGACAACTACTTTTCATGCATTGTGTGTCAAAATGCTAATGTGTTGCTGTATGGTGAGCTTTTGTTTGAATGTTTTCCTGTTAATATACACACAGAACTGCATTTAGAAGCAAACACCCGTAACAAAGATTCTGTGCCTCAGAGACTCATCTTTTTAATGCTACCTTCATACTCTGGTGGCTGCTGGAAGTGGTATACCTTTTGGGTTTTTTTCCCTTCTTACATTTCAGAGAGTTTTTTTAACAGGTAAGTAGTCAGGGATCACTTTGTACAGAAGTGTCAGTAGGTACTAATTAATTTTTATAATAAGTGATAAAATAGCTAATGCATATTGGAATTTAAACCTATATAGGAACATAGATAGAAGAGCAATCAAGATTTCTTTGTGCTGTATTTCCTTGTGGAAGTCTCCAGTTCATGGTAACCAATGTTCCTGGGTCACAGCATGCTGAGAAAGTTTCATTTAAAAATACATCACGGAGGCAGGTCACAGCTGATGAGCTGAGTCTTGAAGGCTGAGCTTTAGATTACTGGGTTTTGGAAGGATGCCAGATTTGAATGGAATTAATCTGGGATTAGTGAAATGGCTTCAGCAAGTTGATTTATTCTAAAAAGAAAAGCTGTTCAGGAAACCCCAGTGATTAAAAAGTGCTAGTAGGAAAAAATCTCCTTCAGACAGCTTTGTATATTTCAGGAGTTTTCACCTGAAGTTTTTTTTTAAGAGCAGTTCTGGAATTTCTGCACGTCTGCACCTTTTTAGCTCCCTTCCCAGCAACCATGGGTAATAGTTTTCAAAGCCTTTGGGAGGGATTGTTTGTCTTTAATGGACACAAACACTAACAGCACCCAGCCAAATGACCTTAGGTCATTTGATAAATGC
Source organism: Falco punctatus (assembly GCF_963210335.1). Classification (NCBI taxonomy): domain Eukaryota; kingdom Metazoa; phylum Chordata; class Aves; order Falconiformes; family Falconidae; genus Falco; species Falco punctatus. Next base: position 23,258,542 of record NC_137585.1, on the reverse strand, counting down.
ACGCACATTTCAAAGTGTTTTCATCACAGGGAAAGTCCTTGCTTGCAGCTTTAAGACAGATGGATGTTATTTTGCTTTTCTGCCTCTTTTTTTTTTTTTAACCTCAGAAAAGGCTGTGGCCTGTTGCCTAGCCCTTATTTGAGGCCTGCTATAAACATAATACAGTGCAAAGCCTCTGAAAACACACTGCTTTCCAGCATGGCCTCCAAGGGAGGGGGCTGTGCTTTGTGTTTGTGTGACTGTGCATGTATGTACAGATCTGGGTAGCTGGTGTTTAATGGGCTATGGGCTTGTCTGTATACATCCAGTCAGGCATAAAATCAGACTGACATAAGCGGTACAGCAAACAAGCCAGAGCTATTTTTGAAGCAGCAGAAGAGGGGAGGAAAGAGACAAGGTGATGAAAATTCTTTCCAGCTGAATTAATGTAGCTGCACTAACCCTTTGTGAGTTTCGCTGGGGCTGGGTTTGGGGACCCACTAGGCTTGTGGCTTTATGTGGAGGAAGGGAATATTTAGTTTTATTGTAATTTTTTTTTTTCTGTAAGGAAAATGTTCATTGTTACTGGGTGTCATGCTTCTCATTGTTCCGAGTCTGTGGGATGGTGTTCTGGGGATGGCAGTGCTGGGAGTGGGGTGTGGGGTCAGGGTGGGAGAGTTTGTGTTTCTGAGAAGAGCCAGGGAAGAGCTGCCTGGCAGGCTGTTAGCCATCACACAGGCGGTGTGCATTTTTTCAGATAAACATCTGCTACAGTGTGCTGGATCAAGTTGTCAGTAGTACTTTGCTAGAGCCATAAGGGCAATGTATAAACCTAAGAGTCTCCAGTGAATTATGTTGCTGTGACAGTAAGAGTTTCAATTTCTGTGGTTTTTCCGGAGCAGTGTGAAGGTAGGTCTTTCCTATAGCTGCAAAGAGCTTACTTAAAACTGAGAAGATACTAGAATAGACAGACTGTTTTTTCGTGGATCAGGAGCAGAGGAGAGCTTCACCAGAGTCAGCTTTTCAGGGGCAGACCTGAAAAATTCTGTAGTGTCTCTGGTACTGTCTCTTCCCTTGTTACCGTGTAATTTGGGATCTTCTTCATTTTTTTGATTGAAGTCAAATTTTGCCATGAGGGAAGTAGCCAGTCAAAGGTAAGAGGTCATCTGAGTCCTTCCTATGTCCCACTGTAGATCTGTGGAGTCAGAATTTTACAGAGCTGTGTCATCCAGTGGGACTTCTTGCTGCATCATGCCGCGCAGCCACAGTGCAGCTGGAAGAGCTCCTGAGGTTCTGCATGTGTGCAAGACTTGGAAGTTCTTTTGTGGGCTCAGGAGGCTTGTAGGTCCACAAAAGCATCTGGTTGAGGATGGTGGACAACAATTAACTAGAAGCAAAATTGCAAGCACAAGGGAATAAAGGCTGATAAATTGAATAACTATGCAGTAGATTTCAAGAAATCAGCATGGCTTGTGAGGAATGTGAAATTTGGGATACTAAAGGTAGAGCTTCTGAGATGAGAAGTTGCTTTTTGATTTTTCATCCCAGTCCTGCAGAGGTACGGTGATGAGATGGTGTGCTGAAACAATGAGTGTTCCCCTCCCATTCTCCCTTCAGGCCCTAAAATTGTACTTCAGCTAACTTTTCATGGTAGGGTGGGACTGGGATGTAATGGTTGGTTGGTGAATGACTGGCATATTTTTATGTTCAAGTGTGTACAGTACTTCGATACTATGATTCTGGCCGTTGTGTAGGCTGTTCACATTCCTCTTGGTCTACGTTTCTGCTTTAGGGTGAAAGTGTTCAGAGTATCTGCAGTGCACTGCGTATTGTGCTTGGATGCAGCTGGTGACATAAATGTGAATGGAGAGATGAAATGACTGTTCCATCTAGTTTACCATCTCTTGGATTTGCGGGTAGATGCAAGTTGAGTTTGGAGGACTGTAGGAAGGCAAGGAAACCTTGCTTTTTTCTGGGCAGCCTCTCTCTTCCACTAATTGCCGTGACAGGTTTGCCTGCAGCTCTTACATTTACCCTGCTTGACTTTAAGTTTTAGTATGATCTCTCTTTTGGAGCAAAAAGCATGTTTGGCATTCCAGGTTCTCTGTTTAGACACATGAGGGTTCACACATTCTTCCTTCTGACTCTCTGATTTGAACCCAAATAGCCATACTAAGATCTCGTTCCCTTATCGTCTTGAACCATTGCAAACCAATTCCCAGCCTGATGCAGTAGCTTCGTTCTTCTCTTTCACGAAAGAAATGTTAGGGCTCAACAAACCGATATACAGTGTATATGCTCTCCCCTCCCCTTTCCTCCTCTTCCCTCCCTTCTCCTCTTATCCCCTCCCCTCCCCTCCCCTCCCTCCTCCTACCTCCCCTCCCTTTTTGCTCTGACTTCTCCAGTGCTGAATGCTGCTGCATCAGAAGCAGTTCTTGGTCTCCTGGAAAAGTGCACAGTAAGGCCAGTCAGTTGGTAAGGATTTTTTTTCCTCTTCCTTTCCCACCCCTCCTCCCAAATAATTTATTTTTTCTCATGCTCTGTGGGTCCTGTTTTCCATGGTTAGATTTAATCTATGTTGAAATAGTCTGTGCCTTTAAGGAGGAAAAAGTACAAGATTACTTGCAAGCTAGCTACTTTTTTTCCCCCTCAGATTCACATTCACGTTACAAGCACATCGGCTTTTCACGTGTTTGAAAGAGGTGAAATAAGTGCATGTAATTGGTGTTTATCAGTATTCAGCTAATAACCTTCCTTCTGTCAGTAAGAGGCTGGTATTTGTGAGCTGTACCTGAAATTGTCTCTGACTTCCCAGGATTCTTGGTGTCATGGTGTTCAGATCTGGATTTGAATTTAACTTAGTTAATTCCTCATGTTGAAGAAAGTAAAAGTAAATTTGCTTGAAGTATGAATAGTGTTTACAGTTTCATATCTCAGCCTTAGAAGAGCTGTTCTGTTTCCAGTGTTCTCTGCTTCCAGCTTTTCTGCCAGTTTTGACATTTTCTTTCTGCTGACAATTGAGTAATCTACGTACTAGAGTCTGTTAACAGTCTGGAGGAGAAAAAGAGTAAAGAGACACTTGCCATCCTAGGGAAGTGAGATAGTCAGTTTGTGTTACTGGAGATTAAAATCTCCTGTGCAGCAGTCCAGGTGTCTGCCTTGAGAATGACAATGCAGAAATAAGAGAGACGTGCTCCACTGGAGGAGAGATAAGCAAGTTTAATATGGTAGAGATGTGAGAAAGGGCAACCTAATTGGAGAAATCCTAGAAAGGAATTTTCCTTTCAGAATAATTATACTTTATGCTTGTATCATGGAACACTGCAGTGAAACGTCCACTTTTATTAGTATGTAACTTGGTACAGTAATAGATTTTTTTTTTTATTTTTTAGGCGCTGTGGCTGAAGGAGAAGGAACTTAAATAATCAAGGAGTGACTAGATCTCCTTTCTTTTTTCCCTTCCAACAACTTCAGATTGGTCTGTCTGAAGAAGTAGTCTCTAAATAATGGAATTTACTTCAATTTAAACCAATAAGACTGAAACCTTAAAGGGTGTTGCTTTGGTGCTGACTCTTTGCAGGTACTAGAGGTTATATTGGAGGGCAGTGGAAGGTATAGGATCATTTCTGCAGGCTGTTCTAGCCAAAGCGTTCCTGGAAGGGGATGACAGCAGTGGCTGCAATATCATTGTGCATTGATTTGGTTCACACGACCTTTCCCCCCGCCCTTTTTTTTTCCTTATTAAAAAGTACAGTCCTATTTGTGGACTCTGCTCTGTTTTTCTTGGCTCCGCATATCTTGACAGTTTCACGGAGATGAATGCTACAGTAAATGTCTGAGAAATTTTTGTTACTTTTTTTTAATGTATTTTTCTAGATCTGGGTGTTGTCGGCTGCCCCATTTGTAATCCATTTCTCTGAAGGATTAGCAGGGTAATGCTGTCAGGTCTGACTTCAGCGAGGCTCTGAAGAGGCATAGCGGAGCGGGGCTGCGGCTGGAGACACAGAGCAGGTGGAACTGCAGCCCTGTCCGTACAGGTGGGAGTGACTGTCGGGACCCCAGCAGCTGTCTGTGGCCACAGCCGTTACCTGCTCAGCCCTTGGCACAGGTGGCACTTCACCAGCACATAGCGGCTCCTCTATTACAGCTCGAAATCATACACCAGGCGCACTCCCAGCTCTGGGGAAATTTGTTATTGTGGGAAGTTTGCTTATTTCCCCAGAGGGAGATCTTAGGATCCCTGGACACAGGCCAGTTCATTGCTCCTTGGTTTTTGTTTTTCAGACACTAGATTTTAAGCACAAATGCATTTTTTGATGGGTTCCTAGTACTTGTATTGTCGCTGTGACACTCAGTGGGAGGAAAGTGATGACTGAACCTCATTTGTCTCTGACAGGTTACGTTACAAGACAGTCAGTACTATTACCTAAGAAACTTTCTAGCTGTGTTGCGTGTTTTGAATTTTTTATCATAGCAAAGACTGCTCTCTGGGGACATTTGCGTTCTGCCAGCATTTCCTCCTGTGCCTTAAGGTCCTCTTTTTCTTGGGGACTTCATGTGGGTCTGTTTAGTTTTGGGGGGGGGGCGGGGAGCGGAAATAGTTCAGGGAACATAGATTTTTATTTTTATTTTTTTCCTGCAAGGTGGCACTCCTCTCTGACCTGTATACGGTATTTTTGCCTATACTGGACAGATCTGGGGTGTACGGGTGGCTTGGCAGGCTGTATAGTTTTATTGGGGAGGGGGGCTTTTTTGTGTCTTCAGAGATGAGTTTTGTATGAGTTGCCTATCCACATCATTCCTTGTGAGAATACAAGGACTGTTACCTGCCTGTCTATGCTTCTTTAAGAACTGAATGAACCAAGGAGACCAGAAGACTGGTTTTAAGAACACTTAAAACCAAACCATAGAAGTATACACACAGCTTGCACAGGAGTTAGACACAGTTGTTTTGCATATGTCTGGTCTTCTGAACTAACAGGGCAGGGCTTTCAAAGTCCTCTCTAAGATGCAGTAAATGATCTGTCGGACACCTAATGGGGATCCCTTTATGTTCATTATCTAATAGCATCTCCATTATAGATGCAATGTGTACAACTACGCTTACTGTTTTCGTAGGGAAAAAAGTTACTTTTATCTTCAGACATTCAGAATTTTTATATGAACATGTATTTCCACCAGAAGTGGCTTTACAGAAACAAGCGAGAATTACTGTTCTGGTAAATAAGAATTATTATTATTTTCTTATGTGTGGTTAAAGTTTTTCCTGTTTAGGATAAATAACTACTATAGTTAGTGAATCAGCTTGTTTGTATACACTTAATAACAGACCTATTAGAAAACTATGAAAAATAGTATAGTCATCATGACAGTCAGTTTCCAAGTCTTGATTTTTTTTTATTTTTATTAATGTTTACTGCCTTTAAATCATAATTGAAACTTGACAGGTGTTTTTAAGTAGCAATTTCATACTATAGGCTAAAGATTGGTGGTGGTCTGAATCCACTGCTGAGAGTGATATTCAGTAAGGTTCAGATTACTGACTGGCAGGACTAGAGCTGAGTCCAAACTGGTGGGTTCTGCTTGTTGGAGGAGCTTTCAGATATTTTTTTCAATATTTTGTTACCAGTTTACAGTGGTCTGGTGTAGCTCACCCTGTAAGCATAATGGCTGTAACCTATCCTGAGGGCTAGTCTAGCACATTTGTTAAAAGTGCTTTGTCACTTGTAGAAGTTTTGTGGAAAATTTCTACAACTTAGGTTGAGGACAGTGATTGACTTCTGGAGCTCTGTTTTTTTACGTCTGCAAATGCCGCCTTGACAGAATTAAGTAGATCTCCTCAAGACTGCCTCATGTGCTGTGGACCATCCCCATGTTCTAGCCAGGAAGGGAACTAGTCATCATCATCATCATCACTTGTGCCAAGACTTCCCTCAAGTAGCAGTGGTTGGCATTGGGGGTGGCAAGGTGCTGCGGTGAGGGACTGACTGACTTCTGCTTCTCTCAACGTACACATGGTTCTGTAAGTGTGCTGGATGAAGAAAAGCACTCCCAAGTCTGCAAGTCTCCCATCCCAGATTTGAAAACGAGGAACTCTGATTTTTCTGGTGTGGAGCAGATGAGTACCCATTTACAATAAACAAAGCAGACAGAGAAATGCTTACATACATTCCTTATTTACCTTTAAATCTAAAGCGCAGGGCTTATGTAAGGGCTCAGGTTATTAAAAATCCTTCCACATGTTCCATCGTGTCCTGAATTAATCTCTCTGTGGGAGCTTTGCTTCTGGGTCACATCTGTAGATGAATCAAGAGAATTGTCCTAAATGTCATTAGTTTTTATTGCAGCTGCTTTAAAAGAAAAAAACCACGCCAAACAACAAAGTGCAAATCTCAGCTGAATCAGTAGCTTTATCCTCTTGACTTTCTCAATTCAGCTCAAGAAATATTAATCGTGGATCCTAAGTAATGCCTATTACTGTCTGGCTTTTCAATTAAAACTTCATAAGCTTTTAATGAAAAAGTCGTGAAATTACCCACTGACAGTCAGTGTGTTAGCTTTCCCCCAGGTTTCCCAACCTCGGGTGATCTCTCTTCAAGCTTGGAGAGTTGTGTCCCTGAGGCACTGACACGGAAGTTAAATTGTCTGTAAAGACAGAAGGGAATCAGCCAGGCTTTGTAAGGCTCTGATTTATAGGGAGCCAGCGACTGGTAACTCTTTTGAGGTCAGTGCAGGCTGCGTGAGAAAAGGAACAATAAGGTGATTGAGCTTCCTAGGCCCTCCCTTCTGCTGAAGGCAGGGTGGGGGTGTAGTGTTTGTACATGTATTAATGAAGTATTTGAAATGTTGAGGATTGCCCTTGTTCTCCATATTACTACTCCTTTCTTCCTCTCCTTACTCTCTCCAAAGCAGTTTATTCTGCACGTTACACTTAGCATATGCCCAGATCTTACCTGTATTTTGTGAGAAACATATCTCCAGTGAAAGTGCTCCAGCAAAGCATGTGGCCTTTAAAAAATGCCCTGATAGGGGGGAATAACTAACGCCCGACCCTTGTGCATCCATGCTGCCTCCCCATCCTTTGTTAACCTGCTGAGGGTCTAGCATTACATCATACTGAGCTAAGATACTCCTCTGGGCTTGAGCAGCTACCAGCCCAGATAGTATTTGTGGTGGTACTTTGTGTATATTAATTCTTCATCCTTATCACAGTAAAATCATCTGTGGGTTCCCTCTAAAGAGCAACTTTGATTTTCCTTATGAGAGGAAAGGGGAAAGTTAGGAGTCATGGGTCAGGAATGGAGCAGAAGCAGAGGCTGGAGGAATATGCATTGCGGAGTATCAGGATGGCTTCAATTTCAGCGCAGTCTGCATCCGATTGTCCCCACTGACTATGGGTGGCTCCCTCCTCCCTGCCACAGGCTGCTGAGTCACTGCTCAAAAGCGCTTGGCTTTTGCCAGTGCACACTGTATGACTTAAGGGCAATTCAGGTCATCTGAATATGGCCCTAGTTGGTGCTTTTTTTAGTTTATTACTGAAAAGAAGTTTCCTACAACTGCCAGAGCTTACAAGGCCATAGAAGCGTAGCGTGGGTTTGGAATGTTTTTTCATATGCTTCGTGTTGAACCAGTAGCAGCTGCATGGGTGCACTTCCTTCCAGTGGTATGTTAAGAGAAGAGCCTTTGCAAGTTGTGTGTGTCCCTGTTCTTTTTGCTAGCGTCAGATCACATAGACTGGTGTGTTGTGATGTGCTGTGGTTAGGAAATAAATTTATTCTGATTTGTGGAAGGGTAGAGCTGAGCAGAGAGGAGGGTAGTGTAGAGGTTCATGAGATTGCAGGTTTTACCCCTAGTTATTTTGTTGTTTAATTGTTCTGAGTCTGTAGTCACATGTGGAAATAACAACTTTGCTATGATCATAGGTGTCTGTTAGTGGTTTATATTACAGTGAGAGCATTTCCTGCTTAATCAACATCCAGAGAAAATCCTGATGATCAAAGGAGTGAATGTACAACCTCAGAATGTCTGGACAGCAGGTTACCTCTCCATCCTCAGCACAGGGTGGTGGAAGCTAAGCACAGTGACCAGCTCCTTGCTGTGCTGCTCTCAAGTGTCTGCTGGAACAGGACAGGTCGGCACTGCGTATGGGGTCCTGTTCTCACAAGCTGCCTTGGCCCACGCTGCTCAGTATTTGGTTTCTTTGGATCTGGTAATCTCTGCCTTTACTTAAGCTTCTGGGCGGGCTCTTCTTTTCCATCATCCTTACTTAGCGATGCCGGTTGCTTCAGTGAGTCTAGTGAGGCATGACTTTCAGGAGGGTACTGGAGTCTTGAATTGTCAGTTACTGCTCGCAGAGTAGAACTTGCTTTGGGTTTGTTGGCGTGTATGTGGTGTCTGAGTGTAATGCTTTATTAATTTTTATTTCATTCTGAATCAAGATTTTGTGGTGATCCTTAATGGTTAGTGAATGGCTTGATCGCTTTTAACCCCTCCTCTGAGGAACTCTGTGCATCATTTCTCTTTAGAGTGTCAGAACATATTACCGAGCAGAATGGTGTTTCCCACATCCAAGCAATTTAAAGGCACTTCTGAAGAAAAGTTCCTTTTGAAGTGTTCTACAAGATTCCTTTCTTCATACACAAATGTCTTCCAAAATTCCATGGCCTGAGATGAGATCTGCGTGCCACCTCTGCCACAATACCTTACAAAAATCCTGTGTTCATGGTGCCGTTCTGTACTACAGCCTTCACTATGGTACAGAGGTCTCCAGGAGTGGGTCCATCGAGTTTTGCAAAATGGTATGGTTTGGGGGGAGTGGATAGAGAAACCTCACTCCCATACTTAACTCAGGCTCCACTGACCCCTTTTGACAAAGTTTGATGGTACAGTCATAATTTCCACCATGAAAGATTAAAGTGTTGCTGCCGTAAGTTGCACAGCTCTCTCAAGTACCAGTGTAGTGCTTTCAGTGGGGGTCTGCTCCTGCTTCATTTGCTGTCGCTGCAGCTGCTGCCAATGACCAGCAGTGTTTCTGCTGTCTCTCCTGCGCCTGTCAACTCACTTTTTTTTTTCTTGGTGTTTTTTTTTGGTGTGTGTGAAGAGCCTTCCCCCTTCTAGGGAAGCGAGGAGTTGCAGTATGTCTGATGTCTCTGTGGAAAGTACACCTGTGTCCATGGAGAGTCTGGGCCTCTTGTGCTTCCCTGAGAGAAAAGTGCATTGCTGCTGGCCTAGGCACTACAAGATCTGCAAGTATGCCTACTCAGAGTTGGAAACCATTGACTTGTAGGCCCTGAACTCCTTGCATATTAGGAACTAAGTGATGATTGGGAGTTAGCAAAGCTGAAATGAATTTTCCTTCTGCTCTCTAAGCACAGTGCTGATACTGATTTGGCTTTTCCAGCATCAGTGCAAACAGGTGCAGCTGCTGGCCCTGCTTCACCCCTGGTTGCACTTATGCACTGGGAAGGTCTCAGTGCACCAGGTAGGACACTGATCAGCATTAAAAACAACTCAGCAAAATAAGGAATGTGTGTGTTTTTAACTTGGATCAGTTGCTGACATGGATCACTGCATGGATCCATAAAAAGTTGTGGAACAACCGTAGGAGGTATCTTGGAATGGGAAACCATTGGTAGAAGACTGGAGCAGAACCACCCCCCAAATTCACAGGTGCTGGGAAGGGTTTAAAAAAGAGGGAGACAACCACCTGGAGTGCTTTAGGAGAGCTATTGCATGTGGAAGGGAGCAGGGAGAAATAGAAGTGGATTTTTTTTCTTCATGTTCTGATAGGACTGTACAGGAGAGCTTGATAATTGAATGAGGAATTTGTATAGAAGGGGCTGTCAGCACTGCAGTACTTGATAAAACGTTCAAATAATTTTTGTTAAGAGCAAGGAGGTAGTTGAATCTTTGTTAATAGCTTTCACAGACTACTGTGACATAGCAAGCTTGGGGGTTACTCTGTCCCCTTTCTTTTATTTTTACTTTTTTGGTATCACACCCATCTTAGGTTCTTCTTCTGTATTTCATTTTTTCCCCTTTTTCTGCTTGAAGCAAACCCCTTCTGTGTAATGTACTCGGCAGTCCATGCGTGACCAGGATTGGCAATGCTGCTGTTTCTGTAAGGTGGGAATCAGTCAGTATTTTACACTTGCAGTTTCTCTAACTGGAACCCACTGTTAAATTTTTAAATGCCTACAGATTTTTCCTAGCTAAATAAAAGCAAGCAAACCCTGTTAGTGTCTTCGGATGTCTGTACTCTGTTTTAACTTGTGTAGCCAAAGTTATGATGACAATCTTGGAAAGTGAACTCATGTAAGAATAGCTAAATTTGTTTATAGTAAAATCCTAGAATTACTGTAGGTTCCAGCTTGTTGGTACAAAGTAGAAATACAGGCTTCAGATAGCACTGGAAATGCAAAAAAAAAAAAAAAAAAAAAAAGAATGAAAAATAAAAGAATGTAAGAGTAACGCTGTTAGATGAAAATGGAGGAGCAATACAGAGCACTTGCAGCAAAAGGAGAAAGGAGTGGTATTCAGCTGGGCTCATGTACTTGGGTTTGCTTTCTTTTTCTTTGTTTCAGTTTGGTTTCAGACTTTGGTATCTTGTTCTCTGGTTAATAATGCCCACATAGTGTGTTTTGGTGATGTGCTCAGTGATGCAGGAACATCAGGGAAAGGAGGAGCTCCCAGCAAAACTCTTACAAATGGTTCCATTCTCTGGAAATGCCAGCTGGGACTAGCTGGGTTTTGTAATCTCTTCTAAAATGCGGGTCAGACAGCTGCTGCTCCTGCAGGGCCCCTCTCACCTTTCTTCCAGCCCCACTAGGTTTCCCGGTGTTGTGTTTCTCCCCGTACCGGGGAGGTAATGCTGTGAAGTGTGAAGCCATCCCTTGCTCATGAGTTGTGTCCTCCTTTTCGTTCGTAGGGGACAGTCTTTACTTTGGAATGTGAAGAGGAAGAGTACCCCGGGCTCATCGCAGAGGACAGTAACGACATCTACATCCTGACCAGTGACAACTCGGGACAGGTGAGCCCCCCAGAGTCCCCCACGGTGACCACGTCGTGGCAGTCAGAGAGCCTGCCTGTCTCCCTGTCAGCGAGTCAGAGCTGGCACACGGAGAGCCTGCCAGTCTCCCTGGGACCCGAGTCCTGGCAGCAAGTGGCCATGGATCCTGAAGAAGTCAAAAGCCTGGACAGCAACGGAGGGGGTGAAGAGAGGAGTGAGAACAACTCTTCCAACTCGGATATTGTTCATGTGGAGAAGGAAGAGATACCGGAGGGGATTGAGGAAGCAGTGGTGTCAGCCGTCGCTGCAGAGACCATGCAGGCAGCGCTTCCCGAAACCCCTGCTTCTTTACAGGAAGTAAAACCTCAAGCCGAAATTGCTGCTGTTGAAAAAGCACATCCCTCCGCACTTCTGCGTACGAAACAGGAGGAAAAGGGAAAAGTGGCCGAAGAGCTTGTTGAACCTGAAATCCCCATGTTAAGTAAACCTGTCCCAAAGTTAGCCCCATCAGAAGAAAAGGCTGCACCAGAACCTGAGAAAATACTGCTTCCAGGGGAAAAAAAAGTGGGGAAAGAGGGCCATTTGGAAGAAATAGAAGAGAAATCCTCCGCTGCAGAGGAGAAGCCTATCTTATTGCCGGAAGGGAAATCTATATTGCTGTACGGTGGGGCTGCTGCGGTAGCTATATTAGCTGTAGCAGTCGGAGTAGCGCTGGCGCTTAGAAAAAAGTAAGGGAGCTCTCTTGAGGAGGAGGAGGGGGGAGAGAGAAGAGAGCACAATCTGATTTTTATAGTTGTGTTACCTAAAGGTTGAGCTGCCTGCTGTTTAATTGGACATTTGACTAACTTAATGGTGATGGGGTGAGGCTGTTCAATAAGCCTCCAGCTATGGACAATCATGTTTTTAGTAGAATTGGGGCGGGGACTGGTTTTTCGTGACTAAAGTACAGGGGTATTTTTAAAAAAAATAATAATAAATTCTGCAAATTTAAGAACTTAAGTGCAGGTGCTGAAGAAAGGGGTGCTCATACTCTAGGAACTGGAACAGAGAATCCCCAGGGGAAGAGGACAGCCAGCTGCTGCCAACCCCTGGAGTTTTTGGCTTCTCAGACTGACCGCTATTGCAGCTGTGCTGTCTTGTCACTTCCCATCATGCCCCCAAGCCCCCTCTAACAAACATTAGCCCACCTGAGTCCTGTAGCGAGAGGCTGGTCTCCCTTTTGTCTCGGCTTCCTCTCAGGTACAGCACTGCTCCTTGTAACCTCGCAGGTTCCTCCTAAGCCCCAGTGGGAGAGTGCTTATTCTTACCTCTTTGCTCACACCGATTTTGGCCCCTAACATTTACTGGAGCCCCATCCTGTAAAGATGCTGCCTCTGTATAGCTGTATTATCCCTGAGCATCCTGGTGTTCCAGGTGGAGGGACATTGCTATTTGCTGGTTCAACAGTCCATTTGCTCCGCTCCTTCCCAGCCCACTTCACTGCCACCCTTGAGTTACCAGAGGTGCAGAATTCATGCTGGACACGGTACCGTTCTGATCACTATTCTGATACCAGGGTATATTCAGCAAAGGTACGGCAAAACTATGTGGAAGTGAGGCCAGTGCCTCCTGTGCTGTTCAGAGGTCAAACGCTATGCTGTCCTTTATCATGCTGCAGTCTGTAATGTCTTTCCCAGGTTAAGCACAGAGCGCATTTAGTCCTAACTTGGTCTTGGCTGTGACAGAATCCCAGAAAGATAAAGCCATGGATTCTAGTAACTGAGCAAAACAGCATTAAAACATCTCTCTCTGCCTGTTCCTGACCTGACTCAAGAGTGTTGTTCAGTGCGGCTTCTTTTGTGACTCTGAATCTGTAAGTAGCTAAACTTACAGGTTCACAAATGATGAGGTTACTTTGGCAAAAAGGAAATCCCTCTTCCTGGCAGTCACACCACTTCAAATGTGCGTGGAGAGAAACTTGTTGCGTATTGCCATTACATATTAGTTACGTCAGATCCAGCCGCAAGTGTTCCTCTTTCAGTGCGCGTTTCGGTGTCTGTCTTGGCCCATACGGCAGCTCTGGGCAAGACCCTAGGCTTTCCAGGCAGAACTACTGATGCATCTAAGAGCATTTGTGCTGGCCTTGTCGCTTAGACCAGGTGGAGTTAGGTGAAAGGGAACTTGGGATAATGTAGAAATCAAAATGCGAGCTTATGGGAAACTTACTCTTCATAAAGCACAAAGACAAGGTCCTTTATTTCTAAATAACCTTATCTAGAGTATGTCTTCTAATGAGCCTGTTTCGTAAGCGATCTGAGAATGAAGATATTTTAGCACATTCTCTATTTTAGGATATTCTTGCTACATTTTCCTGTCCCACCTGTATCCCATGGATGCTGGGAAGTCAGTAAGAACCAGGCAGATTCTGAGGAATTTTTTTTGTTTAAGCTTTTATGAGTGGATTTGCTAGAAAACTTCTTGGATTTTGAACTGCGTGTGAAGTTGAATATTAAGAGGAAGGATTGTCGTGTGTGTACTGTTGTGTGGACCGAACTTGGGAGCTCTGGAGTTCTGGACTTTTCTGTTGATCATGGATTGCTCTTTCTCCATGTACAAAAGGTAGCAGGTTGGCCTCAACAGAAAAAAAATCATCTTTACCACGTTACAAAATGGAATTGACTTTTTTTTGCCATTTCCTGGTGCCCTCCTGGTACTCTCATTGCTGTGCTGTGTGCCCAGAACTGGTCACTGGGACCTCCTCACACCATGAACTCTCTGACGTCTGCCTTCCCACCACCGCAGTTCCCTCTCCTGGCCCCTCACAGAAGCTTCCCTCACGTGGAGAGGAGAGGTGTCTTTATGCTCCTTTTGTCATGGACGTGCACAAATGTTTATGGTTTTGCTTCATTTCACATGTTGCAAGCGTTTATCAAGTGACGCAGTCTGTGAGGGTGCCTGGCTGTTCCTCTGTGACAAGGGCTGCTCTACTGCCTGGTGGCGAGCTGGGGTAGCTCTGCCCCTCTGCTGCTTTGCTGATGGCTTTGGTTTCTTCCCCAGGCGTGTTCTGTGTGGGAGAAAGGCCGTTCTTCACCTGACCTACTTCCTCTCCTTAGTGGAGATGATGCATTTACAATGTGGGACATCCCCCATCTGTAGCCACACAGCAGGTTACGCAGAAGTACCACCATGCACTCTGAAGCAAAGATGGACTTTGTGAACACTGGATAACTTGTGTACAAACTGGGGGGTGTCGTGGTGGTGGTGTTTTAGTTCTTCTCTGCACCCAGTTGTTTCAGGAAAGGGGTGCAGGACAGACGAGAAGGATAAATCCATTGCAGCTAGGGAAGAAGCCCCTAGCTTGTTGGCACAAGGAGCCCAGTGGGGCATTAAATAAAAAGCGTAGTCTCCCACACACAGCAGTAAGGTGGCAGAAGTAATAAGGAGAATAAATTACTTGGTTAAGCATTTTCGCGGTGAGGCAGAAGCCTTGACTATCTGGTGTGTTGCTACATTTAATGGAGCATCATCTGCACCATGTGTTTTGGTTGCGTGGTCCCTTCTGCTTCTCATTTTAGGGTCTTCCAGCTTTGACTAGTCGGTAAGAATTTTTACCCTCTTCTGCCCCACCCCACTGACCATGCATTTAGAAAATTTATTGTATGTGTCTCCTTCCTTTGGGAACACTCCATTACCTAAAAAGGTCAGTTATGGACTTGAATTCTGCTGAATGTGGAGTTCTGCGGTCACAGCTGGGACAGGCCCTGTGGAAGTCACCAAGGGTGGAAAAGCTGAGATGACAGTGTTCTTACAGACTCGAGTGCCAGGCTGCTTGCTCTATTTTAGGTGTGAACTAGAAAATTGAAGGGTTCCCCCTGCGCGCCCCCCCCCATATCTTCAAGTATATTACAGTAATCCTAAACTGCAGGGTCTAATTACCCCGAACAGTGTGATGTGACCTCTTTAGTGGATCTCTTGCAGCTGGCAGAGGAAAGGCAGTAGCTATATACTTATAGGGCATATAGAATTACTCTCACATGTTGCTTATCCCCTTCCCAAAAGTGCCTCAATATCTGTTCTCAAGTGGCCTGTACCTCAACAAAATATCTACCTTAGACCCATTCTTTCTTCACTTTATCCTTGTCTGCAGCACACCCTAAAGCTGAGATGTAAACAGAGGACTGGTTTACAAAGAAGTGGTAAATACTTAAGGAACTGCAGTGGGTAGGATGCTAACTAAGGAGCTGGCAGGGAAAAGATAAGGTGCAACTTAAATTTCAGTTGTGCTTAACTCTAAGCTATACTCTTTTGGGTGTTGTGGCTGGGAGCTGGGCAAGGGCTTTCTTCAGCAAGCATTCCTGGAGCAGGCTGGGAGCAAAGACTGAAACTTGGAATCCCTCTGTTGCATGAAAGCCCAAACCACAGGCACAGAGCCAGGCCCCTGCCTGTTGCAGCAGTGTGCTGGGCGAGAGCCTGGTGGGCTCCTGCCTCCCGAGCCCCTCGAACTTCAGAAGATCCAGGCACAGCAGTGCCAAGCAGCTCAGCTGGGGCAAAATAGGAATATTACTGAGCACACGCAGAGATGCCACTTGAAAACTTAAGGCTTTGGTTCTGGTTGCGCTAGGTGGAAGCTGGGTAGGGGTTCTTGGTGATAATTTGGCTGCTGAAAGATATTGAAAATAACTTCAGATCTAAAATACTAGATTTGACCCAAGGCAACACAACTAGAGCCAAGACAGCAACGCTACTGCAGCCTTCTGTCCATGCGGATGTGACTCATCAAGCAGCCGCCTGCTCCAGGTACTCGGCAGACCGGGGAGAAGCCCCTTGCACAGAGCCAGGGGATGCAGTGGAGGCACGGTCTGTTTAGTATTGCACCTGGGTTTGGACACCAGTTTACCTTCTGGCTGGAGGTCAAGTGCCTGTTGTTTTGTAGTGTTTGCAGTTGGTTGTTTCATTCCTGACCTGCCATCTGGAGAGCAAATGACTACCAAGAATCCACCTTGTTTGTGAGGGCTTGATTTTTCATCTTGGCAGGGGGCTGTGCTCAGGCATCAGCAGCACAAGGGCCGCGTGAGAGCTGTAGTGCTGAGTGCTCTTGCACAGGGCATGTTCTGTTGCCAGAATCCTGTTTCCTTCTTTTCACGTAGCTCTGATCACAGCTAGGCTAGCATTTTGGACTGTATTTTTAAACTAATGGATGCTTTCTAATGGTCACAAATGAAAAATTTCATCAGTACTAAACAAGCAAAGTTCTGAAGTTGGGTCTTTTTTCATTTTAATGACTGTAGTAGACAAAATAATCTGAGGTTATAAACCTTCCCTGCAGTTAATTTCAGCTAGAGAGGTATGGCAGTACTAGCAAAGCCCTAGTAAGGTAGATGTTGCTATTTGGGGGGCGGGGGGGGGGGGGGGGGGCAGGGGGGGAAGTGCTTCTGGCAGCATAGTCTCTCACGCACTGAACCAGAGCAAGCTCATGCTGCAGCATTTCAGAATGTAATCACTGGATTCTTTTGCTGTGAAATAGGGGAGTGGGAGTGGAGGGGTGAACACAGCCCCAGCTGCCATGCCGGGGTAGAGCCCAGGTCTTCAGTAGAATGTCTCATTCCAGGCATGAAACATACTGAAGGTCAGCGTATTTGTATGTGTTTTTTCCAACAGGAGCAGACACATACAATAGGAGTAGTGTCTACTCCAGTAGGTTACACAACAGGTGCAAGTGTTTCCCAGTGAAACATGGAGAGGTGAGGCACGTCGTTTCCTGTACCTAGTGAAGGCAGACGCTGTGCAGAACTTTTTAATTTGGCTTGGTCTGCTGGATTTCGGCACTAGGAAGGTTACAGGAACAGTATTGCTTTGACTCCACGTATGCATCTGTGCTTCAAAGTGCAAGCTGCGTATTGTGATTAAAAAAAGGAGGGGTGGGGCATTCATAAGATTTAAGCCACCACTACTTGATCTGGCAGCGCTAGCTCAGGCCCAGACGGAGCAGGGACTGCAGGGCTGGCTCTGGGCAGCGGCGCTCCGGTTGTGTACACCGAAGTGAATCTCCTGAGTCGTGTACTTGGCGGAGGGATGAGAACTGCACTGGCTGGGAAGGGGTCAGCTGCAGCGTTTACCAATACATCCAGGGGAACCACAACGCAGCACGGCTGAGATCCACCTCCTTAAGTTAAATAACTTTTATCAGGTTTTTTTTCCCTACTTAGAGCTGACCCTCTCTCGGTCTCTTGGGTAGGCTGACTTGCTTCCTCCGAGCTAGAGGTCTATGGTTATGCTGTAGAAGTGGGGGAGCTACAGTTAGCTTCCAGTGGAAGCTGCTTTTGATCTCCCTGCAGTATCTGCAGGGGAGGGAAGGAACACTTGGTTTGGACAGAAGAAGCTGCAGAGGATGCATCTTCCTGCTATACCTTTAGGGGGTCTGTCCCCATTTTTAACTCGCATTCTAAGCTTTCGTTCAAGCATCAAGCTAAAACCCACTCAGACCAAAAGAATGCCACTTGATTTGTTAAGTAGCAAAGAGTAATGGGACTGACTGAAGCATGCATGTTAGGGGATATCTTCTGCTGGGCGTAAGCAGATAGTGATGGACTTCCAGGAATATCAAATTCTGTTCTCAAGAGGCCTGCCTGGGGGAAGAGACCCTGACTGGTCCTTAAGTCACCCATTATTCAAGGAACTGGTCCTATTGTTCCTTTTAATATGCAAGTGCAGCCCTCCTGGGGAAAACTGTCTAAAGCTTCTTGTGCCATTGGGTTAATAAAAGTGTTTCCACCTTTACAAGTTCTTTTCAGGTTCACTGTTCTATATTCAGTTGAAGTGAAGGGGTACATAACATTTCTTCCCTCTGCTAATGGGACAGTGCTGTAAGACCATGCCCCCTGGTTGCACTTTAATAAATGGTACAGTTTTCAAAAACATGTGTAGACTACTTTGTGCTTTTCTCCCCTTCCTGTTCCAGTGCAGGCAGCAAAAGATAAAGGTGGTTCTGCTTACACAAGGACCAGAGTGTCTCCCTTGCTGCATCAGCAGTAGTAAATTAGAGGAACATGAATATTTGCACACAAACTGACAATACCAAAAAAATCCAGGTGGAAATTGAAATTCTTAAGAGCTGTATTGCCATAAGAAGTGACAATTTTATTTAAGTTAAAAAAAAAAAAAAAACCACAAAATATTTACATCGATTCAGAACTTCTGAGGCTGCTGGATCACAGGTGAAGTCATGACAGGTATGTATCAAATCAACCTGAGTCACAGTTTGTTGAACCTGAGATGTGACTACAATACTCATAAGAAATGCCAGGTATTCTTCCCAATCCAAGGCCGATACATTCTTTCCCTTTATAGCATGACATTCTAAAGCTAAACACTTTTCCTCAAGCATATCCAGGTTGCGTTCCCTGAAAGAATTTGCCCTGTACCTAGCCCTGCCCTTTTCTTTAGATTCTTGTTTGGTTTTAATTTTTCAAGCAAGCACAGGTTTATGGCAATTAATATTGAAGTATCTTTACTTCAGCTTTTCCTGGTCAAACACCTCAGTCTCTGTCAGTGTCTCTCTTGCTGCCAGCTCCTCACTAAGATAGACCTGATCGATCACCAAAGGGGGGAGGGGGCTTGTATGTCAGTGTTGATCAGCCACCCATTTTACAGCTTGAGGCCTTTCTGGGAACAGTAACACTCAGTGTGGCTCAGCTGCAGCACCTGGAGCTGGACTGGGAAGAGCTTAACTAAAGCAAAATGCTACAGCTAATTCAAAAAAATACTGAAGTGCAGGCTCTGCTCACAGCATTTCCTCCAGGGGCGCAGGCCAGGGTCTGCACAAAGGCTAGGAAAGTAAAAAAAAAAGCCCACAGAGAGAGCAAGCACTACCCCTTACAGACACCAGCAGAGCTGGCACGCAGCTCGCACTATCACTATCATTGCTGTGCTAGTCTACAACAGCCTATCTATGAAGCTCTGCCTTCCCTTTCACAGCTGTATCTCAGAAGTTGAGAGCAGAAAAAGATTCACACACATGAAGTAAAGAGTCTTCAGGAATCCGCATCCTCCACACAGAGGGCTGGCGAGCTCAGTTATCCAGCTAGAGGGAGAGAAACAGAACCAGCGTTAACGGCAACAGAGCCACTGTCCCATGGCAAGACCTGTGCCCTGTGCCTGCCTGCGGAGCCCGGCAGCCACCACGGCTGCGTGTCCCCATGGCCACAAACCATGGCTCGACTCTGCCACCTCCAGCACTGCATGTCTGCCGTCACCGCCTGACATCACCCACTTTCCATGCTAACGGCAGGGAGTGCACTGGCACAAGTCCCAAACAGTGTGGAACAGCCTCCGGTGCCCAGCTCTATCCCGCACCTAACGCCGCTGCGCTGGGGCGGGTGGGCAGCCATCAGCCCAGCAGCCCTTTGCCTGCCCGCTCTGCGCTATGGCAGCGCCCCACGGCGCGGTAAGGCAGCACAGGGCAGTCTCCTACACTAGTGACCAGTTTCTGCATGCACGTGTGTGCGTGTCCCCTCCCCTGACAGGGCAGTCGCTGAAGCAGGGGCCAGACGCCCGAGCCTCTGCCATGGCTTGACTGCTAGCAGTTCAGTGTCCCCCCGGTGCTGCAGCTCCAACAAAGAAGAAGAATGGAGCTGCCGTGTCCCATCTGGCCATTCCTCGTTGTTCTGCTGTTCCTCAGGGGCAGCTCCTTTCTCCTTCCACTTCTGCCAGGCTCTGGGGAGCCCAGGGAGACAAGAGCCAAGGCCTCAGGCCCAACCGGTTCAGGAAACGTTGGCCTGCAGAGCTCGGGTCAGGCCTGCCTTCCCCGCACAGCTCCCCGAAGAGACTGCAGGGAGGAGACGAGCAATCGCATCTCTTTCTCTGCCCTACATTATAGACGTGCTCTGTTCACCAACTTCTGTGAGTGGGGTGAGGAGAAGCTGTGACGTGTCCCCCTCAAGCCTCACTCCCTCAGCACACCACAGGGGCTGGCATTCCCTTCTGGACAAACCTCCAGAGCACTACAGGGAAACCGGTTGTTCCCTCCAGGAAAGCCGTCTGACCGCACTCACCATTCTGACAACGTAGTTGTGGAACTGCTGTCTGATGTAGTTCACAGTGGTGTTGAAGACACGCGGTAGAAGGGAGGGCATTGTATTTGCAATTTTTTTAGTTAAGACCATTGCTAGCACCAACATGCCCTTCTCCTGTTCCATGTCTAAGGGGATGGCTCGCGCAAGCCCTTCCACTGCCTCCGACATGTGCCGGATTATCTCCTGTACGGAAGGAAGAGAGAGATCTCAGCGCAATAGCTCTGGGAGAAAGGGATCTCTGCGCAGCCTGCCAGTCCTGTGCTGCTAACAACGTGCTTGTTCCAGCACCTCACAGGATGCTGCTCTCCCCTTCCTCCTGGGCACAGCAGCCTGCCTGTTACATGCCCTCAGTGGCAGCAAGGATGACCACATTAAGCTCAGCTGCTCACCCAAGACAAAAAGAAAGGGAGACAACACATACACCACTGGAAAATTTAGACAGCACCTTACACTCAGGGCGAAACAGCCCCCCTTCCTCCCCAGCCTAGCCTGCCAAGTCCTCAAATGGCACAGGAATCCTGGGGCTCCCAGGAAAGGCAACCTGCCCTAAACACAGTGAAGCTCAGGGGTACAAGCTTAGATGGGGACTATCAAGAACACAAAGTGAGTTTCATAGAAAAGCTTTCACATAGGGAGGAGCTAGACAAGGTGTCCAAGCATGGAACAAATACTGCCTTGCTCTGCAGTATGTATATGCACACACTAAGCTATGCTACTAATGTGAAAAAGCAAGGTCCACCTGGTCAGAAGTTAGGTTTGGCTCATTCTTATTGAAGACCAAAAAGTTAGGCAATAAATTTGAAGGCCTAAACCAAACTGGGTGGAGAACAAGACAGCAGGAGTGGGGGAGGGTCAGACTCTGCTGGAATCAGTCTGTGCGGGTGACAAACCCCAGTAGAAAACACCCACATCACAAAAAAAAAAAAAAAAAAAGCCAGAAAAGATTGGTTTAAGTCATTAAATCCTGCCTTGTCAGCAAGAAGGTGAACCCTTAATTCAAAGACAGCATTAGCTTATAAAGCATAAGAAACTCAATCACAGGCAGAGAAAGCCAAACAAGCCATAAAGCCAGTTATCTTGAAGATGCCAAAAAGGCTCTGTGGAAGAAAACTGTGGCTCTTGATCCAGATGTGGATCCAATCCTTAAAAGGAAAAAAAGAGGTATGTCTAACACAAGGGACCTCAAACACAGACCTTCTCAGCAGGTCACCCATCCAGGGCAAACCTCACTGCTACCCCCAATGCCGACAGCCTGAGCTAAACAGTTACGGCACTAGAAAAGGGTCTCACTACTTGCTGTCCCTTCAGTGTTCAGTAAGAAGCACAAGTCAAGCTGCTGGCACAAACACTGCTCCAGTTTTGCCGACATGACAAGCAGCAGACAAACAGGATCCAGCACCAAAGATCTTAAGGACAAATACCAAGTCTCAACCAGACAGTTGATTTTCAAAGATAAGCCATTGGGCCAACAAAATGAAGTCAAAATGCCTCTGAAAGTCTGTTCTCCACAACTACCCCAATTTCACCATCTGCAGAAAGGAGACTGAACCCAAGGAACCCAGCTGGCAGGGTAACAGCTGCCACAGGATACAGCATCACCTCTTAACAAATCTTAAAATATAAGTGTTTGGGCTGAATTTTAAGATGGCAACAATTAAATCGGCAAACTAGCAAAGATACAGACATTGCAAGCTTGCTGCTTCAAAGTCACTGCAGGAAGGATGCACAACATTTAGAAAGGGACCTGCTAGTCAGGTTGCTTTCTCACTCACCTCTCCAGACAGATTCTTGTTCAGGAAGTGCTGCATTAGGTCATTTACTACTCTTGCATTGATTTCTTTATCAAACCGGTCTCCAATCTCAGCAAGCTGAGCAGCAATGGTCTGGACAACTTCATTTACCTCAGGGTCAAACACTGCCAACAAATACAGCAGGATTTAGTCCACAGGCTGCAGTCAGACTAGGTTTGGCGCAGGTAAGCTGACCCACAGCATTTTGCAAGAATTCCCTTCCCACCCCACCCCCAATCACAGTGCATTCATGACAGTGATGCACACTACAACTTCCTTGCATGCACTCAACTCATTTACCAGAGACCGTGTGCAACAGGTTATCTGTAGTTCAGGTAAAGTGCAGCCATACGCTGCCCAAAAAACACCACAAGGGAAGGTCAGAACACCTCCAACCAAAATTTGTACAGGACAGCTACAGCCAACACCTTGCTTAGAGAAGTGAGAGTGTGCCTGGTTTTGTCAAGTGACTACTGTCAGGACCTGTCTCTTAAGCACCATCTGAAGCATGCCATCTCACGGAATCATA
This sequence comes from Falco punctatus, assembly GCF_963210335.1. NCBI lineage: Eukaryota > Metazoa > Chordata > Aves > Falconiformes > Falconidae > Falco > Falco punctatus. The sequence goes on along the minus strand of NC_137585.1, from coordinate 23,236,186 downwards.
GAGCAGTTGCGTTGGAAGGGACCTGTAAAAGGTCCTGCAATGAGCAGGGACATCTGAGCAACCTGATCCAGTTGAAGAGCCCCGTTCAACCTGACCTTGAATTTTCCAGGGATGGGGCATCTACCATCTCTCTGGATAACCTGTTCCAGTGTTTCACCACCCTCACTATAAAAAGTCTTCCTTGTTACCTAGTCTGATTCTACCCTCCTTTAGTTTAAAAGCATTATTCCTTGTCTGATCTCCTTTTGGCAAAGCTTCCCATTGTCACTTGGGGCATGAGATCTATGCAGATTTGTATAAGGGAGGGCTATTTACTGTAGCAGCTCCTCCTCAGTCAATATGCCAGCTGACACATTCTGCACAAGGGGCAATAGCCATCCTGCAGGTGGCTAGTGAAGCAGCAACAGTACCAGAAACTATCTGAGGAACAGTTTCCACCACACTGGTAGAGCAGAAAGGGATTCACCCAGTACCAAAACAAGAGTTATTCCAAAATCCTAGCCCCAAATACTGATGCTGCCTGAAGAGCAGTGTGAGGCCTAACAACTGTCCTCAAGGACAGCTATCATTAGTACCAGCTTTGTGGCCCTCATTCTGATGTGCTGCAGACAAACCCCAAGGTGATGAGTGCTCTGGAAATCCATGGGGAGATAAGAGTGCTAAGCACTAGCTATCTTTGTGGTTAAAACTCCCAACGAACACCACCACCACCTGCCACATGTGAAATTTCTCAATGGAGAAAACATTACTCCTCTGAAACAGACCAGCAGCAAAGATAGGAAAAGGGAAAAGAAAACACCACCTTCAGGGAGGCTTGTAGGATAGAGAAAAGAGCACTGACCTAGCTCACCGTTCTGCAAGTGGCCACTCCGATTGCCATCGGTCTGAAGTTCCACCTCATCATCATAGTAGCAGCTGTCTTTCAGGAATGGCACAATCCCCTGGTTTTGCAGGGAATGCAGCTGCTCTCTGAACTTGCAGTCAGAGGATGCCTCCAGGAAGGTGTACAGCAGTGCACACTCCATCTGGACAGATCCATTGATCTTAAAAGTAAGAAAAATCAACGTTAAGCCCATGCCTAGGAAAAGTCCCACTCAAAAAGTCTATGCATATGCTGTTTTCCACCCCCCCCCAAACACATTTCTCTGGCCTCCTTTGGACATCCCAAAGCGCCTTAGTCAGGGAGTCCATAAGACTTCAGCAAATGCACACCAACACCTGGATGCGTGCCCACACAGAACGGTCTGGTGGTGAATGACGGATGGCTCTGTTCTTACAAACCAGTGGTGGAAGAGTCAGCTCACCTTCTCCTCACATTTCCAGCTGTGCCAATAACAAACCCTGCTCAGAACTCCTCTTTTGAAATAGGTGTGTACTTAGCACAAACCACCCATTTCTCCCTTTTCAGACATCTTTGTTTGGAAGGGTTTTACCCCTGTATTTGGGAATTGGGCATGCTACTTCCTGTGCACGAGCCCAGCAGCTTCCCTTTAAATGTAATCAGAGCACAACAGTAACAAGGTGAGAAACAGTTAACGGCACAAGTCTGCTAAAAACCCCAAGGTTCACATTTATTCTCCCTCTTCAAAGGGATCTTGACTAGCTCCGTAATAATCCTGTTCAGCTCTCTGTAGAGAACCAAGCAGCTGCTCACTAAGAACAACAACAGTGAAATGGCAGCACATTGGTGCCTGGTGTCATCTACACTGGCACACCCACCCCCAGTACACAGGCTGTCCTGGTTTCAGCTGGGATGGGGTTAATTACCTTCTTAGTAGCCAGTACAGTGCTGTGTTTTGGCTTTGATGCGAGAATAATGTTGATAACCCACTAATGCTTTTAGTTGCTGCTGGGTAATGTTTATACTAACTCAAGGGCTTTTCAGTTTCTCAGGCCCTGCCAGCAAAAAGGCTGGAGGGATACAAGAAACTGGGAGGGGACACAGCCAGGGCAGCTGACCTGAACTAGCCAGAGGGATATTCCATACCCTGGGCTGCGATGTGTTTGTATATATATATATAGCCAGGGGGTTGGCTGGAGCAGGCAGCAGCATAACCAACTGAGCATCAGTGAGCAGGTGGTAAGCAGTTGTGTTGTGTATCACATGTTTCTTTCTTCCTTTCCCTCTGGATTTCATTCTCTCCTCCACCCTCTTTGTTATAACCGTTATTGTCATTATTATTTCATTTTTATTCTATTTCATTTATTACATTGTTCTTATCTCAACCCTCCAGTTTTAAATTCCTTCCCCATTCCCCTTCCCATCCCTCTGGGTGAGGAGGGAGTGAGCAACCACGAGACAGGCACAGGCTGCCCCCAAAGCCATGCACCCTGCTGCTTCCAGCAAGGCAGGACAGAGCCCAAATTAGTTCGGTTGAGGAGGTCCATGAGGCAGTCAAACCGATGAGCAAGAGGTCCCACTGGAACATGGGGCCTCATAACCAACTAAGGCATCTGCAGAAAACTAGGAGGTTGTCCAATAATTTTAGTTAAGCAGCTAAAAAGAGTAGGATGTTGTGTAAGCACAGAAATAAAAGTGAGAAAGAAAATCCTTACTCTGGTACACAGAATGTCTGCCTGTAAGAAAATGCTTAGGCTTAATCCTAACTAGGGAGAAGAATCAAGGCTAAAGTAGAATGGTTTGTCTTGCCAACTGCATAGGGTAATAGATATGCAACCAGGATGAACTTGATAATTTAAAGGAAGTTTCAGACACCTTTTGGGGAGTGAAACTTTGCAAGACCACCTAAAAGTACAGAACTCTATCAGTAATATCATACAGGACCCATATTGCCTAGGCAACAGCAGCAAAACTGGGACAAATGCATAAGTAGTAATTAAGGACAGGTTTTTTTACTTGAGAGGAGACTGGACAGAAAAAGACAACAGACAACAAAAAGGAGACTTCAGAAGTGGGAACAAATGGAAAATAAGGTATATAATAATAAATATTATATAGGAAATTATATACAGGAAAATAAGGTCAGAGACAACAAAAGGCACATCTTCCATGACCTGACCGTGGATTTTTACAGACAGTAGTGAAGCTCACCTGGTGACCCACGCTCACTGGGGCACCAGCAGCAACCCCCTTGAACAACCCACTGGACTAGTTTGTGTCCAAACGGCTTGTGGGTGGGCAGAGCAAAGAGGGCTATAACTGTACCCTAACACTAGGTAGGGTGGGGAGGATAAGGCATTTCAATAGCAGCTCAGTGTAGTTAAGATTTAAGTGTGATAAATAGTAGCTTCATAATTGCATTTAATATTGCACAAAACAATGCATTAAGTTGAGCACAGTGGTATGTCTATTCATTTGACAGCTTAGTTTCTAGACTTATCAATAAATACTGTAGTCTCTTAAACAGCTACGTCTGCAGCCTCACACTGTGAGGCAAGAGGAAGCAGCTTGCCAATTAAGTGGTTCCATCCACTTCTCTATCCAGAGCAGTGTCAGGGCTCCTGCCCGAGCTCTGAGGGAAAAAAGGAGGACACGAGCCAGGACTCTGAGACTTATCCCCTTTGAGGTATCTCAGAACAAGTGCACAAGAGAACTGGTCACTGTGAACCCCTGACTTCAGTCATGTTTGAACCTAACCTGTTCCATGATGGATTCAGAGACAGAGCACCTCTTGTCACCCTCTGCTTCAGACCAGAAGTCCTCGCCCTGCAAAACAGTAAGAAAGAAAAGGGTGAAAGGAAAAAAATTTCCTGTAAACCCACATCTTGCAGCAATGTTCATGGGTCTGACCACATCTCATAGAAAATGACCTTTCTAGTAATGCATATCCATATTTCTGGACAGGGCTGCCCACCACACAGTCAGTCATAAACAAAGGCTGAGAAAACCACAAGTGTCCCAGCAAGAAGGGCCCTATTCACATGAATGAGGGGCATCAAACTCCTTCCTGTCACAGATGCATGAAAGACAGCAGAGCAACGTATCTTTAAAGCCAAGAGGTGGTGATGGGGAAGGGAGGGACAAGACTTCATAGTGCCGAGGCTGGAACACAAAGCAGTGTAATCACAGGGGAGTTCCTCAGTATCTACTGAGAGCAGGTAAGCTGCTTGGGTCTGCATGCACAGCAGCATGTTCTGAAGTGAAACACCCAGCTGACAGTGCTACACATCTGCAGGACTTTAAGGTTGCCTACCCTGACACCCATGCAGAGGTACACGTGCATACTCAGGTTATTTCAATATTTCCCCAGCAAACACCTAGGGACAGAGAAGGTTGCACCAAGCGTCATCAAAGGCTTCTAGTTACATGAACACTAATCCATTAAGCCTCCAGGGAGCCCTACTAGGAAGAAGGGAAAAAACAGGACCCAGGTCACAAGCTCCTCTGCCCCCAAGGTGCATGCTCAGGGCCGACAACCCACAGCCTGCCTTGTGGCTGGGCAGTGCCCAAGGGAACAGGCATGCAGGGAGGCCAGAGAGCATGGCACAGGAGGTGGCCTCTCACCCACCAAGAGCAGCTGGTAAGGAGCACAGTGCTCCCTCCTCATTCGGGCAGGCCAGACCAGCAGCTGAAGCAGTCACATCTGGTACAGGAAGCCCCAGAGCAAGAAAGGTGCAAGATTTGCACTTGCTGTGCAGATAACTCAAGGCTACCCACCTAGCAAATGCCAAAGCAGGGAGGACAGGAATCCTGTTTGGGAATCCTGCATTTGCTGCCTCAGATGCAACAGTCCCACAACTGCACACAGAAGTCTCTGGTGCAAACTGGCTTCAGCTCTTGATGAGCAGGGCCTGGCTGAAAGTGGGCACTACCTTCCCACCAGGCCTTCACCCAGGGCAATAGTCTGGCTGCTACACAGGTACCCTCTCATCAAAAACGGGGTGAAAGTGCCAAGGAGCCCAACCAGATGGCCTGCAACCACCAAAGACCTGGCTAGCAATGAAAGATCCTATTTCATAGTAACAACCCCTCACAACTGTGTTTTAAATAACTAAGCATGCTGGTGGAAAAGAGGAAGTGAGAACAGAAATTAATACAAACTCTGAAGGAAACCACAGTAATAATTTAGAGAGATAATGAATTTCCCAACTTTTCAAAGGCTCTTAGAAGCCCCTAAGACCGAAACATATTCTCAACAGCCCACAGGCAGCCTCTTAACCATAAGCTTATTTTTCATTTAGTTGTTACAATAGACCAGGGGTCCTCGAACTACAGCCCACAGGCTGGATACAGCCCCCCAGGGTCCTCAATCCGGCCCCCAGTATTTACAGCCCCCGCGCCCCCCCCCCCCCCCCCCGCCAGGGGTTGGGGGGGAAACCAAGCAGCCGCAGATGGCTGCCTGCCACTGCATCCGCGCGCCGGCCCCCTGGTTAAAAAGTTTGAGGACCCCTGCAATAGACTAACAGCCTCTTAAAACACAGGCTTAGCCTTTACTGCTTTGCATTTTTCTTTATTCCATTCAAATCCCTATTGCTGCTACTCACCTTTAAAGGGAGTTCTGGCCGGGGAGAGTGCGGTCCTCCCTCTTCTCTGGGACCTGAAACAGGTCAGGGTGACCCTTCTCCTTGGCTTGACTTTGCTGAAGAGCCAGATGTTAATTCAGGTTGGAGAACTTGAGACAGAATGCCTGAGATTAAGAGGAAAGTGGCGATTTAGCATTCAGTCTGTGGCAGGACCTTAGCTTTGTTCAAATTCCCCAGGAGCTGTCCACACAAGCGACATTTCTGTAGGCTAGGCAAAGCCTCAACTCACGTATTTTGGTTTTATAGATAACATTTATTTTCAATTCAACATAATTCAGCCCAAGCCCAAGGTGTTCATGTTACAACTAGTAACAGTGGATATTCTCCGATACTAACTCCTGCTCAGTTAAGCACCACGTCCTAAGCCATCACGGCTTCGACTGCAGGAAGGCTGAAGTAGTACTGAGCCTCAGCTGCCACATCCCATTTGCCTTGAAACTCACATTCACCACAGCAATCTTCTTGGCCTCTATCAGTGTTGCCATCCTCACCCAGCTCTAGTCTATGCCAAAAGCTTCATGCAGGACCACAGCAGCACTCTACAGCTGGTCAGATTAACCCATGCTGGCTCATTTGGCTGGTAACAGCCAGCTGACTAACTCGAGCACAGGCTGAACAAATCTCCCCGTCTTTCAAGATGCAAGAAGTTGCACCATCCTCTGCTCACACCACACTACATACAGAGGGGCAGATGTTCTTCTACAGTTCTGGCAGAAGTGCGATGCAACACAAGTCACTACAACTGCAAGTCGCACACAAGTGGCCAGATGTGCTGGTGAAACTAGCTGAGTAGCACTAAAGAGAATTCTCACTTGCAAAAACTTTACAGCAAAGCCTCTTCCACCCAAAGCTAGCCAAACTGTGCTAGGGTTACCCATTTCTTCATTGATGAGAATTCCAGTAAATTGCTGGAGGGCAAGCTGAGCAGTCAGGTGGCAATAAACAGACTAAATAAAACATCAGCTTGCAGAGGGACCAATGCAATCTTTCTTACACAAGAGGATGGAGCAGAAATCAAAAAAGCAGAAATCCTTCCTTGGGGGGATTTACCACCTGCCACATCTTTCCAAGGAAAGCTCAGACTGAGGCTTTAAAATCCAGATTCCCTACATTTTTTGTCCTACTTTCACACTGCCAGGAAACTCATTTATCCAAACACTCACAAAAAAGGCAACAAAAAAAAAAGAAATGCACTATTGTCTTTTCCCACTCCCTGCTTTAAAAGAAGATGCACAGACCACGTCAGTCCAGGAAGGAAAAGAGGCAAGCTATTCCGTTCCTGTATCAGAAAATACAAGTCAAACAGAGATCCAGATCTGTTCCGGGCTTGCCTATACAGCTAAGCCCAGAAAGGCAGGGCATAGCAGCTTGGCACAAGGCTCTGCAACCACATCACCCACACCAGCTTACTATGCCGACTAGAAGCTCTTAAGAGGAACTTGACCCTGCTTGTGCATGCTCCTCACATCAGTTCCTGGAGATGTGCATGAAAGGTGCCTGGATCTGTCTCTACAGACCTAATGCTGTTTCGAAAGCGCTTATGCTTTTCAAAAAGCGGCAGAATCTTATATGTTGGTTATGGCAGGAAGGTCCTCCCCGAGTGCTGCACAGGTAAAACACCTCAACAAGAGCCTCTGAAAACCAGAAAGGGGCTGTGCAGCCCCTACCCCGCCAGGGTTCCTGCCGCACCCAGAGATGTTAACGGGTGTGCAGGGGGAAGAGACCCACGTACTCATGGGGGTTCTTCCCCTCAGGGGATCATCTCAGTTCTATGTCAAGTTAGACACTCCCCAGGCAAGTCCATAGAATTAGAGACGTTAAAAAAAATATCACCCATCACAGCTGCAGATTGCAAGTTTGTTCACTCTGGCACATGAGCAGAGATAAGACAAAAAAGAACAACAATAAAATTCACCACACTCCGAAGTACTTATATAGTAAAAAATTAAGACAAAGAGGCTTGAAGTTGAGAATTTCGTGAACTAAATTCCTTGAATCAGACACTCACCACTGAGGCAATGAAAGTCCCTGAAGGGTTCCAGTCCTTGGCTAATACAAAGCTCTGCTTGGGTGGTCAAAACCACACCAAAGAACAGGGAAAAGGATTTATCCCACACTACAAAATGGCTCCCTGCTACTACAATACAAGGCAAAATTCCAGAAACCTCAGGTTTTAGACAATTCCTTAAAATCAATGCAAGTGGCTTGGATAGTCACAAAGTTCCTCCTGAGAAGTCAAATTCCTTAACAGAATTTTAAACAAATAGACCCCTAGAGAGCAAGCCCCAATCAAGTCACCTGCTGATGTCACCTGAATTTTTTAATCATTAAGACTTTGGAAATCTGAATCTAACACTACCAGGATAAGACCTTTTCTCGTGGATGGAAAGAGTTACAAAAGAAAATGTATATTGAGTGAAAAGAATATTTAGTTGGAGAATGAGAAAAGAGGGAGATAATTGCTACAAACACTATCTGCATTCAGATTCAGATTCTAACTAGACCATTTGCTAAGGTTGCTTTAGGCCTGCTGAAAGTCTTGGAATGAGTTTTATGGAGTATGATTTTAAAAAGCATTAGATACCAATTAATTTTAATGCATTATTCCCTTTCACACTTTCAATTCACTCAGACAAATGAGCTTGATGTGTTAACAGCCACATCTGAAAAACCACTAGATGCCTTGAAGTATTCAACAGATAAGACTACAACCAGCTTTTTGAATCGGTTCTTACCATCTTCCTCAGAAAAGAAGTGGAGGGGCTATTTTAAGGACAAGTTTAGGACCCTTAAATCAGCTCTGAATAGCCAGTGTGGGGCATGTCCATTCCAACTCAACACTGTGTTGGGATGAAAGACTGGAGAAGCATATGTTAAGTAAACATTAACTACAGTCAGAGGAGCACATCCACCAGCCGCTTGTCAACACAGAACTAAAGACCTCATTCCACCCACGTGCCAATTTTAACAAGAGAATTCTGTGGACGCTTCCCTCAAAGCAAGCCTCCAAGGCAATCACAATTCTTTAGATGGGGCCGAGTATATCCCAAGGGATGGTGCATACTGCTCTCCTCCAGCAACACCAGTCCCTTCAGCTCTGGTGTCCCGTCTTCTGTTTCTCCTTCTCATCCTCAAGTTGTATTAGTCTTTAAATCTTAAAAGGAACTCATCAGTGCAGCTGTTCCCAGCTGTGCCTACCAGTGAGGGGTGGCAACAGTAGAGGCAGCAGCAGGCAGGGCCAGAATCCCCTGACTCCAGGCTTTAAGGAGAAGTGGCATGGCAAGTTTGCAGGGTGGAAAAGAGGGACAGGCAGGACTGCAAGACAGTCTGCACTCCACGGCTCTCTTCCACACCTGCACCTCCTCCCACATCACTGAACTACCTCCTGCAGTTCTGGGAGGCATAAGTAAAGGGAAAAGGCTCTTACTGTACCACGCTTCCCCCAGCACCCTTGCTGATGGTGCCACACCATCTTGGGCAAAGAGGCAACACTGGCCATAGTCGTGCTGGAGAGACCAAACTAAGTTCTCCCTGCCATACCACCGCCACATACTGCATAATTCAAGAGCAAATGCTGCAAGCACACGTTTTATCTTCCCAGGTACAGAGCTACACATGGAAACAGTACAGCTGCAAAGCATGCAAGATTTCACCAGCTCTAAAAAACAGGGTGGGGTTCTGCTGTACCTCCAGACACTGCAAGCACATCACCAGCAGCTCCACACACACCAGCGAGAATCAGCTGGCAGCATATACTACTGTTAGAGGAACTCTCAATAATGCTCAAGGCTGCTGTGAACAACAGTAGGTCCCAGAATCCCTACAACAACAGTGCTAAGCCACCCTACAAATCAGCTTTCGTCCCCTCTTCACACTTCCACTATGTCTTCAAGACTGCTCAGAAAAGAATCCACCCCACCACAAATAATGCCTCTGCTTACCACCACCTCTCCTCACAGCTCAGCCTGTGAGTTGCTATTCTCAGCTGTATCGGACACTGTCTGGTTATGAAAACATACTCTTTCCAGCAGCAAAGGCACATGCCTGTAGGGCTGACTCCTTTAACAACTTGTCTGGATTCCGAGACAAGTCCCATACAAACACCTGGACAGAGACACTATCAGTCAATGGACCTGTTGTCTGAGTTGTCAAGATATTTACCTTTATGTCTCACATTTGAGTTAGAAATCAATTAAAGCCTTCAAAGCAGAAACTGCAATAAAGCATCAGTCACCAAGAAAGTGCATAGGATTGAAGCCTTTTCTATTTCCTCTGCCTGGCAGCTGAAAGATAAGAACTTTATTTTTGGCAGTCAGGATGACATCATTCTTGGAAGAAATGAAATGGTGCCTATTTGTCCCTTCCTAGACCTGGTGGCTTTTACCTGTCTCGTAGGCAAATATTCCATTGCTGAGTTGCAGAGCTCTTTTCTAGAAGAAGGCATAATTTTACAGGTAGGGAAACTAAGGCACTTGATATGACCTGACATTTTAAATCCACAACCACTCAGTTTCACAGTCTTCCTGAAAACCTGCCACAGGCACAACCACTTTACGTAACCAGCCATTACTAGAAAGTGAGGAAGAGAAACGAAGATAACAGCACCGCAGACTTAAGAAGTTCCTTATTTGAGGAAGGATGTGCCTAAGCTGTGCCACACTGCTGCCCATAGCACTTCAACTCATGACAGCATAAGCAAATCCTACATAATATAGCCCAAAGTCCCCCGAGGAGTCCCCATCACCCTGCCACACTCAATTTCTAGCCCATAAATCCAACGGGAACTAAACAGCCCTACTACCAGCAAAAACCAGAGCTTTTCCTCATTTCTCTAGCTATGGAAGAAACCTGACTACTCCCATGGCAGTTCCACACATAACTCTGACAACTTGGCAGGAGGCAGAAACAAAAAGGAAGAGAGCCTGTTGAACTGCTAAGCTGTGCTGAGATGAATAGGGGTTGTCATAAGCACAGAAAGCCTGTCCCCATCACTACTCTGCCTGCAAAGGATACGGCAGCCTGTGACAGTGCTTAGAAGGCGCCAAGGCTTTCCTCACCCGAGACCCACTGTCCTCCTAAACTAGAATTTGATTCTAGGCTTTGGAAAGAAAAGCAGGGTGGTGGGGAAACAGACAGTGTGATACATTAGCCAGATGAAGGACAGGCTGAACAAGCCCCTTTGTGCATTTATGGATGCACATACACATGCTACTGCAAAACCGAAGTGATTAATACCAAAGCTAATGACTTCGAGTTTCTCAGGACTTTCCCCACCACAGGGAACACAGCTTCCCAACCACAGGCATTTTCCATGCATTTGTCTCCAAGGGAAGCTACAACTCCAACAGTATCATGTTGGAAGCAGTAAAACTGACAAGCAGCGGGCAGAACACTGAGATGCCGGCAGGTCTGTGGCCCAGCACAGGACAGACCCCATCCCCCAGTCACTTGTGATTTATTTGCTAAACTCTTAGGAAAGATACCCTGCAGCCAGGATCCACTAGACTGCTCAAACCCACCTCTCCTGCTACTCTCAAGCACAACTGCTGATCGCTTGAGGCAGTCAGCTTTTGTTTCTCTTCCTTTCAAGATAGCACCCTCCTTTAAGATGCAAATAATGCCACTACCAGTCACTCCAGCAAGGGATTTTAAACCTTTGATTTAAAAAAATACATTGAAACGTGCTGAATGTTCCTGCTCGGTAGTTTCAGTGTATATTTATCTTCCAGTATTCAGTGGCACTGAAACTCTAAATAGAGCACAAAGACCCAACACCAATGGATGCTTGTCCAACTGCCGCCTTCGCTGGATCATTTTTACCTTTGATTCTTTATGCTGCCTTAGTACAGAGGGAACACCTCAGCCTGAATGCTGAATACTCTCAGCTGTGTATTTTGACTTAGAAATACATTGCACAGTTTTTTTGATGGGGCTTTATCTTCCTTTTTGAAAGAAAGGCTTTAGAGACAGTTTCGAAAAGAAGGTTTCGATTGGCCTTTTTTTAAAGGGATTTATTTCAGCTCCAAGGTCTGCCACTGTTTCACATTACTCTTCATGACAACATGAATTGCAGCAATCTTCTAGTTATCAGGACAGTACTTTGACTTCTTAGAAGGAAAAAGAACTTCCTCATCAACCTTTATTTTCATTTGGCTGAGAATGTTGTTGCCCAGCCCCTATGCAGCACATCAATGAATAAGAAGGAACACTGCCACACTACTAACTCTCCTCAAACAAAAGGTAGGCAGGAACTTCTGATTATTGTGGTTTCTATATCAGATCAGTGATGGAGGCAGTACTGTTCAGTATTCTTCAGAAGCCAGCCTACAGATAAAGCTACATTGAAACTGAGTCAGAAGAAACCCTGCAGCTCAAATTGCCCCAAAGCTTGGAGCTGAGATTTGGATTCAGCTAACTGCAGCTAGACCCAAATGGAATTTGCACATCTCCATATTCTGGGCATGGCCACACCTAAGAGGAAGAGGCAAGATTTGGATCCTGACTGCCAATGCAGGTGGGTTTTTTTTGATCTGGGATTGAGCTTAGTTTTTTCCCTCTGGTGTTGAGCAAAGTAACTCCAGTCAGGCAAACCTGCCCTGCATTTCATCTCCTCATGAACATGACGAAAATACTTCTACCTTTCCTAAGGACCTGGTAGGAGGAAGCAGAGCAAACCCTGATGAAAAGACACAATCACCCACATAAGATTACTGATCTTTACAGGGTCAGCTCTGTGTTCACAAGTCCAACTATCAGCCCAGTAGCTGCAACACAACCCTGCAATAATGTCACAGGGCACGTTCAAGCTGTGCTTACTGTTTGCCTCTTGGAAATGACTGAGGAATCATAATTCCAGTCTTCTGACATTACAAAGGAAGGCCACAGTGGGAGCAGGGAGCTCCTCAGTAGTGCTGGTAAGTGGTGGGCACTGGAACAAACTCCAGTTATCACTGGTGATGTGCAAGTGACAGTGTCAAGTCAAACAAATACAAAACTTGCATCCAAATTTAGAAGATGCCGCTGCTGGGGCATCAGCACTGGACACTTGTACTCTGGCATGCTTTTACAGTGGAGAAGCAACAAAGTGTTCAGTCCCTGGGGCACAGATGACAGTCTCTTATCACTTGGCCTCTCACAAATGCAGGTGCCACTTGGACAGGCTCTGACAAGAGCTGCCAAACAAGACATCAGAAAGTGGGACTGGATACAGTAACTGTCATGCCACCTAGAGGACAGGACTATCCTTATTTTACTTTTAAACCCATGCACTACTGTTATGTGCCAGCCTGAGCACAGTCAGAAAATCAGGAATACCACTTCATATTGCAACTTCGAGGCATTTCATGGCTGATACCAACAATAAAGAAGAATTTAATTCTCTTTCCTTTGCCTGACTGGCAAGTTAAACAAGCAAAGTATAAAACTCATCAAAAACAATAAAAAATGTAAAAGATGGCTGTACAGACACAGGTGGCCACTAACAGTAGCATTCCCTTTGCCTTTGGTTACCTTCAGGCTGTACGACTAGACAAGAACTCCTCTTCCAGACTTGTAAGTATCAGGAATATCTGCACTGCTTTCTGGAGACAAAAAAAAAGAAAAAAAAAGAAGCTATAAAGATGCTCACAACGTGAAGTTTAAATACTGCATCAGCATAGGTCATTTGAGACTACACATCCAAGGAGCAATACACCTAAGAGAACCTGATCAAAAGCTCCCTGCTTAAGACAAGTATGGTGACACAGTCAGGATGGCAGGCACAGAGCTACAGCTTGGTGCACAGAACAATTTACTTTCAAGACGATTTTTACAGCTGGTACTCTCCAGAATTATTTTAGTGGAGCCTGTTTACCTCATCGGACTTGGAACACTCACTATAAAGAAAAGACTTAAAGCATTGATGGAAAAAGACAAATCTTCACAGCTGCATGTTTATCTGCTCTGAGAGCATACACAACCTCTCTCAATATTCAACAGATTCTCCAGAACATGAAAGTGAATTTTAAATGGGTTTCCTTCCTCCAAAACAGGAGGTGTATCATAGCTATAAAAATATCTTCCATTCCTTACATTTATGTAACAACCATGTACCGGTACAGACAGCCAAAGAGACAATCCCCAGAAGAAAAGCCTGACACTGGTCCTTTGATAACACTGAACATGCTGGCCCTTAGGAGAATTCTCTCCCACTGTGTTGCATTACAACCTCTTACTACCACCATGATAATTAAACTGATGAAGCCTGTGGAAAAAAACCCAAAACACAAATCAAAACAAAAACCACCTTGAAGGAATTTCTCAAGACAGGAGCCTAGACATCCTCAGGAACCTCAGAGGAAGTTGTGTATCAAACCAGGCTGGCAACTCAAAACAGCATTTACAGCCCTGATCAAAGGGTTTTGACAGCAGTGCCTCAAACTTGTGAGCACAAAAGAAAGCATCATCTCTTTTAAACACCTTTAGCACAATGATAGATGGCTAAGAAAACATTCTCTTTCACAGAAACTCAGCAGGAGCCATTTGGAAGCTGTGATTAGCAGAACTGCAGAACAGCTGCCTCCAGGAGCACACATTTCCTACTGTCCAGGCAAATGGATGCAGTTACACAAGATGCCCCAGCACTCTTCATCACTCCTCCACTCAGCACTGCTCCAGCCTCTCTAGCTGTAAAGTCCAAAAGCACAGTGAGAAAGCATCGATTTTACGAAAATACACGACCCTGCATGAAATAATGCAAACCATTTCACTTTCAGTTTTAGCTAATGAGGAAACACAGATTAACACTAAATCCCAAGAAGCGAATATAAAACCGAAATTAAACAACCAGCTGATCTAAGGGGATTTGTTTTGTATGCCTGTTAATCTAAGGGTATAACAACAATTACAGTAAACTACCAGGACCGAAGTACATATTTTCTCCTTTAAATGAAATGAAAGAAATAGCCCAATACGTCAGAAACACCTGCGTATTGCCCATTCACTATGAACTGCAGCAAGAGCATACTAGGAACTGATCAAAGGTCACAGTGTTTTATCAGGAAATACAGATGGTTTGCAGACACTTAAATTCAACATCCATGTATGCAATGATTGCACACACAATCCAATTCCCCTGCTCATACCTTCAGTGAAGCTGAATAAAAGCTCTGAGATTTTAAAGGAAAGTGGTGAGCAAAATACTGAGGTAGGAGTTTAAAGCCAAATGACAGTCCTCTTGTGATACAGAGCAGCATTCTGAGGATGCACTGAGGTGTACAGCCCTTTCCTCATGTTCACCATCAAGGACAGTCCAACCAAAGCCCACTAAGGCACCTCCACGCAGTACCATATTGGTGTGAAGAAACAGGAGAGCCAGCAGAATGGATCAAGAACAGAAGTTACTAAGCAGACAAGGCAATACTAGCAACACTAAGCTAAAGGGCTACTAAAGGGGATGCGATTGAAAGATTCTTAGAACAGCTGTTGCAAAGGATGCAAAAGACACCAACACAGCACTATGCTCTATGCTTGAGCAATTGCTTCAAAAATCGTGTAGGAAGCAATGCATGCCATCTCATCCAGGTATAAGGAGGTGTCTAACGCACACTGATGGCAGCTACGGGGTCCTGTTCAATAGGTGAGGCAACAGCAGGATGCCAGGACATGGTTCACTACAGACATCTGGTACCAATCAAGGCAATCACAGAAGCTTAACAGATTGCTTTCAAACCTAAAGATCGAGGCTGGACACTCTGCATGACTTGTAAAAATGAATGTTACATTTTACCCCTCCTTTCCCTATCCTTCTCTGAGCTGGGTGAAAAGAAAAAACCTCTGGGAAAGGGACCAACTATACTCATTGCTGCTTATTTTAATTCAAGCTGAACCCAGCCCCCTGCAACTGCCTCCAACCCCAAGATAAGACATCCAAAACAACAGGGGATCATACTTCAAGCAGAAATCTGCTCCTTTAGCCAAGCTTTAATTTCAACTCCCTAATTAGAAATATTTTCATATACTTTGCTTTGCACAGCACACAGATATGAAGATAATTTCAGCCACAGTATGCTAAGAGAAAACCAGAGGAAGGTGCTTTGCAAAGAAATACCAGATTTGCTGGTAAATTCTGCTTTTTCACTAGTCAAAGAATTGCATGGAAATGAAACCTGCTCATCTGCTCTCAATTCCCTCAAGTAGAAAAAAACCCCAGACCTACCCCCTACTGCTTGTTAGTTCATTCATACCCAGTGGTCGCAGCAGCTGCTTCATCA
This sequence comes from Falco punctatus, assembly GCF_963210335.1. Taxonomy (NCBI): domain Eukaryota; kingdom Metazoa; phylum Chordata; class Aves; order Falconiformes; family Falconidae; genus Falco; species Falco punctatus. Next base: position 23,220,452 of record NC_137585.1, on the reverse strand, counting down.
AGGAGCCAACACCTCATAGCTGCTCCTCCACAGTTACACCAGCAGTCTTTGCACTGAGCATATACACTTTTTAGTGGTTATTATGTCCCTACTGCCCCATTCAGTGGGATGTAAGGGAAGCTGTAATTTCTGAATGCCAGGCCACTCCAGGAAGGTCTCCAAAGGTGGCAGTCACTAGATTTATGTGCCTGTCTGCTTCCAAATTAAACATTTTCATGCTATTACAAGAAAAAAAATCTGTTTGATCTGTCAGCTCCTCCAACTCCTTCCATCCTGTTACACAAGAAAAACACAATACACGGAAACAACATAGCATAACTGACTCCAGGTGAAAGCACTCAGTGAAAATACACACCAGCCTCCCCCTAATTATGTATCACAGCTCTTAATGTTTTGGGACCTAACAGAAATAAAAGGCCACACTAAGCACCTTTACAAGGCCCTCACATTTATCCAAAGGTGCAGTGTCATAGTGCTGGGTACAAGTATACTTAATCCCCAAGAGGAGAAACTCCAGGTTTGCACAGGCAGCACTGGTGGAACTCAAGCACACTGTTCTGCTGAACATGCACAGCGAGAAACTGAGCTGAACTCATGGTCTCAGCGGTACTAGCGCCAGCTGGCCTCCTGTGGCTGTAAGAAATTGGAAGGGCAGGAACTCAACAAAACCACCTAACCAAAAAAATCAGTCTTATTTTTTCTTCCTAAATTCAGCAGACGTCACCAAATGCAAACAAGACGCAGCCAAGTAAGAAGGGGAGATTTTCACACCCACCTTTCTTAGTACAGGGCAGCTTATCCAGCAGGCTCACAGTCAGGTATTACACACTGCACATACACAATGGACATTTTTTGCCTCAGCTGGACCCTAAACCCTGCCAGGCAGTTATTTGTAACGACAGACAAGAGATCTAGAAATCTAAAAAGACAGGAAAATGGCAAGAGATAGGTTGCAGAAATTCAAGCAAGTTAACAAAGTGCTAGAATGCCTCTTTTTATACAATGCATTCCCCAGGTGTTTTTGCATAACACCAACAGCACAGAGGATATCACGAGTATAGCTTTGCAACACCTAAAGAAGACTCTGTACAGCACTAAACTTGTTACATAAAGAAGTTGCAAAGGAGAGAAAAATGCACAAACCCCACCCTTTTTTAATGAATACCTTTAAAAATGTTATACTTCCACGGGCAGGTGAAAACAGTTTCAGTCTGATCGGTGACAAAAAGTTACAACAGAACACCAGTCTTCCCCACAAGTGGACTTTTGCAAAAAGTCCTTTACCAAAAAAACCCAACCCAACCCAAAAACCTTAAAAATAATTTCCTGTTGGGAAACCACCTTGCTCCTTCTTCCACCTAACACAATCATTTTGAAAAGATAACAAAACAAGTATCCTGCAAGACTTTGGCTCACATACCTCAAAAAACATCAAGAAGAGCTGCCAACTTCTAAAATAAGTATGGACTTTCTGGACTAAGACTTCAGTGATTTAAGTAACTCTGAGGCCCTCTACCTTTTTTTTTTTAGTTAAAGCTACAAAATACTGTGCATTAACAGAAGACAAGACACCCCCCCCCCAAAAAAAAAAAAAAAACAACCACCAAAACCTGCCAGTTTCAGAGCCACTGTCCCTTCAAGGTACAGAGACCATCACCTGACCACACGCACCAGAGAAACGCCTTTCTAGGGAAGGGGACCTGCTCACACCGTTTCTTTCCACTTCGCACGCTGTGCAGCTTCCTGCCCCAGCTTCTGCCACCCTGAACGAACACTGCGCCCTCGGGTCACAGCGACGTGACCGCTGCTCGCGGGGAACAACGAGGCAGCCAAGGCCGTCACCCCCTGCACGGCGGCCAGGGACACCGACAGCTGTGGGAAGGTGAAGGAGGCTGGAGAAGAGCACACACCGAAGTGACTCATCTTTATCAGTCACCAGGTTCTCCTACGAACTATATAACACCATTATCGGAAATCCTTCCCTGCCCGCTTTCTCGCCGTCGCTGCCACCCCCACACCCCTGCCGCCGGAAAGCCGAGGCAAGCACGGGTCCCGCGGAGCCGCCGCTACGGGATTAACCCCTTGCTCCCTCCTGCCCCGCAAACATCCCCCAGGCTGAAACCTGCCACCACAGACCGAGGGCGAGAGCGTCGGGTTTACGGCTGGGCTCGATAATCTTAAAGGTCTTTTCCAACCTCGATGACTCCACGCTCAGCTTTACCACGCGGGCCAAGGCAAGAGAGCGTCTGTCCCGGTTTACGGGATACCGCCCGTGCGGAAGGGAGCCCGGTCTGCAACACACACAGACACGGTGGCGGAGGGTGACGCCGAAGACGGGCCAGAGCGAGCAGCAGAGCGGCGGCCCGGCCCCCCCGGGCGGAGGGCAGCGGGGGCGGGCACCGGTGACCAGCGGAGCGCGGCCGGGCGGGGCTGTCGGAAGATGGAGGGAGCGAGCGGGAAACAAAGTTCAAGGAAAAAGCGGGCGGCTGCAGAGCGAGGTCAGATACGGCCAGTGAAAACCGACCGGGGGAAGCGCATCAGTCGCGGCCCGCAGAACGTTTCCCGCAACCCGTCCCCCCCAGGGCCACCGACCGCTCGCCCCGCCGGCGGGCTGAGGGCTGCGAGAAGCAACCGGCAAGTCAGGCCCCGCGGCGCCCCAACCCCCGCTCCCGCCGGCCCCCCTTCCCGAGGCGGGGGCCGCTGTCCCGGAGGGACCGGGGCGGGCCCGACCCGCCGGGGAACGCCGCGATGCTCACCCCGCCGGCTTCCCGCCCTGCCCTCCCCCCAGCGCAGGCCGGCTGGCGGCGGCGTTCGCAGCGCCGGGCTCGCTCGCTCGCTCCCTCCCCGCTCCCCGCCGAGGGGAAGGGAAGGAGCAGGTGCGGCGGCGGTTCCGCGGCCCCCGCCCCGCAGCCCCGCGAAGCGCTCCCGCCGCCGGGCCGGCGCGGGCCGTACTCACCCAGCAGGAGCGGGGCCCGGCGGCGCGAGCGCGCTGCCTCCCCTCGCGCTATTTGAGCGGCGCCAGGCCCCGCCCCCCCGGCCCTTCGGGGCGGCGCGCGGGCAACGGCGGCACGCGGGCAACGGCCGCGCGCGGTAACGGCCGGGGGGGGGTAACGTAACGGGGGTGGGGGTAACGTAACGGGGGGTAACGGCCCGGCCGAGGCCAGCCCGGGAGGCGGCCTGAGGCGATGAGGCCCCGCCGCCGGGGGGTGGGTGCGGGGCTGCCCCGGCGGGGGGGCGGGGCCGGGCCGCGGGCTGCCCGGGGTGACGGGCCGGGCGCGGGGGAAGGCGGAGCCGGGCCGCCCGCCCCGCGCTTCCTCGGGGCCAGCCGCGGCCGTGAAAGTGGCTCCCGGCGGCTGGCGCCGGGGCTTTCCCCGAGCGGAGCCGCCCTCCCGCCGGCGCAGCCCCCTCAGCGTGGGGGTGACGCGGCCCCGGGCCTCCGGCCCCGCCGTTGGCAGGATTGTTCTGGAGCTCGACCAGCGTCCGACCTTGTGCTGCTGGGCCGAAACCTCGTGTCCATTTTACAGCCGCTACATCTCTGCCAAAAATAATATTAAATATTCATTTAATTTATTCATAATTCATAAATTCATAAATATTCATTCATTTAATATAGTTTTATGTGTTTAGTATCATTCCACTTCAACTAATTTTTATTTAAACAGCCTTACGGTTTTAATGTAGTTTTGTTTCTCTTACTTTGTATTTAATACAGGTTTCCTGTTGTGTGCTTTCTTCTTCCTAACATGCCGAGGCACCGTACCGATTTCAGCCTTGGTTTCGCTACGCGGAGCACACCATGGGTGTTTAATCAGGAAGGGGCTGATGGCAGAGTGCTTTTTAAAGTTCCTGGGATTCTGCAAAATTAAGACCAAACTAATTCTGATTCAGGTTTGAGTCATGTGTTTGTCAACCCAGCAAGTGGCTTCATGCTGGGAACTAGGTAGGGGGGGAAAATTGACACGTAGGTATCTGCCAACTTTTGTAAATTCCAAGGAATTGAAGAGAAGTTTCTGTTTTTTTTCAAACTGTTCAGCTTGATCTTGGAAAGTCAGCACTGCTAGCCACAGGTAGGCAAAATGCATACTCTGCCTTCTGTCCAGAAGAAATCGGCATTATTTTTTGTTTGCTTGCTTTTGGTATCTGAGTAATATAGATTATTTTATGTATTTGTATAGAAAATGTAAATAATAAAAAAGAGATGTGATCTTTTACTTACAGGAAACCACGTGATTCCTATGTCTGAGACATTCAGAAAAGTACCACGTACTCAGCAAGTTTGGAAATACTCGTTTATCCACTCCCTTGCAGTCCACAGGCACTTAGACTGTTGCAAAGATGCCAAGGGAAAATGGTACTTTTTCCAAAGCTTGGTTTGGACAGGTTTTTTGTCTTTCCTTATCCTGAATGCTGTGTAAAGGGATGCAGGCTAAGGAAGGAGGCAACTCTTCATCGCTTCCATTGAGTAATATCTATAAAATGAAGCAGGAGGCCCCCTCCTTCCCTCTGGCAGGATGATACCATCTGTGATGCAGCTGAGGAGCCACGTTACAGCACTGTTGCTTTTACCCATTACCACCTGTAGGAGCCTTTTCTCAATTGCCACTGATGCTTTAGGATTTAAAGGAGGAAGATGCACTCGACCCCTGCTTGAATTGAATCTCCTCCAAGTATGCTTTTCCTGGTGAGATGAGCAGCCCGGTGGCATTCTTACGAGATTAGGTTTGCATTCTACCATATACAGGACTTAAAAATGCAATTGCTAATGCAGGCAGCTGTCCCAGCACTCATGGTGGGGACTTTTCAAAAACAAACATGAGGGAAGCCAAAATGCCAGGTTTTGCATCTGCTCTTTGATCTTAGCATTAGGCGTGACTTCCTCCTAGTTATGTTTCCTGACAAGTCACATGTGTTGTCTTTATCCAGGCCAAGCAGCTGTACAACATAATATGTTATGGCCAGGAGGCTCTGCGTTGAACCCATTGACATCCTCCTTCCTGAGCTCCTCCTCAGAGCCAAGGGCACGTTCACGCTTCCACCTCAGTAACCACTGTGCTGTTCCTTACCTCGGCACTGAACCTGAAGAACTGGGGAGGAGTCACGGGGAACAAGGCAGGCTGGGTGAGGTAGCTTCGAGGGCATGAAACACCATGTGGGGAAAGGGTGGGAGGCTCCCGAAGGCTACTCATCATCAAAGGAAACTGAAAGAAGCAGCTGCCAGCACGCTGGGCTCCTGAGGCGGGACTTTTTTGTAAGAGATCTTCTTCAGGTGTTACTTCTTACGCGCACATAGCTAATCTGTGCAGGGAGTGTGATCCTGCTCATCTCCACAGGCCCTCCATCCAGGGCTGGTGCAGCTCATTGCCAAAGTGAGCAATACAGAAACGCCTCCTAGGAGACTGGTGGTTCTATCCATAGTTTATAAAATAGCAGAACCTCTGGGTCCCTAATTGAGATCAGGGGCTAACAAGTTTGCAGTGTAATTAAAAGCTGTGATGAAGTGTTGTAAGGCTGGCTTCCTGAGCTACGGATGGGAGCTGACCTCCTGTGTCTCCAAGTCCAGCGGTCAATTTCCATATATTCGTTTCTCTTCTGGCATCACAGAAATCCTTGTGGACTGGCCTTTTGACACCAGAGAGATCCCTCCTGGCTAACCACAGCTTTCTCCCACTACTCTCTGAAAGCAAGAGACCACAAGGACAGGAAGAGGTGTATGGTTTGAAACGGCCTCCAAGAAGTGCCGACCTACTGAGCTACACGGATGAAATGAAGTCGCGAGCTGTGCGCAGCCTGCTATCTCCAGCCTCCAGGCCCTGGGGCCCACCCCCCACCGCCAGCCACGTTACAAACACTAGGGTTTATCCTTTGTTTTGAAAATGGTTGGGTGCAGGAAAAGAAGACTCGTTTGGGATTTCCCCTGCCTGGGATTTCCCACAACTTCCTGTGTTTTCTGCTTTTGAAAAAAAAAAAAAAAAAGGCACGAAGTCTTATGATTTCTGTTTACTCGGTGACAGCAGTGCTGCTGTCTGGGTGTCATTCCTTCGGGCATCAAGCTCCTGATGTTTACTGAACCCAGCACCCACCACTTGGGCTGAACACTGACCCTTTTCACACAGGAGATACCCAGATGCCTTGTCTTGACACGTGAGCTGGTGAGCTTGAACCTCTGAATCCTTCCAGTCAGTTCAAGGGGCACAGCTCTGGAGCTCCACATCCCTTAGCCGGCACAGTGCAGATGAGACAGGGCATGGAGTGGTGGGGGTTTAAAACAACACAAAAAGTCAGCACAGAAACAGAAATGTCATTCATTCCTTATTTTACTGAATGCTGCTATACCACTGTCAGGTGTTCACGCTAGGACTGCAGGCTAAGAAAGTGAGCTACAGCTACAGAAATGAAGTCTTAGTTCCTACAATTCAATTTACATTACTCTCAGCCCTTCTGGGCCATTACTTGTAATTTCTCTTCACAGAGAAGCTGAAGAAACAATGTAAAATGTGGAGAGAGGAACCATGTATTTGGGTTGTATCAAGATCGATTTGTTTGTATCTCAGGTAAGATGGGCTGTGAGTGTTCCAGCAAAAGAAAAATCGAAGTCGGACCCTCTTAACACTGAGGTTTTTGTCTCAAGATCGCTTTCCCTCAGCTCCAGCTTCCTCTTTAATCATCAGCCATGGGAGTGAATGCAAGGGAAACAAACAGTAACTCCACCAACAAAAAGAAAAAATAATGACTTTATTTTTTTCTTTTTTTAGTTCAGTTGGCCATCTGAGGTGCTAAACTCAACACCAACAAAGCAGTTGTGCATAAAAACAAACAATAAAACACAACCAAACAGAAGAAAACAGGCTGGAACAGATTGGGGTTTTTTACAGGTCGGGTATACGCTTTTCTGTTAACACTCCATACATGCCAACTGTAAAAGCCTCGAACAATCTGAATATCAGAGTTCACTTCCGTACTAAAGGGAACATCCCTTCACCTGGATTAGACCACACACACACGCATGCACGCACAGAGTATTTAAATTACTGCAATGCCATCAGAACATGGCATTTTCCCCTTCACATCTGCTTTCAGCAACATCCTCATCTACCTGGCTACCCTGCCTATAGCAGTACTCCCCGCAATCCAAAAGCAGGAACTTCTGGAGAGCTTTTAATCTCTGTTATTTTGCAACGGTTGAGACCCAGCAACCTCTTTCTCTGTGAACTATATACAGGCTGGTTTTTAGTATGCTTTAGAGTTCTCTTTATTGCAGATGGTGATGACTGAAATTCCCATAAAGCCATACTGTGGCTTTTCAGTTTGTATACAGGAGATTTTATAATGCAACACCTTTCTCATCCACTGGTGTGTGGTGTAAACACTTAATTGAAAACTCATTTGAAAAGAACGTTAACCAAACAAGGTGTAGCTGTGAACATTTTAGGAACAGCTGGAAAGAAAATGGAACTGCTGGCTGCTCTAGATCATGCAGTCTAGACCACTTATAATAATTAATAATGTTCAGGATTAGGATGTATAAAAATACTAAAAACCACCAGAGTGCACACAAATGTGGTGACTAGCTCTATGCAAGCACCGTGTTCTAAGAGAGGCCTAGGCATTGCACAAAACTCAGATTCTTGACTGTGGGGGTAACCCAAGGATCCACTGGTGTCTTTACATACAAACAAATATTTACATAAAATGCAGAGACTGATAGAGAAAAGGACTGACTTTTAAAACTTGCGGTTTGCTCTAAAGTATGTTCAGCAACGCAGTTTGTAACATGCCCTAGCGAGACCATGGGGCATTGGTTAACTGAAAGAAGGAATATGTATGGAAGTTGGAGCTGAAACATCTTGTCACCTCCGCACACATTAATTCTTTGAAGCTCAGGATTTTACAGCCATTTGTGAGTTCTAATGAAAACATGGTTAAAAGGAACAGAACACTTAAAAAAAAAAATTTTACTGTGAAAACAGCAGATTAGTTGTTTTTGACGGTCCTCACTCCCTCATCCCCATTTGCCTCCCGGGTGTTTCCAGGAGGTGGTCCCCCTCCCTTCCCTGCCGGGGACTGAAGGGCTCGCCTCATCCTCAGTGTGCCCGTTTCAAAACGAGCACAGGTTAGGTTCTAAGCTCGGCTCTCCTCCTACCTAGTGCAGCGAGGAAGCGGCCAACCCCTGGTACGGACCGTGTCACATGAGGACAGGTGCCCTTGGTGCCCACTTCTTGGAAGCTGAGGGCCTTTTTGCTCCCCTCATACGCAAAATGGACACACGTCATTGAATGCACATGGCCAAGTCATGTGCTGCTACCCACCTGGGCAGCACAAAGAGCTAGAACATCCTACTTGGATTCTGATACAAATAAGGAATCTTGTGGTCACAAGAGCCTTCTTCAGCTTTAAAAATACAAAATTTGAATTAAAAATACTCAGATAGTAAAAAAACCCAGTATCTGATATGCAAGTCATATTCTTAAAGTGCAACTGAACAGCAAATACAAGTTGTGCCTTTTACAACCACTTTGATATAAAAAGGCCTTTTAACATTCCCTTTCGCGTATCTTCAAATAATTTGCGTGTGCGATGTTAGCTCTTCATTTTCACTCTCACTGCTGGAGGCCTTCAGCATAACCCAAAGAGTTCACGTTTAGAATACGTGGTTTTCCTGTGCAGTAGGGCATTACACCCTCAAGTGATACCACTCTTCGGCATAGCAAAGATTGGGCCAGCATCCCCCAGCATGAAAGGGAAAGTAGTAATCTGGTATTTCTTCTTCAGGATTTCTTTCTGTTCTACAGCTCACATTCAATGATATTTTGTGAAGTTTGATGTGGTCCGTATACCTAGCGCACTATAAAATGGACTGAGGCCAATTCTCTGCACAAGGCAGTTCAACACGATGTATCTAGCTTCCCCGTCTCCCCTCCTCCTCTCCAGCTTCCACTGGCCCCTCAAATGCAGACTGTGCAAACTGCTGTTGCCAGTTCAACTCGTGCAGCTGGCCCCCGCACTGGCAAATGGGGGGTTTCTGTTTGCCGGACATCCTGTTGGTAAGCCCACGCCCTGCGAGGTTGGTACAGCAGGTACCACTTGCTAACACGCGCAGTTATGAAGTAGCACTGCAGCTGCCTGTCGACTTGGTTTCGTGATCATCTGGATTTAAGTTGTAATGCCTTAGCAGGGGATAAAGGGGAAACACCTGAGGCGGAAAAAACATGTTTCCACAGTTAACCAGCACCACTCAGAACCTCTGGGGACAGTCCTACCCACTCTTCCTCAGCCCAGGTATGCTCCCGAGCCAGAGGTGAATTCAAATCGTAGACCCTGGCTTACAGATAACCTCTTGGAAGGAGGTAGCAAGAAACCATGCTAACTTCTGTCCTGGGGCAAAAAAATTAAAGGATGCTCAGCCCTGCTTGGGTGATACGCTCCAACAGCGTAATTCAAGCCGAGAGTCAGTATGCTGTATGAGTATGCTTGGGAATGGGACGCATTCTCAAAGACATTGAGGAGGAGGCTTAGTACTTCTTTAACAAGAACACGGTCAGCATCCCAAGGGGGGAAAACCTCTTAACACATCCCATTAAGAATGGGATGCACACCCAATGCACAGTGCTATTTCAGCTCTGCCGGACAAGTTACGGACATAGTGTGTTCAGGGAATCCGTCAAACAGTGAATGGTGCTGAACCGCTCATGCATATCCTGCTCACTGGTTAACGTACAATTACAATGAGTACTCTCCTGGCTGAAAAGCAGCAGCTTCACTAGCTGAGCCAAAAGGAGCTTCTTCCAACAGATGCAGCAGGAAATGTGCTATTTTTGTTTTCATGGAAGTCCCTCTAGCTGTATCTCAGGAGTGTGAGGGTTCCCTCTTTCCACGAGAAAGAGAGACATGGGATATTTCTGCCTCACAGTTTTGGCTTGCTTGTTATAAAAATGTAAAATTTAAATAAATTATAGGTTTATTAGTCCAACAGAGGGTATCTGGGATGCAGAAGAAAAGTATGCTAGGAACACAAATAGATTCTTACAACTTCGTGAGTGCTCAGAATTTTGCCATAAAGGAAAACTCCTCACGCAGGATGCATCCATGGGTAAGTAAAGGTTGCCCTTGCTGTGAAGCAGGGACCAATCTGCAGTAGTGTCTTTCTCTAACAGAGTCAGAACAATTCCTCCATAATCAAATATGTGTAACAATTGAATTATTAATAAGAACACTAATAAATAGCCACAGGTAACAATGTCCAGTAATTTAGAAGTGGAAGTTGTAGGATGCAGCAAGCACACACACCCATCACTTGACTTGTCCATTTTTTTCCTAAAGATACAAAAATGAATCTTCTTTCAAGTATTAAAAAAATAAGTTAATTGACATAAAAGGGTCAAAGTGACTGAGGGCCCAGTCAGGTCTTAAGCTTCGTTTCCAATGTGCAAAAACAAAATACAGAGGAAAAAAAATAAAACACTGAAAAGTCTTAATGGTGGTTCGGTCACTTCAGGGCTTCTCCTTTTTAGGGGCCTAACAGCCAGGGAATGCCACCTGGTAACACCCCCGCCCCAGCACACACTTACCACTGTCCCACAGTCAGTATTTTCCAGTGTCAAAACAGTCACAACAAAAACAGAACAAGGAAGCCCACCAGCCTCTGAGCCGTGGCCGTGAAGACTAAGGCCAGCAGAGCAGTAGCTGTCTCTCCAGTGTGTAGCAAAGCAGAGGGCATCTTCCCTCTCTCTTCTTCTCCCCTTTTTTCCTCACATGAAGATTCAGGAGGCTATGATAGGGAGAGTGTCCTCTGATGCCCACCTCTCTCTAAAAACCAGGAGGCAGAGAGTTCCATCACACATACTAGTAGTATCTTCTCTGTCTCATATTTCTTCATATCCATGCATAATGATCAACTGCATGTTTCTTTGGTGGGGAGGAAGACTAAATCAAAGAAGGTGTCGCCCTGGGCTTCTGGAGCTCTCTTGGACAGCTGATTCCACCATACAGGCTGCTACAGGCTGCTGTGGTTTTCCAGAGAGGGTTACCACTTCCCTCCTTTCTATTAGAACTGATGTAGTAAAACCGGGAAAGGAACGGACTGCCATAAATCCAGTTTAGTTAAGGGCACTTCTTCCCTTAACCTCCTTCCCCACACATGGATTACTCATCTCCCTCCTACCACACACGCACAAATATGGTCCATTGTATAGGACCTCAAGGAGACTCCACAGTCTCAACTCTTTATCTTCAACTTGGCTTGCAAACATGTAAAACTTAAGCTTCTGGAACGAACGCACTTATCAAAAGGCTTCTGAGTGCTTCAAACCAAATCCCTGCATGCCATTGGACCCTTTGGAGGTTTCCCCTTCAACATCTTCCTATCCATGTAATTCTGGCGAACTCAGGGTAGGCCAACTGGACAACACAGACCAGCAGAGGTAAATGTGTTAAGCTCAGGACCAGTTCAAGCTAAAACCTTTGGAAAGCATAACTGCCTCCAGGTCCTTGTCTTCTTCTTTTTCTCGAAGCCGTTGCTCCTCAAGAAGAGCCACAAGAGAATCTCTCTGCTCCACTACTTCTAGCATCTCGTTCAGGATCCTCTTCTCCTCTGAGAGCTCCTCATCTGTCTTCAGATGATCTACAGAGATATCAAAAACTATCAGCATACACAAGGCTAGAAATACACACATACCATCTACGAAATGTTCCCTTTTGCTCTCACCTTCTACTGCCATCCTTTCCCGGAGTTCCTGCTGCAATCGACTCTGCCTGTCTTCCAGTTCTAGCTCCCGAGCACTGAAAGGGAAACATCAGAAATACAAGTTCCAGGTATATTAAAATACTCCACACAATGCTTCACATCTGTCTCAATTTCTGCTCCCCTTCTAGGTATCTGCTATGCATTTTACCAATCTGTTTTGGAACAACTCTTAAAACACCTAAAAGACACATTTTTTAAAAGATTTAAATGTACTTTCAGCATCTCTGATTCTTTGCCTTCAGCTAGGAAGTGCAATACAGGAAATTGAGCAGAGTATGGGTGGGATTAAATCTAAAACTGGTGAAGGAACAAACAAAACAGCAATCGCTCTATGTATCTCCTGCCACTTCCTGCTCTAAAGACAAAGTTACTTATCAACTAGGGACCGGTCAGGCCATTGCCTTTTCAGATGCCAACACAGACAACACCCTGGGGCTTTTCTGACACAGGCACTAAGACAATCAGCTTCCCTGCTGCCTGGGTCAGCTGACATTCTCAGAAATTCATTTCAGTGAATTTATAGCAAGGGGACTGAGAAAGCTCCCAATTTCATTAACATGGAAAAAGCCTTTAATCATCAGAGCCCAAACAAGAAGCACTGGGATCCCACTACAGGCAGAGAAGAGGGCTACATGGCAAAGGTGACTGAATTTTTGGCTACACTTGAAAGTGGACTCTACCAAACCCAGGAGTCACACATTATTTCTGCATAGCTCTAGAACACCTGCATAAACAAGACATGTTTTATCCAAGAACAGCTTGGAAAGGCCTCAGAACTTTAAACACACACCTATACTTCTGCACGTGCACAAATAATTGGCACTTCCGTTCCTTATTGCTATTATTCCTTCTTCTACCCCTCTTCCAAAATGTACTTAGATTCTCAGCCAAGAATCAGCTTAAGAGACTGCTGACCTCCCGGCATTATAGAGAAGACATTACTGACATCCTCCTTTTGAAGCTTTGCATGTTCACTCACAATATCATCAGCTCGGACTCGTAGCGAACCAAGGCATTCTTCTCCTGCACCAACTTGAACCACTCCTGCATCAGCTTGGGATCATCCTTCTTACCCATGCCTGTCAAAAAAGAAGCCCGGTAAGTTTTAAGGTAACACCCTGCAATCTTTACAAGCTGCAAAAACACAATGGGGCAAAATGTGCAAAGAAAGCCAAGCAAGATGCTGCCAGAGCACTCCCAAGCCGGGTCCAATTCAGTTTGCCTACAGCACACAGAAGAGTGGAAGTCACCTCCAAAAGGATTCTCTTCTCTTTGGAGCCTGATTTTTGGTTGGTTTGGTTTTTTGCTTTCTGCTTTTCTTACAATTACTTGTTTCTTCCTCACTCTTACTCCAGAAAGCCCAGATTTCTGTGTGTATTCACTCTTCCTTTCCTTAGAAGAGCTTTATAGATCTCATGCCAGCTACTTAAATGTATGCTCATCAGAAATGGATTCGATTGCCACTCCATGTGTTTTACCTTTATTTTCTTCAATTGCATGTCCTCAATCTTTTCTTTTACTGGCCAAAAGTAATGTCTTCACTTTTTTTATTAGCTAAGTAATTTTTTTCTGACTGCTTCTCCTAGTCACATATATCTATCCATCTTGAAGATCCCCTCTGCACAATGAACACACAAACTACTACTGTATTCCACATCAGCACTGGAAAGAAAAAAAATCCCCAGACACATTTGCTAATGCCAAAGCAGAATAAAAATACCTTGGGCCTTTGCCACCTAGTAAAGAACTCTTAGTTGGCATTTCATTTATTTTAAAACCAACTCCTAAAGTTACTCAGTAGTCCACTGATGAATCTCGTATCTGTCAGGAATTATGCAGAATAAATTGCAGAATGCTGTTCCCAAAGCCAAATTATTATCTAATTATTCTATCAAGTGCAAAACTCCTAGTAATCTCCTGGTCTGGGCCACTGTTTCCACACTACCTGCTGCGGCTTATACCAGACACCACCAAGGACAGTAGCAATGCGCTTGCCTGTGTGGAAGTGGACGCAAGAGCAAGGCCTCAAATCAAACTCAACAGCATTTTCATGCTGCTGCACCCTATCATCTTGCACTGCATGTAAGTTAGACATCCTAGAGTAACTAACATCCCTGTCTATGTTTGTTATTATGGACAGATACTAGCTACATCAAGAGTAAAACCTCTCAAATAGTCATTTTGATGCCAATGACAATCAAGCAGCAAGCTTACTACTCGAACTCTGGGAAACACTTCACAAACAGCATATTAATGGCTAGTTAATTCAGAGCTGTGCCCTGCCTCCACCCTTAGGATCTCAGAGAAGTGCTGCACTGGAGCTAAACAAAGGAGAGCCTACAACTCCTACTGAACTCTAGCTTGGGCTGAGAATACCTGCCTTTGAAAAATCGTAATAGCAGACCCTTGGGGAATACCAGACCCGGTTGTACCACCCTAAGAGCCTCTGGCTCCGTGGACTTTACACCAGTGTATTGCTCAGTTCCAAGCATTCCTTTCTGAGCATCTCTGCACAATATGCCCATGTGGCGACAGGAGAGGGAGACTGTACATGCAGATGTCCAGTGCTGTGGCGCCATGAAAACACTGGGAAGTCTCCCCATCCTTTCCGATGCCAGGATGTATAGAAAACAAATGCCTCTAAGAAAAAGCCAAAAACACAACGCTACTGACCTATGAAATACGTAAGTATTTTTAAACAGCCAACGAGCAGAGGAATAATGGGAGGATTGGAGAGGGAGCACTGACAACTGATGTGAGGGAGCACCATGGAAAGCATAGTAAGTGGTTAGCAAAATTACACCATGAACACACATAAACAACCCCTTCCCCCATGCCTTGGCAATGGAAACTCTACAGCAAACTCCATTTGGGACAGTTAAAGAATGTACTCAGCAAGACAGATGAGGGAAAACTGGTCTAGCTTAAGGTTTGTTGGTTTTTAAAGTTCAAGGATGCTTTTGCAAACCAGTCCTTATAAAGACACAGTATTCCTTTAATCCATACATACTAATTGAAAGGTCGTATTTAAGGAAGCAGATTGTCTTCCCTTACCCCATCTTCCAAACATCTTTCAGGAGGAATAGAGAAATTGAAGCCACCAAATGAAAACAAACTTTCTAGTGTGATGTTACTGCTCCCACTGCCGCTGTTCAACATCCCTCCCAGTCACTACACCTCACTTAGCACAGCTGGGACTAGCAAAAGGGATACTGTACCTTTAATTACTCAACACAGGCTCAGAGAAGTTGGTTACCAGGTTGCTACTGAGAAGGCTGGTTTAGGGACACAGCAAGAAAAGGGCTGGGGACAGGGATGGGGGCCTTGTGTTCACTAGCTGACTAGCACTGCTACGACAACCCAGCCGTGGCATCAAGGAGAACAGGGAGCGTGTGAGGTTACGTTACCTTCATGGGCACAGCAAGGGCAGAAGGAGAGAGGTCTACGACGTGGTGTCCCGGCATTGGGCTCAACTTCAATAGGACCAAACGAGGAAGAGGAAGAGGCAGGAGAGGAATAGGAAGTTGGAAGTGGAACGGAAAAGGAGGAAAGGGGTGAAATAAAAGACAAGCAAAGGACAAAAAGCATAAGAGTGAGAAAGAAAGGAAACACAAGAAGAAAAGAAAAGAAAAAAATACAAGAAATGGAGAAGCAGAAACAAGGGATACAGTCTACAGATGAATAATGTCCCTAATAAGCACAGATAATAGGTAAGAGGTAGACTGAGGTACTGATGAACTCTTACTGAGTTGTACATATACCAGGCAGGAGGTTATTGTTACTCTATATGTCCTAACGTACATTTTTCAATCACATGGTCTTTAACTGAAAGGTTTGTGAACAAGATGTCAGGATGAGCAGAGATGAATATTTGACTCCTGCTAATAAATGTCAAATTTCAAGCAGGGTTACAAAAAGTCTTGCCTGCATGCATAAGACACCAGCTGTAAGCAGCCACCCTACCTTAAAGCTTTATCAGGACCATGCTCTTATTACCATGGCAGCATTCACTGATGGTAAAAGCGTCCATTTTAATGGAAAATAATTTCTTCAGAGAGGGAACATCACAGTGAGAATCTGATTAACATGGAACCAGCCTGCCAGGATCTGCTGTGTCAAGTATGGTGAGTACACATGTACTCAACTGGACTGTTGTGCTTAGAGGGGGAAAAAGGCTTTTACATGGATAAAAAAGTGATTTCCAGCAGGGTGTCTGGGGGCAGTGACTAACTGAGGGCTTTGCAGAGTTAAACCAATACATTTAAAGTTCTCAGTTCTCCCTTGACATTCTGATTTCACAAAGCATTTTAAAGCTTACAAGTCCTCATAGTATTGGTGACATACTGAATCTTTTTCATCTTTTCTGTCAGCCACTGAAGGACAAACATTCCTCATCTCTAAAATGGTTCACTGAGGATTTGCTTTTCAGTTGTACTTAACGTTACAGAGATAAACAGTAGGAAATAACCAGCATCACAAATAGTTACAGGAGAACATATGCACCGGGAAGGTGATGAGCCTGAAACATCAGAGCTAGCAAAATGGAACTCTTACTGCACTCAGTGCACAACTGCATATATAAAGAGGAGGCATTTCTTGTGTTGGGAAAAGGCATAAACTCGACAACAGTGATATGGTAAGAACAACGCTTGTTTTGGAGAAGTCAGCAGTTACGTGGTTCAGAGAAAGCTTTACAGAACTAGACTACTGGCGAACTGGGAAGGCTTTAGAAGGGACCATCACAGAACTAGACCAGCACACAGAGGACACACTGGAGCGAGAGGGAAAGCACATCAGCTTCAAAGCCTGTGACTAAGCAGCACAGCTTTCTCAGACAGGAAGAAACCTCTGTACTGGGAGCAGGAAGGGGCAACAGTAGGAGAAGTGCCACAGCTGGCCATATGACAGTTACAAATAAAGCATCATACCAACATTAGTTGACAGTACCAGAATCTGAGTTATACTTGTTTTGAATTTTCCAACTTCTTCATTTATAATGAAAAAAATACTAGAGCTTTTTTTCTACGAATGCCATTTCACAGATTAGGTTACAAAAGCAAACACAAACAAGAAAAATCCCAAACTGCAAAGGCACAGTGAAGAAGCTTCCACACAAAGCAGAACATTTAGTCTGTGATACTTACAATATTTTTTATTTCACATCCTGTCTTAATAATTAATTTTTCTATATAAGCTTTAATACTCTAACTTGGTCTAACCGCTATTTTGTGGGAGTCAGGAGACAGACATTTAACTGTATGGAAAAATCCACTTCAGTTTTCCAAGGTTTGAGATTTCATTCAGAATTGTGGGGCTGGGGATGTTGATAACCCAAGCACAGCTATACTTACAAATTTCAAACCATGGACATACAGACTTGGTGAAGAACTTCCCGTTTGCCGTATTTGATGTGAAAATAAATACCTGGTATATGAAAATGCCATTCATCTCATTGTGATATGGCCACAGACTAGTAACTTTTGTCATCAGTAAGCAAATGGTCTGACACTAGGAGAGGATACCATCTTTGGTCTCCGGTAGAAAGCCACAGGGCTTACAGAGCAGAAGACTGTAATACACAGCTCACTCCACACAATTCTGTTTTCTGCCTTTGTTTTTAGTTGCCTTATTTTTTAACAGAAATATTATCCTCCCACTCTTGTCTAAGGAAAATTTGTCCTTGAATCAAGTTACAAAGTCCATGGTAGCTATAATAGTCCTGCTACTGGAACTGTTAACATTGTTTTTCAGTAAGACAATGAACATAACCTGTATTATTATGATCCTTTCCAACTACTCCAGATGTAAATTACAGCTGCATCAGTGAATACAGGTTATATGATCATTACAATTGCTTTAGAAACAACTTCTGTCCAGACTAGGATGACTAGCAAGGCTTCAAAAAGTGCTCCTTAAGTACCGGAGGTCCTAAACAGCAAGGGCAGAGGAAAGTGCAACCCAAAAACTTACCTCCTGTGGTTCCCTAAAGCTGTGAAAATTATTATGCCCTAAAAAGTGCAATAATCTGAAGTTGCAAGTATTATAAAACACACCATGCAACAGAATTTTAAATATATTTTTAAAAATTTATCTAAGGTGATAGTTACAAAAACTGCAGCCCCAGCCTTGCTAATGAAGAGTACCGATGCGTGGTATGTCTCTAAGCAGACTGAATAGGAACTTTCTAATTTTAAAACTATCTTATTTCCTGAAATGGGGAAAGATTTTTCACTGACAGTAACCAATCTTTAAGTTTCGTATGTTTCACTATCCCTCAGATGAACTCTTTCAAGAAAAGGAGTCTTAACTGTTTCAGAAACAGAAAACCAGAGGGGGGAAGAAAAGATTACTTGCTAAATGGAAAAAGCATTCCTTCCTCAGCCAGCTGACAATTTTAGACAGTGAATGTATCATCAGATCATTCACATGCCTATCAAGGTTAATTTTTAAAGAAATACAACTTCACAGCAAGAACTCTCACAGTGTACACATATGTTGAATGATAATCCTGGGAAAAGGCTGAGCTCCTTGTCCAGTACTACCAAAAGGGAGAACTCTACAACACCCTGGTCCACAATACATTGTTGAAAACTGTCTCATCTACGTTGCCCTCATCACTTGTCCAATTATATTATGGAAATCCTTACATGTCTCCTTATTTCTCCCAAAGACATTACTAATCCTACAGTAAATAGTATTATTATATTATTGCTTAGAGAAATCACCACCTCATGGTCTCATCAAATTAAAAACATGATCGTCACTGCAAGACAGTTTCCCAGGCCAAGGAGTCGGGGCCAGATGGGAAAAACTCTTTTGTCAAAGAAATTTAAAAACACATAAACAACCCCCTTTCTGTTTAAGTCTCCCCCACCACCAAAAACCCCAGGCCAGGTCTGGCAACACAGGTCTTCATCCACAGCATGGAAACAGTGCTGCTGGAAAAGCAGTACAAGTTACCACCCACTGCCTCACTGAAGCAGCATATTTGGAAGGAGCTGAAGGGCCAGAGAAGAACCATTTCTGTGAGCATCCACTTCTTAGGTTCCCTCTGCGCTGTCAGCAAGAGTCTGAGGTGTGACTATAGCTTCTGGACAGAAGATTATCACTTCTTTTTCCCCAGAGAGGCAAACCCACCAACAGACTGTGTTAATCACAAACGTTTCCTTTTCAACGCCACAGGCCAACTTTTCGGATCACACGTAAAGCCTTCAAAGCGGAGGTCAGCAGCCCAAGCTGCTGGGAAGCAGAGGTGTTCAGGAGAGCACATGGGAAGATCGGTACAGAACCAGGAGCCGCAGCTCGCTGAGGAAAGGAGTGTGCCCCAGCTCCCGAGCACACTGAAGAACCTGGAGGGGTAGGAGCTTTACCCTGCAGATTAGCCATATCCCATCAATAAAGTGACCAGAATGATCTCACCTCTGTGAAAAACAAGCCTTTCTCAGATCTTTCTGAGAAATGTTTCATGTAGCCATGACAAGAAAGATCTTGTTTGTCATAGTACTCTTGAGAGATTGCTCCAGTGGTGGAAACAAAGAGCCAGGCCAAGAATAAATACTATAGCTCCAAAGCCTCTTCAAAACAAGGGACAGAAATTTTGCAGTCACCAGGAAAATATACCTTCTTCTTCACTGTATCTTCTGTTCTTTGTTACACAAGCTACACTGGACTGTTGTCTGCTTTTCTACTTTTCATTTACCTATTGTTTAAAGAAAAATACTTTAGACTTGTTGTGTCTTTTTCTGCTATAGCTACATAACACTTCTTCACAATCTGAAGCACAGCAGTAAAAATGACCAATCAGGATGAAGAAAGCACAGCAGAAAGCCTGGGGTGGCAGACACCGTCATCCCCAAGCTACAGCTCACCTTGATCCCCTTCACTATTTGCCCGTGTCCTGTGTATGAGAGCTGTGATGATTTCTGAGAAGCGGTGAGCCGCTGCAAATCAAAATGACTTGAACACGTATACCACTGACCAAATGGGATTACATCCTTTTCAAGCTTTGCATCCCAAGACTTTGATTTCTATATTGCTGACTTAGCAGGGCAGTTTGGAAATCAGCAACACTGGGCAGGAAATCCAGCTCTGAGGCTAATCTCAGCTCTCCTGAACCCTTATGCTGGCACTTGACTTCACAAGCTAAGAGCACAACACTCCAGAAACTCTTACTGCACTAACAAATTCCATCATTCATTGAGCAGGCAGACTAAGAGCTCTAATTTTAAATCAGTGCTTAAAATAAGAATCAGTCCAAAAGAGATCAGTAAGACAAACTGACCATGGATCACAGGAAATATATTCTTTCTCACCTTTTAAAAAATCAGTTATTGTCAGAAACCTGAGTATTCAAAAATAAAACATTCCAACTATTTGGTGAAGCTGTTCAACAGCAGTATTGTAAAAGAGCAAGAATACAGAAAGCCACCTCTTGGAGAACAGCATCCACCCAACTGCAGGATTATGAAGTTGAGGGCAAGGATTGTGACAAATATCCCATATTTACTCTGTGTCTGACTTCACAGTTTACTAAAACAATCACTAGAAGAAACCTGGGGAAAACTCAGACCACTGAATTGTCATGCAAACTGAACCGCACCTTTATCTGTCCAGCAGAAGGGGGGTGGGGGCAGAGGCAGGGAGGGGAAAGAAAACCAGGGGAAGCAATAGTTGGACCAGAACATACATACGAATGACTGCACAGAAATCTTCTGTTCCTACTAGACCTCAAGGCACTTCAAAATGCAGAATTAGCACAGTCCTGCACTAAGCCTGCCTCCCAAGACTGTTAGTTTTTGTGTGCAGTTGTGAGAGGTGTGCAGAAAGAAGCAGATAAATTGTAATTGCTTGCATCCATTACCTAACAAATACTTTAATTATACTTAAGTTCTGCTTTATCAAGTGGTGTTTCCTGCTCCAAATTTACAGCAAAGAAAACATGTTGCCAATTCACTTCAGTCTCAAAAGCAGCCACAGACTGCAAAAACAATGTTTATCTTACAACTCCACTCCTCTTCCAGAAGAGCTAGGTTTGCCAGCCACCAGAAATAGGACTGTTTCCACTTCAGTGCATCAGACTCCAGCCCTGCAGAGTTAGATCTGCAGGGCTTTAAAGGACGTGGTCAGCTCAAGTATTTTAAAATAGGTATGTTAATTAAAAGTGAAGTTTTTAAACAACTTCTAACAGAGTAACTTCAAAACAAGTACAAGGTACAAAGGATTTAAAAAACCCCCACAACTGCACTTCCCCCCCCCCCCCCCCCCCCCCCATTTACCTGATGTTCATAAGACTCTTGTCAAGAAGGGAGAATGTTATGTGTGAAATCAGCACTATGAAATATACCAGCTCTCTTCCTTACATCCTTCTTGTCTGTCTCGGCATACTCAGCCAAGAGCAAAGCAACACAGGAGTGTGGGACTCTTTCCTCAATGATTCCCTGCTGGGTGTAAGGAAAAGGGAGCCACTCACTTGAACACAGAGGGAACACCCAAGGTACTTCCACAGGCAGATGAGAAGCAGAGTGGGACAAAGAATCAGTGGGCAAGGAGGAACTGGGGCTGGAACTAATCAGGCAAGGAGACTAAGAATGCAAACTACTAAAGGTGAACAGACAGAGAGGATAGGGTAAAAGGGGTAGGAGGTGAAAGGAGAAGGCAGATTTGTGGAAAAGGTATGACCTACAATTTTCCAGACAAGCCCAAAAATTTTGGGAGGCCAGAGGCAGGGTCTGAGACTGTGGGGCTCAAGTCAGTGGGAAGACCAGAGCAGGAGTGAAACACTAGGAACAGCTACTGGGGAGGAACAGGAGGTCTGAAGGGTAGAATGCTAGGACTTCTTTGTCAAGAGAGTAGGATTAAAATGAAATGCCTGAGAAGCAGAAACTGGGACTGAGAATGAAAATGGATGTGGAGTAAGAAGCTTTGGATGGAAAAAGACAGGATTAGGACAAGGACTGCCTAGAAAGAGGGAATAAAAGGGACAAGGAGCGTGTATCCCCCAAGACCACTGCATCCTTCCAGTGTCTGGCTCAGAATCCATGTTTTCAAGTCTCACCATTCCACAGCTGCCTGGCAAACATCTGTGAAATCCACTGATTGTGTCCCATTTCCTCTCTGTAAGGATCTATACAGAGGATGACAACCCAGCATTGCTATCCGTTATTCCATGAGGGCATGAGGCAGAGTTCTCTGCAGTGGGTCTAAAGGTTATAAAGCCGTTGATATATCAACATAACACAAAATCTTAATTTCAGTTGACTTTAAAACCTTTGTAACGTCCTTTTAACGTAACTGCGTATACGATATACACACAGGGGTAATTACTCAGAGTTGAAATTTGACCATCTGTAGTGTGAAATGAAACATCTGCTTTACAGCAACGGTACATGACATTTTAGAACAGCAAGAGAGGATTATGGAATCTGGGCAGAGCCACAGGAGGAGTTAAGATAGCAATCTATAATCCTGCAAACTGGAACTTGACCAAGGATGTCAGAAGTTACCACTCCCTTGCAGAAGCTGTTGCGCAATCTGTAACAGCTATGAAATGCAACCCACATTAGTGTAAAGGAAATCCAGAATTAATGCCCTTAACATTCAAAAATTATTACCAACTTACAGGTAACTTTTCAAAGTATTTTACGATTTTGCTTATCATTCTACTGACAGCATGACTCTAGAGTCATGCCTATGCCTCAGAGACACAAGTTGCCAGTAGAATAATTAATTATGTAGTTATCCTAGCTGCTCATAGTGCAGGACCATGCAGCCACACACTCTAGGGATTTTAACGGCACTCCACCTAGATGCAGCGTTCTGCACAAACATGTTAATTCTGAAGCCGAGATCTAGATCTGCCACTGAATAGTGGCAAGTATCATCAAAGTAATGTATCCCTTCTGGCAAAAGTGTTCTGGCAGCCCCAAAAGCAAATACAAAGCAAATTACAGACGAAACAAAACAATACTATAAAGACACATACTCCAGGCAGGCTATACTGGCTCACTGCATTTAAAGGGATACTGCCCAATACAGTTTTTTAAAGTTTGTTTCAAAAAAGGTATTTTTGAGATGAGCAGAAACTTGATATAGCTTTAAAACAGATCAACCATTTTTAAAAAACGTGAACGTTGTCTCTGTTTGAAGCCCAAGTGACTGAGTTACCGTGTAAGTAAGACCAGCCTGTTACAGAAGATCAAAAATGACCACTCTGAGGTGACTGTCTGATTTCAGAGAAATGGAAAAAGCAAACATGCAAGATAAACAGTAAATTCAATTTTCAGTTAAGAATTTCTGCAACACAGTAATTGTTAAGTGACAGTGTCCCTTTAATTAAGCATTATTTTGCTTTTCTTAAAGCCACTATTAGTGATGGGATTTTGATGGGATTGCTGTCTCTAAAGAGGCATTAGGATGAGAAGCAGGAGGAGGGAAAAGGTATAGTGGAAATAGCATTGAACAGGGATAAGGGTCTGTTAAGTGTAATTCAGCATTAACCCTTTTACAGCTCCTACTCTATGCACATAATGAGTATGGGCCAGCCCTGACGGATGTAACTAGAAAGAGGGTTTTGAAGCTTCTCTGCAAGATACCCCAGGAAAGAATGCCAGAGGGACTGAACAGTGAACGAAGCACAGGGCTAGTGGAGAACTACCAGATCAGAATCAGCACAGGGGAACTGGGAAACAAATTAGGTTTACTAAGGAGAAAAGTCTTTTGAAGTTTGTACTTTGGTGGGTATTAACTCAAGTGGATGTTCTTCAAGAAAAGCCTGTCGTGCCAGGACAATTCCCAACAGACAGCTACAGGCAGATACTACGTGGGACAGCCTCCCCCAGGAGGAGGAGAAAAAACGACAGTTAAAAGCCTGGGCAAGATTATGTTTGAAGGATCAAAGGCAAAACACAATGACAGCAGGGAAGACTTCTAGTAATGTGCCTTGGATCAGGCTTAGAACGTGTGGACTTTCACTCCGCAGAGCTGGACTGTAATGCACTCCCTCCACAAAAACACAGCTTAGATCAAGTAGCTTTATACTTTGAAAGACAAATGAAATGAGACCCTCGTGACAAGGCAGCCATGCAGAGTTTGCTTTCTCTTGGATTTGCTAACAGATGCGTTCATTTCACATGAATAGATTGCGGGTGATTAAAGTAGCCAAGGGAATT
This sequence comes from Falco punctatus, assembly GCF_963210335.1. Taxonomy (NCBI): domain Eukaryota; kingdom Metazoa; phylum Chordata; class Aves; order Falconiformes; family Falconidae; genus Falco; species Falco punctatus. Next base: position 23,196,545 of record NC_137585.1, on the reverse strand, counting down.
TTAATTTACAAGATGGGCAAATGCTAAACAAATGCCATTTGCAATCCAAAAGTTATTGACCTATAAGGGATTCAGGAAGTAACATTAATTAAAGAAATGAAGAATCACGGTACAGAGTGATGACCAGATTATAACTGCTAAGTAAAAAAAGAGCTAAGGTAGTATGTCTTTAGCACTAAATGGGATATTAAGAAAAATAACATAGCAAGAAGTTTATTAGCTGTGTAATGATACAAACTGGGCTGACTGGAAATTCAGGAACAGCAGATTCCACCAAAAATGACTGGAACTCATAGCAGTAGATTCTTTCCTAACCTTACAGTAAGACAAAACAAGAAAGAAGAAGTATCTGTCGTCATCTACAAGTGCTTCCATAGTCCCCTGAGGGAACATTTTGGTTTTGTTAGATCATCAGCAAGCTCTGGCTTTTCTGGAATAAGCAATCAAGCCTCGGAAGGGCAACAGGGAGGCAATGACATGACTACTTCTTTACAGTAATGTCAGTTCTTGGGGAGCAAGTCAGTTCTGCTGTCCCCTTCACATCAAAATATTTTCCTAAAGAGGATTTCAGTGGTAGAGCTGGACTTTGCAAAGAAGAAGCAAAAAACCAGAACGACCTTCCGCTCCTAGCAGGGAAGGTGGCTAGAGTGAAAATAGTAAGTAAATTTTGAAATAATAAGCACTTGTGGAAAATAGAAGAGGGAGCCTCACACATGGTTTGTGGAGCATGCCAGGATCTCCTCTTCCTGAGCTGGAAAAGGGGTTCTGCTACAGCCAGTCATGTGCAAGGGCTGTTTCTTCTTGTTTGTGAGCCAAGGATAGGAGAAGTAGGTGAAGGGAGGGGTGGGGAGGAGTGTCAGCAGGGTTAGTGTCAGCAGGAGGTTCAGCCATACATACCACCCAGATGCAAGTCGATGAGGTCACTGTAATAAGACTCTCCCCAATAGTCTACAACAAGGAATTGGTGAAGACAGTTATTGAATCAGATACCCACCCTAGCCCCACACAATCAAAGCAACGTCTGAAAAAAAGACATAGACAGAAACAAAAACAAAAGGCAAACAAGAAACATGCAGCTACACACATAGGCGCGTGCGCACACACAGAGACACACATATATATAAATTATGTCTCTCTTTCTCTGTATATATACATATATGTAAAAACACACAAATATATCACAAACATATATATTGGGAAGATGAGGAGAAAGTTCCCAGCAGACAGGCAAGGACTTCCAAGGGGAAAAAAATAATCAAGAAGTCTACACAGAGACACTTCACCTATTTCAGTCTGCACCGGTACCTGACACTAACGTCTTTCCTGTTCTTGCTGAGAAAAGCAGAACTAATCTTGTTGCTGTCACACTGAGCAATATGTCAGAAGGAAACAGCGTAATTTCTTAGGTCAGCTGCAGGAAAGGTGCAAGGGTGATTTCTCGGGAGGCGAGTGAGTGGAGGATGCGTGTGCACAGCACATGGGTGGAAGGCACTGACGGCTGACACAAATGGCAAACGCCTGAGTGTAGAAAGACGGGTACATGTGTTTCTGCTAATGCAGTATCTATGCCAGGGAAGAACCTGAGCAGGAGGTATGTGGAACAGGAACGTGTATGTTCACAGCTGCTAGAGACAGGTACACCACGAGTCTAGCACCCGTTTCTTTGGGGAAGAGACAGATGGGAGTACTGAGAGCACTATTTCTCACTACATATGATTCACTTGATGTAAAGAGGTGGTTCTTAAATTTTTCAGTATTGACCATCTTCCCAGCTCTTAAAAATGACTATCAAACTATATGCTAAAGGAGGACAAGGGAGAAAAAACAGAAGTTCCAGATATTTCTGATTTGATGATCTCAAAGGTCTTTTCCAACCTAATGATTCTATGATCCTATATTTTTAAGTTAATAATTGAAAAAAATGAAAAATCCACACAGGAAATCAAAGCCATAAGCATGTCCAAACAGGCGAATGCACTATAATACAAAGTACTGTTACATTAATTGCAATACCATTCAAGGTATCTCTTGGGACACTGCAGAAAAATGGGAGAATTCTTCATTGAGATCATCCTACTTTACCTTTGCAGTGAAATACCATGATGCAAAAGAAAGGGGGTGAGGGGGGAAGGGAAAAAAAAGGATGACAAAAGCTTAGACCACCTGTACATGACAAACTTGCCACCCAAAATAGAGCTTACATCATCACTTGAAATACAGCTTACATTCCAAATCATTGATTCTTGCTATGAATGCAGCTATCAAAGGCTGAGATTTTCAAAGATAATCACAGCAAACATATTAAGGCAATTAAGTAATCATAGGGTGTGAGATCATTTTCTGAATCAGAAACTAAACATTAGATTCAGCATTCAGCTTTTAGAAGAACAAAAGACCAACTGTGCCATGCTTGACGCTGAGCCAATTCAAAAAAGGAAAAGACAAGGAGGTAGCCAAGAAGGTGCAATTATTTTGTCAAAATTAAGTCGACAATGACCTCCAAAATGTTTCCAAGTCTGATGAGCTGAATAGCTAGCATCATCATATAAATATTTCAACTCGACAACTTTCAAATAATGAGTGAAATTCTTGGAAAGAGTACTGAGCTGTCTGTCTGTACCTGCTGCTGTCACCTCTCAGGAAGACACCATCAGGGCATTACTGTGAAGCATTTATCAACAGTCTCCTCAGTACAAGTCATTTGGCAAGAACATATTAAGGATAATGCAAAATGTATGGAAACTGAAACAAAATTATTCCAAGTAAAAAAATTCTTACTGATAGTACTGGTTTTGTTATTACCAGTCCAACTGAAAAATACATTTTTCTAAAAATGCAAAGAGGTCCAGAGGTCAGGGATCAGAGGAATTAAAGTTAATGAAAGACCTCTACAAAAGGAAAATTTGAAATTCTTCACAGACAGGAGAGATGACTAACAGGCAACATGCTAAAAGATGATAACTGACATACAGAAGTAGTTCAAATGGTCTTGTCTATCTTTTTCTACAATAGAAGAAGAAAAGAATCATCACAAAACACAGAATTCTGTTTCTTCTGTCAGGATTTTCAAATATGTAGTATTAGGAAACTACTACTAACACTATCTAAAACTTCGTATTTAAATGCCTAAGTCAGTGAGTGATTTGGTCTTTCCCTTCAGAGAGAGAAGCTAAATAAACCACTCATTACAGAGCTTAATATGTTCTCCTTGAACAGTTAATACTGGCCGCTGTCTATGGGACAGCCATTACTTTGATCCAGCACTGCAATCCTCTACTTACATGGACAGGGTACGTGCACAGGAGGCATATCTCCCACCCTCCCCTATTTCTTCCCCTTGTACAGGCTTAATAATAAAAAGGAAAGAGTTAGGGGTTTTTTTTCAGATGACAACACAAGGTTATATACTGCACTTCCCTTTTTAAACTTTTGTTCACATGGTTTCATTAGGGGAGAGATCGATCAGGGACAAAAGCATGATTCCACACCTTTACACAATGGTACCTGCTGAATGCAATGGTCACTGTTAGGTCACTATCTTAGGCAATGCAGATGACAAGAAAATTATACTGTTCACCTGAGTAATTAATGGCTATTGGAGGCAGAAATTAATTGTATTTATGGAATGTGATGCCACAGATTTTAAAAAGTAGAAATTCAGTCATTTTATTGCAAACTTATATAAAATGTCCACACAAGAGTGGCTAGGAGGCAAAGCATGGAATTAATTTATAATCTTGTGTTTCAGTCAGGTTCTAACACAGGTTAGAACATGCTTTGCCCCCTCGGCAGAACGTGTTTCTTATTAATCCCCAGAAATAACTGGAAGAGTTGAGGCTGGTGAATTCTTTATGACAGAGTTAAGCTTCTGTAGCCATAATGTATGATCTGACGACAGAAACGTGGCAAGAGCAAATACCCTAGAGAATTTCTGAAGAAAGGAGATTAATTTTGCAAAGAGTGACCTACAATTCTGTAATTCTGCTAGGAAATTCACAAATACACAAGCTCATCTAAGACTCCTTCCATTTTGGGACAACATTTGGTAGAAGTTATACAAGAGTTTAATTCTGCAGTCTTCCATATAAAATAGCAATTCTTACTCTCGGTCACGTTCTGCCCTCTCTGAACATTTCTTAGGCATTCTTCTATCATTTTTCAATGAGAGAGCATTCTGTCATGAAGAATGTTCTCTCAGCTACTAAGATTTCCCACTTGTGCTGACATGTCTTACATAAAGGTCATTTAGCAGCTGAGTAATCAAGACAGATTAAAAGAAGAAAAAGGAAAAGAACAATTAGAAATAAGAGAGGTGGTTTTAGTAAGTGTGGTAACTGGCAGGCCAGAGAACACAATGGGGCTAACACAGAAATACACAGCATAAGGAAGGAGGCACCACCGCAAAGAAAGTTTTTGCACAAGGCTGTTTTTTTGAACCCACAGTGAAAAAGCCAGTCAGATCACAAAACTATTCAAGTCCCAGATTGTTCTCCACACTTCTGTACCTATTTGCTTTGGTAACCACTCAGTCCTGCTGCTTTGGCACATCCTTATGAAGCGTCAAACACACTGAATCCCACCAATTGCTACTTGGCCAGGAAGTCACAACAGACTTTTCCTCTGGTGAACCTTCACTGCTTAACTTCCATCTTCACAGGCATAGTGGTGGCTCTTCAATCCAAGCAACAAGCCAAAACATTTTTCCAACACCTGTTCCAATATTACCATTTCTGATCTCTGGCCCTTGTAATCAGGCACATAATCCGGGACCTGTCAGGTACACACACACTGCATTTGCCTGTTGGATATCTGACTCCTTGCAATCGAGGACTCTTCAAATCATTACACTATTACCAGCATTATCTGAACCAAGTACTCCTACACTCATATGCTTGCCAGATCAGATGATACTGATTTAATTTAAAGTACACATAAAATTCCTTTAACAGCTTGACATGGATACTTTTGAGTACACGTGTGCATTTCTGCTCTGCACAATTTTGTCAGAAGTAGCCAGTGTGCTGGGCTGTGCAGTGAGGAGGATGTTCTGTGATGGTCCCTTGTAAGGGCACTACCTTGATAGTCCAACACAATAGAGAAAGCACACACAATTTCACAATTACTTCCATAACGTATAAACAGGTTTTTCTTATGGTGACAGCTTTATGTGAATTGCAGCTAGGTAACCCCTGCAATTTTCTAGCTGTAATATCCAGTGACATGCAAAACAGTCAGGCAGCCATTATTAATACTTGGAGAATTACCTCCTAAGCCTTAGGCAAAGACAAGTGAACTGAGTCTCTGCCAACAGGGAAGTCCCAGAATTAGAAGCAGCACAGGAAAAACAAGGCCACAAAAAGATAGTAGAAAAGGGAGAATGGATTCACATTGGACTCTAGGCTGTAATGGTCCAATTGTCTCTAAAACCCAAGCAGCTATGGACTACTGCACAAGCACTTGGTAATAAAACATTAAAAAGCAAACCAAGTTCTGATGGATACCTGCTTCTCCCCGGAGGGCCTTCTCCACAGCAACCCCTCTCTCCTCAAGTTGCCTCTGCTTCTCTTCCACTTGTTCAAGCTGCCGCTGGATGATCTGTTCAGAGAAGAACGGAGCAGAACCTCACCAACAGCAATTCTGCTGTCTGCAGTCGCTCCTAAGTGACTTCAGTCAAATTAACCTTTTCAAAAACAAGTATTTGTATTCAACAATACACTGCTCCAAAAGCTAACTGCTTCTAAAGCTGGCATCAGAGTCCCTCCAGTGACAACATCCTCCCCACCCCATTGCACCCTATCTCTTAATTTTGCAAACACCTTGATACTCACTTATTTGCTGCAACTCCAATCACCTTCCTAAACGCTGAAATGAAAGGTGATGCTATTCAGTCAGCTGAGCCCCTGCCTTGAGTTTTAAACAAATCCCATCATCTATAGATGATGCCAGCAGTTTTCCAGCAGATTTTCTGGTAATTACAGGTTAATTTGGTAACACTTCACTCAGCAGCATAATCTAACAAAGCAATGACAGGTGCAGCTTCATCAGGTATTATCTGACTACCACTGTTCCATTCAGCGCATGATGCTTCAACTCCTCTCCAGCTAGAAAGGTGTTATGGTCATTTTTCTTCACTGTAAAACTATCATGATAGGTTTCAGCCATTCTTCCCAGTCTATAAGAAATCTGAAAGAGGGAGTAGGAGCAGGGACACTCATGTAAAAATAGAGGGAAATTCCGTCTCTGGATCCTCTTCCGACACACTCAAAGGAATGTCGGGATCATGGTGCTTCCACACAGAGTTAACTGTCTGCCATAACAAGACGACTGTGAGACACTACCTGAGCTCTGTGTAACCTCTTTAGCTCTTCCTGCTTGGCTTGCCTACGGGCAGCTTTCTGCACTCGCCGGGTCAGCTTGGCATTCAGTTCCTCTTCTGTGTAGGCTCTCTGAAGGAAGGAAAAACAGGAGCAGATTTTATTTGCATGCTCAGAGGTATGGGAGGAGGGAGGACCATTTTTCTTCCAAAAATCTCAGAAGGGAGGTGTTCTGTCTTTGTCATGGCTGTGTCAAAAGTCAAGCTTCTGTAGGCAAAGGTGTTCACAGTGCAGTGAGCAACAATTTCAGGGTCAAATCAGGAGTGAAGAAGCATATACGCCAACTGCAAAGCTGTGATTTTATATAACACCCCACCCCATTCTTCCACTGCTATATGAAACCTCTTCCCAAAGATCAAATCAATTTTTATGCTGTTTCTCAATAGATTTAGCCAAATGGATTTAGTTAAATCCGTGAGTACCATATAGAGGGGTCACCTTGATTTAATTTTAAAAGAGGGCAAAGGTACATCTACATGAACAGTTACAGCAGTATAAGCTAACAAATTATTATAGACTAGTGTAGTTGTATTGATATTCCCATCTCACTATTTTATTCTCAAGCAAGAACATCCATAGTTGGGAGTTATACTGGTATAATTGGTAATGACTAACTGTGTATATTTGTGCAACTTTTCTATGAATCAAGAAGGCAAAAAGACACTTGAAAGCAGAATGACATTCTGGTGTGAGATGGGATTTCCCATCTCAAGAGCAACTCCATAAAACTGGCTGGTGTAAAACAGAGCAAACACCAGCTTTTCTAGAATTAGAATATTACAACACCAGAAGCCATCCAAAAGGAGAAAGGCTATGTTTATTGAAACAGAAAGGTACTTCCTCTTCTTTTCTCTCGGTGACACTAGTTTAAAAATGTTTTTAACATTACTGAAATGGGGTTTAGTATCTTACCAGGTATACTAGTTGGGTGTGTTGTAGTCTAGGAGGGCTTCCTCTCATAGACTTAAAAACATCAGAGAAACTTCACTCTCCATTAAATGAACTACAGTGAAGAAAAGAACTCTTTTCCCACATAGATGTATGTAAGCTTTAAGGGACAGCTGTAAACAGATGTCTTCCACTTCTGGAAAGAGATCTTCCCCATGGACAGTCAACTTTAAGGACGAAATATTAAGACCGACCACCCTGAAATTTGCCTTATCTAGTTATTGCACTGTCACATTGGTTAATCTACCTCTGGTTCACTGCTCTCAGTGAAAAGAGTTTAAGGTAGGATTGCAGCTCTGTTAAAAATCCCTCAGATATGTGGTTAACAAGCATCACCATTAAAGCTCCAAGAATTTAACACTTGACTGTTTCTTTCTTTTTTTAAAACGTAAAATCCACAACAATACCCAAACCAGAAGGTAAAGTTATAGAGGCTGTGATTTTCCTATCCCACATAATACTGTTGTGACTGTGAAGACAGGGCAATAATAATTTCATTCCTGAAACAGAAAGGCAACTTCTGTCTTGATTTTAGCTTGATACAGAGTTTCATTAAGATTTCAGTGAACTCAACAATTTTGAAGGACATTGATTAAAGTGTGATGATTCACTTGAACTCATATTCTAAGTATTAAAAAAAACGATACGCACACATATTTAATTGCCTTGAAAACCAATTTGTTCTGAAGCTCAAAGATCATCCGTATCACTCTGTACAGTGGTGTAGTGCTGTGCACTGAGAACTGCATGCATTCTAACCAGACAGACAATTTGGAGCTTAATGCATTTTTGGTAGACAACCCTACAAAGAATTTGCTGCCCATGTCTGCTAACATCTCACGCATGCACAGTCAATGTTTGTGATGTTAGTGCACATGTGATGGGTAGCTATGGATTCAATGGGTTAATATAGGGGCATGCAATGCAACAATGGCCAACTAGTGGGAATGGAGACACTACCTTTGACGAATATGATCTCTTGAATGCCAAGGCGTGTGGTACATAGATCGACTTTAAAGGGGGAATGGTAAAGGGAAAAAAAATAAAAAAAAAAAAACGTACAAAATGAAGCAAAATCAGTTCAACATTGAAAACAGATGCACAGTAATAAAACAAAGCTGTTTTTACATGAAACAAAATTGTGCAAATGCTGAACGTGGCCCAGACTGATGAAGCACAATGGAACTTGTGTCCGCAAAATCAAGTTTCTAGCACCCTCCTGAAGGCAATTACCTTTGGCAGTCTCCCTGAGATGCAGTCAGCTTGGAAACATCTTTTTCTAGAGGAATTATCTGGCTTATATCTGTCTATGGTTTTAATGTCCACTGAGCAAGTATGCATGCATGGACACACAAAATTTTGGCTTAAGATTTGGAATAATGGCTTATGCTGAGGCCTGTTCGGTCTGAACCAGCTCAGCCAACCATGTATTACTCTGCCACACAACTCTCCATTTTACTATCCGCTTTACAACCTCTCCTAGGAGTCATGTTTATTTCATGGTTTTAAATTATCTCTACTTCATATAAATTATCATTTGTATTTAACTAACATTGTAAGTCTTCCTCACTGGTTTGTGACAGGAGAAACACCAGATGGGCTCAGAGCGGGTTGTGTCCTGCAGTAACGGAATCTCCTTGTCTCTCAACAGAGAGCCTGAGGAGCTAAAATTAGGGGGAGGAGGGTAAATCCCTATCTTTTCTACCCAAGGACATTCTACATTACCCTGTCCCCAAAAATAAGGCAAGTAAACCACTTAGTGTTTGTAAGAGAGGGAAATTTCCCTTGTGTCATGAAGTACAGATGGCACTGTGCCATTCTGGGCAAACAGCCAGCATTTTGCTTTTTCACATTCAATTAACTAAAAACAGTCACAAATGAAAAGCCATAGAAAACTTCACAACGTATGCAAACTCCAGTAAAAAGCAAGCTACCTGCAGTAGTAAAACACACATCTGATCACAATACCACAATTCTACAGGAACAACGACAAACACACAATGACACACACCTATAAACAGGAGACCCACGAGGCATTTACATTACAAATTCTTTACAAGATGCTTCTCTTGAAAGACACTACATTAAACAACACTGAAATAATTCACTGCTGATGACAAAGAACAGGCTAAACAGAGCAAGCTGTCTGGGAAACAAGCTCACTACAATTACCAGAAAAGCAGTACAAGCAGAATTTCAGTTTAGAGAAGGGGTTCATGTAAAAGTTATGGCACACAGGAAGTCAACTCTTACCCATAGTAAGTAGCAGGCAGTTTGTAACTTAAAAAAATATAACCCCACCCCAAATCAGTACAAAGCCAGTTTTGTCAGTCTCGAAGTTCAGTTACATTTCTTTTGATAGCAAGGTATTGCAGTGTTTGCATGTACGTTTTACATCCTTGGACAGGATGCAATAAAACTAGGTAAGTGGAGTTCTCAGATTTGTTTCCTCTAAAGAAATTAATTTTCAAAAGTACTCTTTAGAAAATAGGCAGATGCTGAGCAAAGAAATTCTTCGTGTAACTTCAGCAACAGTAAACAGGAGAAAATGAAACACCATCACCATTACCCTTGGCAGGGCTGGTGAGGTATTTTCAGTATTAGGATCCAGGCATCTGCCACTGTCACATACCTGCTCCAGTGCTTAGTGATGAGATTTTTTTCCTGCAGAATCCATTTTAAATCAAAGTAGCTCAGCACAGGAAAAAAAGGTGACCATCAAGGCATACTGAAGTTTGAAAGCAAGCACGGACCTCACTGAAGCCCTGCTTCCTCCTGAAGGAGCTTACAAAGCAGAACCATAACTCTGTAACTCTTATCTGAACCCCCTGTATTGCAATCTGTCCTCTGCTAGACACAGGTACCTCATTCTTTTGCATCTCTTGGAAAATGCAGAATTTCTCATGAAACGCCTTGAGTGCATGCAAGGAAGAATGGAAGGGGGAGAGAAAAAAGGGAATAAAATAAAAACAAAATAATCTTCCTCTTAGAAGAGATCTAGATCAACTAGAAAGAGAGATTAAGAGAGAAGTAAGTAAATGCAGAAAATTCCTACTTATTTCATCAGGTCCTTCCACCAGCCTTAAATTCTTTAGTTATTCTAATTCATTCTACTATCTATATATAGAAAGCACTTCCTATGACACTTCAATCTGCAGTACTTCCACAGCTTTGCCACCTGAGCCAAGTATCAACTAGATCCTGCCATTTGAGACTGATTTGTGCACACTGGGTGACAAGTTTAAGACAGAAGGCACAGACCACTGGGTCTGTGACACTGCTCTCTCAGATGCTCTTCTCTTCCTGATTTTTTTTTAACAATCTGAACCAGGCACCACCCGTAAGGGACAGGGGGAACACACTTTTCATTCTTCAGTACCAGAAAGGCTTTAGTGTTCTGTAGGGTCAGTTAAATCTACTTATTCCTCCAAACCTTGCAAATTTTGTCTGTCAGAGCCTGGAAATTCTTAGGAATGAAAGAAGGGCTCTTCCCCATTACTATGATTGTGCAGTTCCTCACATCTTTCACTCATTTTTGCATTAATAATGCCATCCTAAAATTTAATTAGTTTAAAAGCAACTAAATTTGGCACTTTGCTTTCACCGTTTATTTTCCACATACAAATATGTGCAAGTAAACTAAATCTATTTTTCCCTCTGAGCTTTTATGGACACCCGCTGGTGTCTCTTTCCTCCTCAGTAATTTCCTTAAAGTACCACTTAAAGTGAAACTATGTCAGCTAGAAAGCCGTTGGTATGTCTTACAATATGACATTATAGCATTAGCTACAGAAGGTTGGTCAGGAACAAGAAACAGCTCTTTCAGAATAAGTAAGAGTTCACACCAGACCACACTGGAACAAGAACACCAGGCCAAGACCAACCCCTATATACTGGCATTTCATAGGGCTCACTACTATGTATTTTGGCTTCACGGTTGTTATCTACATACACAGACATACAGAAATACTCGGCAATGGACTCAATGATCTTAAAGGCCTTTTCCAACCTAAATGATTATGTGATTCTAAGTCCTCAAAGAAAACAGGGTCAAAATGGGAAAGAGCTGATGGCTCATCTTTTCTCTAAAAAGAGAAGATACTAATTCAGACTGGGCACATTCTCTTCCCCCACAAAAAATAAGCAAACTTGCATGAGTTGCAAAACTGCAGCCTGTAGCTTACCTGTTAGCTGATGATCTATCTTGACTATGTTAATGATATATGCAGAAGTACATTCCTGTCTGTAGTTTGCTAGGAACTCTACCATTTCAATGTATCAAAGAGGCTGGTAAAACAATATCCTAGGGTCAGAACCTTACAAAAAGTGAGAACTATCTCACTTATCTTTTTGCAGTAACATTAGAGCCTGTGAAATTTACTCTTCTGACATTAAATGTCTGTTTTGTGTAGATCACTGGCATGCTCGTAACATGGACAAAATTCACTGTTCTGACTGTGATATGTGTTGTGAAGTAATGTCATAGTGACACAACAGATCCTTCATATAGTAACAGTGGGGAGCAGCTTGCAATTGTGAAACCAACTTATTTTAGGCAGAACAGTCAGCCAAATTACAGGAAAGCCTGTTCCACAGAAGAAACAGTTAAGTACAACATAACTAATCATACACGTTTCTGATGTGGTTCTCTGAGTTTCTGATGTGGTTCTCTGAGCCTGTGATTTGCGTGTTGCTAGTTCCATCTAAAATGCATTTCCCATCTGCCTACCTCTCGCTTGGATTTCTGGGAGGAGCGTTCCAGAATATCATCACTGGAGAGGTCGGAGTCCTCTGAGAAACTCAGGTGTTGACGGAGCTGCAAATCTGAAAAGCCAGGAATAAAAAGGGAAAGTTAGAGAAGTGGTAACTACTCTTCCTGTAAACATTTCAGAAGTCAGTTGTGTTTGACTGAGCTTCAAAAATACTTAGTCCTTTTATGCCAGTCTCAGTTGCTTTGCCTGGGATTGGAGTGATCAGGGAAGCACCGCTCCACAAAATGATCAATATTAGTTAGAAGCGTCATTCTAAGAGAGCATCATTTTCTGCAAATCCTGTTAAAAATAATGGTCATGAGTCTCCCTTTGTACTTTATCAATGCTCTTAAGATAGATGCAGCACTTGGACGACAGCAGCTGGCACCATTTTAGCTATTTGTACAAGGCCACAGGAATGTAACATGTTCACTTCAATCATTGAAGGTGAACTTATTTACTGTATCGTAAGTTGCCATTAATCATCTTCGCCTGCACCTGACAGCACGGGAGAGATTTACATGAGGCTGCAGAATCCCCACTTCATAGATCAGCAGTTGCCATACCACTGAGAACACACGAGTAACTGCATCTCTGCAGTCTTCAGCATCCATGGAACCAGGGTGAAAGAAAGAGAACAGACCACCCAAGGAAAGAAAAGATGAGGACCAGATGTAAAATAGAGATTAAATGTCACAAACAACTGATTCCAGCAAACAGTGCTTATTTCTCAAACCAGTCTAAGGCACAAAACAGATGTGCCTTGTACATACCGAGAGTGAAGTTTTTATTTAAGGATCTATTATTTTCAGTGGCATATCAAATGATTCTATCAATACACAAACAGTTGCTAGCACTTATCCTGATCAGCCCATTTGACACTGGGGAGCAGTGTCATCCAGCCCAGTAGCTGAATGGCAAAGTAACCCAAACTCACTCCCAAGGACACCTAGCTGTAGGAAAAGCACATGGTGCAGAGGCACGTTTCTGTTATACCTGCAGCTGTGATCAATGGAGAAGCTTTGTGCTTGCCAGAATCCACAGTGGCACTACTTGAGGGAGTACTTGGGCAGGATTTGTCATCAGCCTTTTTCTTCTTGTCTTTCTTATACCCAGAGAAAACAGACTTCCATAACGACCTAGGCTTCGTTGCTTCCTCTGTCCCACCACTAGATTTGTCAGAAAGCCTGCTGTCATTTTTGGATTTCTTCTCCTTTTTGTTCTTACGAGGGGAGAAAAGAGAAGTTCTTTTCTTGCTTTTCCCACTGGAGCCTTCTGAAGAGGTGACAGACCCTTCAGGTCCAGCCATATCAGCAGCAGGAGTGGAGAACTTCTCACTAGCAGCATCATCCTTTTGTGTGGGTCCCTCTGTGATTTTCAAGGCTAGATGCTTTGGAGAGTCATAAAACAACTCTTTGGTCTTCAAGGGCATAGAAGATGCCTTTCGTGCCCTTGTGGCCCCAGCAGCAGCAGCCGCCATCTCCATATCTTTCATCTTACACAACTGTTTAGCCATGGCATCACGCAGTGCTTGGCTCTTGACAGACTTCTCTCTGGCTCTCATTCTTTCTTCAGCAAGCTCCTTGGCCTCTGCAGAAATTTCAGGCAACACTCTCTTCTTTTGGTTAACCCCTCCTTCCATTGAGGGTGGGCCACCATTTTCTTTGACCAAGGGCAAAAGAAATGGTTTCTCTGGCCTTGGCCTACTGGTGGGAGGTGTAAAGAACTTCTCATGAAGGCTTGAGTCCTCTGTCCTGTCATCATATGTGTCTTCTACATCATCAGCAAATGGAATCTCATCCACACTCTCTGCAAAAGACTTCCGCACATCGTCTTTTTTGGAACGGGCTGACTCTTTGGCAGAAGAGGTCGGCTCATGGCGTGTGGGAGCAGGAGGTGTTGATGCTGGTGTTGGAGGTGATCTGACTTCAACCTCATTCTGCCAGACTGCTTGATGCCTCTTTCTGCGCAAAGTGGCTGGTTCTTCATCCTGAGGAGGTGGTGGTGGCGGACTTGATGGAGGAGTGAGCATGGTAGAATCAGAAGTGTTGAAGCTCTGGCTAGCCATAGTTCTCATGTTGGACGAGCTCTCCTGAAGGCCAAGTCCAGAACTGCTGGATACATCTCTCCTTACTTCATTGGAACTCTTTAGCTCTTTTTCTGATGGAGATTTTGGAGTGAGCAGAGAAATCTGCTCGTTTTCTAACTTGGACAGTCCATGTCTTCTTGGGGCAGGCTGGGGTTTCACAAGATGGATCCTTTCATCCCCTGAAATATTCTCATTATTAAAAGTCTTCAGAGGAGCTGTCTCAAGAGCAGATACAGTAAAGTTTGTCTCTGAGCGTTTGTTTCTGTCTACTGGGGTGAGCCCTAAGCTCCTCCGGATTTCAGCACTCTTCATCCAGAACTCTTCTACAAGGTTACTCCGTTTTAGGGCTTCTTCTGCAGTAGTAGGGCTCCCCAGTTTTTCCACCTCACTATCCTGGCCCCTAAGGACTAGTTTGGCTAAAGGAGTTGACGCTAAGGCTGGAACAGGTTGGAAACATACTGGAGGCTCCACTGGGGATGGAATGGATGTTTCCGCAGAAGGCAAAGGCTGGGAGCAGATAGGCATTTGAGCAGATGTTGGGGACGAAGCCAGCGTTGGTGCTGCTGGTTGAGACTCTGCTAGCGGTGTAGGTGCAATGGCTTCTGGTGATGCAACTGGCTGGGATAACACTGGAGATGGTGGCACCAAAGGGCTCTTAACTTTCCTGTCTTTGGGAATTTCATCCTTTGGTCCTTCTTCAAGGAGGAAAGGCTCCGGAAAAAAGCGTGCCTCTGGAGATTTTATTGCACGGGGTACTTCAGCCAGGGGAACTTTTATATCCTACAAAAATTGAAAAAGGGAAATATTAACTGGGCGCATTAGAATACTATTCCATTTTTTCTTCTCTTTTAACAAAGTCAGCAGTAGGGCAACCATCTAAGTATCAAAATATGAAAAAACCCACACGTGGCATCCCATTCACGGGCCTGGAACATCACTTAGGATTTCTCATTAGGTATAATTCATTTTTCTGCCCCATTGTAAAAACCATCCTTTGTAGATGACAACAAAGCAAATTTAATTTTTGGAAGAAAAATGACTAAAGTCCAGAAATCTGTTTCTATCTTTTCCTGCTTTCCCTCCAAACCTCTAGCTCTGCGTATTGTGGTGGTTCCTTATCTCAGACAGATTTGATGTAAGTCTCTCCAACTCTCACCAATATAGCACTTTCTGCTGGCTAGCATCCGCTGTCATATCTTCTTAAAGCAAGGGGTGCATCCTCTGTTAAAAGTAAATTAGGCTGCAATTCCCTTGCCCCTTAATGGTCTGAGAGGTCTTGGTTTTCATCAACATCCGGACTGCCATATTACTCAGTAGCACAATTCTCCAATGGCATCTTTTGCACCAGCTTTCTTTTGAATGCAGACAGTTTGGTTTGACACGTGACCATTAGAGCATGAACCTCTCTATCTGTGTGCTTGTATGACACACGTTAAACACCCAGGTCTTCAGTACTGCATTTAGGCACTGTCCTGATATAAATAGTAACTACGTCTAACAGAACCGTTAAATGGTCCTGAAAAAAACCTCCTTGATTTTAATAGGAAGTGAATGTTGTCAGCAACTGGTTTCAGCAAACCAGCCCTATCCCATAGTGTGTCCATTGTGAAAGTAAACTGGTTTATGACTAAACTCTCTAGGATAAAGTCTAATCTCCTAGAAATTCCTTAAAAACAAATACTTGGGAGGGAAAAATTTGACTTGAACATTTTAAGGGTCATGTACTTCCTGCTCTGACACACCAGTAGCTGGAAACACCACAGCACACCTCCATGCTGACTCCAGAAGCGACAACACGGCAGTACATCATTGACATGTCTCGCTTCCTTAAGGTGAACTATGTTGTTACTCTGGAATAAATAAGCACTGCTTTGGTTACTACTAAGAAATACAAATAGAATTTTGAATTGCAACTGCACAGAATGTGCTTCTGGTACAGAAAAGAAGGGCCAAACCAGGATAAACAGGAAACACCTTGCTTATGGCTCCTCTCATACACTTATGTATGTTGTTAACTGCACATTGAAATTAAAATACCCGGTGTAACTCTTTTTGGGGCTTTGTGATGGGAATTTGTGTGACTTTGACAGAGCCACTACACTCTGAAGATAGGAAAGAAAGATAGCACATTATTTTTTAAGTCTAAATTAAGTCAGATTTCAAGATCAACACAAATTAGAGACAAGAAAGGAGGGAAGCCCACTGCTGTCAGTCCTTGTTAGTTTATCCAACAAATTGTTCCATTTAACTACAGGTAGGAAGTAGAAAACTTCAAAGATTCCCTTTCTTACCTCTGCTTGTTTTGCTTTGGGGCTATCAACTGGAGACAGAGGAAGAACACTGTCACTAGATGACTGGATAGGGATGGATGGCTTGCATGGATCTAGGAAAAGCAAAAATGTTTCCAAACACACATGAGACTGCTAATATTATCTTTTTTTAATGTTACACACAGCAAGTAGTAACAGATTTCTCAACTTGTTACGAATTCTAGATTGGACATCTGGAACACAGACAGAAATTTTTAAATGTCCAAAATGGTACAAGAAAAAGCAGTTAGACGGGTTCTCATGCTTTGGGAAGCGGTAATTAATAGATTCAGAACATACTTCTCAAAATGTTAATGCAACACATACCTTGCCACTGACAGTAGTAAGATGGTTCAAATCCAAGACTGTCTTCTCTTAACTCTCATAAATGTATAGACTATCTCAAATGCAATTACAATCACTCAAACACTGATGGGAAAGCTATTACCTTCTGTCACACTGCAAGAAGCACCTTCTGCTCCTTCATCATCTTCATCTTCAGAGACTTTTAGTTCTGGCTCTTCTATGCCACTTTGATGTAAACGAAATTCCGCTTCTGCATCAGATGGGATGTCATCTGATCACGGATGAGGTGAGGGAAAAAATCCAAGAGATCTTAGATATGAGTCCATCAGGACATCTGTTTATTATTTAAAAACCTTTCATAATCCTTTCTTCCTATTCACATGGTGCTAATCACTTTCATAACCTCATAACCTGAACATCTAAACGATTCACTCTTTTTTTTTTTTTTTTTTTTTTATTCCTAAGCAGTAAATGATGAACTATTCAATTAGTAATTGAAGTCGTACCTTACCAGTTTTCTGGAAATTTTCCATTGTTTTCTCCCATATGCAGTTCATTCTACACTAGCAAGGCAAGATTTATGGCATAATATTGTGAACTTGTCACAAATTTACTTCTATTTCTGCTATTCAGCAGGATTAGTTTTGAATACAGACACAAGATGAAGACCTCTAGTTAGAAGATGGTAAGAGGACAAGAGAAATGGCATTGAGGTGGTTCTGTATCTTTTTGTCCTTCACTCTGGGCTCCCTCTTAACTATTTGAAACAAACTCCTACATCACTAAAAGTAAGACCAAGTTTAAGTACCCTCACACAAAACATTTTCTACTAATACAATGCTATTGATATAACAGGTTTAAATGATACACAGTGGTACCCTACCGTCATCCAGCTCTGCACCCGTGTCTCCCTCTTCACCTGCCTGCCCTTCTGTGTCTGCAGGCTCTGTGCCCAGCTCGTCCTCCCCATCATTATCCTCACATGGAGCTAGAACATATTCAAATATTGAGAAAAAAAAGAAAAAAACCCAACACTATACAGTGAAAAGTTTCTGCATTGAACTGTACCAACAGTTTATAGTGGAGGTATTTATTAATTACAAAACAAGAAATCCTGAAATGTGTCACCTGGAAAGACATCTATAGTAAAATGATACTATCAGACTCCAGTGAATCAAGGAATGCCTGCCCTTGTGGAGTCTCCAAGGCATTTGCAGTGAAAGCAGCCAGGGCTTTTCTGAGCAACAGGCCTTGTGAAAAATTAAACAAGTGACCTGGGAGGAAATCAAACCAAAATACAGTTTACTCTTCTTCCAGGAAGATTTTTTTTTTTTCTTTGCCACACCGTAACAGTTACCATTACTTTATAGCTGTATGTATTAGGTCAAAACTGAAATCTTACAATGTACCACAACTGTTCATCTTGAAACTGAAAAAGGCTTTTGAGTGCGTAAGTCAGAGAGACAGCCTAGCTCTGGAATTGATCATTATTACATTTGGAAACTGTTTAACTCTGGGAAGCTACAGCAGTCTTTGGTAAAAGGATCTAAGAGACCTGACATGCTGTACAAGTAACTAGGGCACAAATTAATTGAGATATTTTTAAGTAAATAAAAATATATATTCAAAACTTTCTTTTCTGTTACAGACTATAATTTGATTTGCTGGACCAAATAAAGATTCTTGAATTCATAACTCTGACAAGGGCATCTGACATCACTACTTGTGACAAGATTTAATTACAGGAGGAGAGACAAGACCCAACTGTAGGGTCTACATTTCATTATTATATGATACTTTTTTGAAAAACCTAAATCTTATGACACCTTGTCCTGCCCTTAGTGCTATGGCATTTTTGTTGTTGTTGTTAAGCATTTTCATAAAACATACTTTATAAAAAAGGAAGCGAGCACTTCCAGGGTTTTTCCCACAGTAGTCAGTCAACTACATTTTAAAATTTGTGCAGCAGGTTAGCATCATGTTCAACAACATGTAGACATTTAACTCTGTTGTATATCCTACTGCAAATGCGGACACAGTCAGCATGCATTATTATGCACAATGCTTGCTAATTATACACATGGGATATGGTCCTATAACAATAACAGGTATATTTATAACCTTCGGTTGCACCAGGTAAACTAAGCTGTGCAAGTCTCTAAACCTGAATGCATATAGTGCCATATCGTTATCTTCAGGAGGGCTCCTTGCACGGCTCCCAGCAGTTAGTTCCCATGGTAGGGCTAGAAGCCGTTTCCAACAGGCAGTCCAGATGCAGCCCCCCGATTCCGGGTGGCAATAAAGTTTAGCCTTATGGGAGTCAACCATGCTGTGCCAGCTTTCTCCTGAACCAGGGAGCAGGCCCTGATTCTTTTAGTTTACTAGTGATGATGTGGCTTTTGGACCTTTGATATGCCAGCATTGCTAATTTAGACAATCTTGAAAACAAACCATCCCTCCCTTAAAATGGAGGTCTTGCAGACTCTCCTCTTTCTTTAATACAGGTTTTTGCTTATTTCAGAACACAGCCTTCAGTGGGTGGTTTGTCTCCTTCCTTCAACCTCAGAATTTCTCTTTTTCCATGCTTTTCCCCTCTGTAGTATCAAAACAGACAAACATATAGGCTAGTTTATTCCCTCTCAACTATTGTGAAAAGGCAGTTACATTTACGTGTGATAAAACACCAGCCTATTCCCTTATGCCAGAGGCTTACAAAATCCAGAATCTTATAACATCAAGCGTAGGAGACTGAATCATATGGCAAAGGTTGCACTGCCCACAGGGGCATTTCACATGTACTGAACAAAACCAAACTGTGTCCCATACTGATTGTTACTTAGGTATGTAGTAGCTTATTTTATCTTGGAAATAAAAACGTCATGGGATGGTTTTATAGTAGCAGAAAATGTGAGCAATCTTAATCAAAACAAGTCAAAATGTAACTCTGATTGATGTTTGGAATATCTGATACCACTGTGTATGTGTGTCTTCTGATCCAGAAATCAGGAACTCATGTAACACACATAGGGAGTGTTGGAGAGAGAGGAGAGAATCAGTTCTTAAATAGGTTGGTACACAAAACTCGACAGAAGGTTACGGGTGCATACAGAAGTAGTAACTTGGTGCAAGGGGTGGATCCCATTTTGAGGGACATGGAGAGCTTGCAGGTGGCTGGTTATATTATACATATACTGTGCATATACGTATATGCAGTTAGAGTAAGGAGCAAGAGGCCAAAAGCTGTCACACAATAACTCGGAAGCTACACACTATGGCAGCCAGAAACTGGGATCAGCACTTGGCTCACATCAGCTAGCACCGTGAGCAGACTGCATTGTGTGCAGACATCTTGTAAACACTGCTGCCTTGCCAAAGCAGCAGCAGAAGCAAATTTCTATAGGCAAGCTAGCTATTCTGATGCGCCAAAGCAACTTAGCTGTAGGTCAACTACCTAGCCACAAAATACTGCTGTTCCATTGATTTAGATACCTTCACCACTTTACACAAATTTACTCCCTTACTCTAATCCCAGCATCTTCATGCTCATCGGTTTTGTAATAGAGTTAAAAGAACCACATTAAAAAGGCAGCTGAGCTCTACACCCGTACATCCTTCAGCTTTCCTGAGGCTTCCCCAAATAACATGAACCCCAAGCCAAAGGAGACGCAAAGCCATCTCTATTCCTAAAGATTCAACCTCATTCTTCTCTCATGTTTTCTTCACCAGGTAACTAGTTTACAGTTGCTACAGAGAACTGCAATTGCTTTAAGCACTCTCTGTCACTTAATCTTTCAACTGCAAGAAAGCCCCATGTTCTTTTTCTCAAGGAGCAAGGAGAATAATAACTGGTCAAGCCTTCAGTTTACAAAGCAAACTGAAGCACTCTAGCTAGATTCCTCCTTCTACTTTATGACACCCAAGACAACCTCTCTGTTTGGCCTGCCTTCAGAAGGGTTACAACAAATGTCGAGTTCATGCAAGAATAGGACTGTCTGCGCCAGGCGTGCATGCACACTCCCCCTTCCTCCCTCCCTCCACGTCCAGTCATGCAGTAGCGACAGGGCTGTAAGTTCCAGGGTTAAAGTACCAGCTCAGCTGCTGAAGGCATGGAAAAGAGACGGGCAGGGTTATTGTGCATTGGAATACATAGAACGTCACCAAACTACCTCCAGGGACTGTCTCCAGCCACGCCTGTACCGCCTCATGGCGTACGGAGGGAAGGTCGGATGCTGAATTTAAAAAACAATAAATTGTAAGAAATAAAAATTAGACCATCAGTAAGTGTCTAAAACAGAAGAGTGACAAAGGGAAAATTTTCAGTAGCAAATACAGGAATAAAACCTATGAGATGTTAAACACGGTATTCCAGGCTTGGGATTTAAATCAAGATAACATGAATCTCCGGGGCCTAATCTTCCCTGAGGATCTGTAAGGTTAGAGGAAATATGGACAGCACAGTGAGAAAAACACTGCATCTGACTAGCAGGTTGGCACTGCCATGCTCCACTTGACACTCTGCAGAGGAGAGAAACTAAGAGATGAAAGAGCTGAGCAGTGAGAGAGGGGCGGTTGTAACAGGCATCCCAGAACCTGTGCTGCCTGGGTACGAATGTCAGCGGATTAAGAGTGCCCAAAGCAGAATGAGAGGGTCTTCTGCGTACCATCAACGCTATCCCAGGCTTCCACATCCAACCCTATCAACACTCACGGGCTCTCCAAACACCCCGTATCGCAGAATACGTTTCAGCCAGGAACAAATTTGTCTGTTGAACTCAGGTTAAAAAATTTACATTGTATCCACAAGTACTTATTGGCAGCCATCCTTCAAAAAAAAAAAAATGCTGATATGTCTGCACACAACTGTATTGTATGACAAAGTAACTGAAACAGCTAATCAATTGTTCAGGATTGCCCTAGTTTGCCCCAGTTCTAGAGGACTGAAAGGAAATACTGCCCGCCTTTCCAAAGGAAGATGGAAAGACCACAAAGTCAATTTTGGAAGGATCATTTTTTGCTGACAGCTGTACCAATACACTATGGAAAAGCAGGAATTACAAAATACAAGTTAAAAGAACACAGCCTACTTCTGTGGTTGCAGTGGGAAGGAAACACACATCTCTTATTTGTAGGGAGCAGATGGCACACCAGAAAACTCCAATGTATTCTACTAACTGCAATTATAAGGATAGCAAAACTGATCTGGAACTGTGCATCAAGTTGGAACAGAATTTAAAAAAAAAAAATCAAACATCTAGAACTACAAGGAAAAGACAATTATCTGGAATGGAGTATGATAAAGCAACATGAGGTAAAGCCCTAAGCTTTTTTTAGGGATCAGTCATTAACTTAATTTCACATTTGCTGTAAAAGACACCCCTTCCCACAGCACACTTACTCCCTCTGCAATTCTGGCGCAATGGTTAGAGACTCTTGAGAGAAGGCCACTACTCATTAACTGCATGATTAACTTTTACTAAGCCCAGGCTTCTGCACAGGTAAAGCACCTATGACATACTTACCTCAAGACACACTGTAATATAGCCTAGAATAGGTCAGCAGCGACTCTAGAAGGTGCTTACAAGAGAGCTAGACCATCGGCATTTCCCCCCTCTGGAGTTTTCCTTTAAGTAACTGGCAATTCACAAAGGTCACACCTCACTTTAAAAAACAGGTAATACTGTCAAATCTTCAAAACAGGGAGTCAAACCCACCACTGATCAGATTTGCAAGCCCTTTGAACCCCATCCTTCGCTGCTAATACCAGATGCAGCTCTACACTTCGAAAAGCAGCAGCAGAGAAATATGCTCAATACAGAAGCTGACCCTGTTCAATCTTTGCTGTAGTAGCTACACAACGTAGCCCTTTGGCTTCCCATAAAGAGTGCAGAGTCCTCACTGCCACAAGAGCACATCACAGCTTCCATTACTATCGCTAAATTCAGTTACAGAGGGCTGATTGCCAACACTGTCAAGTCATGTGTGCAGTGAGGAAAAATGCTATAGAGTCAGAGCAGGCAGGCAAATGGGCCAGAAGTCGAACTACCACAGAGCTGAGAAAGCAGTCATTTTAAGTAGATGCTGACCTGAAAAGCAAAATAGTTAACAAAGTGTAATTTGAAAACAGTTCCTTTCAGTCACTGCTGCCCCTGCCGAAGTACACTGCTCTTGAAGGGTGCAGCAGCAACAGAGTTAAATAGCTGCAACTGTGATCCAGCAATTGATGGTGTGGGGCTTGGGGGAGATTACCTCTGGAGGTGGAGGACTTTGAGGTTGGCACCATTTTTTCCTCCTCCTCTTTTTCACGGATGTGTGTCCAGTGCACATCTGCCAGGATCTCCAGAGGATCAACGGGATTTACAATCTGCTGCAGTCTAAGGTTTCCAGCTAGCAGGAGGAGGGCATGGCATACGAGGTTGTAGGCAGGGTGTATGAAGGATAGGGAGGAAAAGATGGGAGAACAGTTGGAAAGGAAAGGTAACACATCATAGGAAAGGAAATAAGAAAAGAAGAAAATAAAATATTACTGGCTAACATCAGTTTGCAAGACAGACAGAAAAAGCTTAGTATTGTGTGTGCACGCATACACCAATACAGCACTCCTCATACTTCCCATCAAAGCTGAATAATGCCATTCCAAAGACAAAGAGATGCTATTAAAAACATCACTGTAGATTACATCTCTATTGCAAGCAGCTTCGCTGAAATGAAAGATATTCTCTGGGTGTCCAAGAATATGTGGTATGCAAATATTTCCAGTTCCTTCAGCCTATTCATGACGATTATTGCCAAAGACATCTTGCTGTTAAAGGCAAGGGACAATCTGCATTGTAGTTTGATGCACCAAAAGGTCTTTCATTCCCTACTATTGGGTTAAGCACTCCTTTCTATGTTGGGTACATATCTCTTTGTGAATTAAATTATGCGATGGATCTCAGAGTTTCACATGTGGGTATGCACAGATGGGCACACAACTTACTTTAGCACTTAAAACACTACTTTGTTCAGTCCTACTCTTTTGTACTGACTTGTTCAAAGGGTAGATTTTTTTTCTGAAGAATACCATACTTTCACCGTGACTTAACAGGCCTCCACCTCCCCAGAAGGGACTTCCTGTCACACAAATGAATTTCTTTAAAAGAAATTGCATTACTCCTCAATTACCTCCCTACACAAAGCTCTGCTACTTATGGTGTGTGAAAGGGAACAATGGGCACCTAAAGCAACTGATAAGCAACTTGTTTCACTGCTGCAGAATACACACCTTGGAAGCATCTACCATGGTGAGTATTATATTCATAGACCCTGGTCTCTATTGCTATCTGCTATGGGACTATAGCTCAGGGTTTTTTTACCCATAATAAAATAACTCATTGTACGGGGACAGGTGTTCAGCATCTGCAGGAGTGGTCTTCAAAAGCAAATGACTCATCCTGAAAGGAAAATACCCACTTACTTTCAAGAGTCAACTTTCACAAAAGCTGCATTACCACTGTGTGGGGCAAACCACTGTTTCAGCAGTTTATAACCTCACAAGCAGTTAGATTTTCATACGGTGCTCTAGTGTTTGAAGGAAGTAAGAAACATCAGCGGCATTTAGAGGTTGCACTCATTACTTCCTGCTGTCTTGTTTTAACGAAGTTCCTCTCTCCTGGTCATGTTTTCCCCAGACACAACAAAGTGTTTG
Organism: Falco punctatus; assembly: GCF_963210335.1. Taxonomy (NCBI): domain Eukaryota; kingdom Metazoa; phylum Chordata; class Aves; order Falconiformes; family Falconidae; genus Falco; species Falco punctatus. The sequence continues at coordinate 23,172,084 of NC_137585.1, read as the reverse complement.
GGATTTCCATTTCATGAATGACTATGTGTGAGATTTGGCACTAAAACTGCAGAAGAAACAGGAGAAGGATCTGCAGGAAGGACAGAATCACCAGCTGGTTAATAAAGGGGAAAATGGGTCAGACGCACAAACTCAAATGCAGAGTGGGATTCACAATTTAGCCAAGTACTTAGCAGTTTTACATCTCCGTTGCCTCATCAGTTTTCATATCAATTAGCACAACCACATGGTCTACCAGAGCTACAGGACATCCTGCAGGGACAGGAACCTGGGCTTTTCTCACTCCGTACCAAAGCATTCGCATGCAGGTCCCAAGATGAGTAGAGTTAGCATTTGCATTGCCGCACAGAATTTTGTGTTAAAAGGTTTAGGTTTGCCAGCAATGGCTGAGAAGTGTGTAGTCACTCAGGCTTAGAAAGAGCAGGTCCCACACGATCTGCATGTTTAAAAATGGATTTCTCTGGGATTTAGACAAGCATAACATATACATCTTCAGTTACCCTGCAAGTCTCTATACAGAAGCCTGAGCCTGTCCTGATTAGGACATCAGACCTTCTCACGTTTTCTAGTAAATCAACAGCAGCACAGCCAGCCACGAAGGACTGTGGCTTGGCTAACAGGCAAACCTAACGTTTCCTTGAGGTCTAAATGCTTGAGAATTTCAAACAACACCTGGCATAGCCTTCCCTCAGGGCTGCCCGCTAAGGTTTGGAGGAAGCTGGACATGAATTGAACTCACATGTGGAAAGGCAGCTTTCCCCTCCAGATCCACAGTAGCACCTACCAGCATTTCATCAACAGCAAACATTCTCAGGGTCAACTTTAATAGGATGAGAAGCCACCCACAAATCAGTTCCTTAGGAGCCAAGTCTACAGCACACTAGCAACTGCAGCTGGGGGAACTTCTTCAGTTATGCTCTTCAGCTGTCTTACTAACACTTCTCATTCCTACCGTCAGAAGAGTTAAATTGGAAAAAATTATAACTGCTTCCCTTTTTTTTTTTTTTTTTAAAAAAAAAAAAAAAAAGTCAGAAGCTAAGCTATAGTTTTTACAACTATAAGCTGCAATATGCAGTTTGACAACTACATATGCCCTCTTACCTGCAGGAAGGCACTTGGATTTTCCTCTTACGTATTCTGGCTCTAATGAACCACATTGAGGGAATAAGGGATTAGCAAGCTATTAGGACCAAGTGCTTCAAAAAAACCAACCATCAGAAATAAACTGCAAGAGAATGCATCATGGAAAATAACACAACCAGTTAGACTGGAATGTCAGATTAATTTTATGCCCATTATACATCTGTTTGAAAAATCTTGAGGGATTGCCACAGCTTGATTAGCTTCCCCCCTAGACTCTCCCCACAGACACACACTCACAAAGGACAACAACAAAAAATGCAAGTTTGCTGACACAGGTAATCTAAAGGGAGTAGTTCTGATGTGTCCCATGTGCCTGAGATATTGCACAGGTGCAGCTAGTCTGTGTGTATGGAATAAATCTGAAACCCCTAAATACATGGGGGTCACTGTTCATGCACATTACAGTAGCAAATTGTCCAGGCTATCCAGATATCCCGAGGTACTTGGCAGCTTTATCTTTTTTCTAAAACTCATGGCAATGTCAGACCTGATACATGGCAGTTGGACCAGGAGATGAAAATAACAGCTACCAGATCAGTTTTCAGGGAGCTGGTAAAGCAATTAAACAAAACACAGAGACTTCTCATGTGGGACCTGCTCTTTAAAGCATTCACCCCTCCTCTGGGGAAATGGAAGTGCAGATGGTATGCGGGTACCTTTAAATGTACCCGTGTCCTCTTCATTTGAGAGATGTTGAAGCCAGAGGCCTTGCTGCAGCTCTCTCTCCCAAGGGCAATACTCCCCCTCTACAGCAGAGGGAACCACACATCCATATATAACACCAGACACCCGTGTACACACACAAGCGATGGAGAGAGAGAAAGAGAGAAAGAGAAAGGACAGAATCAGAGAGAGAGACTGTCTGGAAATCTAGCAACTCCCCATACTCCCGCTGCTTTCAAAGTGCCTGACAGAAAAACTACTTGCGTGAAATAACGTCCTCTCAAGAACGCCATGGTTTAGCAGTCTAAACACACAACATGCACGTTACCATTCTTTAAAAGCAATCTTGACTTCCACAGACTTCAGTTATGGACATACAGCTCCTGCGCTGAAGAAGTAGCCAAGCAGCCTGCTGAGCTCATCAACAAAACTGCCACTAAGACTCAAAAAACTGGACCTCTGCTTGTATTAGGCAGCCAAAGACCTTTACGAAGAAGCTCTTTGGAGCCTACTAGTCTTCACAAAAAGGAAATGTGAGTAAAAAGACAAAGACAAGACCAGTGAGAAATTTGGCATGGTGGTGAAACACTGGAAACATGTCATTCTTAGCACAAACTTTGCATTTCGGTAACCAAGACAGACACAGGGGAAGGAGTCTTTCCCTAAGATTTTCCACAGAAATCCCTCAGAGCTATAATGGGAATCACTGATTTCTCAAGGCCATCTTTTAACTATAGCGCACTACAAGCAGCTTCTGGGATGTCCTGATGACAGTTACAGGGCACTATCCCATAGTGAGGCACTGCAAAACTGACAACGTTGCCTCCATAACGCTTCCAGCTCTTGCTGCCGAAGAACAAAGGTCACATTCAAATCCAATTCCCAATAATAATAAAAAACAACAATAAAACAATACAGTGTCACAAAGCTGTGAATTGCACATGTTGGCATGGTGTATGGGAAGCATATTGTGTTGGTACTAGCGCTGTAACTGCCCTGTGGGCAATCCAGAACGATCCACCTAAAGCTTTCTTAGACAATAACTCCCTCAAAAATCAAAACAATAAAGAAATGAAAGAAGGGAGATTTTCCAAGGCAAATCTTCCTTATTTTGGATGGCAAATACTGTTTTCCCTGCTGTCTAGCAGAAAGGAAGGACAAATCAATCCATCTAACCTTCGCTTGACTCCTCGTCTTCCTCCTCTTCATCTTCCTCCTCCTCCTCCTCTTCTTTGTCCTCAATCTCATGATTTTCCTCAGCCTCAATCTCTTCTTCACTCTTTCCCTTCAGGAGGGCATGGATACGCACAGCCTCTTTCCATGGCACACCACCCAAGTCTGAAGGGGGTTGCTGAGGCAGCAGCAGTTCATCATCTTCGTCCTCATCTTCCTCCTCCATCTCAGACTCTGAACTACTGTAAAGGGTTTAGAAAAAATGATAAACAATGAATTAGTTACTGTTTCCTAGGTTAGTCTGAGATCACTGACAAGTTGTTTCAATACACACAAGCCTAAAACGTATGATGGAAACCATAATACAGATTTTCTGCTTTTAGTATTCCATAGGCATTTTAGTGACAGCATCGCATGTGGGCTGCAGTACAGTCCTTGCCCTGCTTCTTTTAAAGGTGAAGCAGCAGAGAAGTGCCTGTGAAACAAAGTTCAAATATCTGTTGCAGCATTAATTGTTACAGTTTGTGACAGTTAAATACCACAGAAATTACTTTCTTCATATCACATTGCTTTGGATAAATCAGTGCAAGAGTTCTTAGCGGTGTCAGAATGCAGAAGGTCATGTCTTTTGATAATGGTAGCTACTGCTAGCTTTTTGGATAGCTAAGATGATTTTGGCACTTGCTGGGTGAAGCACAGAAGGCTTTGGGAGCAGAAAGACACACACACAACACAACCATCAGGCCAAAGGATACAGAGTATGAACTAAGGGGAGGTGGAGCAAACAAATACACAATTCCTCACTTTTCTACATCACAGACAGAAGTATAATATGTATCCCATTAAGTACACAGTGTACATAGTGGCAAGAAACTGCAGGAAGCAGTGCAAGGATAATTACAATAATGAGCTTATTATTCTCACAGCAAAGTCTAAAACATGCAAAACATTAAATCATTGGCGCTTTTTCGTACACACCTCTGTTCAATTCTAACAGTTCCTCAATATAAGCAGCAGGGGCAAGAAACATAACCGCCTATACAATGACATTTAATTACATGATGGACTACCTAGAGGTACTGAGGAGGAAAACGGTTGCATTTGTCCTTGGAAAATTAATGTGAAGTACAGCACATTCAGAGAACATATCTGTGGGGTGAAAAGGTCCTCTTCTTTTGTTTTTCCTTTAAAGAACATTGTCTTAAAAGAACTGCATTTAGTAAAGCAGAAGTTGGATGCTTCCCATATAAATCTTAAAGGGTGCAAACTCATCTGGATTGAAGGAGAAAACTGTACTTGAATGGTAAAATTTGGGTGAATCATCTGAAAACAGTGCTCCACTTCTGCTGCTTCCTTATGAGAGCTATCGCCATTGTTAACAGCCTTTGGCAGAATCCATTCCATACAGACAATGAGAGAAAACTGACAAGTTTAAAATAATGAAGTTTAAATTTCATGTAGTTCTATAAAATATAACTTGTACAGCTGTAATTCTGTTTCCCATACACAGGTTTTATCACAGTATGTGACAAACTGGCAGTTAAAAACCAGATACATGGCAGCACTCTTTCTTTTATATTGCAGATAAACATATGCAGGTGCAGAATTTGAAATTAGTCTAACACTACACAAACCTATCAGATTTAAATAACTTTATTCACCTACTTGTCTGAACAGTTATTTTTGATAGCAAAGCTACTAAGGAAAACACCACCTTTTTCATGCCTGATTGTCATGCTACTTCTGTCCATAAGCTCTTAAATTCTTTTCACTGTTCTGCATATATATAACATTACTCTGCTCAAATTACAACCCACTTTTTCACAACATAAAACAAATTCTTATTTTTAACAGGTTGCCTGGTCTTCACATGCTAAATACTGAACACAGACACTGTTGCGTGCCATGGCCTTGGTGCATATTCCAGGAGACTGAAGCATATTGCAAAGACTTTATGCAGATATTGTCACAGAGATAAAAAGCGATGCTCTCCTCCTCTCTGATTAACTTTCACACCCTTTGGTATGGAAATAAACCTGACAGGTGCTGCATGCTGGGGTTTTCGTGTGCTGTCAATAGGGTTTACTGCTGCTAAACTGTTGCCATGACCGCTGAATGGGACAAGCTGCTGCTCTTCAACCAGCCGGCTTATCGCATGTAATATTGACGACATTAAATTCTTTACCACAGAGCTCACTTTACCTTCTTTGGCTTTTATTTATAACTTGTTTTTTGTTTGACCTTTGAACACTGAGAAATGAGAAGCTGAAAGACAGCAGTGAGGTGGCCTGGTATAGTGGGCATTTCTTATTTCTTCAGCATGGCAACTCTGTGTTAATTCAACAGCTGAAACTTTTTTCTATAAAGCAGAGATCAAAGACCAAAGTAGGTTTCTTTATAGAAACTGTATAGGCAGTGATAAAGGTGTACCTACACAGATTTAGCGCTGAGGAACAAAAATCTACGCTGTGGAAGTGAACCTCTTCTCTTCCCTTGCCATACAGCCCCATACAGCACAAGCTGTACTACAACACTCCCTTGAAAGGCCACAGGGTATTGTCCCAAAACTGCAGAAAACACACGGGGAGTTACTGCAAGTCAAAGGTGATGAATAAGGGATCTAAAGGGTTTTCCGCCTCTCAAAACTGTGTGGTCAGGGTTTGGTTACTTACGTGATTGTTTTTCTGGTTGAAACTTAAACAAGATTAACTCTCTTTTGAGAAAATATAATTTGAATACAGTTTGCTGTAAACTTTCTCTGCAGTGTGCATACTCCTAAGTGTGCACATGATGGGAAGCTGCGCACCAAAACACATGGTCTCTGCTTGATTTAGAACTAACACCTTGGTGAACCCTGAAGCCAAATCCATCACTCCAGAAGACATGGAGGGAGGGAACACAGAGTTCCCTGTTTCCTCTGCCGGGTCCTAAACCCTCCAGCACTGTACCAAGACAGTGAAGATGATCTTTGGGGTTTGGTTGGCTTGTTTTGTTGCTGAAAAAATGGTCAGGGTTTTTCCCTTTTTTTTTATTCTTTTGGTCTTTCTGTGACACATCATGGAGTGTGTAAAGCTGAACAGAGGATATCCAGTAGCTACATCGTCTAGAAAATTCTCTCTGATGTGTGGCCTGCATAGCCTTATCAATGCTCTGAGTAAATTGCTTGCTGTATTTGTGTTTGGGACAGAAATTTTTCCAGGTCAAACTGACAGGAAACATGATGTGTTTTCTCTTTCCTCTCTATCACAGAGTGTCAATTGCCCACTAAACACTGTTTTTCATACGCAAAATTATACAATTCAGTCTATTAAAGACAGAGATAATACAGATGTATGTAGGACAAAGGGAGCTAACTGTAACACCCTGCAAGAGGAAATCAAACTCACTAACCCAACGGTGTACTGCCCTCAGACTCCACAACTCTGCAAAACACCTCTTGTAGATGATCAACAGCTTCGCGTCAAAATGCCAAAACTCCACTTCTTTTAAGTAACTCTTCTCCTTTGGAAGACTTCTGCCATTTATTGAGTGGGCTTACTGTATCTTGATTTACTGAAATCAAGTTGAATAATAACTCTCCATACTTGTAAATCTTGTTTTAGTGCTAGAAACATAAAGGACTAAAAACTCCTCAGTATCATTAATGCCTATGTTGTCACAGTTAATGTAATACCTAGCCCCGAGCAGGGAGCTAAAGGAAGGATGAGTGAAGCAAACAGAGTGCATCTTCTGCAAATAGTCCTGAGATTATTCAATCAGCACCACATGACAAAGTACTATCTTCGACAGAAATTAATGTTAAGAAATTAATAAAAAAGTAATATTTAGGTTTCAGAGAAAGCACTTGTACAAGATATTGGTAATTGCCAGGCGCTTACATGAAAGCCACAACTTCATTAGTCCACATATACACACACTCTTTGTCAAGGCTGAGTTCAGGCTACTAAAAGCTACTCCTTTCTAGATGTTGCATCTTCAAACTTGGCTTACCAGATAAATAACTAACATTCTGTTATTTATCTGTAATAATTTACAGATTATCTGTAATATCTGTAAATTATCTGTAATAATTCTGTAATACATTAATCCTGTAAACATTTTAATGAACATCTTCACTCCTGCATTCTTCACCACACCAATGCAATTCAATTCAATGTGTATAAATGTAGTATGTAATTTCCCATACAGTCCTATACCTGTAGGTAATGCATACAGAGAACATGTCTGCAGGACCTAAGTCTCGGGAAACCTGTAACAACACTTTCTGAGTTTATTTCAAGATGACTACTAGACAGGCTGAGAGCTGAAAAGGTAAGGGTTGTTACTGCTACAAAGAAAAGTAGATAATTAGAAACTATATTAAGACTTTAAGACTCTACAAAAAGTGTGCGATTGACTACAAAGTTCACAAGCATTCTTCATCAAGTGCTTTCTCTCAATGACTCTTGCAACTATTTCCAGTAGCTCTACCTGTATATATTTGAATACTGGTGTGCTTATACATCATTCTGCAGATAAAGACAAATTTGTGAAGGTACAGCATGTTTTTCAGCAACCGTAACTATTGCTTCAAATTAATCTCTCTCAGGCATTGCATCAGCATCCGGTTGGGATTACACGTGTCAAGCTTCAATCTTTAAACCAAAAGTGGTTTTGAATTGTAATGCAAAACATACAGAAGGGAACGTAACTTTGGAACACCCTCCCATTTGAATCTACGTTCTGTTTGCTCAAATGAGTCATCTGCCTTTGATGCAATTAAAAAAAAAATAAATGAAAACATCCTTTCCAACTTAGGACTGAATTTCATGGTTTTATGGTACTACACGTGTCTTCTAAGAATGGCAGTAAGCTATTTAGAATAATAGAAACTACAAGATAAAATACCTGTGTACATATGCAGAACATTTTCAACACATTCAACAACTTTAGAAAGGGCAACCTGGTAAATAATAGGTTAAAAAAGCTAAGGGAAAAGTAGGCAAAAGTCTGTTGGGATGGTTATAAAAAAGCTTATGGACAATGTGTGCTAACCTGCTGGGCACATCCTCTTCCGTTCCTTTGTCCAACACACTGCTCAGGTTATGCTCTGCCAGCGTCTCTTCAGGAACCTCTTCCAGTTCTTCTTCCCGCTGCAGCGACAGTCGGTAGTTCTCCAGCTCAATTCGCTCCGGTGTGCCACGCAGACGCTTAGCAAGGCTGGGCTCCTCCAGCCCATTTATATTAGAACCTAAAGAATAAGCCAGCGAATAAACAATAAATTCAGCAGTCAGAACTGTACATTTTTAAGAAAATTGAGCAATTGGGAGAAAAAGGGCATGAGGCAGAGGGAGGTAAATAAAGCGAGAGAATACCTTATGTCATTATCCTGTTCACCACTACTGGCAGAACCTGCTGGGGAGCCAGACTGCAAAAGGGAATCTTACTGGTTTTGGCTAATAGATGCTTAAAAAAATGTTAAATGTCCTAGTTGAGAGAGGAAATAGGGACATTTTAGCTGGAAAACTACAACTGCAATGAATTCTGTGTAGTAAGTACTGGGGAAGGCCTGGCCGCAGACTGGATATATTCTATGAGAAATGGTAGGAATGCTATGGGGCAATCCTGCAGCGTGTTAAAATTGTTACCAGTCAAGGTTAAGTCTACAGAGCTAGGGAGCAAGAAAATATTATTACTACTAAAAGATGAGGGACGGAGGGAATGAAAAAGACCCACTTGGAATAAGTTTTAAAACTTTTTATAGACTTGAATTAACTTCTTTTTCATCAGAGTTGTGATTAAAAAAACCACAGGGAAAAATCTAGGTGAGATGTCTGCAAGAACAAATCCTATGAATCGCAGAAAATTGCAAGGACATGTGAACCAGGCAGCTGGAGAAAAGTATACAGGAGCTGTATATACTGTGGCACTCGAACTAAATTCCAACCTGCATTCATCCGTTTCCTTTTAAAATTGGAGTATTTTAGCTTAAGTACCATGCCACTGTTTACCCTTCCCCAGCTTACTATTTACAGAGCCCAATCTTTCCTAGCTTCTGTTTTGCTTTGCTAAACAAGCCAAGCCTTCCTCTCATGAGATAAGCTCTTCAGTGCGTTGATCATCCTCTAGGTCTCTGCACCTGTCCCAGTTCGGATTAATCTTTCCAGAACCTGCGTGATTAGAATTGAACACAGCTTTCCAGATGAGGCCTTATCAGCGTAACATACAACCCTGCCAGAAATCTTTCATCTGATACACACTCAGAACACACTTGCCTATTTATATGCCACATAATACTGGTGGCTTTTATTTACTGACTGATATTCAGATTTTTCTCCTTCTTTGCTTTCAACTGATAAGCACCTTGTTGGTAGCCAAAATTCTCAACACTTTCTTAGTGCATGACCTGGTACTTTCTACTATTACATTTCTATTTTTAGTGTTACAGTCTGCGACATTTTGCAGTTCTTAGCGTATGATGTGCCTATCCTCCTCTGCATTGATGAGAGTTTGAAATGTTGCCTCAGCAATGAATTTCATTAGCAGATTTTTCCCTCTTGTTTTGCCAGTAACCTTAGTGAAAGTATTACAAAGACCAGTTCCCAGATCATTTTTTGTGAAGCTCCGGTCTGTAGGTGACATCCAACCCCATTATTTCCTTTTTTCAATAAAACATCTAATCTCTCATTTAAGTCAATGTCTTAGCTACTTGACACTTCATGTACTACTCCCTTATTTTATCCAATTCCAATAATTATTTCCATCTGGCAGCCCTCAGGTGCCTTACTGAAGTCCAGACTGTTCAAATGCACTACATTTACCCTATGGAGGTAATCAGTTACTTCGTCGACAAAAGCTGTCAAGCTAGTCTGGCATAGTCTTTGGTGAATGTTTTATACCACTTACCTGCATAAGGTCAAAGGACTTCACCTGCAGGACTAGCAGTCTTTAGTTATTCCTTCAAAGGTGTTTTATCTACTGTTTAGATTAATTGTACTTGTTCAGATCACTTTTTTTTTTTCCTTTTCAATTGTTCATCTGCAAGTCATACTTCTGTCACCCAGTAGTCACATAATATTACCCTGAATTAGACAGTCAAGGTACATCAGGATAGCTTGATTTAAATCACAAATTATTACCACAAAGCTCACAATTTCATTGTACAATTCTTCCACTCTTCTGAGACGAAGACTATTTGGTCAAATTTTAATTTGACTCATTACAGTACAGTAATATTTAAGTTTTGCTTCCAGCTTCATTGGGTTCATTTCCATTTCCAAATTTTACCACACACTGACTTCTTTGGCTCCCATGTCCAGTGCCATTGTCCCAATTGAAACTGGAGACCAAGTATTCAGTTCATTGACTGACTATATGTAAAATTTCATTTTATGTCAGCCCCATCTTCACTATGGACCCACTTCTGCTTTCCCTTACCTTGCTTTTACTTACATGCTTAAGGAATACAGCTGTTTGCTTTACTTTCCTTTGCAAAGTCTAACCCAGCATGAGCTTTGGCAATGTTTACTTTATCCTTACACTTTTTGACCTCCGAGTCAGTTTTTGTTTTCTTTCTCCATCCTTTGTAGTTTCTCAGTTTATTTCTAACAGCCTTTTTTTCAGGGCAGTTACTCACTCAGTACCATCTTAGTCTTATGCACAAAACTACATAGGCCTTGCCATAATTAATGGCATTAATTTCCAGCCCCTCTCCAGAAAGATAAAATCTCATAAAGACAACCGCCAGGAGTGGTTTTCTCTTTTCTTCTAGTGTTATCGAACACTTCTATGATGTGGGCAAGTGGCTGCTGTGCCCTTGGCTTGAACTATAGGGCTTCTTTATGGTATAAACTACAGAAGCTTGCTCAGGTGGCAGGCAGGAATACTACCTTGCATTTCCAGGGATATCGTGGTCTCTGCCATTTCCTGCTGCTAAGCCTTACATTGTGTTAGTATTTTCAAAGTTCAGTGGAACTGGACTGCTTTTTCAGGTGGGATTCATGGTTCATTTCATCCTGTCTAGATGGTGATACAACCTCAGCCAAATCTATTTTTGTAATCTGTGTTACATTTCCCAAGCCTGAGTTCACAGTAACAGGGGAACTGACCTGGAATATTGCTCCACCACTTCTGGCTGATAGTAAAAAAGAAAGGACTCTGGGTAATGCAAGAACACCAAGGTGAGGGAAAACAAAGAAGGAATATACTAAAAATCATCATAAAACAAGAGTCCTTCTACTTGGAACTCTTTTATACACAACAGAGCCATCAGCTAGGCTCAGCTACTTCAACAGAAATATCCTTTCACAAGCCGTTTTTAACTTGTTCCGATGCAGAAGCTCAACATCGCTGCAAAGCCCACAAACAGAAAAAAATGATGAAAACAAGAAGACCAAGAACTTATCTGTCTGACATTATTTCACTCCTCTTGTTTTCTAAATCTTAAGGTTTTTTTGTCAGCCTTTTCAAAGTAAAACAAAAAAAGAAATATAAAATTATTTCATATAATTAAATTACATGAATGAAGTATTAAGAAAATAAGACTGCTCGTTTCAATGCTGTAATATCTAGGGTATGGAGAAAGACTGTCAGCAATCACTCTAAGGCAAAAGAGGACTGAAAATCAAGCTGACAGCTGTTTATATGCATTTCCTGAACATATATGATCTTTCGAGTATGTTTTCCAAAATACAAATCATCACTGCCCTTCTCATCATGAAAGCCCAGTATAACTGGTACATCAAGAATCAAACCAATCTATCACAGTGCAAGCTTTAAGTGGGAGCGACTCGATGCAACTGAATTAAAAAACCTGAAAAGATGGAAAATCTGCCTAAATTTTCATGCAAAAGGATGTGTGATGTGGTCAAGTCAAGACGTTCTGCAAGCTTGACAAGTACTCTTGTGCCTCAAAATCTCAGGGACATTCCCAGCACTTTAATTAATTTATATATCCATACATTTGAGATGCAGGATTGGTCACATCCCTCCACTTCACTCTGCAAAGGAACAGCTCTACTTCAGCAAAAGAGATACAGAAACTCAACTTATTACCAGCTGCAGCAAGGGATTGCTAGGATTTTGCTCTATACAGACCATTTGGTCTACTTGGTCTGTTGTTTTTGTTTCTAAAAGGTCCTGCGAAGACCTTAGCACTGGAGTAGGAGAAATGCAACTGATAACCAGCTTTCTGCATCACAAAGCCATCAAATATCAGAAGGGAAAGGGACCAAACTGTGACGTACACATTTCGTTAACATGATCAGATGATTAACTATTTGTATTATGCTATAAAGTTCACACCAATTCATTTGAAGCTACAAATAAGAAACTGTAAACAGGGACAAGGAAATTTGAAGCCTTCCTGCCCTTATTTCCTCCATATACATATGGTGCAGTTCTTGCAGATGCTAAAGCTTATTCTCTAATGTTTCTCTGGAGGGGAAAGGTGCCTCTCAAATCACTATGTTGTATTGCCCAGACTGTTTTGGGGCTTGCTGGTGGGAGATAGCTGTGGAGTGCTCTCATTATCCATTACCTGACATTCTACCTCGTCAGTGCATCTGAGCCAAAAGTCAGCAACCAGTCACAACTGAAAGGAACAGGGCTGAAGAGGCTGTGTTTGCCAGAAAAAAAGCTACGTTACTAGCCAGAGATGGGAGCTACCTGAAAGCCAAGAGCAGCTTCTCATGCAATCAACTGACCAGCTAAAAATCCACAAACAACATCCAAAATAGGATGTTTTAAAATCTGATTACTTTGGAAGAGTCAGTGCGCCATGAACATTACATAGATCATCTGAAGGGAACTGTTTCTTCTTAAGAGGACAGGCTGCTTAGCTGTTGCATGAAAGCTGCCAGAGTCCTTTCTTTATCTCAGCCTTGACACAGCCTCCCTCCTGTAAAGATAATCATATGATCAGAGATAACATTCCTACGCTGAACTGCTTGCCTGCATTGATGTGTCCTATTCCAAAAACTCTGGCAATTACTGGAAGGTTTGAGAAACTCCTCTTGAGAAAGGATCCCATCTCGATTTTCTCCCAGTACTACCTTGCTCTGTAAAATCTACACATTATTCTCATGAGCTAGATGAAATCTTGCCAAGCTTACTCCCTGACGTAACATTTGCTAAAAATGCAGGAGAAAACTGTGAATCTGAGAACAATGAATTCTTCCCAAAGGGCAATCACCTGCCTGTTTCATTAGAATGTATTTTTACTAGTCATGCAGTACCTCTAGACTTCCTTTTCTAGTAAAATCTGTTAAGACTGCAAGCTAAGTTACATGTCATCTCTTGTGAAGTGTGGGTCCAGTATTTTGCACAGACTCAGCTTTAGCCTTGGGGAGTTACAGAAATTCAAGTAGTGGAGTCTACTGTGAAACACATGCAAAAGGGGGAAGGAATTAATACATTTCTCAGGAAAATCTTCATTCTGGATTTCTCCGATCTTGTGCTTTTATGATAACGTGAAACACTGTACCTTGTTTGTTTGTACACTCGTCTTTTCCAAACTCTTCAATTACTTCTATCGCCACACAATTGTTTGAGAATGCAACTATGCCAGATAAAACAACTCCTATAGAAACAGCAGCACATTGTATATGACAAAGTACAGGTATGGAAGATGGGAACTTTTCTGTGGGAGTTTAAAAGTGATGCAATTTGGTGAGCCAGCCAGGAGAACTCTCCACCAGTGCTGGAATCCAGGGGCCTGAGTCAGAAATTCTCAAAGTCCTCAGATTCTGTTGCCATTCATTTCTAAGAAATATCTTTTGGGGTACTGTTTCTGAAGTGTGCTTGGAGTTCAGCAAATGTTATCACTGAGGTACAGAGAAGGTGGCAAACGAGATCCAGCGGCATTTTTTGGCTTCTTATTTTCCATTTGTGTTAATGTCAGATTGAGTTTCATTTTTCCCCCAGAAGTTTCACCTTCACTCACCTCAGTTCTATTAACTGCTGCTTTGTATTCCAACTCCACTTCTCATCCAAGGGCCTCAAAATGTTTTACAAGCATTAGCATATTAAAACAAACCTATTTTGCAAGTAGGTAAGTACTGTAGAGGCATTGCACAAGTCCAGACACAGAGATTAAATACCAGCAAGGCAATCTCACAACAGACTAGTAGCAGTGCCACAAAGAGGATCCAGACAGAATGCCCAGCTCTAATCCCCTCCCAACTTCACTTTAAGTCAAACCAAAACATTTTGAAATAAGAAACTAAAATATGTTGCATTTTAGTTGTAATGATTACAGGGTTTACATGAGCAGGCTGAACAACAGCACCTCCTATGAGATGTTCGCTGTGCTCAGCACAGTGTGTACAAAAAAAATATCTTAGTATCAAGGCCTCTTGTTGGATGCTGCACATATTGAAATGATAAGTCAGTTAAGACATTCCCTTTAAATAAGTGCAACTGATTTCTTCTGAGACATAGCCAGAAATACTTTCCTTAATCCTCTCCAAAATTAGTATCTAACCACTGTTAAAAATTTTTGTACATGAAACATGTAGATGGCAACCATAAACTGACCTGCAGAAGCATGTTAAATGGAACGGATTTTTTAAGGGTTGGGAAGAAGTTTCAAGTTTTAAATCTAGATCCATCCACCCTTCAAAATTTATCTTTGCTTTTAAGAAATGTCTTCAGGAAACCACTGGAAAGAGCCCAGCCACTCTGCTAAATTCTTGTCACTGCTTGCCCATCACACAGCCTCACATGACATACTGCAGAAATGCACATATCCTGGTAGGATCCCCCTGAAACTTGATAAGCATATCCTCAGAGCCAAAAGGGGTAATACAACACGTGCTCAAATAGAACCAAGAATGATTTATTCAAATATAAATACTTAATAGTCATGAAGTGTCAATGTTATTTTGACATAATGCTTCGACTTTCTTTCTTACTATCCTAGTGTATTCCCAAGCTCTCAGGAAGCCTCAATTACTCAGCTGTATTAAGAAGCCATCAAATCTTGAATTTTCTGATGTCTGTGTTTCCAGTTTGATCCATAACACGATCTGCTAAATATAAAAGCCCTGAATTCAAAGAGGATAGTATGATAAGAAAAACAAAGTCTATTCATAAGCAAGATATCCAGAATGGCCACGCACAGGATTCAAAATGAGCTCAAACCTGAAGATGGCCTTACTGAAGTTCTTCTGTAATACACACATATCAATAAACATTAACTAAGCTTTCCACAAGATAGATATACTCTACTGAGTCAAAGCTCTTGGAGTTGGTAAGGGAATTGTACACATGTATACTGTCTTAACGCAGGTTGGACTTGGTCAGTACAACTGTCCTTGACCTGATATTTAAAATCTAGGGAACTAAGGAGCAGACACAGAGCAGAACAGCAGCTCTTTCTAGCCTACCAGAAGAAAAAGGGTTTTGCCACTGAGCAACCAACATGCTTGAGATCTCTACTACCGTGTCAAGGCCATCCTCAGACTGTCAGTCTTCCTGCAATTCTTCCTAGTAAATCAGGAACCTAAACTTAAAAATGAGGAGACTAGATAAAACACCTTTCTGTCTGTGCAGCTTAAATATCCTCTGATGCAGAAGTACCCAGCAGAGTTACTAAAGAACCAACATGACCTCCAGTGCTAACTAAATTTTACAGCATTACTCAATTCAACAGCACACAGCACATGAAATAAAAACCACTGAGATTCCTGCATATATCCACTGGTTCCCTAAGCAATAAGGAGCAGGGAGGCTCCCAAGCACACACCCCCACCACCCACATTATAATGTGTATGGGAATAACTGACAGCTAAAATATTCAAGGGATGCTGAAATAGATACCCCAGAAACAACCATACGAGATACAAGTCCTCCTCCATACATTCCACAGTCTCCACCTACAATTAAGTTCCTCACATCTCAAATGTCAGTAAACGTGGAAGCCCCTTCTCTTCGTAACTACGAAAGCGAATTGGACTGACTACTGAATGAAATTAGTAACCTATATGTTTATCTTACAGGTGTTACAATGTTTTCCCCTACCCACACACTATTTTGGTTAAAACAGACTTCTAGAATTGCCAAAACAGATACTGACAAAACACTGCTTCCTACAGCACCTGTAGGGCAAGGCCTAGCAATAGCTGCCAGTTTGATTGATCTGACCTTTCTTTGTTTTAGTGGAAGCAAACAGAAGGAAATATAATTAACCGGGTTTATTTCAAGGTTATCTGTAATTTATATTTATGTCTTGAAAACAAGTAAAAATTCATCTGCAATTTATACTATGAAATTATGTTTAAGGAAGTGGCTTTCATATGCGGATGCATGAATTAGCAGTATTACATAATGGAAGTTCAGTATATGGTTTTGTAATACAGAAAAGTTTGTCTTCATTACAGCAGAGATAAAGAGGTACAGAGGTATAGAATAATCCTGGAATATAGCTATTTTTGACTCCTGGAAAGAGTCCAGTGTTGTAGCTCGTGGGTGGAGAAAAGAAACAGGGAAAAGGAGGTATTAGGTCACCTAATCCAAGCCCCAGGGAACACTGCTAAGCTTGATTCCTCTTAGTTCATCTTTTCTGGCAGAAAATCTTAACATTTGTACAGATTTCACTTTTACTGCTTGCTGCCCAAACAGGTTTCCAGTACTAGAGATATATAAACCCTACATCAGCTTACACCAAGTCTGTTAGTTATTAGTGTGCCTATTACTCAGGAGTATTGCTAAGTCAGTAACATATTACCAATCATTTTCCATTTTATTGGTAACATTTAAAATGCCTGAGCTCTCTCCAGTGTTTTGATCAGCTCTATCATGACTTCCCTGGCCTCGTTTCCATTTCCTGAAAGATGCGGAGTGTGGGAAGGCTGAAGAGCGCTGAGGGATAATCGGGCTAAAGATAACATTACTTCGCAGGTGTAAATTTTGTCCTGGAAGCTATTAAAGGTATGTTACCTCAAAGGACCATCTGGGATGAGGCACATCCAGAGAGAAAACGGAAAGATGAGGAAGGCCACGCTAGTTTTAAAATCACTATGACCTTGGCTCATTAGGTTTTCCTCCTTTTTAAGTGAAATACTCCTTTGTTTTGTTAACTAACTTGGAAATTAATATTTAAGAGTGATTGTCTAAGTTATAATCCAAACAGTGTTCCCTTTCATGTTGTTATCCTCCCTAGTACGTAAGCCTTCATATAGTTTACACATAGTGGCATCTATTTCTTGTCACTTGTACGTAGCAGCCCTCTGGAACTTCTCATTTCACTGGGAGGGATCAGGCAGGTGATTCCCAGCATGCAAATAACACAAAGCTGAAGCAAGGACATTTCCATCTAAAAGTAATAGAGGTATCTATCAATACAAATATTGCCTACTTTTTATAAAAACTGGTACTTCCAGTTCTACCTTTGATACTGGATGATGTCTTGATCAATAAAGAACAACCCATCAGGAAGTAAAAAAGTTATCATACATAATAGAAGTGTAGAATGTCAAATGTTTTATGTTTCCCGTTCAAATTGTGATCAGATTCAAACCCCGGCTTTCAAATGGGTATCTTCTTTCAACTACTGAGCTAATAACCACTATCTCTTCTATTGCAATCTACTACTGATTTCCATAATTACTGGAACTCAGAATATATTTAGGTACTAACCATGTCCTTACTTAATTTCTTATGTCAAGATTATGAAGTGCTGCAAATGGAACAGGCTGAAATCTGAGGCTGGGAGTTACAGGAAAACATACTGGGGAATATCTGCCCTAAGTAAAAGTTCCATATACTCCAAAAAAGCATCAACATTTGCTCCCTCATCCTCTTGCACACTTTTCTACTATCTACATTTATCCCACATACTCTTGCATAACTTACAAAGCAACTGAATATTCAAAGCAATCCAAAGCTTCACAGCTTAGTGGGATTTTTTCTGAAACTAGGA
Source organism: Falco punctatus (assembly GCF_963210335.1). NCBI lineage: Eukaryota > Metazoa > Chordata > Aves > Falconiformes > Falconidae > Falco > Falco punctatus. Next base: position 23,154,206 of record NC_137585.1, on the reverse strand, counting down.
AAATTCTTGTATATAGTTACATAGCCAGGTATATTCAAAATCTGCCCCAGTTCTGGAAAGAAAGCTTCAAAAAGACACATTACTGATTAAAGATAACTTACACATCAGTTCTGATGTTTTAAATCACCGAGTTACCAAAGCCTGAAAGTATTTGAAACATCTCTTGGGTAAAAAGGTCCTATTTTTAAACACTTCTACCCGCAAGCCATCAGATAAACTTCTGTAACAGCAGAAAGGTCAGCTATAAAATTTTCCTAAAAAAGAAAACACAGCCTTCTGGGATGACAGCAAACATGAGAAATGTCAGACTAAACATACATTTTTGAGAGAAGATGTAAGCAACTAAACAGAGCATAGAAGTGCCATCTCATACTTAAGAAGCATCTGCCCAGTTTTGTTTAGAAAGCCGAAGCAAAACTCTACATCGTCAGGATCAGCTCAGCAACCACTGCTCCACCTTCCTTCATAAATACACTTCATAGAAGCAGGAGAACAGGTTCGATGTTGACTCTTGGCTATCTATTCTTTCCCTTCAGATTATTTCCATTTGTTTTGTTGTTTGTTTAAGGTTTTGGTGTGGGGTGGTTGTGGTTTTTCTGGTGTTTTTTGTTAAGTTTGATTTTATGCCCTTGCTTCTCCTCATAGTTTGAGATGCATTACCAACGACATGCCTTAATATATTATCCTGCTGATCACAAGCAGGTGGTAAAACTATCACTGGCTTGCTTTAATTGGTATAAGGTGAACAGACATTTACTCATTCATTTTATTATTTTTAAAGTACCTTACAGTTTCTCATCACTATTACAGAACATTAGAGGAAAAGATCTGTATGAAAGTTACTCTGCTGTCATACCAGATGAATTGTAATATGTCCAAAATTTGAAACAACTAGTAGACAGCAGGCTTTCTACACTACCATAGTGATGCATGTTGCAAAGGAGATGGTCTAAGCCAACATGCTTCTCGGCAAAACTGCTACCAAAATATATCTGATGAAGCAAGCTGATTTGGGATGTATGGTGGAAAACATCCTAAGTACTCCCAAAAACTCAAATCTTAGAATGAAGTTTCCAGACCCCTGTAAAAGCTAATTCAGTCCATCTTCAGTGGAAGTCACCTGTTTTTTGTGGAACCAAAACATGCCCACAGACTTTTGTGCATTTGTGAATGGCTCAGTACCTCAAAGCTTTAAAGTGATTTACATACAAAATTATGATACCTTGTTCTTAAAATTTATCTTTAATATATTACTATTTATAAAATGAATTTCAGTACTTTGATTTCAGTTCTGGGATAAATAGTTGGATGTTTGTAAGCAGCCATAAGATTTTCTGTGGATAATTTCTTTTTGAGGGTGTTAACTGCAAAAAAGTACATGATACCTCACTTCCTCTAAGATGAAGACAATATTTAATCTGTTCACCAAGTTCTGCAAGTCCTAAATAATATTAAGAGACCCTCAAAAGTGACAGATGCAATGGAAGGACACATCTGTATAATTCAAGATTCCAGGACAGCATATTCAGAAAAATCAATACACTCTCTTTACAGAACTACAGGCAAAGAAAAAGAAGCACGTAAGTTCAGAAAGAACATGGCCCAGCCCAAACTGTCTACTTTTCTTCCTGATGTTCAGGTCAGTTTATTTGCACAACAATGGTTAAAAAGAATGATATTTGATAGAGTGTACTATTTGGGGCTTTATTTACAGAATCAAGTTTCCTCTACAATAAATCATTTTAAAGTAAGTATCTTAGGCTGGACTGGGAGAGAGGAAGAAGGGTGGCACCGAAGGGAAGAATGCTTGAAAACGGTTTTGTTTCACAAACAAAACTAGGATGTCTTTAACAAAAAGTGACTTTTGAGTGTCCAAACCATGAAAGGAGTTCCCCTCTCCCATCCAGGGGGCAGGACACAGAGCTCAGCTTCTCCTGTAGGCATTAGTAAGAGAACACCAGAAGCCATGAGACCAGAGAAGAATCACAGGCACAGGAACAGAAAGTGGGAGGGCATCTGTGTAGACTTCAAGGGGAATGAGGTGAGAGTGCCTGGGAACTCTCCCATCACACAAATACTTGGTTTCTCCAAGTTTTAGCCGAAAACAATGTCTCCTATACTGGTACAGCAAGAAAGTCTGACTTCACCTCTGATGGGGGTGAGCTCAGGAAACGCACCTCCTTTCATCCTGGTTTTTTTCCTTTGTTTTTCCTTTTTTTTTTTTTAATTCATGAAGCAAATATTTGATTTCTAGAGTGTATATGTAGCTGCAGAGTTAACAGCTTTCCTGATACAGAACAGTGGAGGCTGTTCCAGCAGTGCATCAAAATGACTTTTCTAGTTCATGCACCAGCACATGAAATTTTACACTGAACGCTGACGGCTCCTCCTCAGAACTGAAAGTCCATTTTAGCCTCAAAATCAGGACTACTGATTATAGTAAAGAAACAAAAGGCAATTTCAAAGGCACAAGTGATTACTTTCCTCCAACAAAGGAACTCTTATGTGTAACAGAACTGGTCTGCGGTTGCAGTTCTGTGAGCTACCATTTAAACACAACTACTCTGCCAAATACCATTCACAATTAGTCTCCCAACAGTTATCTGCTATTACAAGCTTTTATTTGCCAGTGGTGCAGTAGAAAGCACGAGAAGCATGCAAAAAAGAGACACAGAACGAGTCCCTAATGTAGACTAATCCAATATACCTTTGAGAACAGGAAAATGTAGCTCAAAACTAAGGTCCAGCTCTATCTGCTCGTCATGAGAACATTACAGAATAGGCTCTTAATGGTCTTAAGGAAGGGAGGTCATCTCCTCATGTGCCATTCTTCTGAGAGAAGACAACTGTCCAGCTAGGACATAAGACACAGGGTTTGTCTATAAGGCTCTGTATTTACTCATTTTCTGCCATTCCCTCACAACAAAACACCCCATTATCACAGCTGCTGCTATACCAAGAGGAACCAAATCCTGCCGAGACGCTTACCTGTCATACCACGTGTGAAGGCTATGCCTCCCTGCTCCCCAGCACTGACTTGCACTCGCCCATGTTCCTCCTCTCCCCTCACAGGTGGGTATCACTGCCTTGCTTACAGAGTGCAAGACCTCTGGCCTGCAGCAAGACACACAAAACTGCTTCCCAAATCGACCAAAATCAGTGAAGCGGCAAACTGAGAGCGCATCTATCCAAAGCCAGCTTTGCCAAAGCAGGAGAATATTTGGTATGGGGGTCCTTAGAAGGTTTTCTACTGCAATATGTCATGCTGTCCGTGCAGTGTACACCTGCACTCCAAGCAAACCACAACATAACAGAAAACGTTTTTTTTTTAAAAAAAAACACAATCAGAAGCCTGAGAAACAATACTTAGCAGTGACAGATGGCACATGCCACACAGCTCCCCAAAATGTGTTCTGTGTTTGAGCTTGCTAGATTTATGCCTTCCACCTTCCACCAACTCTGTATCCCCTGCAGCATCCCTCACCTGGAACCAGTGGAGGGAGAAGGGGAAGGACAAAGAAAAACTCAGAAACCTGAAGTTTGTTTGAATTTATTCCCTTGAACATTTCACACAGTTGAACAAATAATGTCTTGAATTCACAGCAACAGGAAAACCACGTGTTACATAATTCAGAGACACACACCCAAAACAAAAACAGGTTAAAAACAACTGCATAAATCAAAATCTTCAAAGAGGCTATACAATGGAGACATGAAGCCTTTCTGAGCACTGTTTGTCTCACTTGAACATGATCTGTCACCAAGCTTATTTTATGCACACTCCCTCCTTTTCTCTGAGGAAAACAATCTCAAAATGGTCATTTCTTGGATTCCACTTTTCAAAAAAGCCAGGTATTTTAATTCGGCAATTAAGAAAAATTCAAGCCCTTCACACAAACTCGATACTTTTTTTCTAAGACACAAAACCATTCAATAAAAAAAAGTGCCCAGAAAAATTCATATCACCCTTCAGAATATACACATACAAACAATAAACAAATATTCCAGTGGCACAAGTCTACAGGTCTGAAAGCTAGAGAGAAAGGTGGAATCGGGAGCCCAGGCACTCCCAGGAAAAAGTGTTCTTAGCAGGATCCAGCCATGAGCACAAACTCAGCACATCGCTACTGTGTGTATCTTTCCTCGGTCCCCAAAACATTTTTCAGGATTTTTCAGTGAAGCTATCAGGTCAGCTTCATCTCCACTCTTCAGAACAAAATAACTTCTCCATCATGCCTTTGCCTTTCCCAGTTTTCCAGGCTTCAAATTGCTGGTCCTTTAACATTCTCCTTTCCTTTATGCCAAAGCTACCCAAATCCTGATAAGAACACTGACAAGGAACATGATGGACTGGGAACAGTCAAGCAGTTATCCTAACAGAGATTCCTGGCTTGCTATTGAGCGATGAATCACTGGGCACTGAACCTCGGTCCTAATCAGGCAACCCACACACACTCTCCTCAGCTTCCAAAAATACAGGGTCTGGTTCTTAAGTTTATATTTTAAATGTTCCAACAGAGAGACATAAATCTTGCATCAGATCTCTTTGCAGTTGTATGAAACCCCATAAAAGGGTTCTGTATCATGTGCCATGTCCTGCAAAACAGGCCATCACAGCTCCTCCAAACAGAACAGACAACATTCAAGGCACAGTAGTAGAGGAATTATCTTTCCTCCCAATTTAGTGGTACATCCTGAAATATGGATGTACTACTTTTTTTCTTTTTTTTTTTGGGGGGGTGGGAAGTTGTGGGTTGGCATGGGGTATGGATGTGTTTGTAAATGCACAGCTCAGTGGTTTAAAATGAAGGCATCACAAACAGAACATGATGTCACAGAATTAGTTTGCTGTTATCTTCTGTAATTTAATGTTTATAACAGACCAAATTCAAACAAAACTCAAGTGTGAATAATAATGGAAAGAAGTGACCTAGTGGAGACTTCATGAAGATATATTTGTCTGCACATGCAAACAGTATTGCTTTGAGCTGAATAATTTTCACAAGTAAGGCATGTTCAATGTATGTAAAACCATACAGAGACCGTGTTTTTGAACAAGCAGCTTATTTCTACACAGAAATATATATAAAATGTATTTGTACTTTGTTAGACAGAGAAGTAGAATTGTATGCAAATAATACTGGAAGCATTCATAAAGATTCATTAAAATTGTACAGACAGTTAAGATCCTTTTCAAAATGTGGCTCAGATAATTTACTTTAAAGGCCATGCCACTTACAGGAAGCAGCCACCCCCTTTTCTAGCTCTCCAAGTCAGCAAAAGAACTTCCTCTCACAAAGTCCAGCTTTGCTTGCTATATACAACAGTGAAGGGCTTTGCTCAGAACATTGCTCCCTGAAAACACTTAAGGCAAATCCATAGGAGGATTTTTAACTTTTCACGTTGCATACCTGTATCATGTACACTATGTGTTTTTGTGATTTTAAAGCAGGAGATTTAATGCCTCTACTTTGCATTGCATTTTTCAGTTTTGCATACTATGGCTTATATTTGGCTTCTTAAATCTTTTACAGGTCAAGTAACTACTGCAAAGATCTCATGACTTGCATTTTTTATTTAATATTGCTGTATATTTTGGAGTATGACCTTCCCTAGCAGGTCTTTCCTTTATGAACTCCCTATTGCTGATAGGGACAGAAATGTATTGCTGTGAGAACACAAGCCTGAAATAGGAAACATCTTACAACAAAACATGACCAGCTAAAGTCACCCCAAGAAGCATATCATAAAGCTGATAGGGGTAAAGACTGTTCCAAGTCCACCTGTCAAGAAAGGGTTGAAAGTTCAGAAATATTTCTTACAGACCTTTAGAACAAACAGAAGAACAGCATTTGCATTAAAAGCACATTAAAACCATATGAAGTACTGTAAATAATATTAAAAAAAAAAAAATCCAAGACACAGATTATCAAAGGCAGAGACAGCTGAAAAGCAAAGTTGGTTTCATTTTTTTTTTTTTCTCTTGGCAATAGCACTGATTTTGGCACAACGGCAAATGCAGAAGATAGAGAAAAACAGGCAGACAGCATACAGAGAAAGGTTACAGAATCTATGACAAGCATGCCACAGTCCAGCAGGACCAAAAGCACAGTAACAACCTTCCCCAACTTCCCTTCCCCAGAGAGAATGGCATCCATCACTCAAAAGCTTGTTGCTACTTCCCAAGCTGAAGGGTTGATCTACATTGCAAGAGCCAGTTTGACCGTAACCTCCCTGGGAACACCCCTTGTAACCACCACATACGATGCCACACAGGGTCTCTGGCAAACCAGGCAAAACCTTAACAAGAAGCGTGATTCTAACTGACTGCTAAACCCCCCCCTCAACCTGCTTATCAAGGATTGTGCCCTGCAATTATCATTACAGCACAAGGGACAGACAAAACACATTAAATGCCAGTTAAGACTGCAGCCACCCAGTGAGGGACTGACGACTTTAACAAAATTAATACATGCCGATCAGGTTAGTAAACACATCACAAGAAAGTGCTTGTTGTGACCAGTCTCACCTCAGCTGACCAAGCCAACTGAAAGCCATTTTGTGGTTGAATATATTTTAAGCATTAAGCTGGCTAAAAAAGAAGAGGCCAGATTTGGTGGTATAGCAAAGGAGACACTGAGTGTAGGGGGAGAACCCATGCAATTTACATCCATTTGAGATTCCATGGCAACTAAAAAGCAGGCCTTGCATGAGTCACCATAAAGCTCACCAAACAAGCACTTGTACTAACTCAGGGCTGAATTTAACTCAGAGGTATAAAATCGTAAAACAGCTGGGTTTTTGTCTTGTATCTTCTTTGACTGATGTTTCTGTTCTACACCTTCCTTTTGCCTTCTAATCTTTACATCTCCAAATATCAAACTTATGCATGTTACACTTTTTTTTTTTCTTTTTTTTTTTTTGCTTAATCATTTCAGAGGCAACTTACACTCCACATCAAGATCTACCTCACTACTGAGGACTGGCTCAGCCCTCAGGGTCTGAAATTGCTATTGCCAAATTACATTTGGTGGCATTTGCTTTAAGGGAGGTCAAACATTTTTAAGTGTATGACCTGTATTAGATGAGTCTATCAGATGGGTGAAGTGGAGCCTCGGAAACAGAGCTCTGCCTCTATCTCCATTTCAGTACAGGTTTTTTGCTCAAGGGATTTGTCTACTCTACAGTGAAAAGCAGAGTGTCTTTAGTGTCTTAAACAGACAAATTAATAAATTGCAAGAAAGCATATAGTTCAAAGTCAGAAATTATACTGAGATGTAATCTTATAGACTCCTTTTGATTATTCAGGAATAATATCCTTTTCTTCCACTGTATTAGCCTGTGTTGTAATTCAAAAGGGTTTGTTTTATTTTTTTCAAACCATATATAACTGTAAACACATCACAGGTTTCCTGACCTACACACCCAGCAAGAACAGGAGCTGCAGGACGCGACTGTCACGCTAACAGAGAACTGACCTGCCTTTAATGACACTGTGGTTTGCTTTGGAAGTACACTGCATTTAGCCTCCTCCTGCTTCTTAACCATTGTTAAGCCAGTAGTTTTAAGATATACTTAGAACTTACCTCATGAAGAAAACAAAATCTCAGCCACTAATGGCATTTTTCTAGCAGAAAGGGGGAGAACAGCAGAGGCACTGCTCACTCTTCTACCATGAAATGTACTTCTGTCATGCACATACAAGAATGCACCACAATACGCTGCCTTGAAGATGACCTAGCTTGACCCAGCTGGGTATGTCCTACTACACTTTGGGTACTGCAAGAGGCAAAGTTTTAAAAGGTTCAAAAGCTTTAAAAATTGAAGCTGTACACTGCTTTAGAAAAGCAAAAAGCGAAGAGAAGGAGCCCTAGATTTCAAGTTTTGTCATTTAATAAAGTAGTGTCTGTTCTGTTTTACTCCTCTGGAAGTACTTCAGTTCTGCTACAGGATTGTGCCACTGCTACATAAGGAGAGATGGAAACATCTGACTTACAGCTGATTCATATTTGATTTATCTAAGTTTATAGCAAACCATGGCTTATTGTTTCCTCTACTTAGTGATCACTTAGATGCTATTTACTGAATGCTCATTTATAAAAGTGAGTAATTAAATTCAATCAGTTGGAAGGACTAAATTGGAGGAAGGAGACTTTCTGCCAGCAATTGGTTTGATAAACTAATTGATATATATAGCTAAACCCTCCTTCCACTTCTTATCACCAACAGCTTCACTCCATAAACCACCTCACTCTCACATCAGATTCCCTGTGCTCCAAGAAATATTTTTCCATTCATCTTAAAGAATATGATCCAGCTAGAAAAAACAAAAAAATCTTTTAACTTTTAGAGAAAGCAATTTTAAGTCTATCCAGTTGTACAAAAATGCTGTAGTTAACCCATCTGTCCACAGCATTTTGCAAATGTCACTCTTCCACACCTTTTCCCTTTCCTCCATTTTGCCATATGGAAATTCCACACAAACAAAAGAGGAAATCATCAAACTACACTTCAAGAATCAACTACATACACTAAGAATAAATTTCTGTTGGATTGCACTCAGTTAGAATCTTAGAAACACTTGTAAGAATAATAAATAAAGTAAAATAATAGCATGATTTTTATTTGCCTGTGTGTTTTTAAGGTCTTTTCTAAACTAGCACTGTGAAAACATTCTTTTCTCAAAGTGTTGCTGTAAGTATGTTCTCTCTCTAAAAGCAGCTTATTTAGTTTACCCATAATGTTCTGGAACAAGTACTAGAAATCAAATCTTTTCCTTTTTCTGACATCACTAAATGAGCACTTAGGGGCTGGGCAAACGAGCATTTGTAGCACAGACACTTCTCCCATGTTAGAAGGAATTAGAATTTCAAGTTAAAAGGCAAAACTACTTCACAGTAGAACACACACATCCACCACCCCATTCCCAAAGCCATGGCTAGGAGCAGCACAGATTCTGGAAGTGAGGGAAGAGCACCATGACCCTGCCAGCACCACGAAACTCAAGGGGTTTAAGGAATCCAATCCCATCAGCTGTCAGACACCCAGAATTCCAAAGGAGACAATCCAGAGGTAATGGGATCTTTCCCATTCAAGTACCAGATTAATGAAGAGAAGCTTGGGAGAACAAGAAACCACACCCAGAATTCAGGCAAACACAGAAATCCAGTTTGTGAGCTAGTCCAGCGCAGCGGAAGAACTTTTACCTTCAGTGGCGCTGAGCTGTACACATTACAGGGCCCTTCACGGGGGCCCACTCAGAGAAGACCCTCACCTGAGCATCCGTGTTTTCCTGGAATTCTTCCAGATAACGTCCTTGAAAGGACTGAGAACATCTAGGCCCCAAAGCCACAGTGCAAAACAATATATTGAGCTTTCACAAAACACACGAAATTCACATGGCACCCCAAAAATCACACGAATTACACAGCTCAAAGTTGGGTCAACATTAATTCTTACTGGTCAGCAGGCTGCCCACAGAATTCCCCTAGAATCTGCACAAGAACTTCTGACTGGACATAGAGAAAGGGAACCCCAAAAGCCATCAGCTGACACATGAAAAAGGAGTCCAGAGGGTTCTGGGCTACCTGGTGCCCAATCGAGGAAACTGTGCTTTGCAGGTGCTGGCTCGCCACCCTAACTCTGCCAAAGAGGCTGAGAGAGTACTGCACCACCCGGCTAAAGAAGGAAGCGGAGCTACCTGGGGCCCTCTCTGCTGAGGTGGAGATGGTATTTGCCCGTCCACTTCCGTCACTTGCCATGGTGTCCTGCAGAGGTCCTTTGGCGTCCTGAGAGAATGCAGGGGAAATTGAATTCATATTAAAACAGCAAATGCCTCAGAAATACTCTCTTCTTTTCAATACTGAATACACTGGACCAGGGAGGCATCCCTCTCACAGTGAAGATACCCCTTAACCATCACAAAAGGCAAGCTCTGAACCAAGCATGTTCCTTCTCAATTTGCAGATTTATTAAAGCTCTGAAAAACAAGCTGGATATCCAAGAAAGCACAGCACTAAGATCCCCAAAGTCTGCGCATCTGGGAAATAAAACAAGTAATATTTTAGTCTTCATTTTTGCCATTAAGTATGGCACAAATATTGGGATGGATCCCTTATACTTCCAAAAAGAAGGAATACAGCTTCAGCTTGTACTAACAAAACCTGAGAAACAGGCAGAACGACAAGCACCACCACTACCACAAAGGAAAAAATAATTTAAGGGGGAAGGACAATTTGTAGCATGCAAGCGTAACAGAACTTGTTAAGAGACTAGCATGTAGTTTGCTCAGAGTATGCATAAATACTGAAAAAGGGGTTGAGGAGACAAGTGCCTTGGATTGCAATGACAGAAGCTGGGAGACTTTTCTGTATTACACAGTGCGTCTTGATCCTATACTTAGAGCACAAATGCTTCCATTATGATAGTATAGGAAAGCGATATCCTTTCTTTTCACACAGGTTCCCATTAACATACAGAAAACCTTCAGAAATGAAGGCTGGTCCTCCTCATAGCCTATGCAAGTGGGGTAGAACTTCACATCTCAAAGGAAATTCAAATAATTTGTTTCATTTTAAGAAAAAAGATGGAGAAACAAAGGAAAAGCGAAACTGGTAACATTATTCATTTATTCTCTGCATGGACTGAATACGTATTTAAGCTGACAAGAAAACAAATCAAAACCCTGTTCTGAATGGGACAGTACATTATTTTACAATAAGAACCCTGAAAAGAGAAGTGGTAATTAAAGGAGCTGCTTTTAAATAAAATATATAGAATGTAAGCTCTCATGACACAAAAAAAGCAACTCGATGCACTCTGATTTTTTTTCTACTTTCTAAAGAAAACCCCAGCATATTTACTTTTACAATGTTAAGAATCAAAACCCGTTAACATGACATGTTAGAGAAAATAATGAGTTACCTTTCCCGACAGAGGACCCACTGCTGGCCTCTTCCTTTGAGCATAACCAGAGAGTCGGTAACAGTAGTGAGGTTTACAGTAGAATTTACCTGCAGTAAAAACGCAGAAGATGGTCAATAATGAAAACACAGCAGTTTAGCACAATATAAATGTCCATCTCACTGCAACTTATTTTCTGCTGCCATTCCCATTGCTACCTCTAGTTTCTTCACTATACACGGAGGCAAACACTATCTGAAGTTTTAACTCCAGCCCTCCTCTCTCACCCTCCTAGCTAGCCTCCTTTTCATTGGGTGCCTGAGAGCCATTTAGCTTAAAATCCTATCAAACACCAAAGCAAAGCTGCGAGGCTTGTGTGGTATCATACGCTAACAATGGGGCAGTGTGTGAGGAACAAAGAAATCATCACATGAAAAGCTGGCAGAAGCACTTTTGGAAAAAGCAAGAATGAATACAACCAGCAGAGGGAAGTGGGAGAGGACAGTGTTAACTCCCAAAGAACCATCGATAAGAATGCACAGTGGCTTCTTGTGGAAAGGACAGTCAATCAATGATTCATTTCCACAGTTAAGACCTTTTGTGGTATTACTGGTTTAGTAACACCCCAGAAGCCTAGATGGGTTTTCACCGGTATCTGAAACACTGTCAGGAAGCCAAAGCAGCACTCATATCATAATACAAATAATAATAATAACAGCAGCAATTTGATGACACATGATTATCTTCCAGTGTACTTTTGCCAGTATATCCTGCTTGGTGTATGCAGTCCATAGCATTCCCTACTGCTATCCTATTCCTACAAATTTGCTAATGCATTTCAAACCTATGTTCTGACCTTCACCTCTTCCTCTAGTTTCTCTGGGCTGGTATTGACACAATGCTTTGTTCTACGATGGAAAAGTGAAAAAACACTATCTTTCAAGAAGTCTCTGCTTAAATAAACATTTCTTAATATCTACTCTTTCCAAAAACTGCTCTTTCAAATTGTCTGAAAAGAGCAGCAACAGAAAAGTTCTTACATAAAAATTCTCAGACTTTGAAGCCTAAAGCCACACTGACTGCAGAATGCTGCAGAATGCTCATCAGTCCAAGCTGCTAGATGAATAGCAAAAATGTGCGTATAGCTTTGTTATTTTTTTCTCTCAAACAAAACCCAGAATGAAATATAAGCTAAATTGTTCACAATGATTACATCAGATAGGAGACCACACATTTCTGTTTGGCCATATATGCTTCACATACATACACAACTGTTAGCCATGTAATATAATTTCAGAATCAATGCTGTAAGTGTGCTGAAACTCCAAGCTCTGTGTTTGCTTCACTGAGAACTATCTGGCCATAACTGCATACATAAGCTTGCCTGCACAGGGAATCTGGTGGCAAAAACTGTGTCAGCCCCAGCCCATACAGCTAACAGAGCAGTTTAGTCTGTTACTGCTAAATATATAGCCAGATAGTCAGTTACTTGTGAATGCCCAAAATAACAGCAGTGCTCAAAAAATGCTTTTTCCCCAACTTCGATCACTGATGAAGATGTTACTTTTATATGTTGATTTCAAAATTATAATTGGCCCCTTTAAACTCGCATGCCAAGTCTGCTGACCTTCCGGCCAAGTAATAATGGGTTTTCTATTCCTTACTGGGAGACTGGTTTGATGACTCTCGGTTTCCTCAATTCTTAGTGACCAAGCAAGTCTGTTACTTAAAGTCATTATATAATGCACCATCAATACAACATTTTGGTTCTTTTTGCCCCTTAAACCTAGATGATGTTTCCATGGCCGTTATTCTACCCAGTATACACAAAAAGATTCTTCCTAGTTATACACAATAGATACCTGTCAATTTCATAACATTTCAATCTGCAGTAGAATATTCTGGAGTTTCATTCTGTAACATATCAGTTAATAGTTTTTACTTCATCTTTGCTCTGAGTGGGGAAAACTACCAGTACTAACACTTTTTTCCCATTGTTTTGGTTTCTACACCATCGTATCTGAAATAGACTTCCTTCCATCTAACCTCTCACTAGTTTTACATCATTTTGCACATATTTTCCCATTGAGATAGACAGTAAAGATAAATGGCAGCTGTGGAAGAAAATAAAGGCATACCTGCTGATATAAATAAAAGCTAACAGGAGATACTTTCTCATATTTTTTCTTCAGAAATTTCAACCACTGCTCAAGCAAAGAATGCAACACATTGCTACTCTCGGAAGATTACTTTTCACAAGTGATGGGTGAATTCAAGTGACTACTTTTAATGTGCACATTTAGTTGATAAACTGAGTTTAATATGCTGCCATATTATGTGGTTTCTCAGATTTGTTAGGTATATTTGAAGCTTTCTTTAATTCTTAGCATGCTAGATTCTGTTAACTAAGTCATCAGCAAGTTTTGTAACCATATTACTTCCTCCTTAGTCTATCAGATACAGAAAGCAGCAGTCATTACTGACCTTACATTAACTACTTCAACAACTCTTTCTATGTATACATAACACTGACTTACCTCTTCTCAACTTCGATGCTCCATTTTTCACTATATAAACAGAACATGGTTTGTAATGAGCTATTATCGTAGCCCCCGATTATAAAGTTCCCATTTTAGCACATCTAAAGTAAACATACAGAGTTGGGAGAGTTGCAATGTCTTAAAGAAGAAAAAGCTGACTGCATTTGTCTCCAATATGTTATCTTAAGTCATATTAAACACTAAGGAGTTTCTTCATTTGACAGTACTGAAGTAAGAGTAAAGGGTCTAGCTTTCAAACTCTGCCTCCAAACCACTTTAAAGCCCCCAACTACTATTTGTTTCATTGCATTCTAGCTGCTATTATTATGTTAAATTAATTCCTAAGAGATCAGTTATTTTGCTGTCAGCATGACCTGGCCGCAGGAAATCTATATTGTTTCAAGAGTTTGAGAGGTGGTGTCTTTGGAACGGACATTACTCTGGTCCCCATCCACCACGTAATTTTTAAGCAAAGAAAGAGCTGAATTAATAGATGGATTTCCAGGACAGTTAATTCTGGCAAAAAGGCAATTTCTCTTACCATCTTCAATATCATAGGCATAAGACGACAAACGGAGAGTTGTTGCACAGTATTCACACTTGAAGCAACTGCGGTGGAAGAACTTGCCTTCAGCACTCAGCCTTTCCATCACATAGACTCGCTTGCGGCAGAAGTAACAGACATCGCTGCCTCCCAGGTTTTGGGGGAACTCCTTTTTGAGCGAGCCCTAGACAGAAATAGGCATGGCTAAATTTGTGTGTATCCAGCCTCATCAAGATTGCACGGTCGTATTTTCTCTTCGTTTATGTGGATACAGAGCATCTGGATGCTGCAGGTCTTTCACACGCGGATGCTGCAGTTCTTGGACACAATTCACAGTTTTAACCAGGACACCAAAAACTAACCTTATTGTCCAGGGAAGGTCCTAGGATGCCATACCTACATATGTCAGGAGTAAAATAAGCTCCAGACGGAAAAGTGGACATCAGTACTATTAACGAAGACCTTGAAATAAATGACTGAATGAGGTATATGATGGAAAGCCAACACAATTAGAAATCCCTCAAACAGCAATTCTTAGACCTACATTATCAAAATCAGTATCTCCTCCAGAAAACAATAATGCAGAAGTAGCCCCAGTGGATTAAACACATCTTCATGAATATGACAAGCAATTTCTCAACTTGCACAAGGCTTGGACACTGAGATTAGATTAAAACATTTTGCAAGGAAAATGAGGACAAGAGTGAGGGTGAATGGAGAGAGGGAAACGAAGTCTTTCACAAAGCTATGACAGGTTCCATAAATGGCAGTAACAACTGGACACTCACAATACTTCAGATCTACAGTACATCTATTCACAAACACACATCATCTTCTGTACATTGTCTTACCAGTTCCTTCTTGTCTAGAAGGGTTTTGGGTTGCTCTTTCCTTTGAAGCTGATTGGCTATCTGCTCAGCCAATGAGCTCACTCCGCCTGTGTACATCTTTATATACTTCTACCAGATGGATGAAATAAAACAACAGTGAAGTGAGAAAAGAAAAAAAAAAAACCAACCTCAAATTAAAAAAATGACTAAATGATAACAGTTAGGTGGTGAAAAGGTGCAGAAAGGTCAAATCATGCCAAGACAGTGGACAACATGGAGTGACAAGTAGTAACAGCAAAGCTAGTGTCATCAGAAATCACCAGTATAGACCAGGATCAACTGTAAGAAGGGAAAAGGCGGCTTACAACATTTTGCATTCTTTAAGTGCTCTAGAAATACAATGATGATGAAGAAAGCAGATCCTACTTTGACTTGTGGAGTATTTTGCACCTGGAAACCTGAGCATAGACACTTCTCAAAGATAAGGCCAAATATAGGATAAGACTTTAGGCTCCAGGTAAAAGTGGCATCAGAAACAAAGATCTTTTAGAAGGTATGTTATGTAGTCTATTGCAACATGCTGATCACAACAGCGTATTTATATGTTTAGCAACTGCAAAGAATTCATTTATAGAGCATTCCTAGAGGAGGGAAAAATCCTTAACCAAGAAACTCACACTGATTTAAAAACATGAATTCTTCCAATGTTAAAAATACACAGAGGTTTATATGGGAAAAGATGCAAGACCCCCATCCAATGCATTAAAGCCATACCTGCATACATCTGGAACATATATTGGTTCAACTGTGAACATGGCTTTATGACCAGGCTTTTCTCCATCTGGGTACTGACTGACTCCAGAACTCTGTATCTAAAAACCTTCCAGTATCCTGAGAAATCTAGGCTGGCTGTTACCTTGCATGTACAAAATGAGTATCTGCAAGCCAAGTTCAGTCACTGCAGGGGCGGAGGAAGCATTTTTCACAGGAAATACTTACAACCGTTGGCAATAATTACATGGTTAAGAAAATCATGAGGTTACATCCATGTTAGCTCAATCACACTGCAAACACTATGTATTTGACTCAGAGCAGCAAGAAGCACACCAAGCAATTTTCCCTTTCCAGACTAAAAGCATTATGAATGTTTCTAGTGGGAGTCTCCTCAGCAAATGAAGGATCATTAGAGAGACACTCCAGCTTCTAGCAAGTGTAAAATACCAAAGGTAACAGTTTTATGAAAGGACGGACTGAACTTGTATCTCAAAACCCCCTTTACTCGTGTAGCAGAACATGTTTGAAGCACACTAGTTATCTCCCACAACTAATAATAGAGCATAAATTTAATACATGTGGTTATTAGCCTTTAAGACATTCACATGTTCAGACATGAGAACAGCAAGAAGCATCAGAAAAACTGAAATTCACCACAGAATGGGTACTTCTTTGGGGAAAAAGATTTTGAAAACGGAGTGCTCAAGCCATCAGACATCACCGCTGCTATCAGTGAAGTCCTAATTCCTTAAGCTCTGTGCCACTGCAGTAATGAGGGTTTACTCCTACACAGAAAGAACTTCTGTCTGATTCCACCCCAGGATGCAGAGCACTTGCAGTATTTATATATGCAAGAAATATGATTTGTCTTTAAAAATTTTCCAAGTTCCATATTCTACCTCAGCTAGTGTGTGCATACACATATGTGCAGACTTGCCTTTCAACAACATATATCATCTCTTGTTGAATATTACATTTAAAATGGTGCTCACTGGAAAAATTTTCTTCAGCATTGATCTTTAACTAGCAATCATAACCATTTGGCCAAGAGTTTTCCTCTTTCCTCTAAAAGACCAGAAACCTTTGAGGCTTTTTAAGTTTTCTTAAAAGTTAGTTCAAGCTTTTCCATTGGAAAAATTCTCTTTTAGCTGAACCAGGTCTCCACTGAACAAATTTTGATTTGAAAACTTCATTTGACCATTTTTGCAGATGCTTCAGAATCTTTAAATCTCTACCAGAACACATGAATTTCCATGTTTCATAGTGATTATGCTAAACTTGACTCACAATACCTTGGACTATTTGGTGTGGGAAATTTAGTTGCTGAATTTTTTATCTGGGGTTCTGTGTTTCTGATTTGTTTTGCTTTTTTCCTACACATCACATCTGGCCTAATACAGGGTCTTAAATGAAGCACTTTATCTTTCCTCCCATGGGCAAAAACCTTCAAAATATGCATTGTTCTGCAGCACTTTGAAGAGCAGGCAAAGAACCCACTCCAGCTTAGGTCAAATCAAGTTCCTGCTGTTTATGTACAACAACTGCAAGTAGTTCAAAATCTCAGTGATGTTTTTAGAAAGCCAAAGTACTTCTTATTTCACACCGTCCGTTAAACATATATGCACAAATGCATTCTGTAGTTTGGCCCAGGATTCCAACAAAAGCAGCAAGCAAAACAAGAAAGCTTTACTGCAAAGCCAGAAGGACTATCAGTGCTCAAAAAATTTGATTGGAGAGTGAGATGTACCACAAGCTTTTCATTTACGTTAAACTTTAAATTTATTTCATACTGCTTTATGGCTAATAATAACCAGGCTATGCCAGGTTGCCTCTGGCTTTTCATTTGTGCATGAATATGCACAGGCATTGCATTCTGCAGGTGAGGCACTGCAAGCCTAGCCATGTCTTGTGGGGTGTCCTTGGCTGTGGGACTGGGGTGCAGCAAGTGAACACAGCTGATGCACCTTGCAATGCTCATTGCTACCTGTCGAAGAGAGTCAGATGAAGGTGAAGAAGGGCGATTAGAAGAACGGAGGCTAAGGGAGAGCTCCCACTGGTCAACAAAGAATCGGCGAGACGGTTCAGTCTCAGGCTAAAAAATAAAATAAAAATCAAAACAATCATATATGGCTACAGAGGGAAAAGGAGAAAATAAAAAAAAAAACAACTCAGGCCCTTCTGCCCACCATAAAAAAAGACTCCTGTAGGAAAACATGGAGAAAAAGGTCCAGTGTATAAATCTTTGCTTTCTACCTAGTGAGGCAGAATCAGTTATTCTTAATTTGCTCTTTATTAGGTTTTAAGTTATTTAGGACCATTTGGAAGCAGTTACCTACTTCCACAGATGTCCAACCTCCTGTAAGCAAAGCAACTAAGCCACTGGCAAAGATCCCAAACAAATTTCCTCTGCTCCTCCTGTATCTCCCATTGTTCTGTATTACTGACCCAACGCACTTAAGATCATATTTCAGGCCATGTAAGAACTCTTCTATATTTTAACTATGTAAACCAAAAGCCCACTCTCCTTGGGGATGGAAGAGAAAGAAGTTACCTTGTATGCATGCCAGTAATCAGCACCAAATTTCCAACCTAAAATTTACTGTAACCAGATTGGAAACACCACACTAAAAAGAATGAAACAATATAAAACAATCTGCTATTCTTGCCTATCAAATGGCAAACAATAAATTCCAAACTAAGAATCTGCACCCTTCTGAAACTGGTTCCTCAGAGGAGAGCCCAAAATTTTGTCACCCCTCTCACATTTAGGATTCAGGGGTCCTAAATAACACACCCCTCTCATTATCTCTATGGGTCATTATGCCTATCTCCCAAGGAATACTTCACATTAATAGGAAAAAAAAAAGTAGCTGGAAGTATGAGACAAAAATAGCACTGGTAGAAACTGTGCATTCCTAGAAATTAGTCTGGAAAGAAAAGTAATGCAAATTTTAAATATTGGACACTCTTTTGCAAGAAAATTACATTTTTAGTTATAAAAAGGAAAAATAAATGCCCTGTAGCTGCATGAGCCACAAAACCAGCTATTTCTAGCCACTTAGAATAGGCTAGCCTCAAGATTAAATAAACTGGACAAAATGTAAAAGCTTAGTTTTCACAGTTTCCCCAATTCAATGAAATATAACTGTTTACTTTATACACAAATTTTCTATACTTAAGATCTTCAACATTCAATCAAACTTCTTTTCTGAAAATGTCTTACTTTGCTCAGCCTTCTTTCTCTTACTATTTTTCTTGTTTTCTTCCCTTAAATCCCACATCATAATCCATCATTGCCTGCAGTGTTTCCAACATCTGTTTCCTCTTTTTCCGCTCTACCTACCCACTTCATCCTTTCCTCTACTTTTTGTCCTCCATCTCCCCTCTATTTTCTTTCCTCCTTAATTCTGCACTATACAGAAATTAAGAGTTTCAAAAACAATTTCTATGTTTGCATCGTAATGCTGTTAATCTTTTCCACCCTCAAAAGGAACTTAAAAGTTCTAGTGAGCAACACAAAAGGTAGGAGCAAGATGTTTTAGTCTAGATGTTCATTTCTATACCACCATATCAACTGAGTAAGGAGGTGTACCTGAGCATGCTGTCTTTGGATCATGCTGGAGATATTCAGTTGTGTCACCCATTAACAAACAGGTGCTAATATGTTTAAACTAGTCTATTCAGTCTTTTATAGATTCTTCTGTATCCCCAAATCCTATCTCAAATGTAGCCAAAGGTTCACTCTTCCTTCCTGGGGAACAGCTTCCCTGACTTTAATCATCAGCAAAGAGAGCAAACTCCAAAGAACAGCAATGAAGAGTGACCTACATGCTATAAATTTCTTTTTGGCATGGCATGGCTTGGAAAAGTTATGCCACCAGCAAAAGCTCTGGGACTGCTTATACTCCAACTCAAGAAGACAGCTTGATTTTGGACAGTTAACTGAAAACAGTAAGTTATTAAAAAAAAAATCACTTGCATAAATGGTGTTTTCCAAAAGCAATTTCCAGTTTGCCAAATGTTGTTGAAGATAACTGAAAACAGAGATAGGGGCAAGAAACTAGAAACTAAAGAAACCACTGTTCAAACTGGCATGCTCCCATATGCCAAAGGCGACACACTGGAGAGAATATTTAAGCACAAAACCAAACCAAAAGCACACACTGGAATCAAAGAAAATCTGCACAAGCTGCCAACTCTACCATTGGAAATAAATATACAGGAAGTACGGACACAAAAGTAGTACTTCAGAGCCAGGAAAATGTGCTTGGAAAATGTGAATGTTTTTGCTTCCAGAAGCAAGTAAAATCTGTGAACAACTGACTGGTAAACGACCAGTGTGAGATGATTTGATCTGGAGTCCAGGTGGTTTTCAGCACGTATTCTGAAGCTTTGGAGGCTTTTTTTTTTTAACCTTATTGTTTATATCATGTTTTGAGAAACAGAAACACTGTCATTCATCAAACAAGGAGACAGAGCTGGCAAGCAGGATAAAAATACTACACAAAATACAGTTGACCGTGTCTTTTTAACTACATGACTGTACAGCAACGGTCACTGTATTTTGGTGAATTTTTCTATCCCTCTGACCCCAGATGTCACCAGTACCCAGAATCCTGCACTAATAGGGGACACCAGATATGCGGGGCTGTAGTCACCTGATGCCTCACTGCAGGTCTGGACTCCAGGAGGGCAGCCAGCTGACATGCCCTTTGCTCAACATTCTCAGGGGCTTGGTCATCAGAAAATAAACGAGGAGATCTCTGTGAGGTGAGGAAGGAGGGAGGAAGTAAACAAAACCAGCAAAAAAAAGCCCCAAAAGGAAGAGACATCGAAAAGCCAGACAAAAGGTATGAAATTTACATGCAGAACAGTAAGAGAAGCTCCCATGTGAAGACTTTTTTTATTCCCTATGTCTACTGTTCTAACGATGTCCTAAGTTTTTAGCCTCAAGGCCAAGAAAAAAACAGTTGAATTAGTCATTATTCACAACTCTCCCATCTAGCACTGTTGCAGCCAAAACCAAACAAGCATGTGGCCTCTCCCTCTGGCATTACCACCCCCCACCCCAAAATAATTTGTGGCTTTATCATGCACAAAGGAGCTTATTTGCCAACTTATTTCACCATAATTCTCAATTTTCAAGGATTTCCTTTAAATAACCAAACTTTTACATACTTGTGTTTCTCAGATTTTGTGCACTGAAACACATTTTAGGTAACGTACTTCAGTTTTCACAATGAATGAGTTGGTTTCCTTAAAGATGCTGGTAAATGGCAAGTGAATGCTGTACATACCTAAGCAAGCATTGTTTAATGAGCCTGGCTGGTTGAAGCAAAATCAGACTATCACAGAAGCTGCCAGTTTTACTTTTGCAACTTCACTGTGTTACTTGTTCTGACTGCACTGCCATGTCAACACAGCCCATGCACAATATTTGACACCTCTGCTATTCTGGTCTTTCATATCAATCTTCTTAAACTGTTGTGTAGTGCACTTAGTGACATGGAAAAAAGACTTGGCTTACGGCCTCCTGTACAAGACAGGCGTGTAACTTGCAATATCACAGAGTTTTCAGCTAATTTGTTTGCAGAGTTCAAAAGTAAATAGACCAGGAACTACAAATGTGTGCATGAACAAACCTCAGGCTTGATCTGTCAAAAATGTCAGGGTGCTGTTCCATATTGCTAAATGTCCTCCAAAGCAGAAGAGAAAATTAGGTTCACACCCAATTTAGGAGAAACACTTTTCCCATTCAGATGCATTAATAATACTCTCTACTTTCAGCTGCTTTGAGTTCCACCTACTCCTTCCTACTAGATCATTTTCACTAAAACTAGGGCCTATTATAAAGCTGTGGGCTTCCGTGTCACTGCAAACACACACTTATTCATTTTTTTCCGCCTGTCAGAAAACACTCAGCCCACAAGAGCCTTTTGTTACAACACATTCTGCAAGTTGTAACAGTTTTATATCTGGCTACCACTTATGACTTAATTCATTCAAATCCAGCCTTTACTGGAATGTCAATTAATTTGTCAATATGAATTCAAATCAACCAATTCTTTTGAGTGCCTCTCTTTTCTTTTCCCAAGCTCCTCTATAATACTGAGCCATTCAGACAGACTGTTGAATATTTCATTGTTAAGAAGGCTTCAAAGTCTCTATACTAAATAATGCCTCATCATTTTTGCTTTTACTTTGGCCTGTAGGAGGCAAGAGGGAATGCCAGTTGTTTAACCATCCAGAAAGCAAGCAGTGAAAACAATGCAACCATGTTCGCATGAATTAGCACAAAATATAACTCTTCTTGTTCTGCTACAGCCACAGCATACTTCACTAAAGAGGTGTAAAAGAAAAAGAAGAATGGGAAGAGCTTATGGGCTAGCTAGATCTACAGCAAAATAAAAGCATATAGCAAATTGTTGATGAAGGCTTGTTATGCATTTATGTGGCTATCACACAGAAATCATCACTCCTAATTGACTCTCAGGAGTACCAGCGTGTTAACAGCAGCATTAGGGTAAGTGTGTTTTGCTACCCGGTATATTTGCTCTCTGTATTGCAAACATCCACCACAGCCTTGTGTCATCAGCATCCATGCCATTTGTTCATGCTCTTTACCCTTTCCTGTCTGGGACTCTGCTCCCCGGGACTGTCGGCACCAGGTTCCCTGTTTCTCTGCAGGCAACAAATTGTGAGCTTAATAACAATCACAGACCAACTTCCTAGTCAAAACACACTTCATAAGATTTTTCTTACAATGCAGGCAGAAAAGAGGCCATAATGATAGCAGAACAGTTTATTAAGAATATTCTAAAACTGGCAATAATAACTTGGCTCCTGTAGGAAAATTTTTTTAAAAAAGTATATAGTCGTATTAGGTCAGTAAACCACGATATAGTACCACAATGTAACGAAATTAGTACAATAAAGATAGTAAAACACTCAATAAAACTCATACTGTGATGTTAGATCAAAGGAAGGAAATGGAAAGTTTAAAAGAAGTGGCAGAATGAATACATTAGAAGCACAGAGGTACAGGTTTTCCAAGACATCAGTGTAGCAAGGACGCAGATCTATCTGACTCACTATGAGGCCTGGGCCAAGACAATTTAAGGAAAAGAAATCATTCCTAAGGAAAAAAAGAGTGTCTCCAAAAGCAGACCCCTCAGCTGAGTCTAACAGACCAGTTCTATAGCACAAGGGGTAAAATTCCTCAGAGTTAAAAAGAGGAAGCCAAAATTTTATTATTAATTTCTTCTTCAAGCAAGAAGACATGCAAAAAAACGATTTCCTACAGTACAGAACACAGAAAATGGTCCAAGTCCACTTGGACCCAGCAGTAGCTGGCTCTCATGACTGAACTAGGCAACCAAAAAGACACAGGACAAGCAAACACTTGGAGAAGCTAAGGAGGGAAAATAAAGGGCTAAGAGGTCTTTAGTGACTGAAAGCCAATTTCTCCATATGGAAAATGAATCCCATGCCATAGATTAAAAAGTAAAACTCAGCATTCAGCTGCCTTAGTTTCTCTACCTGTAAGCTTGGGGAAAACCTTTCTTCTCTCATAAAATATATCTGTCAAAATTTTCAAAGGATGTTGACAAGAGGAAGGCAGCTAGCTGTCACATCATCTGATAATACTACACTCAGATCTGTTTAAATTTGGGTTTTGCTAATGAAAAGGACTTTCCCCACCCATTCTACCTAGATGTCCATTCCTGTATTCTTCTTTGCATCATAAGCTGTCCACAGTGTGCCAGAAAACGAACCACCTTTTTCCTTAGGACAGTTTTAAATCAGATCAGTAAGCAGACCTGACCTATCTTGCAGATGCAGACACCACAGAGGCAGTAGAGAATGTGTGCTCCAGAGGCTGAGAATAATTTGTCCAGATTAACTATAACATGTAACTTAAACTCTGAGAAATCACAGCAATAAGGCAAGTCAAACTTCATGTCCAAGAATAAGGCTTTTCTACTCTGCTAAAAGGTAACAGGCCTTTACAGAGTTCATAGGCATACAAGTGTTCAACAAAGAAACATTTTCCACCTACAGGGAAACTTATTTGTACTATCCTCATGTAAAGTTGTGAGAGGTCTATGGAACTGCAGCTGCCTTATCACCTCAAGCTTAGTTCAGGATTGATCAGGGAGGAGTGGAATTTACTACTGCAGTAGGAAAATGAAATAAAAATTTTAAAAGTATACAACTCAAAGAAGCGCGATGACCACATACAAAAAGACACAAACAGTAAAGGATTTCAGGTTATATCTAACTAGAAGGACAACAAATACATGTGCATCAGGATGCACATTTATACACTGTGTTCAGAACTGCACTCACTGCTCCAAATCCAAACGCAGACAGACTGAACACAAACTCTTGTGAGACAAAGGCCTGGGTGTGGGGGAAACAGAAGGACCACAGTGGACATGTACAGGCCACTACAGTACTCAAAAAAATCTCTTCATAGAAGTAATCCTAAAAGAGTGTCATGGATACAAGGGCAAATTTTCAGTTACACCTGTTTAAACAAAAAGTGGAGACAGAGAAAAGCTGCGTTTTCTTCCCCTGCATTACTCCAAACATTTCATTTCTATTTTGCTGCAACTCAAAACTGAAAAAGGCGACTGTAATTACAAATTACGCTATGGTAAAATCTCAAGAGTCTCCCATGGAGATTCTCCATGCTTCTGGTGAGCTAATGCCGACCTATGATTCTAATCTAAGAGGTTGAGGAAACCCTATCACAATCTGAAAAAAAATTGGAAATGGATTTGTAAATGGGATATCTGGTAACTGATCTAGTCACTTGTACAAGCAGTAATGAAGAGAGAGGGACAGAACATGCAGAGGGAATCACCTGCTGCCTGGGATACGGTGGAGAGGAAGGTGGAGTGGAAGAAGAGAGCATGATCACTTTTTTGGGGCAGGTCCGAGAACGTTCCTTATTCCTCATCTTTTTTTAAAACAGGAAAAGAAAAAAAAAATCATAATAATGGTAGAAAAAAAGATAACATTACCATTGCTCTTGGTGAGAAAGGCCAGAACACATGAACTGAGAGACTGTGGATCTTAAGTTCACACCTCTCATGAATGACCTAAAGCCACATTTTCTCTGAAGCTGGAAGACTAAAGTTTTCCACCCACAGCCACAGGATCACATGTCCATTTAACAGATACTTCTAGGGGAAGCCAATGAACATATATCAATCATCAATTAAACCAACAATTTCTAACTTGAAGTCTTACAATCAGTGAAAGGTACAATTTGGAACTCTGCACAGCACAGCGGGACTGCTCTCTCTGCTTCATGAAAAGTTATCCATTGCTGTGCCTTGCAATGTTTAAAAATATCTATCCTGTTGATCTAATTACTCTTGCTTGCAGTCCATTAGCAATACAACTCAAGTCACAGTGTTCTATTCTCAGCTTAAGATCCCTCCTCTTTAACTTACAGATATTAAATAATCTCAGGTGAGTTAAACTGTACTTCATTCTACAGGAACAGAAATACAGCCGCTTTATAGTCAAGATGCAGCCAAATCTAATAGTCTGAATAATTTACAATGCATGTGTATGTCCTCACTTTAATATGCCTGAAAACATGCCTTTCTAGTTCTTAGTTCATAGCACCTCCTTACTATGTACAGTCTTTTTTCTACCACTTCTTGATTATTAATGTATCTTCTGCCTGAATTATCCTTTCTTCTGAGTCCTCACCAGAGCATATCTGGAAATTGTTGCGCTGTGAAAAAAAAATGCTGTGTATCCAAAGCCACCATTAGATAGCCCCCAAAGAAAAAGCAGGCTGTTAGTAAAGATATTACAGATGTTCATTACTGCCCTTACAGCTGAGCTGGCACTAACATCTGTTTGGGTGTTCTCTTCCCTCAGGAAAAAAATAATAAATCAACTCTTCTATTTCAAACAGATGCTACAAGCAGCTTAAACTAAAGCACATGACTTTGCACGGAAGTGGATGAGGGACATTTATATGCTGTTTCAAAAGGCTCAGCTGTGAAGTCACTAATTTCTAGCTCAAAGGGTGATAACATTTTCAACCACTACAGCTGTTCACGGATTTATGTCTGACCATGGCCGAGTTTGCATTTCAAATTTCAAAATTTTCACAAACTTGTGTATTTTTCCATGGCAGATCTCAGAATATAACACTGAATAGGTATATGAAGTACATGTTCAGTCCTCCAGCAGGATGCATTTCTGAGCATGCAAAAACAAAGATGGCTATAGGAAAGAAGAAAGATCTATAAACAGATTTAAATAAGAAATCAAGCAGGAAAAATGGTATTTGCAGAAATCATTGGTGTTGTAAGTTCTTTTCTGTTGAGATTTTAGCTCCTGCTGACTGTGGTCACCTCAGTCTTCAGAAACCACATTTCCAACAGAATTACTGAAAAGAGTTTGTACTGCTGCTGCACTTTTATCACATTTTATGTAACCATCTCAAAAGAACAAGCATCAGACCTCCAGAAGCAGAAAACATGGGCACCAAAAGACACGTGATCTCCATCTTACAAGCATCTTTGTACACTTCAGTTATTTAACCGTATGTATTACACACATACCTTGTTGATGTTAGGACACCTATGAAACTATAGCAGAAAACTGCTGAAGGCTGTAAGTTGAGAGCCTGGAAAGCCAGGACAAAATTCAGTTTAAAAGGGTCATCTCCCATACCATACCCAGTCAGATCCTCTTCTGGATAGACTATTTGGCTTTCCAATGGTTCCATGATCCCTGATGAGATGCTCTTTCCCAAAAGCAGCCAAAAATGGCTTGGAAAGCAGTAGAATACACCACAGAAGGTGTTTTTATACAAGTATGCATTTATCCAGTGGGATTAAACACCACACCATGAAACATAATCCAGCTTTTTTAGGAGATACTACCACTGCATTAAAAATTACACACATTTCCACTATGCATGTACACTTAGCAGTATCTTCATGCATTACTAGCTGCTGCTGAGGTGCTCATAATAGCACAAACCCAATTTTGACAACACAGATCAACATTCTCAAAGTATAGCTCAATAAAGCAAACTTTATTAGTCCAATTCATGAGGAAAATGCAGGCCACACAGAATGCTGCAAACAGCAGATTGGTGAGGTTTTTAATCTGCTTGACCTTTTGAAGGTTTTCTCTTTCCAAGAGAGATAGCATTAAAGATCTTGTGATTTAAGTAAAAATTGTTTCAGAACAGATTCTGACAGGATTTCACTCTTACAAGGAATTCTATCTTAGCAAGCCATCCCTACCCCACCTGTGCAACAGACACAGAAACATTCTGCCTTATAAGCTCATTGAAACTGCTGGGCCTCCTAAGTCTCAAGCAAGATTCTAGACTTAAACTGGTAAGCAAGTACAGCTAAGGAAGTCAACCTGACAGACACTGGCAGGCAACAGCCCAGGGCAGATGTACATTTTCCATCAAAACTGGAGGCCCAACCTAGACCACATCCTTTGGAACCGTGTGGTTTCTCCCCTGCTATCACTCTTACGCTTTTGCAGTATACTTTCCTCTTCCATGCAGTTTCCAAGGCGCAGGAAGGATCAAACCTATCAAGCACAAGACACAAAACTAACTGCTCTTCTCCAAAGGATCCCTGAGGATCTCAACTTCATTCTTCCTACTGACAAGAACATCAGGAACCTGTGGTTTCCCTCAATAACACACCACTGTTTTGTCCCTTAGGAACTGCTTTGCTCGTATCAAAGGACTCTTCAGTAGAATGTACTTGCTATGTGATTTATCTTACACACGGTCACTGACAGAAGTTTCTGCTCGTAAACTCTGACACCTGTGCCAAAAGACAGAACCCCTTCCCACAGCTTCATGAACAGCTCTTTCTAGTAAACATACATCCTCCCTAAGGAGCTTGTCATGAGCAATACTGATCCCTTTACAGCATCTCCAACAACATACACTGGTACCCAGCACCAACCCCACTGTTGGTCCAGTAAACAGCTTCGTAGCGAGAGTGCCCAACGTCACTGCAGCAAGCCACTTCAGTACTGTAGAAAGGTACGGTCTCACAGCTATCAGATTCTGTGTGCCTAAGCAAGCAGAATTAGGAATCCCAGCAGCCAGCTGAAGCACTGCTTCAGCAACAACTTCCTGCAGGATGGACTTCTGTCCAAGCTTGGCAAAGCTGCCTGCTTGGCTCAGTGGATGGCTTCCTACCTCAGCTGATCTCTGATCAGTTGAGAATAAATGGGTTTATATGTACTCATGGCTTTTGAATGAAGACAACTGATGTTTTTCATTTCCCCAGGCAAGTAATGAGGAACCTTTGGAGCAGGGACCTTATCAATTGTTTCTTTGAACCTCCTGTATCCTGCAGATTTTACATTCTTGAGACTCAGTTTTATTCTTCTCCATTTCAGCTGTCAGATTGCACTGCAAATCCAGCATGAAACCTGGGGATCCAAGAACCAATCATCATCTGTTGATGAAGTAAAGCCTATCAAGAAAAGATCATCTCCAGGTATAATCTTGAGAGGGAAATCATCCACACAACGCAATCAATGTCAGTGTTGAATAAAATAATTTAAGTCATCTGAAAGCACAACTGTTACAAAAAGATTTTTCAGAGATCTGCCCTACATTGCTGCCTGTTTGGAGACACTATCAATGTTTAGGGAGACCAGATGGATTTTGCTCTTCCCCCCCACTCCCCCTCTTTTTTTTTTAAATTGTGTAGTGCGGGTAAAAACAAGAACACACACACGAACAATAAACTGCTCTCTGGTGAAGAGAAAACCCTCATCACAAAAGCAGGAAACAAAAGTTTGTCCTTCTTTTGATCAATTACAAAAGGATGACAGTAAGAACTTCTATGTTTCACTGCAAAGACTTAATTATAAAGCCTTCAAAAAGTTTCAATAGCAGGTTCAAACAGAAATCTCAAGGCTGCAAGGATGTGATCTCTTCCAAGCGTTAAAGCACAAATCTTCATCCTTCTGATCCGAGAAGGACAATCAATGCAATCCAGTTTTCCTTTTTTTGTGGGGTAACATAAGCAGTGCTCATCAACTGACTTCATCTTTTAGAGCTATATTATGCTCTTCTGCATCGGCTCTTTGGGTTCTCCTCCTTTCCTTGGGAAGTATTCTTAAAAAAGATGAAATTTGCCTTAATCATGGATGATGTGTATCCATCTGAAAGTGCTCATTAGTCTATAAAGATTTTGATGAGATGGTAGAAGAAGAAACACTGAGTCAGGAAACCTAAACATAATGCTGATCTTTTGAAAACTCTTGACTCTCCTACTGACAACAATTCCCCTGGCTTCGGTCTTCTTCTTGCAAAGAAATCTTCTACGTCATGGCTTCAGTCATGACATGCCCCATTAATTGTGTTGAATGCCTCGAACATGAAGATCAGCATGAATCCATAGTCATGCAAAACAGTGAATTTCCAAACTAGTGTCATCTTCTTCCTCTTTAATCAGAGCATACTTTGGAGTCAACTGCAACCAGAAAGAAGCAGATGTTTCTCCAAATTATGGCTGCCAGATAAACAGCTCTTAGCACTCTCAGAAACATGAGGCAGCCATTTGCACCAGGAAACAGTGGAAGCAGAGGAAACCAGTGAGATAAGTACCCCTACCTGCCTGAAAAGACTGTTTGTCACAAGCCTTAGCTTTTGGAAGTGCATGGCTGAAAGAAAAACACCAGCGACGACAATGAGCCAAAACACAAGAGAAAATAATATTTGATAGCCACTGATTTTTTCTGCTGTCTATCCCTATTCTGAACTACTCTTTGACAGAAATCCTAAAATTCACTTAATTCACAGTAATACATAAATCTGCAATGCAATATATGTGAGAAGTTGGCAAGGAAAGCTACATTTGTCACAGAGAAAGGGAAAGCACAGTCTCCTGTAACTGCAGAACACATAAGATTCCACACATGAATAGCAAAACTGATAACCGATTTTACTATTTATACCAGAGAAAAGCTTTAGTGTCAGAGATGGCATGACACCTTTCACCTCACTGGAAGTAATTGCTCACATATTTTCAATTTTTTTCTGACAGAACAAAGCTAGAAATTCTGTACGCAAGGTTTCCACTAAAATATCCACTGAAACCCTGGGGAATTCAAACTAGCATGTGATGGCAGGGAAAAACTGACCAAGTCCTTTTGAAACATTAAACCATGCATCATTACTAAAAGGAGATACTGGTTTTATTCATTGGAAGTTACTTTATTTAAAATAACAGACTCACATAAGGTGCTGCAAAAGGACTAGTCTAAAACCGGGACAGTGATAGCTAGTGTTGGGTGCAGGCAACACATTGTATTCATAATCAGTTTCTTTACCTGTTTCCACTGGGGTATGGGAGCAAGACGGCCCTGCTCTCGTCTGCTGGATGGTTGGTTGTGAACACGTTCTTGATAAGGCAGGACAGGCTGCTGCATGCAGGTTGTAGGGAAAATGGGACCAAGGAGGAAAGATAAAATAGTAAAGGAAACTCAAAGAAAGCCAAAGGAATGGGATACAGAATAAGACATACAAACATTTAATTAAAAAAAAAAAAAATAGGGTAGGGGACAATTCATTTACCAAGTAAAATATAAAAAGGAAAAAACCATCTAAAAATGGAAACCTGCACATATTTTTGGATCTTCCCTTTATTTTCATTGTTTCTTCAAATCTGCCTGGTTATTCCAGCCAATACATAGTGGCTCAGGAAACATTAGATTGGTAAAGAGTGTGATAAACATCACCATTCTGAGATTATGTTATACTACTAACACTGATGTGCAGTGTAGCACAGACATACTTGACCTAGCTTTAAAGCAGCTAGGTCAGATCCCAGTCACAATCTGGCCGTGGCAGCACAGAGCTTGGCACAACCTATGAAGAAAGACTTTATAATAGAGCGAGAACTTGGGCATTTAAACCATACTGAGCCTTATATTGCTGACACTGCACTGCTAGCAGTAGCTTGGAGTGACTCAATCTAACTTCAAAGACAACTACCCTGCAGCTGCAGTAGTTCACATACCATCTTGAATAATCAGCAGTCACCAGGAAGTCTCACTTGGAATGACACAAAGATCCTGATTGCAAAGAAACTCCCAGGCATTTATCTGTTGCCCTTACAGACACATACAAAACTTAATCACAATGCACAAGAAAAAAAAAAAAAAAAAAAGATGTAACCTGGCATGAAAAGGTTCTTATCAGAAATTAAATTATCATTCTTAAACATTAGAAGTGGAACGTTCCTGGAAAGCTTTTAAACAGCAATAGTAGTTATAAAAGAAACCTAACTGCTGGTATGTTTGTGAAAGAGATTACATAACATAATATGAGCAATAACAGAGAAACAGATTTTTATTAGGAAGTTCTTCTCTGCCCCATACTCCTAAATTTTAAATTCTTCTGAGTAAACTTCACTCTTTGCTAGGAGAGTCTCTGAAGCAGAAAAGCACCAGTACCATCCAGTCTCAAGGAATGCATGTTATTATTCATGATTTTCCTCCACAATTCCAAAATAAAGCGGTTTATTATCCAGCTCTTACCTGTCTTCGTAAGCTTGAGGACTGCACTGGTGCATTCTCCTCAAACTTCGCCAGTAGCTGGGTTGCCATAGACTTGACTTTGTTCTGATTCCCAATAGCAGCATCAATTCTCCTCTCTGTCAGGGCACTCACCAGCGTGGGCCTTTCTTCTCTGTAACTTCGTGGGATGTCCTCCTAACAATCAGTGATATCAAAATTTAACAAGACAACTGGATCACCTTTTCCTCTCTACCCCTTTGCTGTGATAGGTTTCTAACACTGCAGAAAACAAATCTGTTAGTCTGCACTTGAAAGCTCACATTTCAATTTCTTTTGGCATGTCATCAAAAGTTCTGTTAAATTTTACTTATCTTTTCAACCTTATTTGATATACTTACCTACCGAGAGACCACTGCTGAAACATTCCCATGAATCCCTTGACATAAAGCAAAGGCCTATCTTTAAACCTTCGCTGACAACTCAAAGCACTGAATTGTAACTCACTTGTACCTATTTGGCTACAAACATTTCAACAGAAGGACTGCCTTATGGGGCATACTAGAAAAGTATGCTTTTTGCACTAAAGAAACCTAAAGTTTAAATATGAATGAAACTTCT
Source organism: Falco punctatus (assembly GCF_963210335.1). Taxonomy (NCBI): domain Eukaryota; kingdom Metazoa; phylum Chordata; class Aves; order Falconiformes; family Falconidae; genus Falco; species Falco punctatus. The sequence continues at coordinate 23,122,449 of NC_137585.1, read as the reverse complement.
GACTATACTGCATGACTTCTCTAAATGGAAGTTTTATCCTTGGTTCTCATCAAAACAAAGTAAATTGCAACAAAAACAGAACATGAGGGAACTGCAACATTTCCTTTGTTGTGTACTATTCTTTCATAAGCATCGGTAAAATATTTGCACTATAGATACAACAAAGCATAACCTCTGAACAAGAACTAATTTTTATCTAAAAAGTCTTATATAAACAGTCAATATAGAAAATGGAAGGTCTGAAGTGAGAACAAGGAGCCTACCATATGTTTTCCTCCCTGACACCTTCCTCACTGCAATACTTACATCCTCCGATTGGCTGGTTTTTCTCCTCTTTCCTGCTCCATCCAGTTCCTTTTCTTTTTTGTCCTGAAAAACGTGAAAAAAAAACAAAGACAAGGATCCTCCTACCTTTCTCTGGCCTGAGATGACTGTCATCAGTACATTTGAATAAGCTTTGCAACACAACTGATTAATTTTCTGGGCTCATTTTTTTAAGAAAAGGGTGTTTTCCTGATCACCCTTAGGGGATTCTTACCTTCAAATTGGACATTCTACAAAACTTTCACCTAACTGGGAACTGAATAACTAGTTATGTTCCAATAAAAATATATCTCCAAATAATACCACAAGACTAGGATTTTAAGGCTGAACTATCCAACCGATTGAGAGTATACATTATGGATGTAATGCTGCAGTTATAAATGTCATGTATTGTCCCACAGCAAGAGCTGATGAACATATGGTCTCTTGTAAATACGTAGCAGATACACACTTGCACATGCACTTTTAGCACCACCTACTTGGACAGCTGCCTAACAGACACAAGTGTTACCCAGAGTGTGGTATGGTTACCTTTGGAGTGCGCTTCCGAGAGATGCTTTGTCCCAGTTTACTGAGAAAAGAGATAGGCGATTTGGTACTGGCAATTAGGGCAGCTTTTTCTTCTGCATTCAGGTCCAGACTATCTGTTATTAAAAACAGGTAGGACAAGGTAACACCAATAATTTTTTTCTGTGGTGCTATTATTAAATACTCAACTGAAGGGGCTCACTGATTTTTTTAATATAACACATTTTCTCTTAAAATTCTCTGTACAAAGTGACTGTAATGTCCACAATTAATACTTTTCTCAGCTACTCTGTTTTTCCATTTTGCCAAAATGAATTCTTCTTTCAAGGTTTACAACAACCCAGAATGAATACTGTGTTTGTTTCCTCTAGTTACTTTCATATTTAAAGAGCATCATGACCACCAGTATTCTTAAGAAGAGTTCAGAGTAGAGCTTTGGAAATAATACATACTGTATTTTTAAAAAGCTATTAAACACACTTTTTTCCCACCCCACCAGAATGATAGATTTGAATTAAGATCATCAGTAATAAAAAAAACCCTGTAATAACATTATTAATACTTCAAGGCAGGCCATACAGATTTGTGTTAGGCAATTACATCTTTCAGTTCAAATCAAAGACCTTTCATTCCTCATTGGCCTGAAGTTAGTTTCACCATTCACAGGTGGTAGATAGGTATAAAACTGGGCCAGGGTTTTGAAATTACTTACTAAACAACTACTAGCAAGGCATCTCATATTAGCTAAGACAGATGAATCTCTAATAATAGCAAGAAAGCAGAAAAGTTATCTATTACTACTGAAGTGAGTTCAGAATTTTGTGGAAATTACTTTGTATTAACTCCTTTTTTTTGCTCCTGATGGTCTTCATCAGCACCACTAAGAAGCCAAGTTTTTGTAATGTAAAGTTATTGAGTGACTAGTATGAGCTCATGCAGAAGAAGCATGAAGATAACTGAAGCACACACATACACCTTGAAGCCATCTTTAAATCTGACAGACATGCCCCAAACTCCTTACCACTAGAGGGGATGGTGTCTTTGAACATCTCGTAGAACTGTGTGAGGTACATCACCATCGACAGCTTATCTGGCTCTCCAACAGATGCCATTTCCTTTCCAGTCATAATGGGAGATATTCCAAACTCTTTTTCAGCAATGTCAAAGGCCAGCTGGTTGTTCTTCTCCACATTGTGCTCATCCAAAGAATCAAAGTCTCTGCAAAGGGAAGAAAGAGGGCATGCACTGAATCAAGTAGAAACCAGTCTTCTGAAAGAACACCGGGATCCATCTGCTTTTTTTTCCCCCCTCTGAAATCTCAAATTTATTTGCCAGCAGCCTTTTTGTCCTGCAGAATTGATGCTACTTAATTATGGTAAACTTTGGACCAAACGTATTCTTTTTTCATTTTTTGCTCCTCCTCCAAACCCAGATTTTTCTTTTTAAAAACTTTATTATCCTCTGAAATACAACTTATCTTCCTCCTTTGCTGGAAGACTGTACTGTTTTCCCCTACATAAAATCTTTTGTGTGCTTGGAACTAAACTAGGTCTTCACTTCTGTCCCCTCTTTTCTTGACTGATCCATATTTTAGTTCTGCTGGCTTTTTCCAAAACTTGTAGAACTACATAAAAGCTGTATAAAAAGCTATAGCTTGTGAAGAGTTATATAAACCACTTCAAAAGCTATTTGAACGCTCCACAAGCTATATAGCTATTACACAGAGTAGCTCAGGTTAACTTGAGGACTCCAATAGAGAAGTAATTCAGTGCACATGGAAAGGAATAACCATATACCTTTTCAGCATGCTTTACACTGGATTATGTCTTTTAAATACAGCTCTAGCATTTGCTTTTTCTAATGTCCATTTGGGAAGTTAAAGACGTTTCAGATTTCAATTGAAGCACCAGAGTCTTTGCTACTGTTATTTCTTCCAGCCAGTGTTTTCCTATTCTAGAATCTGGGCACTGTTTTACCCAAGATAACACGCAAGAGAATGCCTCTCTCATTCATCCAATCAGCGTATTAGTGTACAAACAGTATCAACATCTCTATTTAGACTGCGGGTCACTACTTCTAAAAAGAGCAGCCTAAAAGTCTTTTAAAGAGTTACTGTTAAACAGGAGATTTATAAAGGGCTATGTACAGACTTGTTCACAAGAATAACCGAAGCTATGAACTATGCCTGAGTAACTTCACAGAGAAAAGAGCTGTCAGTCAATAATGCTTTCCAGTCAGTACCAATCTGAAGCTTAATTCTGTCAAATTATCCAGAAGGGAAAATGACAACACATTTACCTTCATATTCATCAAGCTATTATGACCTTCCACTCTGTTGGTGAATCACTGTACATTAGCTTCTATCAAGTTTAATTGAATTCATTACAATCCATTTCTCCATAAGTCACAAGTGCATTGCCTCAGTCTCCACACCATTACTTCCAAATATCACTAACATCCTGCCCTTCCCAGTTATTCAAAACAGTCAGTTACTCACATTAAGTCTGGACGGTATCTGTGGATAATGGCACACAAAGCTAGGCCACTTTTCCATGACATCGTGAGATCTGTCACATTAACACCAGCATATCCATCAGTCTGCCTCTGGCACCAATTAAGCAATTTACTAGAGCGAGCTACAGACTCTAAAAAAAAAAAAATTTTAAAAAAAATCATTTTTAAGTAGAAAGGCATGATGTCTCTTTCACGAATTCCAAACACAACATAAAATCCATGAATCAACAAATAAAACCTTCATGTAAACAACAGCCTCCTAACAATGGACAATAGAGGAGAGAATTTTTTTTTTTTTTTTTTAAAAAAAAGACTATCGTTATCTATTTTAGATCCAAGAAAGGATTTTTATTTTGCTAAAAGGTAATTAGCTAAGTCACCCTACCCCTTGTAAAAGAGCCCCAGGAATTATGAAACAGCCACAAAGGCTTGTTAAATATGATCAAAAGGGTATGCAGTAGCACAGTGCTCTCTAAAGCCCAGATACACTACTTCTAATGGAAGAACTACAAATGTACTTCTGCAACTTTTTCTTTTCTCTTGAAAGCTTTCCTTTAAAAGCACTGACCTATTTTGACCTTGCCTTACTGCAAGATCTGATGAGATTACAGCCTAAAGGGACATGGTTGCAGGGCAAAGAACAAATCAAAAGACTACATAGCTATTCAGCACTGAAAGGGAGGCTTAGCAGCAAAGCCCATTCTGAGATTCCCCAAACACTATCTGGACATCCAAAGGCAAGGTATGCAAAAGGAAAAGTTCAACATAACCCTCAGGGTACAGGACGAGTAGACAGATACAGAAGTGCTTATCACAAGGCATCTAACTTTCACAACAATGCAAGCAAAGTGAGGTTTCATTTGGTTAAGCTAAGAGATGAAATTAAGTAAAGGAGAGCATGAAAGACTGCACAAGAAATACCTTCTGTTTGTAAGAATTCTGAGTTTACAGTTAGAGTGAATTCAGGCTAGGTTTCTGCACTGTAAAGACAGTGTTATAGGACAAAGGAGGTGAAAACATATGTTTGTGTAAGTAAATATGCTCAGAAATTTAACAGCATTATAAAGCAAGGGAAATTAGGCAAACAAAAATGTATTTACATGTTAATGGAAACAAAAAATTGGAAAAATCAGACTGTTGATGAAGCAATTGCTGGATACATTTTCTAAACCAAAAGAGAATAGCTAAATAATACTCTGCAACCCTGATGCTCTATGGTTCCTGCACTGATCCAGCTCCAGAATAAACAGTAGCCAAGCCTACCATTCCGAGTCAGCTTTGGTGTCCTGGAGTTCACAAAGTTCTCTATTTCCAGGTGAATGTCTTTCAAGTCTCCTGTGTTATATAAATGGCGTACCTAAAATGAGACAAAAAACCTAAAAATTACATACAGAAAGAGTCAGAGGACAGGAAGGAGCCATCGCAAGGCTCAAGAAGGAAGTAATTATGTAGCAAAAATATCTAGCCCAAGAACCCTGGAACAAGTATCACTTTGTCAGTGCTAAACAGCAGACTGCTGCTGCTCAGTGGATACCAAATCGCAGTAACAGACTGCTATACTAGATTACCACAAGGAAAACCTGCATACGCACACACAAACAAATGTATAGATTTCATGTATCATTACAGCATGGTTAAAACAATCAAAATCAAAAACTCCTAAAAAGGAATTTGTTAAAGTGCAGAAGTCTACTCTTGATTCATGTATTTGCTTTTCTCTGCTTCCATGTTATACCGCCACATCAAGTCCCTATCTGTTCACAAAACATGAGCATAGCTTCATCTAAGGAAAGACAACACAGATTGCAAGCATTCAGAAGCACCATTTGTCCAGTTACCTGCTGTGGTCGCAAGAAGTTGACATTGATATTGGGATACCGGGTGGCAGGATCAATGCTGTAATGGCTGAAGTTTTTACTCACATTCTCAGGGGTGGTCTGAGGCAGTAGCCTATAAATGCTTTCCCTTGGGAAAATAAAAATAAAAGTTTTGAGTTTTGTTTTGGTTGGTTTCTTTGTTTTAGGTTTTGTGGTGATTTGGGGTTTTTGTGTTTGTTTTTGTTAGGTTTGTCGGGTTTTTTTTGAAGACACGCATCATTACTAACACTGCTAAGTAAATTCTGGAGAGATAAACATTCAGATTAGAAATCTAACCACTTCAGACACTGAATAGCTAAGATTCAGTGTATTAAAGCCTGAAATTTAATTCAACTCCAGAATCAAAAGGAGGAAAGAAAACAATACATTAAGCATAACTGAAAGGGTTCCCCAGTGCAACAGACACTGTGACAGTGGAGCGCCTCAGGAAGAGGGCCACCAACAGGACTGGAGCACTTGGCCTGTGAGAAAAGGCAAGGGGAACTGGGTTTGCTCAGCATGCAGAAGAGAAGGCTCAGGGAAGATCTTGCCACTGTCTGCAAATGTCTAACGGAAAGGTGATGGAAGTCTGGCTCCAACTGCAGGATCACTATCCTCACCGTTTTTTTAAATTCATACAAACGGAAATTAAAATATCCCCATTGTGCCATTTATACAATTTTTAAAATTATGCTATGGTTCCTGACGGTCAGAAGCTGCAGTTGCTTAAGTTTAAAACAGGTTCTACTAGCTGTTGCTTTTACTTACTGAATCATTTAACTACCCAAGTCCTGATCCCTAAGAAATCACCTTGTGCACCAAAGCAACACTCAATCAAAGATGACAAAAACATCAGGAACTCAATACTCCAAAGAGACACAAGACGTTGTTTGGCTTATACGAAATGAAGCAACCAATTTAGGACAACATGAAATAAAAGCAGGTCATAGCTTCCTTTAAAAGGAAATCATGAAAGATATTTACAAGGTAATAGGGGATGGCAAGAATTTTTGTGTCTAGTACTTTAAAGGCACATACATCTTCATCTGGTTTGCTATAGCAAGGCTGGTGACAGTAAGTCAGGCTCACTTTCTCCATGCAATGCCAAGAAGCAAAAAAGAAAAAAAAAAAGTATTCTTTACCTAATCAACCAAGAACAGCTGCAACACTTCTTATTCCTCTATGAATATACTTCAATTTATCAGCTCCTTAGTACATTTTTTTTTCTTCAACTGAATTATACCCACAAGCACCCTTTCGAAACAGTGAGAATCTGTACCTCCCATTCTGTCTACATATTTGTACTAGAATAAACTGGAATGGATGATGAGATGTTGGAGGATTAGATTAGAACAGAAAGAGTATTAGTTTTCTCTAGTACCTCTCTGCAAGAACTTCCAAAGGACTAGCTCCGAGTGACCAACTTCGTACCATCCAAGCAGAGTCCATTGCAGCCAAAAATCCCCTGGCTATTCCAGTTCCCATTGGCCAAAATGGCTAATATTATAGTTGACAAAAAAAGCAGAGAAAGAAAAAGCATCTGTTAGGGAAAATTTTAAGCAAATATCAAAAATACATTCAGATGGTAATCTGCTGGGAAATTATAGCTCAGTAATTAGCTTAAAGCTCTATGCCCGCTGGGCTAGAGGAAGCCAGTTGTATGGTGAATTGCCCCCGAGTTCCCCCAAAGGCCATGTTTCCTCTATTTCCAACAACAATTCATAGCCTGGAGTGCCTTAACAGCTCCTCTTCAAGATTGTCCTTTATAACCCATTACAAAATGCTAATTAGTAACAGGCCTACAGTAGGTTCTGTAGAGAGCCTAACTGTCCCAATAAGAAGCAGATGGAATAGACACAACTTCAGAAAAATCTCTGCACACATTTTCTTAAGAAGATCACTACCATCTTAAATATTCTGTTTTCCCAACACTCCTACTCTTCATTCAAACCTCCCACTTTATCGTATAATAAACAGTATCTTTCCTTATAGTACCTCTCTTATAGGCAGCACATATTTCAGTGATGGGTGCAATGGCTTGTGCTTATGCTTCATTTCACTGCTTTCACATGATAAGTTTAAAACACAAACCTCTAGAAGACTGTCCCCAACCAGTGCCACAAGTAACTGGTGGCCGTTCTGCTCTCGCACCAGGGCTGCATTCTCTGACGCATACATGCACGTGAAGTCAAACATGGCCACATCTGGCTGACCATAGTGATTGATGGCAAAGTCCAGTGATGGTAGCTGCTGATTAGTTGAGAAGTCAGCTGCTTCTCTGGCATAATTTAGCAGAGCCTCCTGGTCTACATTCTCCCGTGAGAGTAATAACTCTGTGTCGGCAAAATCCTGCCAAAACCAGAAAAGTAAAAGTGAAATAGTGAAATACACAGGTTTAAGAGTGTTGTATACAACAGCTGGCACTAAAATTCTGACAAATCCTCTGATACAGGTCTGCCCTCTAATTTCTTTCGTTCTTTTCTGTGTTTATGCTTCCCAAGAAAAGATTTGTAAATCTCTTATTGCAAACATTAATCATGTCCTACTAGCATTCCTGACTGTGAAAGGGCTAAGAAATTTCTGAGTATTTCTCTTCACAAACTTCAGACAAAAGGCACAAGACTCCTTATTTATTCATATGTGGCCAAACTACTTTTAAATCAGCTTCTGTCGGAATAAGAGGTAGGTAAATACTTTCTTCACTCTCCACTTTTTCATTGCCATAAAATGAGGGAAACTCAACTAAACTATCAAATGTTCTTTAAGCATATTTCACCCTAACAGGAACAAAACCCCCAAAGCTACAAATGGATACAACTTTGGAGAGGATAGGTCTTGTAACACACTTCTGGTGGCTCAAAATACTTCAGAAGGGCATTAACTGCATATAGTTGTGTTCTAAAACACACCTATGTAAAAACATTACATGGTGGAAGAAGAGCATTGTTTCCCTTCTTTCAGCATACTAAAAGCAAGTTGTCCCAAAAAACTTAGTTTATAGAGAATACAGGAAAAGTTAATACCCACATGCCGTATCACTCCTTTTTCCAGCAAGCTCTGTTTTTTGGCAGTCATGACAAAGTAGTGTGTATCATCTTTGTAGTAGACAATGTTCTCCAAGTCAATACCTTGTGGCGGAACAAAAGACATGGTAGTGAAGGAACAAGTTACATGTTACATGTGACACAAGAGCTCTATTAGAAGAAAGCAAATTGAAATTACACGGTTAGAAAGCCTTAGAGAGAGAATGCCAAGCAGCTTTCTTCCATGACTTTGAAGAATCTGAATCTTCAACAAAACCACAAAGAGCACATTTCACCTGCATACAGCTACCTCTTTTAAAAAACACATTTATCATTATTCTAAGGTTTGCATTCAGATGTGGAGTGCAAGAAGCTAAACTCAGCATTCAAACTTTTCCTATTTAGGGCTCAGATTTCCTGAAAACTGTCAGGGAAGTTCTCCACTTCTTAACAAAAGTGACGTGCATCTGCATGATACATATCTGCTTTGTACAGCTGTACAGAACAGCTGTAAGAATGAGGAAGTCAGATTTCAGAGACAGCAATGACTGACTTCCTTGCACAAGATGTTCATTTACTCATTAAACATGACACCTGAGTTACAAAGTTGTAGCAACAAAGACAAATAGTTTTAACTGGAAATCTGGTAATTGCTGGCAAACCTGTGGCTTCTCGTAGATCCTGGAAGAACTTCTGGTTGAATATGAAGGCCACACCGCTGATCTCTTCTACTTTGGCTTCAGCTGTGGTGTTACGATTGATGAAGTTTGCTGTGATAGCAATTGCTAGTTTTCCACGGAACTCTTTTCGGCGAAACCCTATGGGAAAGATGGAGTAGTAACACTGAAAAATAGAGCATACCTAAAGAGAAGGCTCAGCACGTTATAGACAGGTGCCCTCACAAAATAAAAACAGTGAATGGATCTGATGAATTACAAACTCCTCCACAGAGGATGCAACAATTGCTTCACCAGAAAAATAGAAGTTTGTTTAGGGAAAAAGCTCCCCTTCTCTTTCTTACCTCTTTTCCAAAAATTGCAACTTGCAGCAAAAAAGTTAAGATAGAATTCTCTACTATACAGAGTAATATTCAACACTTCAATTCCTGTTCCCAAAAGTAAGAGCTATAATAGTACTCAACTGAAGAAAAAATGTAGGAAAAATTATCCAGGTTAAAACACCTAATTCCTTTGCTAGTGGACAGAAGTGGGAAAAGACAACCCATGTGTCTTTGATACAAATGAATTTTTTACATGGACTTTTAATCTCCCTTTCACTAGTCAAATGTCTTTCCAGATTTTGATTGGGATGTTAAAAGCCATTTTTGTTCTAACTAGTTTAAGAATACTTTCTATTTGAAAGCGAATTATGGACACGTTACCTTCTAAGGTGTTCCTCCTCCCATCCCCTCCAATGATTACTTCAAATTCATACTCAGATACCGGATGGGTTTTTGGGTGGACCAATGCACGCCAACCTATTCCTGTTGATAAACTCCAAGTTAATGACAATATAAACAGTGCTCATAATAGAACAAATACATAAAACTACTTCTTACTGTCCATAATCCCTTTGTCACGTAGTTGGTAAAGATACACTACAGGACAGCTATATTGTTGACAGAGCTATGGCTGACTTGCACAGCCAGTCTGTGTGAATCAGAGGCAGAGACAGCTCTGGTAAAAAAACCCTATTACCTTTAAGGATCACTACAACCTTTATAGCTTCTCTGGTGCCTATTCAAACTAATAGGATGTCAAAAAACAAGTAAGCCACCATCGCCCATGGCAATCAGAGAACAGGTTTCACAAAGACACAAAAAGCATAAGGATCATTCATTGATACAAATATCCTCAGTGAATGCAAAGAAAGGAGTTGTTTTAAAAAGGTATCTTCTAAGTGTAACAGCTTTAAATATTCTAGGAGCAATTACGATCTACTGTGTTTTGGTCTATTTCTCTGTAGTACTTCAGGTGATTTTGTTTCATATAGTAACTAATTTGGATTTGTTGCTAGAAAAAATAAATCCTACTAAAAATTCAAGTGAAAGCGTATTAATAATTACTCTTATTAATGGAGCATGAGGAAAGGACTTAAGAGTCATAAACAGGATTATGGAGTAGGAGTCTGTGCATCCTACCATAACTTCCCCTTTCTCTACAACCCATTTCAATGCTACTTGCTTTCATTCTCCTGATCCTCTGGAGGGTAAACAAGCCCCTGAAATTCCACATTGACATGGATCTCTATTCCCAAGATCAAGGCAACCTTCAAAAGGATAAGCTGGAGCTGACGGATACCTGCAAAAAAGCAGATGATAATGAAATAAAAGAAAAGAGCACAAGTGCCAATGCATCTCTGGTATTACTGATAAACTGATTTAAAGGCCAGCGCTACTTTCTTTTTCCCACTGTGTTCCCAGCATTTCATCCAGGCAGCACTGATGTGTCATATCACAGCATGTCAAGAAACTTCTATATAGCTGAAACACCAGCCTTTTCAAAGAATAAAAAGTAAGTAATCATTGAATGCTTCAGTCCCCAAATCGGCAACAAGGGAAACAACTAGAACATGTACTGCAGGAGTGGGAGGGGAGAGAGCACGAGCGGGACTGCACTTCTGTCACAGATGGCAACTAGCCATTTGATCAGCTTAGCTGTTGATACTGAACTGCACTTTCATCCTAACACCTCTGGGTTAGTGAGGGCATAGTAAGTTCCTCACCACCTCTTTCCTCTTCAGTTAATGTAGGTAGGGGGCATGAAAATAAGTGCAAACTCTTATTAATTTGAAGGAAGATATCCTACTGTCATATTTTAGACACTGAAATGAAAAAATGATCCATCTAAACACTACATTTCAGCTGTGATGAGATACAAAAGAAGACAACATGCATAAAGTACTGAAAGAATAAAAATTACAAGGAATTGGAAGGGAAAAAGCATACTGAAAGAATAAAAACGACAAGGCATTGGAAGGGAAAAAGCAATCTGCAAGACTGACGTTCCAAAAAGCATCCAGTTCAACCATTCCTTGCCAAAAAAAAAAAAAAAAAAAAAAAAAAAAAAGCAGTTTTTGCTTTGGACAAGAAGCCAATTCTTATCTACTATGTCTGTGCTGCTTTCTGCTTCCAGTGGAGAACACAGAGTGGTGGGCAAAACCTGGTTGTGCCATGTTCAGTACATTTTTTGGAAAAAATAAAAAGAAAACCTGAAAAATAATAACTCCTGCTCCACCAAAGCATTCAGCTTTCAAAGGAGACTGATTTCTCAGAATTTGAGAATCATCAAAATTATTCTCAATTTTAATATGTAAACCTCTATTATTCATAGGCTGACAGTATTCTTGAAAATATCTTCATCACTCTTCCAAAAATTAACAAAGCCAAAATTGTTCCTCCTTTTTCTAGATCAACATTCACAAGAATATTCAAAAGATCCAGTAATTTTTCTTTTTTACAAGATGTTTTCAATGCTCAAGGGGAACAGAATAATGTGGCAGCTGCAGGAATGTAACAGCAAAAAACGGAGTATTATCCATCAAATCATAAAATAAAATAAAAGGCTTTGAATCCTAAATGTACTTTTCAGCACAGGAAAAAGATATGCCTTGGAAGGGTATAAAAGATGATAGATATATATTGTATGTGTAATAATCTCATGACAATGTATGTATTTCACATCAAGGTCTAGGCTGAAATGCATGATGCAAACATAATGCTGAATCATACAAGAAAGACTTGAAAGCAGTGACTGGTGTAGGCTGCGTTTTAACGAGCTACCCCGTGCCCTTGCCTACATTTCCCCTGTAAAGAATGAGTGCTGCTGTGTCCAGCAGCGGCTGTACTTACTGATATGGTCTATGGATCCCGCACAGAATTTGCCATAAAACTTTTTGGCGCCAAGACCCCTCAAGTCATGTATGGTGAATGGCCACAAATGCAGCACATTATTGCGGGAAAAGGCATCCCTCTTTTCTATGACCACCACCTTGGCTCCCAGGAATGACAGGTCGATGGCTGTACGAAGGCCACAGGGTCCAGCCCCAATTATCAGACACTGCAAAACAACCAGCACAGAGTAACTTTACAGTCCTAGAAGGAAATAAGATATTTTTACTGCAGTTTCCAAAGCATCCCATGGCTCTTAGGAGTAAGTGCTCTTTGTCTGCAAGATAAGCTGAAATTTCAGATCAGTCTTTCTATTGTTACCTGCCATGTTCTGCAACTGGTAACATTAAAGCAGTAACTGCAACCTGAAAATAAAGCATATCACAGAGCAGTGAAAAGTTTGGAGGAGCAGGCAAGTAAACTGCCTGTTTGCAACCCTTGTTTTAAGATAAGCTACCAAGGTGTACACTCCAAGCTATGTAAGCACCTGGAGAACAGCAGTATTTCTGAAGGCTTCTCCCTCCCCCATTCAATTCAATTCATTGAATTTTTTCTTAAAAGAAAAAAAAAAAAAAAAGGTGATGACAAGTTTTCCTCTCATCTTCCAAAGCCTGAGCTGGCCTTTCTTGAGAAAATCTTCAGTAACATTAAAGATTCCTCATCATGACTGAGTAGCATAGCAATAGCTACTGCAGATAAATACATGAGATGGTAGCATTTTTATAAACATCATCATCTAAAGTAGCACAGACAGTAGTCAAGTCAGAGCGTTCTAACATGCCTATGCTGGTGCTTCTACTATTGCAGCAAAGGAAACTTCAGGAAAGTAAACATAATGTAAATACAAACTTTGTGCGACTAGACTATTTTTATCAAAGTATGTTTTCTCCGGCCTACCCTTTGTCATATCAAAGGTCTTTCATCTTCTCATATCTTTTTCCACTCTACTCACAAACACTATCAGAGGCTAATAAACAACTTGAGAATGTAAAATACGTGCATACTTAAGTGTTGGAAATACTTTCTGAGAAATAACACAGCAAGACCAGTTCTTTTAAGATTAAAAAGCCAAGATAGCCAGTTGGCATTTCTTACCCACAGAAACTGAAGTCCACAAAGGAAGCTGGCATGAGTTTGTGCCTTCACAGGAATATAGTACATGGTCCGCTCTGTCATATCATTTTTGTACTTTGATTTCTATTGAGTATAAACTAGACCCACAGAATAAAGACTTTGCTACAGTGCTGACTGCTGCTGCCATGTATTTTCCAGCTCCTTACATACCCTTACGGCTGGACAACAAAGCGCTCTGAGAAATTCTTAAGCATGCTAAAACTTAACCAGAACCCAACCTTCTGATAAACAGCATATCCCAAAGCAAAGCTCTCTGTTTGTTGGTCATCCCCTTATGCCAGTTTTTACAGGTTGCCACTTATTCACCAGTTGTTCACTGGAGCATAAACCCTGTAAATAACGTAAAACTGCAAATATAAAGCCTGAACAATGAATACAACAGTACAAGTTACAGCAGTGACGAGGTAACAACTGACATACAAATTTGAAGTAAGGCTACTGTGTAAGGTAAGAGGTCACACAACTCTGAGGGCAGAGACCCAAGTCTAGTGGAACAGGAAGAATAACAGCACTGCTTTAGTACCTTCAGGAACCTGAAGGCATGTGGGTCAAAAGGCAAGCCCAACCACGGAGCTATTAAATTCCTAAACAGACTTGTGTATTGTCCAACTTGTCATTCACTACAAGCAATAATCAATTAGGCTGTAATATATTCCTCCAGTGTAATACTGTCTTCTTTGCAGGTAAGTATAACTCTCAAACACCACTTTTTCAACTTTCAAGAAAATTTGATGAGCATATCATATTTATCCAGGTAATAATTTTGCCCATATGGCAGCTACAATCTTCAAAGTGACTGGCTTCAATAAGCAACATGACCACACTGAGTTGGGTGACTTTTATTCTTTGATAACATTCCCCACATTAAAATAGTTATGATGGAGTACACAACAACAAAGGAATTGTACTAAAATCAGACTATTCAAACTCAGGTCTACATAATCAACTTATAAATTAATTACCTGTAATTTTCTCACAGAAGAAGTGTAAATTTTTTTTTTTCTCTACAACCTTCCACCCTGCCCTCAAACAAGGATGTGTTTAACAACATCTAGGTTATGTTTAAGACTCTAGATGTTCTGGATGTAAAATATATGACAGTCAAGTCATTCATGGTCAAAAGTTTTTTTGTTATTGTTTTTTACCATCACAAACACATTAAATTATGTTGTTACAGAACACCGTGAGTTTTCAGCAGTTAAAAACAGAAGAAAATTCTGCTCCCTTTTCCACCTCTAACGCTTCTTCCAGTTTCACATCTCTCATGGAAACCTACATCCTGATACTCTCACAGGCAGCAATAACTACATGAGATGCCAAGTACAGCCAAGAAAATCAAGGCAGCTGCTGTTCCTTATTCCCTTTCCCCTCAATGACTCCAATAACTGCTGCAACTCCATGCAGTGAAGCTGTCTCACCACTCAGAAACACTTCTTGCTCAAGATCTTTCAGAGATTATGCTAAGTTTTCAGTAATACCACTATGGTAATGGAACATTAAATGCAAATTGCAATTCTGTATTCTCTGTGTAACAAATGAAGAAAGAGCACCATTTTTAACTATTTACATTTGAACAACCCATCCCATCCAAGTCTCGCGTTCACGAACACTGGTTATCTGAATTCTGGCTAACTTGGACGCTGGCCATGTGATGCACTAACTGCCGAACCCTAGCCATGGCACTTCATCCCTGACCATTTTTTAAATGGGCAAGTAAAAACTATGCTACAGAGGATGAGAACTTCAAAACTTGTATATGTTCAAGTGTATATAAGCTGAGCTTCCTAAAGAAATGACTATTCTGATAAAATGGGTAAAACCCTAATCTTTATTTCACATTCTATCATGCCACATGCTCACTTAAATTTCTGTATTTTTTAATCAGTGGTTTGCAAATTACATTAAACACTAAGAATACAAAACTAAGTGAGACGGGAAACATAAAATCAGATATGATTCACTTCTCAAAAGGCTGCTACTTTGAATAGTTACAATTACCTCTTAGGAATTACATATAAGCATTTAATGGCAGATACTGTTAGGATAGGAAACAAGTAATTAACACAAGCATAAAGAAATATTAAAAGAACACATATTTATAATTTGTTTACATTAAAAATTTCAACAAAGTTTATATGTAAAGGCAGACAAAAATAATTTATCATCACAGGTATATATATTCTTTAAGACACACGAACAACAACAAAAAAATTAACTAGATTTCACTTCCTTTCAGGTACTAATTTCACTACTCAATATGGCATGAATCCCAAATCCACAGTCCTAAATGTTTCTGCACTGGGGCAGAGGCGGGGTGCCACCTTTAATTTATGCA
Source organism: Falco punctatus (assembly GCF_963210335.1). Classification (NCBI taxonomy): domain Eukaryota; kingdom Metazoa; phylum Chordata; class Aves; order Falconiformes; family Falconidae; genus Falco; species Falco punctatus. The sequence goes on along the minus strand of NC_137585.1, from coordinate 23,106,846 downwards.
CCATCCACCTTTTCACTTGTGTTCCTATACAGCATCTCACCAACAGCTTCTTAGCAAGACTGGCAAATTCCTCTCTGTCTTGCCTCCACTCCTCTTCCTCTTTTCCTTTACTCTCTCTCTCCTCCTCGTCACCCACACAGGAGAGAAGCTACGGAATAAGTCTTCCCATTCCTCTAACAGAGACCAATTCAGCATTGTCCTTGACATGTCCCCTGCAATTATTCCCACCACCACCACCAACAGCAGCAAGTTCTGAGGTTTCTCTCTCATCATTAAATGACAAGAGAATCACACATGACCCCATAAGTCTGTTTATCTCACCATTACCTCATCTCCATGATCACTGCATGCCACTTCTACAACCCCTCCCCTGATCTCATTTCTCCATTTCCATCCTACACTCTCTCTACCTTGGCTTTGGTGCGCAAAATAGGCCAAGCTTTTGGACTATACAAATTCTCTAGCAATCTCTTTAGTCAAAGATCACTCCCAGTATGCTTTACCTCTTTTACTCAGTTTTCAACTGCACTTTAAGAGATGTTTTATAGACCGCTGGCTACATGTGTTTCTTCAAAGCGTGTCCTTTTCTGATTTATTTTAAGACTCAGTACTCCTCTATGTCTTCAGCTATTCTTTCAGAGCACTAACTGAAGGACTTCCCTCACTTCTCCCACACCTCTCACCACAAACTTCCCACAGGCTTCACCCTTCACCTCTTTACCATCTTCCTCTACAACGTGCCTTTGTATCACCTCATTCACAGTCACTGGCTCAATCAGCTTTTCAGTGCTGCAGATTCACAGAACTTTTCCAGCTCAGAGTTGACTACTTTTTGTCTAAGCTGAAGTCTCTACCTTTCTGACATCTCCTCATGGCTGCCTCGTTTTCAGTTCAAGCCCAACATGATAAAATCGAGCTCCAACACCCTTAACTCACCTCACCACTTCCCTTCTAGGTAAGTGTCACAATCAATTTCCCGAATGTCTTTCATAGCTGGATGTTAATGTCCACTCCTATCTATTTTTTTGTATATCCTCATAATCAAGCAATATCCAAGTCACACACATATTCTTCCATTAAATCTCCTCTTTCATGTTACACCTCTGCTGTCGAAGCAACCTTTCCTTCAAGGTTAACAAATACAGTCTTGCCCACTAAGATATATATTCAGAGCCCAGATGCAAAAATCACTTTTAGTCTGTTACTTCAAATAAATTAAAATACCTCTACACTCTTGCACAGCTTCCTCAATCTCTTTCTCATTAAAATATAAGCTACCTGTCTTCATTTCACAGCCTTTAACACCCTATTTCAGCTCTACTCATCACGCTTCATTCAAAATCAGAGCAATTCCTGAATCCATTGAACGCAAAGTGCAGTCAAGTTTTCAGGAAAAAAAATTTTGAACTTTGCTCCATGATGTCCATACCGTTTGGAAGGTTTATTCCTAAATATACACAAAAGTCACTATATTTATCTTCCTGTAAGTCCCTCCTTTGTCACGCTGCCTCAAAAAAGTAAACCTCAAAAAAGTGGTTGGACCTTCAGGGTGTTAAGGCTACTGCCCCCTGTGATTACCAACAGCGCCCAACTGTTTTATGGTTTTCCAAGTTAATCTATATGCACCTGTTACCTATCATCTGACATATCAACTGTAAGCTTTTTGAGGAAAGTGTTATCTTTACAAGATCTAGTACAAGTGCACCTTGGTCCACTAGTAATTTTTCCAGTGATATTGTAGTAATTAATTATAAATGCCACCATCATATGAAAATGACCACTGGAAAGTGAAACAGAATAAACAATCAAGAAATCAAGAAATATAACTTTCTAATATCTAGTTGGGAATTAAACTTCAGTCCACAGATCTGAAACAACTGACATATTCTGAACAGGATGTATTTCCCCCTTAGTTCTCTACTGAGGAATTAGTCATTAATTCCTCCTATTAAGATATTTCCTTCTCCCAAAAGGTGAATATTCAAAAGAAGAAACAGCATGTATTGTCCTCAATGAAGGACAGAATCCTGTTCTAATTCTATCATCTTTTGCACTATCTTCCTTTTTTAAAAAAGTAAAAAATGTAAAAAAAGAAAATCCTACCAAGATTAAAGGTTTACCAGCTAAGATTTTCTAAGCCATCTACAGTACTGATGCCACAAAACCACAAAACAGAAACTTGCAGGCTGCTTCTCCTGAATAAATTACAAATATTCTGGTAATTTCCAAGGACTTCCATTTTGTTGCGAGGGAGGGAAGACACAGTCAATATGAGTGATCAGCAGACTTCGTTTATTGTCCCTTACAGTCACCTTTTATGCCTTCTTATAATTAGCTCATACATATTACAAAAGTTAAGCTCATTATTGGTTAGTTGCCTAAATACCAAGCCTGCCCCTAGTTTCTCTTCTGTAGTTATCTGTTCCCACCTGCAACATTCTTTTCCCACCGAAATCTTCCTGTTATTGTGTAACAAAAACAGCCAAAGACAGTGTATTTTGCTTTACTTCAGATAAGCTGAGAGTGATGTGCATTTTTGTCCAGCCAGCTGGACTATGTCTATGAGACCTTTTTCAGCTACCCAGTTATCCACACCATTTAGCTTCTGCTATTCAGGCGGGCAGTCAAATTTGGTAGTAGCAAACACAATTACTGATTGAGCATTAAATGCTACCAAATTGAAACTATATATTATAAATAGTATGCCTGAGAACATTCCTGAATCTTCCCTGGGCCTGTATTGACACCAGGCAAACATTGTTCTACATCCAGACATTTTCCTTGTGTATTCTAGAGACAAACTGGGTAATAGGTGTCTTGACCACCATAAATAAATCTCTTACCTTTGTATTGGCGCATGCTTTCCCCTTCTTATAGTCCTTATGGCTGCCTCTTTTATCCAATTTGGCCCATAAGGCTTTGGCTTTCCAGTAATTGAGCTTGGACTTGAGTTTGTGATAGAAAGAACGGTAGTCCTTAGGCTTTAGCTCTAGGTAGTCACAGAGTTCTTGGAAAGCCTTAAGAGTTCCCTTACAGGTTGAAGCCTGGACGAATCTGTCGAAGAGAACATGAGCCTGGTTCACCTTCTCATTCTTACTTTCCTCCATCCTTCACGCTTTGCAGCTGCCCTTGGGGGCAGCTGTTCTCTTCCAGTCTGCCAGACTTCCTGATGTTGCTCTGCTGAGCCACTTTCACCTCTGGCTTACAAGCATTATTAACCTATAAAATAAAAAGAAGAAAAAGTAACTGAGCTTGCTCTTTTTTTTTTTCTTTCCAGAATTTTGTCTAAGCCTATTGAACTGAGAGCCCAGATTCTCAGTAAATAATAAGGCATCAGTCCTATCTAAGTCAACTGATCAATATCCTGAGTGTTCCCACCCAAGCTGATTGAAGCTGAGCCTCCCAAAGCTCACTGAGCCTCACCGCAGACTGGGACATCTCGCCTCTGTTAAATCACAAAATACTTTAACCTGAGCCAGTGCCTAGGAAGTTTTATCAAAACTCATTTCACGTGAACAGCAGAGAAGTTAAAGTAAACTGGCAGATATTACATGATGTTTGGAAGTAGGCAGCATTTTAAAACAAAGGATACAGACTTACTAATGTAGCAGTCACTGTGATAACCAGATCACTGTGGTTAACACCACAGCAATAGTTACATGCTTGTCTTAAAATACTACTACCACAAAGAACTTCAGGAGCTGGTATTCCACCAGTAAAGTAAGTTTTGGTTCCTTCATTCTAAAAGGACATGGGTCTTTGCTCATGATAATAGAGAAGAAAGAGGATGGCATAGCACAAGCCGATACCTCTGTCAGAGTCCTTGCACACACTGCTTTTGTACAGTGACATAACCATCCAGTGATGGCTACTGCAATCCTACAAAGTTAAACCCGCTAATAGCAATCAAATGCTTAAGCGCAGATGTCAAGACTGAAAAAAAATCAATGTCTGCCTGTGTTGTATCGAGCAGTATAAGCATTTGCCTTCCTAAAGTATTCTGTGTATGCCTGTAGGTAAGCAAGCAGTGCAAGAGTGACATGTGGCTGACGCACGACCCTCATGAGATTCTCCTAGTAGTTCCTCTATTCTGTGAGTTTTCAACTTCTTTTGACATTCAGGTCCCTACAAAATTTTAGGTGGCAACTGGGGTCCTCAGCAGATTAAATACACTAACAGGACGTCTGCTACTCTTAGTTGCTTTTCTGGGATCCCTCAGAAGCAGCCTGCAAACCTACAGAATGAATTGTTCAGACCATAAATAGCAGATTTTGTTTAAAGAAAAGGTATTTTCTCTCCCTCTCCTTTTTATGTATAATAAATCTCTTTCTTCCTTTTATACATAAAACTAAGTACATGCACATAATAGACTACTCTCTAAGAAAGAAAGCTTCTGTTTGTCTTCAGATAGTAGAGCAGCATGGGAATGTATGTGGGAACTATGGAAGTGAAAGCATTTCTGAGGTGCTTTTTGTCCTTTGTTTTTTTGCAAAGGGTATTCAGGTAAAAACGGAAGTATGTGAACTTGGATAAAACCTTCTAGATTCTCACCAGCTCTTTTCCTGCTTCCAGCAGACAGGAAGCCAAGTCAAACATTACAGCTCATGTCTCTTCCCCTGCTGTATGACAGCTCTGCAGCAGTTTATTTGGGCACTCCTGCATTTCACCGTAACATGCTATTTATTGCTTACATTTAGAAATAGCAAAGGAGACCTGGAAATCTTCACACACAGCCACAAACTCTTTGTTATTGAAAATAAAAATAGAATTTCCTACAGAAGCAACAGTACAACAATGGGTTATACCGGAGAATGTGATTATGACTTTATTAGGACCACCGCCTTAGAGGACTCAGTACACATGAAGTTGTTTTTCTAACTGACTGGTAGTGATGCCATGTCCGTTATCATTACTGCTCACTAAGCAGGATGGAACTAACTGCTTTCCTTATTAAGCTTAACTTTCCTGTTGTGCAGCTGGAAACACCCTGAGGTGCAAGCCTGGAGCTTAACAACTGCACTACTGCAGAGGTCAAAGGTACTGTGCTTTAAGCTTGTATCTCCTCCTCTGCTCTCAAGAAGAATGTGATAAAAGAGCTCCAACATCACCTCTTACACTGAAGCAGTAATTTCAGTGCATCTGTGTAATACAGACACAATAAAATAGCTACAGTCATATGCCTCATCAATCAACACATAGTTGCAAGTTGAATACTATTTTGTGTTATGTTTCCCCCAGCTTTTCACCCTGCTCCACCACCCAAGCACTCACTTTACACCAGCGCCTCAGGTGACTGACACTTCCTCAGAAAAAGCAATTTAGATCATATAACTTCTACTAAGTGGAGTGGCAATTTTAAGTCTGCTAGTCCACAGTCCATTGCTGATATATCCAGGTGTAAGGACAACATGGGTTTTGTTCCCCACCCTTCCTTCTATCGTAGTTTTTCAACAAAGGAGTGAAGCGTCATTGGTTCTGCACTGCTCAGAGAGATCCCAAAGTTAAAATCCAAACTACTTTCATTCTAGGAACTTACTGCTTTGTGTTCAAGGTTTGCGAAGCCAGGAGACAAACCAAGCAGGTCATTTTATGCAGCACAAACCAAGTGACCCATTGTAGAGCAGTTCTGCCGACATCCCATTTCATGCAGGCTGTGAAATCAGTTATGCCCACAGGTCAAATACTGAGGCTTCCGTCACCTCGATAAGTCACTCCCCAGAGCTCTGCATTCTTGATGCAAACCGAAAGTCCTTGGAACCCATGAGGAACACATCAGAGAACATGGAAATTACACGAGGAAAGCAAAGGCAGGCAAGAATTATTTGCCAGGTTTCCAGAGTATTTGCATGCCTTGTCGGCTATTCTGCAAGTCTGCAGTATCCTGTATGTTTTGTCTCGAGGCAGCTGATTGCTGACTCAGAAGCTCTGTAAATTCCTTGGCTGGAGTGTTCGAGAGAAAGACAAAGGCCGTGAAAAAACGCATGCAAGAAGAGTGTTTGTGTTGCTATTTACAATAATAGCATGAGGTTGTCACTGACTCATGACTGCAAGTATGCTCAGGATCTCCAGCATTTGCCCCGACAAAAGAAACCTATGAAACACAGAGACACTGGCAATGAGTAATTCCAGGTGGAGGTTCCTTCCCACAGTCACCACAGATGCAGGAATATGAATATTTGACCAAATGCATATGTGAAAGTCCAGTGCTCTACTTCTGGCAAATGCAAAAGAGAGGAAGAGACTTTGCAGATTATATATATATAATGGATTTCGTCATACAAATTCAAGCTCCTGCAGAAAGTGTTGCAAATGCAGGGCTCCTAGATTCCAGGCAAATAAATCCCCATTATAGGAGTCATCCCCACTATGTTTCCCATCCTTATTTTGTTGAAAGTTCTCACTCAACTAATGACTTGAGCCTGGAAAAGTAAGATATTATGGGAATGCATTTTCCACTCGAAAAAAATGGAGAAGGATGCTGGAAATTACTGAGTTAATTCCATCTAAATTTGCAGCTCGTTCTGCCTAGCTTAAAACAGCATTTTGAGTGAATAAAACATTTGCCAAAGTAACTGCCTGTCTCCACTTCAGCATGCTGAGTCTCTCTGAGCACAATGTAAATGCTTTCTTACATTTTAATTATTTCACAGCCAGGCAAACACCACAGATGCACCCTCGACAGACAAATCTCTTGAGAAGTCAGAGATCAACAAACTGCAGTAGTATCATGAGGAATCTGAAAGCAAGCTTGTCCATCAATCATAAAACTCCTGATAGCTCCAACAGCCCCATTTCCACTGATTTCATCCTTTCCTTAAGAGTTCTAGTTCCCCAGCAACATTCCCCCTATGTCCTTGTCTCCCTTTCATGGCCCCTCCGCTTCTGCCTAAGCGAGACTCAGTCACACGGTCTGGAAACTCTGAGATTCCTGCCGTACCTAGGCAGCCAGTACACACTTGTAACTTGGCTAACAAAAGCCTAAGCACAGATTATTGTTAAGCTTATGCTGCAGACAGTGGGGACACCTATTTTTGTCTCTCTCCTCCACCCAGCCTCCAGTTTTCTTGTAAGAAACCAATTACCGTTGGGACTTTTATTCTCCATCAAATCTGGATGAAATTGTTCAAAAGTTACTAAGGATGAACTGAAAAGCAGATGGACAAACAGCTCAATCTCATAAGCCTCCCTTCTTCAGTAAACCACACTAAAAAAAGTCTTTATTCCAACAAACGAAAAAGCTCTGTTTTCATTTCCAGGATTTGATTTATTTTACTTTTAGCTAAAACTAAACAATGGACTTTGCTACAATACGTTCACGACTTTCTAAGTGATCACAGGTATCAAAAAGTACAGCTATTGGGCAGTGGTAAGACTGAAACAGGTGGCAAAAAAGAGGACAATTTTAACAAGAAAAGCTAAAGCAATTATTTTAGCTCTGTATTATACAAAGAATGGGAAAACAGGAGGACAAAGGCGTGGTTGCCATTGTTTGCAGCTTCCCTTTTATACCAGATGGAATAAAGGAATGTCAGCACTGTCCACAGTATGTTTTAAGATGGTATTTAGGTCTGCTCCCATTCATGAAATTCAACACTGAAGCAAATACGCTGCAAAAAAGATGTTTGTGTTTTAATACACTTATTAATCCTGATTTGTGGGGCTTCTGCCCACCATATGGGAGTGAGTCTTTTTGGTCTCCACCTCTTCCCTGTCTACCCTCTCTCCCAAGCTAGGACCAAAGTGGGAGAATGAGAGACCAAATACGAACTTGGCTGCAAATACAAGAACTCATTCTTAAAGAGAAGATCAAAGCACATACACAAACAGTTCATAGAAGTCTCACGTCAAGAAAAACTCAGTCCAGTAACAATTTGAAAAGAAATGCAAATTATATCCAAGAACATGGAAACACAAATACAGAAGCTGTTACAGATAATATGTTGGTTCCAAATTTCTGTCAAGGTACTGAAGAAAAATGTTTAGTTGTTTATTACTAACCATTACTCAAGTGCCACAACATGAGTACTGAAAACATTACATCTATAAAATAAAACCTTTTATCTATATGAATTCAACAGACACTATTCTGTGGCACTGTCATACGTAACACTGATCACAGAAGAGTCCCTGCACTGAATGAACACCAACATAAATAAAAGAGACCAAGAAACACATTATTTTTTCTTTGGAATAAAAATTATACCAAGGAAGAAGTAGCTGCCCCCTTAAATAAGAGAACAGCAGGCCACCTGGATAGCTGTCATATTGCAAGACAAGCTTCAAGAACTACTGGCTTAAATACCTGACAGCCATATATTAGGCAGATCCCTCATGGTACAAGCCTTCGCATTGGGTGACCAGCAACCAATTCAGTGATCCCTTCCCACCTAGCAACAACTCACCAGCTGTGTATTTGGGAAGCTGGGGTCATTCTTTACATCTTGGAACTGTCACCATACTATAAACAACCACACAGTACTCTACATGCACAGCAAAAACACCCCTGTATTTCTCAAAGAAGTAAAGATGCTTTTATTCCAATGGTAAAAAGTACTGCATCTCACTAGAATCAAAACTCTCATAACAAACTTCTTGGAGCATGGCCATTAACGCAAAAAGTCAAACGAGCAACACTTCCCTTTATAGGCCTCCCAAAACCCAATGCCATACAACAGCAAAAGCTCCATTTGTTATCTGGGTGGTAAAATCCATGCATCTCCCACAAATCCTTCCAAGAAAACACAAGTCATCCAACCACAAATGTTGGCTGTTTCCATGGAATCTGGCTGTTTCAATACAGGGAGCCATTAGTTTACAAGCTTTCCCCATAAAGACCATAGCCCACGCCTGTAGGCAGTCAGAACATGGGTATTTTTCTCATGAGCAACATATATCCCACTTCTAAAGGTAAGCGTACAATCACTTCACACTAGGTGGAGGTGACCTCACTGCCAGGCTGAAGCACATGGAGGCTTCTCATTCCACCACTTAACAGGGCAAGAAGGTTGAATGCCAACACTGTCTGAAGTGCTTTGAAGCTGCTCCTGATATTACATTTCAACATAGAAACACATCTTAAAAGTTAGTTCCCACCCAGTTTTACAAGCTGAACTTCCCCAAACACTATCCAATAACCTGAGGAAAGCTCACATGCAGAGGGGAAAAAAAAGAAAAAAGAAAAGGAAAAAAAAAAAAAGGCCTGTAAGAAATTACTGGAATGAGTGTTTGACAAAACTGTATTTCTGACTTCAAATGGGGATAAAACAAATCAGCTGCCTTAGCACAGTAAGACATACCAGCTTTTGACATCATACAGGACATGGATTGATTCATCTTTCTGAGCAACATGCTATGCCACAAGAAAAGGAGCTTTCAGAAAAGCTTTACTGAACCTAAGAGAACAAGAACATTGTTCTGACTCAATTAGAAATTTTGAGCAGAACAAAGACTGGAGGCTACAAACACACTCTAACAACCTCTGCAGCCCAGTGAGCCAAGTCCTCTGAGGCCCTCAGGTTCTGCCAGCACACTGATCACCCCAAGCCATTCCACGACACAGTGAGAAAACAAACAAGAGCCTATATTTATGTGTAAAAAAAAAATATAAAAATATCTCACAAAAGAAATTCTCTAATGAAACTCACATGAACACATTTTTTAAAATTTAGATTAGTGAAGGCTTCTATCTGTCAGAACCTGGTACCAAAACACAGACTGCAGCAATCACAAAAGTTAGTACAGGAAAGCAAATCAACAGGGACAAAGACACAGACACAACCGTATGATCTGCAAGTGACAAAAGGAAAAAAATTACCATTCTTCAAAGAACACAAAAAGGTTCATGAGATCTGAGAAGTGGTCTAGCATCTAAAGCAGTATGTGCACTATGTGCTTGCCTACTATTATATCCACTTATGTGCTACAGTTCTCCCTTATATTATGTAATTCTGCTTTACCCAGGTCAAAGATTACTAGTCACACAGAATCACACGATCCAAACTAGGCTGAGCTTACCAAAGCCACCTTCATTTGGGTCATCAAAAGAAACATCTCAGCACCTCAGAAGCAAACCCAAAGATTAGTCATTCACGCCAGCATTCATTCTAATCAAGGCAGATGGCTGCCTGGACTTTTAACTCACTGCTCAGTGGCTTGACAAATACCAGACTCTTACAAAACGAAGAACAAATATTCCAATTACAGACTTCAAAAATGTACATAGGAAAAAAAAGTTTTATTTGTGCTGCTTCCAACTCTCAGCTGTTATGGGTGTGGAAAAGAGGCAGGCACTTCCTTGAAGAAAGCAGTAGAGGAGAAGGGAGTTAGAAAACAGGATTAAAAGATTCATAATTCCACCCTCCACACACACTCAACCAGCTGTGGCATCACAAATGGAGTACGCTGCACAGAGCAGTTCAAACATATTATTTAATGGATGTATATCCTGTTTCTGTGGAGGAAGACTGAATATGGAGAACAGAGGGACTTAAAAATTTTTGATTTTTTTTTTCCTAATGCAGACCTTGCAAGACTCCTTTGGACGTCAAGAAACTAAAGTAAACAGGCATTTGAATAAAAGGAGAAATAAAGATTTCTCCAACCCACAACCCACTTCATTTAAAAGCTGTTGAATTTTAAAAACAAAACAAATCCCAAGCTTTATTCTAGGAAAAGTCACGCTACAACCTGTGGTGCAACCTCAGCCTTTGTAATTACCAGGCAAAATATACATGCAGAGATCAAAAAACACCAAAGAAATTGAACCTTAAACCCAGACCTCCAGAACTTCCACCTCCTTCCTTTTAATGAGAAAGATTCAACTAGGAACATTACCTCAAGGACTCACCTGCATACAAGGATGAGCACCTTACCCAGTACCTGCTACTACCTTCATTTGTCACTGTTAATGCATCTGGCACTCTATATCCCAGCTATCACTGCCCCCAACCCATGCATAGCCACCAGACCCAAGCTTCACCAGCAGGCCAAGCCCCTCAAGCTTTGCTGCTGCCGCCAAAGAAAATCCCGGTGTGTTTATAACTGCTGATAGGTGTGCCCTACTCATATAGCTCAAATCACTACACCTAGCTTTTCTCTCTTCTTAGAAGCTGTGCATGAAAATGTGAGCTGCGTACCCTCTCTAAATATCTAAAACCAGAAATGGCAACAACTAAGAACTCAATCTGTAGTACACGGAGCAGGCTGTTACTTGATACTCCACAGGCCACCACAGGCCTGTACTGTCCTCCCACATTAGTCACTAGATTAGACCATGAAGTACAATTCAACAATTTCATTTCATTTTGCAAAGAGAATTAGACACCTCAGCAAGAGCACTACTGACTGAAAAAAGCTTGAACAGGACATAAAGCTGGATCTGAAGGGAACCAGAAGGAGACTGGTTTTCATCGTGTTTTGAATTTTCTTTTTTTGGAATGACTGGCAGACACAGCATGGAGCTACACTTCATTTTCATAGTAAAACTTCTTTGTCTAGACTCTTAAAGCATGGGGCTTCTAGATAACAGAAAAGAAGCAGAACATGTTCAATGTACACAATGCTAAATCCCAATTCATTAGATCACAGGAAGAAAAAACCCCACACATACAATAACCCTATAACTTTTATTTCATAAATTAATAAATTAGATCATTTAATTGAGGTCTATTCCACAGGTCCCATAAACCTCTTCTATAACCTCTCCCAGGCTGAATTCCTGTAGACATGATTTAATTCTCAGAGGGGGGGGAAAAACCAAAAATATCTCCATCCTAGCCTTTCAAAGCACTCTCTTACTATATTTACATCTTGGAGTCCCTAATTTGACAGTATCTTAAATTTAGTTTAGTATTAACCCTTGATAAATCTACTCACGTAAATCTTTCCCCTTCTGAACAATACCCACCCTTTGCACTCTGATATCTTTGGCAACAATAATAATTTAAGAAAGCAAAGCAAAATCCAACCCTTAGCAACTGGAAAACTTCACTGTGAGACTGTCAAATGACAACTGATCAAACATAGCATCTTAATGAAAATTCATCTCTATTACACAATCCTGTGTGTCTAATACTTCCCATCATTCATTTTCCTCATAGGTACAAGGAAAGCTTTTACCTGGAGACAGGAATATATTGCAAGCAAATAACTTGTTTAACATTTTGGCTGAACTATGACAACAGGTAGAATACAGAAACTACATTTTCTCATGCTACAAAATGTAGCAAAACCTGGAAAGGTAATGCAGATGAGGAGGAAGTGTTATATATATATATATATATAGAGAGAGAGAGAGAGAGAGAGAGAGTGTATGGCAAAAACAAAACATGTAACATCGAACTTTCAACTCTGGACATAAATTAGTAGCATTTGCACATACTGTTACATAGCTTAAAAATAGTAACCAGTCAGTATGTTCCCCACTTGGCTGGACATTTGACTCTCAGTAAATGCTGAAACAGTTTCAACTGGCCAGATAGCAACTCCCCTCCAGCTGCCCACGGCAGAGAAGATGCCTCTCTCAGCAAACACCATGCCAAGCTCATTGCCTCAAGCAAATGAAAATCTGTTAGGAAACCGGTTACAGAGGAAAGAGGTGGAGGCGGGTTTGTGATTTACTCTCCTCTCCCTGAGGCTTTGGCAAGCAGTTTCTGAAATAAGATGGCAGTCATCACTTCCACAGGCAGACATTACCAGTCTGCTCAAATACAGCTGCACTGGTGGGGACATGAAAAGACTTGGTATGAATTAGTCAGAGATTTAATCCAATCAAAGTGTAAGGATGCCATTCAGCAGAATCTGTTCCTAGTAGTGAGCACACATAAAAGCTTCTCTCTTTGCCTTTCATCCTCAAGGACTTTTCTGTCTAGTCTTTTTAATTCCATCCTCCTTTAGATAAAGGGCATTCCTCTGCAAGGATATCTGGGGGTCTGAGGCAGATATCCTTAGCTGAACCTCCCAGCTTTCTGGCAGAGAAAGTTGCTTTATGAGAGAGCATGAGCACCCTCCTCACTTAGTGCAGGTCTGAGAGTCCCCACCAAGAGACACACAATCACCTTTTGTACAAGGCACCTACACACACCTCCTTCATTGGTAAAAGCTCTCAGTGGTCATGGAGAAGTACCTTACTGTGAAATAACTTCTATCCAGCATAGTTTCATAGCTCTGGCGCACTGCTTTGCCACTAAGCTACTTCCAGGCTGGAATGTGTCTCGCAGGGCATTCCAGGATTTCCACTGGCGGATGATTCAGTCTGCACCTTGGGTTCAAACTGAGCAACTTCCATAATCCCTTATTTCATAACACCATCCTCCATCTGGTATTTCAGCACTAGCCAGAATGGCACTTTTTCAAAATGCTTTTAACGCAGCCAGGAGAAGGGGCAAGAAAGACTAAAGCGAACTTGTGACTTTCTCAGTGGTAATACCAACAGGCTGCTGCTAGCTTACCTGAAGGCAGGTAGTAACTTCAGAATCAGACTGACAAGCTCTCTTTAGGAAAAATACTGAAGTTAAGAAATCCTTTCTTCAGCTTCACTCAACTGCTGCTTTCAGGCTCAGTCGGCCAGAATGGACTGGCAGCACAGCACAGCTCCGTTAACTGGGGACAGCCAACACAATGGTGGTAGAACCATAGCATGACAGTAGCCACTTTCCTGGAGATCTATACAGTGCTCCTGGGCAGCAGACGACAGCATTAACTGTATGCTCCTCTCCAGAGAGAACAACCTGGGGCCTTCAACCTCATCCTGGTTGCTCACTGGTACTAAATAATTCAGTATTCACATATTTACCATTTGTTTATGCTAACAGAAGCATATGCTGCTATTAAGGCTTGGTTTTCTCCAGTTTGAAGGCTGAGAAATACAAAGAATTTGTTCCTGATTACATTGGAAGGCACCACCAAAATCCATATGCCTACTCTCTTCACTCGCCTGTCCTTTGCCATACATACATCACAAGAATTATCACAAGTAACCTTTTCTCTGTGGACCAGAGAGATTTGGCTAATTGTAATGAAAAATTTCCTATTCCATGGGGTAGACTAGAACACTCTAACATTTGGATCTTCAAATACTTGGAGTGGCCAAAATGAAAAAGCAATGTTTGCTTTTAACCTTTCACTTCCATAACATCCCCAGGTTTCTATAGTAGAATAGAATATTTCAGTTGGAAAGGACCTACAATGATCATCTAGTCCAACTGCCTGACCAATTCAGGGCTGATGAGAAGTTAAAGCATGTTGTTAAGGACATTATCACTCTGAAAGCAGTATGGCTTAGCTCCCTTCCCTGGCTGACCCCACCAACTGGGCATGCACTGTCTACAGTAACTACTCAGTTATGTTCTGTAAGTATAGGGGATAAATGGGGAACAATCATTTGGAAGACCAAAAGGCAGACAGAAGGATCTGAGGCTGACAGAAACGGGCAATTTTCTGAGCTATATCATGCTATAGCAGTGGCAACTGAGATTAAGTAACACTTTTTGTCCAATCCCTGTTACGACCTCAGAAGTTTCTTCCTGAACACAGTTGGGTTTTATGATCAACAGCTTTCTTTTCATTTCCAGGCAAAGTTTATATCCCTTTGTTTCTGTGATAATACTGACCTACACATTAGCTTTCCCTCCTTTCCTATGTATATTTATAGACAATGCCATATCCCATCTCGATCTTCATTACACTGAGGTTAAATCAAGTTCTCCTAGTCTAAGATAGGGTCTCTTTTCCTAGGCCCCCCCAAGGAGAGGAACTGCACATTGTTTGGTTTGGGGGGAGGAAACGATGACAACGGGGGGGACGACACAGGACTAGCAGGGTGAGAAAGTTTTCTGTATGGAATCTTACGAAGGCCTATAGCTGTAGGTGCATTTGGGCAGAGGAGTTCTCAACAAGAGAATGGCATAATAGGGTGCATACTGCAGGGTACATCCTCCTCCTGACAATTCTGGGATTGTTTTAGCCTCTTCCACAACTACAACCCAGCTCTAGTACACATGTCAATGTACTCATTGATGACAGGGATCCCTATTTCTCCTTTCTCGGTCATTTCCAAGTGAAAGGACATCAGACTGTTCATTGTTTCTATACTACTGAATTTAATTTCATTTGTATCCTATAAATTCTAGTTCCTTCTACAGAATGTCAATTTAAAGATCAAGTTAGTCTCAAAGGAGTAGCATCACACTCCTCATCCTTTAAGAACAGAAACAGTAATCTTTCCCCACAAACCTAGTTCCTTGCCCTCTTAACCACAATTTGGTACTTTTCGTTTCCAAAGAAGATGCTCTGAAGTGCAGTACTCATCCCAAATCCAAGCCTCACTCATTTTCGCAACTGAGCAGCATCAGCTGTAAGTAGCCTTTCATGTATATGATGATGCAAGTATGATGCATTCAGTAGAATACATGATGCCCCATATACAGCTAGCAATATTTCACAGTGCATTTGCTAGCAGAGAAGTGTCTTTGTGTTCACATCTGAACTAGCTTCTTGTGGGTACAGTAGAGGCTTCAGAATATTGTGCTCCCTAGCAGAGAATCAAAATACCACACATGGGAAACTGACTGACCTCAAGCACTAGAGCAACAGAAGTAGGATGAAAGAGTGCCACCAGGGCTATCAGAAATCCATCTGATCAAACTGTGAAGGAAACAAATACTATGTTTGGATGCAGCAGTCTCACCAGGGAAGAGATGTAACATTAACACCACTGGTCAGGTGACTGATAAAGCTTCACATGGACTGTTAGGCCAATCAAGCCTACAAAGAACTTGTGATCAGCCCTTCCAGTCTCCCCTACTTCCTGACCCATTCCTATCCACGTAATAGGGTAGTACACCTCTGACAGCAGCAGAAAAATGCGTGTTATCTTTTTCACTGCAACTCAATGTTTAAAACCAGAGAAATGAGGCTGTAGAGCACTCTCCCATAAGAAAAGCCCCAGGCAAATAAAGACGTAGTTTATTAACAGAATACAGTTTTCTGAGACTGAAAAGGAACAGAACACATCCTAGGATTTGCCTCCAAACTAGTCCAGTGCTTTGATATTACTGTACATATATAGACATGACAATATATGCACAATCAGTATGCCAAGCCAGAATCAAGTCATCTTAACCATGACTGCAAACATGTATACATAGCAAAAAAGCTTTACTGAAGGACCATAATGCTGTACAAAATTTTCAGCTTTCAAGGCCTTTAAAAGCTACATAAAGATGAATTTTCCGTCAAACTAGCTGTTACTGTAGCCATTTCTGTAACCGCCTGTCCCCTTACTGATGCATGTGTTGTGCAGGGTGGGAAGCAGTGCGAAGGAGGTGACCCTAGTCATTTGAAACTCCATTCCCTTGCCAGGATGGATGAAATTTTACTTCTTTCTCTATTTTAAAGAATTACAGCCTTGAAAGCTGAAGGTGGCAACAGATTTCCAGAATTTTGCCTATGTGTGTAGAGCTGAAAGAAAGAGAATGGTCATTTGGAAGACAGGAAAGAGGTTCACACAGTTTCAAGAAAATGGAATTTTTGGTAGTGCACCAGGGTGCAGAAGCAGCCTACTAAAAAATATTGGTATGCTCCTGCATGTTGTTTACTTTGGAAAGTAAAATTTGAATGTTGCTTTTCCCCCAAAGGCATAGGTACGCTATGCAAAGAAATACTTCAGGTAACTTATGCCGCATCTCTGTCCGCACAGCTAATAAAGGAATGTAAGATGACTACAAGCTATATGGGTATGATCAGTTCACCAAATTACATCAGAGAATTTAAGAGATAAGTACTGTTCTAGTGCTTCGAGCGTGCATTAGACTGCTCAGAAGTCTTTTATACCAAAAGAAGAAAAATTTAATGTGTCTTTGAATGGCTCTTAAAAATACCTAAAATACACCAACAGTGTAGGACATTCAGGACTGCCCTAACCTGATCTTGAATGAGGTTGGTTTTCCCTTTTCCATATATGCTATGTAACAGTCACCTCACTTCCATTAGTCTCTTCACTATCTACTCAGATCTGACAGTAACACAGCCATTAAGCAGACCAGTAAGATTTCAAGTTTAACAGAAAGATCAGTATTTATAAATACCTATTACTTCAATCTGGAGTTGTTGGCACATTTATGAACAGCCATAGGTTGAGCTGTGTGAGTACCTCAGACAAACAGAGAACAAAACAGCAGGAAGTTTACAGTATCTAGCTGGAAAGAAATTTGAAGCTATGTCCTTGACAAGCATAATACAGTATTCTTCACTGGATACAAGAGGTGGTCCTTCTGCAGCTTGGATTGCTGTTAAAGTGCTTCCAAATGCCCCTATGCCCATTATACTTGCTACCTTTAGAGAAAACAAGCTGCCGGTGTATTATTGCATGGAGGGTCTCAGAGCTCATCTCTGTATACACTGTGGGGTGTAACCCTAAGGTTACTCAATATTTAGGTATTTCAGTAACTCACAAGACACACCAGAGAGAACACTTGTGATATATCCACACACTTCTCCAAGTACTCAGCATAGCACTTACTGCCTCTGTGTGTCCATATCTAGGCATTGGACTCCCATGTACGTCCACTTCAAGGGACAAGGCAGTTCAGTTTTAGCAGAAAGCTATTCATTATTTATATCACATTACATTGACATCAGTTTATGTAAATAAATTAATAGTAAGGTAATACCTAATCAAAATGGCCAACAAGATAGGTACCTGGCTATTAAATACTGTTTTCCCTAGCAGAATTTAAAGGCGCATAGGGAATCCGCGAGAGAAGTTGGTAACATTGCAACAGCTAGTTGCAGCAAGTCAGATGTGGATGTAAAACATCTGCAAACTCAATCCATTATCTAAGGTGGGTTTGTTCTTCATCTAATAACTAAATATCACATACCAACCTTGCCCACAGCTATTTCAATCCTGCCTCAGGCCAGCCCACAAGTTTTCAGTGTGATCTCCACAGATGTACCACGCTTCAAGGCCAAACAACCACATGAAGTGAACAAGATCAGCTTTCCTTTCAACAGAAGAGCAAAGATGCTCTGTGGCTCTTCTGTGAGCGTCCAGGACGAATGGCTCACTCTCAGCAGTCTTTTCTACAGACAGGATGTAGCACAGAAAAACTTCCTGCCTGTTCCTCTTCTGGCTTCCTTCACCGAACACAAGTAGTTAAAATCCATTCTTGGAAAAACACATGTGCATGAAAAGAAAAAATAGCCTGTGCCACCTAAGCTACACTCAACAACATGAGTCAATTACTACACTGAACCTGACAGTATTAAACTGGAGGCCTGCCCTGCCATCAGCTTTCCTCAGATCAGTATGTATGACTGCAGAAGCAGGATCATTTCTGGGGGAAACTTACCTATGTTTCCTTTTCTCTTCTTGGTTAGGGAAGTTGATTTGGCTGTTGATCAGGGAAGTGCACCAATCTACCCTGTTTGAAACTACCGAGTAGTTGGTCAAATAAATAAATTTTAAATCACAGAACCACAGAATAATTCAAGTTGGAAAGGACCTCTGGAGACTGCCGGGTTTGATCCCACTGCTCAAAGCAGAGTTGGCTAGAATAGGTTACTCAGGACTGTGCCCAGTCGGGTTTTGCATATCTCCATGGATGGAGTCATGAGGGACACTTTTAACCTAACCTAATATCCTTTGCAGCAGACAGAACTGCATATTTAACCTCCAGGCAGATTGATTTTCATGTAACCAAGCAATACAAAAGAGGATAAATGCTCAAGTCCCAGCACACATCACCCTAAAAGGTGAAGTCAAAAGGGCCAAAAGCAGCAAGTCACTTTTTCCCCTATATTAATGAAACTCACAAGGTCCTCAGATTTCCTCCTTTCCTTGAAACAAAATGAAGTGTTTATTCCCAGCCCTCCTGGAACATTAAACAAAAGAAAGCTTAACCCATGAAGATAACACATGAAACTACTCTGGTAGATGGGACTGTAGCTGCAAATCCCATTTCACATTCTGCTTTCTAAACAAAGGAAATACCTAGCCCAAGGGTTCAACTAAACTGCCTCCTCTTTCTTTGAAAATACTTCTTACCGGTCAAGTTCGGTGACATCTGAATTCGTAGTAAACAAGCTCTGGAAGAATCAGAAAAATAACATTAAAGAGAACCTCAAGAAATTATTATCATGTTCATCCAGATATTGACCCTGAACATAAGAGTTTAAGAGCGGCAGTATGAAAGAGGTACCTAATGACATCAGAAAGGATATTTACACATAATAGGGGGGGAAAAAAATATCCATGCTATATTTTCCAAGGGTAGAGAGTAATTCCTGGCAGTGGGGCCACAGGGAATAGCTATTCAGCTGGCAACTGAACCACAAGGTTTTAAATAGATAGTTCAAAGCTAGAGATTATTCTCTTATCCTGTGCTGTCAGTGTTACAAGGCTGTGAGGAAAGGTAATACTGAGGTACAGAGAGGAATCAAAAATGTTTCACTCTAAAATTAAATTATCTACCTTTGCCTATACCAAACCACATTTTGGATGACTTGCACTGTGTCAATATGATTAAAAACACTCGATATATGCAGAATCCAATACCCATGGTTCAGTTTTAGTGCAATCAAGAGGCTTTAGTTCTTGCAGAGCTGTCATTTTAATTTTGACATACAAAGAACTCTTTCATTAAAATAAGGTTCACCTCTGGGATGAGAAATTGTTTCTAGTGCCAGTTTGTGGTAGGTACTTATAATTACTTAGGAAAACGAGTGATTTTGCGGGGGGTGGGGGGAAAGGTCACTTATGGGTGAAGACGGGTTAAGAAACCAGCAGAGCAGGCTGACCCTACAAACAGCTGATGGAGAAAAAAGCCTTGTTTAGTGGAAATCCACTACACACACACATGTTGGACTGGAGAACCTCTAGCAGATCAGCCTCCTTATGCCCAGGGTCCCTCTTCCCTTCCTCATCCCCTAATAGGAGGGTCTGGCAACAGGATTTGAGAAGATTATCAGGCCAAAGCTGGAAGTATGCTCCAGCCAGCAGTCTAAAAGTGAAGTTAATCATCTCAGCACCTTTAAAGGGGTAAGGCCTAGGAAAGACTGAGCGAGACTGCTGCCATTAACCGGTCTGAAACTAATTGCAAGCCATGTAAATGTCCAGTCTGATCATATGGGTGAACAAGTCCTAGGCCATAGTTATTCAAGGCAACAGATGCTGGGTAATACAGAAGGTACTTTTTTCACACTGTTCCACAGAGTTTGTTTCAGCAGTCTCATTACAACA
Organism: Falco punctatus; assembly: GCF_963210335.1. Lineage (NCBI taxonomy): Eukaryota > Metazoa > Chordata > Aves > Falconiformes > Falconidae > Falco > Falco punctatus. Next base: position 23,086,607 of record NC_137585.1, on the reverse strand, counting down.
CTGAAGTCCTCCAGTTAGAAGTGTATGTTAAAAAGAACTTTTGCTTTAAAAAAATACAAAGGTAATTTGTGTGCATGTGTATGTAGAAAACAAACTACCTCCACTCAAATCCTCTAACCAGGGAAAGTAGCACTAAGCCTTTTACAGGGGAAAAACTTTGGTCTAGACTTAGAAAAGGCTTAGTCTAAAAACACTGAAGAAGTGAAACCTTTTCTAATGTCATCAGCGCACAGGATCAGCGTCTCCCTCCTGGCAGCAAGCAGCCCAGGTAGGGGTGCTAGGCTAGCTTCAGCTACCACCTTACCATACGCTGTCACTGTGCAGACTTGTTCATAAACTTAAGAATTTATGCTGGAATTTGGAAGAAAATATCCTAAGCGATGATTTTTAGCCAAAATTTGAATTATGGCACAAGAATTCCAAGTCTTTAGGCTAAAGAGGTCAGCTACTGCTTGTAGAAGCATTCACTGAGTTTCTTCTCCATTCGATACATATATAGCCATCCTCCCCTTTGCATAAAAAGGGAAGTCAGTCCCGCTACAGGGACCTGATTTCTAAAACCAAGCTTGTTTTCAGTTAAAGAAAGAAATCTGCACATATACAATTCAGAAATTATCAAGTATTCCAGATTTTATGTGAAGTTTTTTCTTTAGCAACCTGGCTCCTTAAGCAGTAGATAAAAAGCACATCTCAGAGACTTAATAGGGCTCTGCAAATTATTAAACACATTCCTGCTCCTACAGTCCTTAAGATTCATTCTTCAAGGCCCATTTCAACAACCAAACTTTGAATACGGCATTAAGGTTTTAGAAGAAACAGAACTGCCTAATTTCAAAACTTGCTTCCCTATCATTGCTAAATTCAAATAAATTAATTACTTCAATGCTTCCTTGAGCTCTCCAGTTCATGGTTCAATGAAATACAAAGGAGTATAGATTTGTTTAAACCTTACTAAAAGCGCTAAAAAATTCATCCAAACAGTTAAAAATATCTTGGCATATTTAGTAATAATTTAAAAATCAGTTTTGAGATAAGGTAACCAACAGGGTTTCAGACGTTTTCAGACTTGAATCTGCCACAAACAGAATGAGCAGGAAAAGCCACAGCTAGTTTTTTCCTCCTTTGTTTTTAGATCCCACAGTGAAGTGGAAACCCTCCTAGAAAGAAGAGCAATTCCTTTCAGTACTCTCTCTCCATTTCAGATTGCCAAGAACAGCACAGGGAACAGTTTCTAGGATGGAGACAGAGAAACCTTCCAAAAGCAGCTGCTAGTTTTGTAAGTTTAAGGACACTCTACTCAGACTATTTTGGTCACCAATAACTGCCGTGGAATGGCACTAGAGATTCCAGAGGGAAAGCTGTTATTCATCACCAGCAAGTGAGCTACACTGAACTCTGTAAATGTATCTCTGACAAATCAAATGTTCAAAAATTACTCAGATCACTGAAGTGCATTTCTTAAATTGTACTGCACTGAGTTTCTTCAAACTGAGCATTTAAAATGTAATTTTAGTCAAACATGATAGAGAAAATTCAGCACCTGTACCCAAAACAGAAGTGCTAACAGACATTTCTGCCTTCAAAAAGGACAAAGACAACATGCTTGCTCATCAAAACCGGTTCCTGAATTTTACAACTTTCTCTTCCCATCCTGTGGTTTCACTGGGTTTATTAAGTCGTATCACTTGGTATTATTAAGTACTTAATGATACTGCAGAAAGGAACACCGCTACTCCTGTGGTCTGACAACTAGCCACACAACCTTCCTGTTAATGCATGATTAGAGACAATAACTAACAGCAGATGCACTGAGCATCTCCACGTACACAGATCCATGCTTTGCTTAAATCTATTTATTTAGAATATCTATTTCATGCTACCATTGAAAGGTATTTGTTTCCCTTTCCCCTGATTTTGGAAATAAGAAAGAGTTTCAGCTGAAGACCACAGTGCCACTACCCCTTCCTAACCAAAGAAACAAGAAGAGTCTCTTCAGTCAGGTGAGAGATTTGATCCAGCTCCCCACATGGCTACACAACTATCACAAGAGATGTGAAAAGGGAAGAGAAACACCAGGTTTGTGGTGAGATAGGATCCATCACTTAGGCCACAATGTGATCTTCAGCTGTTTTAAGCAAATCATGAAAAGACACCCTATGGATATTCTTACACCTTAGGGAAGAAGCTGTAAGTAGTGTAATAACCTCCCTCATATTTCAAAGGCACAAAAATTGAAACAAAGAATTAAAACCCAACAAAGTCTTGGCAGAGGAAAACATTTATGACATTATTTTTAAAAATACTGCAGTTCAAATCACCTCAGTATGACAACATGTCTGGAAAAAAAATGTTGTGTTTCATTTTGGTTTTTTAGTTGCAGTAACACTAAGTTTAACTAGAAGTTGCATAAGCAAAGCCAAGAACACCCAGCCTGCTTACTGTCAAAGAAAGAATATAAATTATTTGTCTAGATCTTACCACTGAGTTTAGGCCCTCTGGATGCTTTAAGGAAACGCCTTTTTAAAAAATGCAGACACATTTCATCTTGCTCACCCCTTTAAGAAAGGTTCCAGTTGCTCTTTTAATATCCCCATATTTAACTTCAGTTTTAAAACCTGTAGATTTATTACTGCCTTTTTCTTGTGCTCGCAGCAGCTGCGCACTAAGCAGAATTTCCTTCCAGGATCTTAATTTGGCTTTTTAGGGCTACAGCTAACTGGCTCCCATGAAAAATCTGGAGGAACATCAATCAGGAACTGTGACAAAGCAGTAAAGAAAAGCTCATACCCACATCAGAAGTGCTGCGGAACAGAGTCAAACTGAATGTTTGCTCTATTACCAACTTGGCACGCTCAAGGGAAGTTGTGGAAGTCTGCTGTTTAAGGCACTTAAAATTAGACTATTTAAAAAATAACAGGAGGAATAATAAGCCTTACCTGTCTAGATTATGTTTCCTATAATTCTGCAAGAAAATTAGACAAATATCCACAGTTTTATTTTTGTGCTAGGGCAATAAGCTTGTGGGATGTTAACTACCATAATGTTTGATGTTTAAGGGTTTACACAGAACATTTGAACTGTAATATCATCCACACTATTCATTAATGTTCTCGGAGCTCTAGAGCAGTTAGGTGCCTCACAAATATATTTAGTCACACTGAGTTCCCAGGTCAGCACAAACACCTGAGTTCCTCCAAGTTTCCCAACACATTCCCCCTCAAGCCCTTGTACACACAGCTACGAAGCTTGACAGAAGACAATCCTACCCTGTTTCTTTGGGAACATGCAGTATCTGTGCCAACTTACAGACATGTTTTCATGCAGAATTTTCAGAAGGAGAGGTAAAAGTAAACACAGAAAAAAAAAAGAAAAAAAGAGCAAGCATACAAAGGAGGCTCACTTTCATAGCCCATCTCTGGTGGCATACATTACATCAGGTGAAAGTTTCCTGAATGAATAGATTTGCTATTCCAGGTTATAGTCAGAAATCTAGTAACTGCTTATGCTATTTTATTGCAAGAGCTTGTGTCACCACTACCTTCTGATAAAAAGAATATCTACTACCTACCAAAATAACATCTTTTTAAACTTAACAAAAAAAAAAAATAAGTACATGCTGTCAGACAAAATTAGAAAGGTGTCCACCTACCATGCATTCAAAAGTCAGAAGATGCTGAAATCAAGGCTATATCATACTACCCATTACGATCTGGTTTAATTGCACTAGTACATCAAACAGGTCTCCTATCTCTGCCAACAATTCCAGCACTCAACACCAGGAACCACAATTCAATACAGCCGTAGCAACAAACAGCAATTCTCACACAATCGCCAAAAATTTACCACAGTCACAGTTCTGAGGCTTTTTATTTTATTTCAAGTCTTCTTTGGCAGCCAAGTGCGCAGTACATGAAAACACTGTCCTGTCCATACCTATCACTAAATCCCAGGAGCTGTCAAGCATTAATACATGTCACCTTCAGTCCATGAGACATGGCCACAGCCAGTTCTCACACAAACATAACCACTAACTGTTGCATATTTTTTGTTGCTGTTGTTCACCACATCCCTGACAGTTTTTCAGCATCCATACTTCTACTTTATGTGACACGGGTTTCTGAATAGCTTTTCAATAGGAACAAGACATTCCAGGTTCCCATTCAGAAGTTTCCCAAAGGGTCGGACAGGTAAAATCTACACATTTCCAATGGAAATGCATTTGTCCTAAGCCAAGAATTAATTTGCCTGTAACAGATAAAGCTAGCAATTTAATAAGAATGATGTAAGGAAAGGTTATTGTAGCTGTTGAGATTTTTAGTGTGATCACTTGTATTCAATATTAGTCACACAGTATATAAGCAAATAGCAAATTAGAGCTACTCATCTTAATAGCAAGTTAACTGTAGATGTCATGCCATATTTTTTAGTTAAAGCAAAAGAGACCTGAGGAATTTAAAAGTCAAAGCTAAAAAGCCATTTCTAACCACAGGAAGTATAGCAAGAATCACAGAACAGTTTTAGCCAAGTAAATGTACCGGTTTACTTGGGGGGAAAAAAACACCAAAACACTTCCTCTCAAGCATTTTTCTCCCTTTCTTGTTCTCTTCTTCTCAGTTTATATGACTTATATGACTTAACTTTAAGACATCTATATAATTTCTGAATTAAGAGTAAGCCAAAAGTATTTCTTCAGCATTCAACATCAACACTTAGAAAAACAGGTTCAGGAACAGTATAATGGAAGCTTTTATAGGATCTTGCCATGGTGAGTTTTCACTAACATTCCATTATAATTAAGAAAACTTTCAAAAGATCAAGCTTTAGGGTCTGGCTTATGCTCTATTTTAAGTGTGATCATCCAATTCTTTCGAGAATTCAGAGCAACACTTCACAAGCTTACATACTTTATTCACACTAGAGAGTTTCTCAACAAAAGAAAAAGTTGTGAGCTATCAATATGGCTCTGAAAGGTCAAATATCTTATTTCCATCAATTAAGTTTTCAAGCTGAATAAAACTATCTGATTTACCATCTTCAGCCAGCAAGCTACTCAAAGAGCAGAGCTCCAGAGCATGCCTACTCTTTTGCAGTATGTTTTGTTCAGGAAAATGTAAACCATCTGTGATATTTTGTCTTTCATAGGGTAAAGTTGTACCACAAAGCAACTAAAGATTTCACAATGATTGTATGTTTGCAAGAAAGCAGCTAATTAAACTTTGCCTAAGCAGGCAGAAAGCACCACAGCTTGAACAACTACAATTTCTATAATGGTTCTTCATCCTTCTTTCCAGAGCCTAAACACATGGTCTTCCAGATCCTCTAAAGGGTTATGACTCAGCTAGACAACCCAGGTTAGATCTTCTTTCTTCAAATCAGCAGGGATTTTCACGTGGCATGATTATACCCAAGTTACACAGGTAACAAGCACACCCAAGATCTAGAAGGGAGAAGTTTTAGAGAAACAGCAAATTCAGCTGGACACAATCCTGCATCCAGGAAAGCATATACTGTCCTTGCTATAAAATCCATTTACTCATCTTCAAAGCATCAAGATGAGAGATTGCTGAAAAAGTGCTGGACAAAATAATGCAACAACTAAATTCAGTTAGTGTCATTCAGTTTGCGTTCAGCGTCAAGTCTCTACCCACCTCCAGTCCCTGCTTTTTGCCAGCTCACCACCATTTTAAAAGGAGAGCTGCTGCAGCCTCCAGGCCTTCATTATGAAAGAGTGGGGGGCATGGGGTGAGGAAATCTATTTGCAACACAAAATTTGTCTATTTTCAGGCATTTCTTGAATTCTCAATTGAGGCTGCTGTCACTTATGTGGTGCAGCAAAGCGAGCTGCTCCAGCATTTTTGCTCCCTTACTTCACTGTTCCTCTAGAACAAGAGTACATATCCCGCTGGCTAACCTCCTGCTTTTCAATTTTGCACTCCAGGGAAATCTATGCATTTCAATTATGCACACTTACATCACCACTTACCAATCGAGGCAGGACAGACAGAGTTCAGTTCATCCGTTAAACTGTGCGCTCTTTGGCGGATAGTGAAAGAGGTGCAGGTGTAAAGCAGGAATCTATCATCTGTGATTTTAAAGGGTGAGGGCAGATCAGACAAAAGTGCATGCAAGTGTAATAGAAGTGAGCCACGAGAGTCTTAGCTGAAGTTCTTAGAGCACATACAGACATCCTGGTGAAATCTGAACACTGTAACTTTCTTTTTCTCCCCATCACAGACACACAGGGTGGCGGGCAGACAGAACTCTGGTGATGTGGCAGTTAGTTTCTCTTCTCTGCCTAGAGTAAATGATTTCATGTCAGGAGCACGTGTTTCAGAGTATACATTGTTTTCTGTCAAAGAAAACATCCAGAACTATTATAAACTTTTAAAAAAAGATTTCTGACCACAATGTGGCAGAATTGGGGTAGAAAGGGAGAAGAAGAAAAAGCAGATTTGTTTTGAGACCTATTCTAAGCTCACATCTCCAGGCAGAACAGCTTTTAGTATTCCTATCATCAGTAAGAAGCTTCAGGGCTAGTTACTTCCATTTGTTGTTTTCTTCCCTAAGGAATAACTAGGTTTGCACTAACAGAGTTGTCTAGCTTGGCTTAGAACACGCTTGTAGGGGGAGGTGGAAAAAGACATGAGTGGGCTGGAGGAGACAACAAGAAAACTACAATGCAAATACTGTTTACAAATGCTACACCACACTGAGACCATCTCCTCAGCTGCTCAGGCAATCTGTTAAACTGAACTCCAAACAATGAAAACAGAGGTGGAAGGAAGCGTGGTACCATCTCATCCTTCGCTCCAAAGGGAGGCAGAAGGGCAAGGACATTCAATGCAAAGCTCCTAAGACCACAACAGAGGAAGTCTTTCATTTTCCCCAGGAATTAAGCACTTGGCTGCTGACTCATGTGAAGGAAAGTCAGCCTCTATCTCGCCACAGCAGAATAACAGTGTATACAAGTATGAGCTAAGCAGGACTTTGAAAAAGCCACTGGAATCAAAAAAGTGGTAATTTGGTACGCAGGAGGAGGTGACTGAAAGTCAAAAGGAACTCAAGGACTGTCTATTTTGACCATGCTTTCAAGTTCTACTGGTGCCTAGCCCACCCAGCAATGTTACCCTTATGGGTTTCTATTTTTATCTGGACAGTGAAAATGTAGATGATGTAGTTAGAAGCTTCTCACTGCTTTACTGACTAGTTTTTCTTACTTGAAATTCAGGAAGGAATGTATAAACACTCCATTTATCAGCTGTACAAGCATGAGTGTTCAATGCCTGTTACTCTCTGTATGCTTATTTCATTTCTTTGGATTAACATTGACACCTGCTTAATTTCTGTGACTCCCAAGTTTATTTGCAAGTACCATTTGTGGTAGTTTTGCAGAAACTCATGTCCTAAGAGCCTGACAGATTGCCAGCTCACTTCATTAAAAAACTCCTGTGGTAACAGCTTTCTTCCACTGCTGACCAAGGCTGTATTTGAACTGATGACCCTAAACTGAAGTGCTCCACACGTCAACTATCAGCTATGCCAAGTCAGCCTGTAACCCAGGAATACAGGGAATTCTCAAAATGGAGCCTTCTCTGTGGCAGCTGTTATTCCCCTAGAAAAACAGAAGAGCTAGTAAATATGCTTTTATAGTTATCTTTAAGCCTCTAGAAGAGGCTCTCCTTTCTTTGTCTTAATACACCTTTCCTCCCCTTGAATATTGAGTTTTCTATTACCCCAGCACATTCTAGAATACATTCCCTAATCTCCTTGTTAACTGACAGCTCCTCTTAAGATTTTATCTGCACTCTCTTGAGATTACTTACTTACATGGTCAAACTCCAGTCTTCAAGTAGCTTGTAAAGTGAGTAATAAACAATAAGAAGCAGGAGAAATTAATTCAGCATCAGCCAGACAGAAGAATTCTGGCTCTTAGGGCTGGACAAGTCTGGGAAAGGACTACAAAACTTACTGTCATCATACTGCAATCATACTGCAGATCACCTGCCAAACTGTTACAAAACAAAAAACGCCAACACCACCATGTGCCCTACCGCCCCCCCAAAAAAGAAAAAAAAAAAAACAAAACCTAAAAAGACCACAAAAAGGCCACTATCAGTCCCAGTTACCACCCTGAAATGCAAAGGAACAGGCAACACCACAGAGCAGATAGCCTCCACCCTTGCTACAGCAGCGCAGTCTGCCAAACAGCCATTTATCAAGGCTCCACAGCCACATGAACTGGAAAGTACTCCATTTCAAACTCTTGCCAGCTGTATCAGCTCAGGTTAATACCAAAACCACAGTTTGTTACAGACAGTACCTGTGACAAGCTTCACTACACTGAGAACATGACTAAAAAGGTGCTGCCTTAACACCTCGTCAACTTAATATTTCTGTTAGGTCTAAGGCAGCAGAATAATAGAAGTCCACTAATGGTAACTGCTTTCATCAGCCTTTTAATAATTTTTCCATAGAAGCATCTCTGCGATTTCTCCCTTACCATCTTAAAGTGCAGGGATGCACAGCTGCCTCACTGTTTTCTGAAGATGGCATGGGGAAGAGAGATTAAGGACAACTAAAATAATAAAAAAAAACAAAACATGAAAACTCCACAAACAACCCAAGAATCCAACAGCCTCTCCCACTGTAACACCAATAGCATCCAAGTGTCAAACTGTGCGCACTGCTGTTCTCCAGGGTGAGCTTTTTGCCACAGTATCTGGTCACACACATAGGGTAAAGGCAGCCCTTTCCCTGGGAGTCCCAAACACAACACGACCAGCATCCACACTGGGTTTCCCAGGTTACCACAACAAAAGTTTTCTCTTCTGCTGGCACACTTTAAATGCATAGAAATGGTAAGCCTTGGGTGTTATAAAAAGGGGAAGGTACAATTAACTTCATTCTTCTGTACTAAAGCTCTCAAGATTAATCATATTGCACAAGCACCTTTTTAACTGCTCTGAGGAGAGGCCTCTCCAAGCAGTACTCACACATGGACCTGCTCTCTCCAAAGCTGCTGTGCTACAAACCTTGAATTCACTCTCTCCAGAGCTGATGTGTTACTAACCTTGACAGAACAAAACAAAACGAGGTAAGCAGGCAAGCCTTTCAAGTCTAATTTCTGAAGCCATTCTGACACTGAAAACAAAACTGTTTTATCAGCATACAGAAACAAGCAGACAGGAATGGCTTGATCCTGGAAAGGTTCTGAAGGAAGAAGGAAAACACTCGCAGCACAAAAATTTGTTTCACTAGTACTGCCTCAAGGACCTAAAGATGACTAGCACATGAGTATGTCACAATTTGTAGTACCTTACATGCCCTTTTGACCAATTCTTGACCCACCGGGCTGGGGAGGGGCGGGGGGGAAATGACCTAAAGAGACGGGGGAGAAACCACCTGAATATTTATGCTCTTTAGGAGCAATAATCTGTGTGTTGAAATACGTAACACGTAAACAGTTTAGTAAGTGTCAGATTTTAAGTGTTCCATCATTCAGCCAAGATTTCTTGTTTATTAACTACTACATGAATCACCACCTTTAAAAAAACCTGTCAGCCTCCTACTGAAAATAAGCAAAATATTAGTCCTCAAAATCTCACACAAGCAGTAATTAGTTTTTGTTTAAAGGATACTAAGTCAAGGTTATAAGGAGAACAGTATCATTTGCAAATAAGCTCTCTAGAGCAGGAAACAGAACTTGGGTCTGTCACTGTTCAAAACGAGTTACATGGCACTTCTAGCCAAAGGCATATCCTACACACACAAAGGTGCTGCTTTCTAGAAACAAAACGTATCTGCCACTCTTGAGCACCAGCAATAGGCACTGAGCCTCCAGAATAAAAAACAATGACAGAAGACAGACCGTCCACCTACCCAATTTGCAGTTCAGGACAATTCGAATCCTTAGAAGAAAAGGAAAGGAGGCTGCACGGAATGTGAGAGGGAGAAAAGGAGGGATGGCTCCTTTTCAACAATAGACAGTTCCAGCACAATTTCAATTCACATAATGTGACCATGGAGGTCACATGAGTTCACTGTATAAACCCCTCAGCACAGACAGGTAGGGCAGGAGGAAGGTGGAATCAAACGTTTACACTGGACATATTCCTCTTCCATCAAATGGTCCATCAGGTGACCAGTGCCCTGCTTCCCACCGATGGCAGTACAAGTTAGGATTCCGAATGATCAACTCCTGACATGTAATTCAAGAGATGGCACTCAGACGTACATCTAAGGATGATGCCCAGCCCGCCCTACTGCATTATGGACAAACTGAGATTCAAAGAGTAAATACTGTTCTCCCACAGCTCTGAAATTGAAGTTCAGCAGAAGGAAAAACACTGGCCTGCATAGTCCACGTTTTTACACCAGCAAGGAAGAGCAGGTTAGTATGAGAGACTCATGAAAATATCCTGTCAGAAGCTTCCCTGTACAGGTCACATTTCTGTGCTTGTTCTCTTCTCCCTGACAAGACTATTCCACATAACTATTTTCACTTCATTGAAAAATCTTTTTGGAGGTGTGGAGGAAGGTATGAATATCAGAAGTACTTTTTATGGGTAGGCAGATTTTTTTTCTCCCATATATGCTCTTAATGCAGATTATAAAGCACGTAAGCCTTTGGGTACTTCATATTCAAAAGCAGTTATTTGTTTATTTACAGTTCCAGCCTTTCTTATTATTGTTATTGTTACACACACATACCCATTACCCTGTCTACTTACAGGGCTGAATGCCAAATGCAGCAGGATTTCCAAGACTTGAGACCTTGTCAGGTAAGAGTTCTTCAAGCTTTATCACACACTGTCTCTTGCATAAGCTTTACGCAAGTTAAAACCAGATGCATTATTCTTTTAAACAGTTCTTATTTAAGAATATAACATAATATTTGATGGTTGTCTTGAGAAAAGCGTAACATTTGCAAGCAGTTTACAGCCATTGTTCATTTGAGATGAACCAAACTTCTTTCAGCATGTGACTGGATTCAAATTGCCATAGCTGCAGAGTCAAAGACAGAGGCTACTACTAATTATTTTGCATTTAAGCAGAAGTGGGAGTTACCACTTGAAGTCTAGCATCCAGCTAGCCGATATAGCCCAGAAGATGTCTAGCATATCGCTAGCATAGAATTAAACCAGCGTTAGCCAGGGTTGGTACCCAGTCACCATGAAACTCCTGAAGGGAGAAACTAAGCTGAAAGGCAACAGCTCTACCACACAGCTCGAAGCAGCAGCTTAAGACTCTTCCCTATCAATCAGGAGTATTTGTATTTAAGGCTCAGATATTGTGTATCTGCATGGAATAGTAGACAAGTTCTAGATTTAACTGTGTTAGAGTGGGAACCAAACATTTTAGTTTTACGTATGCTCTCAAACAACCCAAAGATTAACTCATTTTAGCTTGTTTCTCTCCATTCTAGAACAGCCTGAAACCATCACTACAGAAGGCCAAACTTCTGAACCATCTTAAAGTTTCAAAGTTAACACACTTAGCTAGAAAAGATATTTTTTTTAAATCAATTTTTTCAACAAGAGTTGACATGACTTACAAATCTTTGTACGAGTGGTGGCTACCGAATTCTGCAAGATAGAAAGAACACTGACAAATGTTAGAGTAATATGGTAAGAAAAATGCATTATCCCTTTTTCTGTTTTAAAAAGCCAGTGTTTTCACATACAATGTGACATCTTTGCCCACTGCTTAGCCAAAGAAATCAAGGGATTTCCAAGAAAATGAAGCCTCCAGCCCCCACACTAACACACAATAAATGTATCTCCCTTATTCTGTGGAATTGTGTGTTACATTTATTTATTCATTTAAACCAAAGTCAAGGATCTGAACAAGAACTTTGCTTGCCTAATGGCATTAAATGCCAAATGTATACCCCATTGAACTAGACGGGAAAGGAAAAGCTAGATCTACAGCCACTCCATAGATCTGTCTGAGCCCAACTCCAATTGGGAAGGAAAAAAAGCCAGTGATAAGCAGACTTAGACAAGTTTTTCTAGAAGAGGAGATCTGTTGGTATGCAGCTGCCGTGTGCCTAGCCTATCTTTTTTTGGCAATGCTATAAATAAGCTTCTTTGGACACCACAGCTGCCCTCCCCAGTTCTTCATGAACCACTGCAACTCCCTAAATATTTCTCAAGCAGGAAGTACCACAAGCCCTCGGTGAATATCCAGCAAACTTGCTGTTCCCCCATACAACATTCACACCCTGCCCTGAACTTCAAAGGAGTCCTTATAGCAGCCTTCCTGAACCCGGACGGAAGACTTTACAGTGAGTACTAAACAAACATGTGACTACGGGTGCTTTTAAGAGGGTACTTCACCTGATAAAGTAGTAGAAATAACACTGATAACACCTTAACAGAAAGATGAAGCCCTAGCTTATCCTAACAGCCCAAGTGGAAGGGTGTAAAATAGTATAGTCTTTTCCATATTTCTACCTGCTTTAAGACAAGGAGACATAGGGGAGGCAATAACTCAAATTCTTCCTGTACTTAAGCACAGAAGTCATGACAGATAACCTCCCTTCAGGGCCACTAATTGCAATCTTCAAAAAACTATTAGCTAAAGAGTCAACCAGAGGGGGGATGTGACCAGCAGTTGCCTTGGCAATGAGTAGATAAGGGATTTGCAAGCTTGCTTCGTTATGTACTGAGTTGCTTAGGCAGTTTTATATCAAGAACATAGAGAATTAGCAGCCAGCATGCCATTTCCAAGGGGAGACTTCAACTTCCATCCTATAAACCTCCATCAAGGTATTTGTATAACTGTGGATTAACAGGCTCTTCTTACATAAGAAAATACTTTCAGTTAATGGTTAGTATCTAAGACCTAAGCGCCTATGCTATGCATCATCTGCTAAATCTATTTGTGAAGTCTTATCAACAGAGACCAACCTCAGAGAACCATCTCTACATTTATTGTGTAAGTGAACAGAAGTCAAATATTAGTCTGAGTAAAGTGTAAAACCATAAGTTTTTAGTCTTTTGTTTGCAAAGTCCTGTGCAAACAGAACTGTCCTTCAAAAAGGAACTTCACTGTGGAGTCGTCTCTGTGTTTATCCCACATCATCTTTACTTTGAAGAGTTAACAATTTATTCCATCTAAAAGAAAGGCTTATTAAAAAATATTTTGTTTTGCACAAAGCCACAACAGGGTTGCTGAGGCAAAGCAAAGTCTACAACTCTGATCTTGGAGAGAATATTATCTTAAGATTCAAATGGAGACTACTAGCACCAGTACTGGAAAAATGAAGGGATACAGAACAGCAGCACATAGGCCATGAGAGGCAGGAGTTAAAATCAAGAGCTTAAAAGTTCTCTCTACCTTAAACCTGAAAGTAACCCTGGAACCCCTGTGACCAGGAAGTGATTCAGAACCTTTAAGTCTGATGTGAAACACTGCTAGAACTATCTCAGGTCAAAAAAACTACAATGGAACTGTTCTCCTTCCTTCCTCCTTCATTCCTCAGTAAGCCTTCCCTGTCTCCCGAACTGCGGAGAGGATGTGACTGTCAGTTCACTGGCAGCAATTTGCAGGATACCATCCCAACAACTGTCAGAGGAAACAGCGTGGAGAGATGGAACAGGCTGCATGTCTGAATATACTTCCATCAGAGACAGTTACTGCAAAACAGATCATCCAACATCGCAGAAAGCTCCTCATATTTTTACATTATCAAAACCCCACCAGGAAGTTCAGAGTCCTCCTCACCTAGATCGATTTTTGCCTTCCCACTAATTGTTATCAGCAATATATTTCACTAAGTGAGTCTAACAAAGCAGTCTTGCTACACAGAGTGGTGGAGGACACAAGAGCACAGTTACAAGGCAGGAAAACCAGTTCCTGATCTTCTGCAGAAGACCTATTCAGTGTCTACTCTGCATCGACAGAAAAGTTGCTCCTTAACAGTTCACAGCAAGATATCCAAGGCATCAGGGAAGACAAGAGCGTACCTGTGTAGGTGGCCTTTCCCGTTATGACCTTCAACAACTAAATAAAATTCAGGTTGATTAAATTATGACATACATAAATTCTGAGAGGGCATCAAACTCACCTAATACAAATCCTTTCTTAATTCAGAGTCCTGTTCTGAAGACAGGGCTATGAAAACACTCCCAAGACTCTTAAGTACTTATTTCAGAGTCCAAATATTTTTTGCTTAGAAATTAAGAGTTTCTCAATTTAAAGTTACTTTATAATAAGCTAATCTGCCCAGAGTCCCATGTTTTCAAGGATTCAAGCTTCTCACATGGTTGAATTAACTTCTGGCTTATCCTTGGATTTACCAACTTATTCCTTGAAAATAATCAGTCATGACCAAAACAAAACCAACCAACTTTATGTATCAAATTACCATAATCACATTGGCACAGCTACTGAATGATGTGACAGATGGCTAGAGCTGACACAAAGGTATCAAAACTTTAAAAACTGATAGCATTTTATATCACTTAATTCTTAAGTAGTTACAATAACAAAGGTTTTTATCTCTAACCATTTCTTTTGAGATAGGCCTATAAAGCTGGTTATTTTCAGAAGAGTTTTAAATATGTGCATATCTAAATCCCACAAAACCTTACCACGATTTGATTCCTCCTTTCCTTAGGCCCTCTAGGAAGTCCTTACCAGAAGCACGCTTTGCCACAAAAAAACCCAGCTGTTTCTGCTGGGCCTGTGCCCAACTCTAGCAATGGTTCCTCAGAGAGGAATACCTAGGACGCATACCTAGGAGTGCAGAACATCACAACCACGCTATTTAAGACGACACCAATATACCTGATCTAGGGGAGAACGGCTTCCACCCGTACGCATATCCACATTGTTATTTTATTGTGAAGAAGGTTTCTGGCAAAGTCATAACCAAGGACACTTGCCACAGATCCCAAACTAAAGAACATCCTTCAGCCAAGTTCCCCCGTTCTGCATCCTGCCTATCTGCCTCAGCCCATGACATCAGCTTTCCTTCCTTTTTCCTACAGATGCCAATCCAGACCTTCTCACTAGCAGTATAAATTCACTTAACAGCTAAATATTGCCCTACTCAAGGGAAGAATACACATGCACAAACACATTCTGTGCACACAGAGCTCTCCCCAGTGAGTCTGTAGTACTTGAACACCGGGACACAAAGATCTGGCTTTTCAAGAGCACTATCAGTCCTGTAACAAAGTCCAGGGCAAGCTGACAGCAGCTGCCAATAGAGCCAAGCCCTCTCCTGAAAACATCAACTCTATACTTATCTTCCTCGCACAGAGTGCTTTGCGCTTCTCAAAACACAGAGCCTTCCAGCATGAGAGGAAAAGGGCTAAGAGAGCAAGATGCAAAGCAGCTGTTTCGGTTTATGGGCTGTGACCCAGTAAAGCAGATAGCCCTAGCACATAAGGTAACACCACAAACATCAGAGCATTCCTTGTGAACAGAATGGGGAAAAGTTTGTTATTCCCACCGTCAGAAAGATGCTGCATTTCTACATCTCACTGCAAACAACAAAAAGCAGTTGCACCCTTCCCAATTAAGGGGATAGCTGCAGAGAATCAGGCACACAGAAGTTTTCTTTAGGATTCACGTACTCTGTCCCTGTCACATTCAAAACAACACTTTTAATGCATGCTTGAGACTTACTTCACCTATTTGTAAGTAAGGCTTGTAAACAAGTTTTATTTAGAGTGGATTTATATCACACATTATTGCTGAAAGTAACACTTAAACCGAGTTTTTTTCAAAAGAGACTAGAACGGGACATCTGTGTCAGAACGGGACTAATGCCAACAGGACTGTCTTCAGCCAAGGGGCACAGTACCTCACCAAGTCAAATGTGGCTATTTGGTGCCTCTATTCCATAAGAATACCAAACACCACTTTCAATAACTGCAGATTTGTGAGATGAAGAGCTCTCTCCAGCTGCGTAGTCTGAACTTCATAAGCAGAAGAAAATGTTTCTACAAACCAGACAACAGTGTGTAAGCAGCAGCTTCAGAGAAGCCCTCAGAACTGGTATGTGTGCCATAATACCTATTAAATTTCTTCAAATCCAGTGTGTTCTTTTGTTCTAGTAGCGTTTATAAATGTCTTTTCAGCACAAGAGAAAACTAGCTATGCAAAAGAAAAGAAAAGCTGAACATGACACACTATGAAGCTGAGAAAAAACTGAAATTTCATTTGCTTTTGTTAGCGAAGCATACGTTTTAGTTGAAACCTGTAAGAGCGTTTTCAAGGAAACAAGACATTCAAGATGAGTGCATTTCTTTAGCGTGCCAAAATGAATCTCCATTGCTTAACCATAACACAAGTAGTGAGCATGAACCTGTAAGACAGTAAAGTAGTTAAAGTTCAAACTGTAACTGCTGTTGCACATACACAAACACATGAAAGACAAGTCTTACTAATGCAAACCGCAAGCACTGGATAGTGCTGGTCTAGGCTCTACACAACAATAGTAGGAAATGGAAGTATCTTGTCTTTTCCAGTCGAAACATACAAAATATGAACACACCATGAACACTAAGCATCTTCCAAGTAGCCTCTCTTCCACTGAAAGGTAGAGGAAATTTTCAACTGTGATAAAACCTGCTATGCCAAAGCTGTTTCACTAGAAACCAAGAGCAGCCCTCTTCTCTCACAGACCAGGTCCGAACTTCTGCTTCCCCACATCACAGCACTGGCACTCACAGGAAAAACTCAAAGTAAATGATTCACTTTCTCTCTGACAATTATTCCATAGAAAGGAAGCTGTCTAGCACTTAAATGATTACAGTGGGGCTTTTCCTTCCCGTTAACTAACCAAGGCATTCTCTGTATTTTCAGGTCTGACACTTCACTGGGGTCACAGTCTTGGACTTCTGATCATAAATCTTTTTTTTCTGTGGAATGAACAGAATGCACTGCTCAGTGTGGATAACCAGAAAGAGAGAAGCAGCACAAAGCTGACATCTGCCTGGCATCCCAGAATAGCTTCAATGAATCATCTGAATCCAGGTTTGTGAGGAAAGCCACTTAGAAAGATACAACTATCAGTGTAGTACAACAAAAATGATCCTCAAGGAGTAGGGAAGATGCCTTTTGCCCACAGATTCTAGCTGCAGCACTGCCTGGGCTTAAGATACTTCTGTAACATCCCTGTATCAGAAAGCCCTAGGGACTATGACAGCAAAAGAACATGACCCCACCAACTAGGAAGGCAGCAGATTCTTGCTATAACTACAACAGAACAAAAGAAAATTGGGGAAAGGTGCCTTTCACTTGTCCATATGCATCTACAGTGCATATGGAGGCTGAAGATATAGCTCAATCCCTGAACAAATAACCTCCTAGTCCTCCACTCAAGACACACAATTCCAGATCAGATTTGTGGCCTCTCTTCTAACTGCCAAGGAAGGAGGGGATTTCTGTCTTTAGGAGACAAGTTACAACACAGTTTATAGCAGCCAGGGCATGTAATTCTATTTTATTTTTTTTTTTTTAACCACTGCTATTTACCAACAAAGCAGTCCAAGTTGCACGTTCATATCCAGCAAGTCAGTCATTCAAAAAAACCAAAAAAACCTACTCAGAATCTGTGAAATGTATCTCAGATGAGACTTTGAAAGAACTAGCCAGATCAGGAAAAGGAGTAAGTCATTTGCTCATTTAAATGTTTTAAGAAGTCAGAACTGAGCCAAAAAAAGCTACCATACACACTTCCTTCAGCTGGCAAACTGCATACTCTCATATTTGTCCTTTAAGCTCCTAAGTAAATTAAGAAAACACAGCGATCAGTCTAGGGATTGTTTCGATTTCTTTTCATGCTTCATCACCAGTGCCAATAGTAGTCTAGGCACCGTTCACTAATTATCCTTCTACAAAGCCAGAAGTGAGCGCTTTACATGTATAGAAGAACCTCCCCCTCTCAATCAGAAGTGTTAAAAATAGTTGTAAAAATCTGGAGTCTTTCAAAAGCATGACAAAAATACAAGTCAGGTTTACTATAGTGAATAAGTTGGTATAAGAAGACAGAAGCCACATAAAGCCTTTCTGCCTGCTTCCCTTCTGAAGAAGGCAATAGTACCAATTTAATTTTTTCCTTGTTTCACTGATATTTCATCGCTATTAATATGTGAAGCAGGAGGAGTTCTGCAAGTTTCCATACATTATTAGCCCCGGCAAGCTAACTTCCCTCTTTTCTGCCCATTAATTTGAAGCATGCAGAGAAAGGTCTCTGAGACACTATCTAACAACTTGTGGAAATCATTTCCAAAAATTACTCTGCAAGCAAATAAGTCAGTTGGGGGGTGGGGGGGTTGTAGAGAAAAAGAAAAAAGGCACAAACACAGGGAAGAAAGCATCTGCAGTCATACTGGCCGATAATAAAAAAGTATACCCAAGGGCATAGTGATTTCAAGGCAGGAAATCCACCCATGGGGAAACATCATAACTAGATGCAGCACACGCTATCTCATACCAGAAGCTGAACGCTACATATTGCAATATGAACAGCAGAATATTCACTGCCTTGCAAAAAGGGTGAGCATGTGCATATCGATCCTCAAATACCAACTCCAATTCAGTTAAAATCTGAAAATCCTGTTATTGGACTGCCTATTAATTCGCTAGTTCCCACTGTATGAAACGGCTCATGCATTGATCTTCCCTGCCTCCAGGTTTTTTTTCAACTGTTGTAATAAGACACCTTAAGAAACCTGCTGCCAGAGCTAGTATTAATACCAAACATTGTTATACTGCGTATTTTAGTACGGTTCCCTGTTTCAACTGAGGAGATGGCAAAGTTATATGGAGTTCAAGCACTGGTTAGTCAAATGGTTAACATCTTTCTTAAAAGGCAGTAGCTGGGAGGTTTGCGGGGAAGAATCCCAATTTAGTCCATACTCAGCACTCAAGATCTGGATGCACTACATCGAAAAAGCCACTGAACAGTGACAAAACCAGGAAAGTTCCTTTCTTGGTTTCCTGAAAAGGAGCAGTGAATGTTACAAAATTACAAAAGGGGCTAACTAATTAATAACTCCTGGCTGGCCTGAGGAATAGAAGGCTTCAGAGGTAGAATCTGAAGTATAAACAATAGAAACTTTCAGACAAAAATTACATAATAGACACTGAAACAACAGTTTTAAGAAGATAACTGTGAATGTTAAAACAGGCTGCCTCCAAGTCACTCCTCTTAAAAGGCCAAAGACCTTTAAAAAATGAGACTACCAAGAAAGAGACAATAAGAGAGCAGAATACTGTACTCCCATTTTTCAAATTATCAAAACTCCATAGTAAAAACCATAGTCTGTGTTCCCCCCTGTAAATCAGCACTTTTTCAACATTTAAATCAGAATGATAGTTGCACCAACAGAAATGTTTCAGAATCAAATACTGAGGCTCTTGCTACAGCATAATCTTGTTAAAGAAATAGAAGTGGTTCATGGGGACCATCAGGTATGACAGAAATTTCAGAAACACCACCAGTGTCAAGGAGAGGCTTCAGTAACACTGCAGGTAGGCAAATAAAAAAACCTGTTATTTTCAGAAGTATTCTTGCAACTAACCCCCAACTTTTAGCAGATGGGATTTTGTAATGTAACTTTGAATCACCCAACTCTAAAAAAGCAAGCACAGGGGAAGGGGCACCTTTGTCACAGAATAGGTTCAATGCATACATCTCTAGACATAACTCCCAACGTGCAGTCCAATGAAATTGCCAACTTCACCCCCCACCCACCCAAATTTTAAATTGCAGAGTATATGAAAAAGGGTTATCAGTTTCACTCTACCACCATTCACTTTCCCACCTGCAACATTACTAGGCTTGCCGCCTTAGGGATGTGGAGTGTCACCAACAGGGGTTCCCATTCAAAAAGTCAAAGACAGAAAGTAGGAGGGTTTTGTTAAGATTTTCAGCAAGTAGTGGTTATACTTGAAAAACCCCTAGGGTTCATGACTTCTAGGAAGGGAAGAGAAGGTAGAAATTTTTATTTTGCTTTTTAATACTTTTCTGCAAGTATGCATTTGTACATGCTGTATGTGCCAAGTGGCACAGTTACAAGCTATTACAGTTTCCCCAGGCCTGCATCTATTCACACCCACACCGGTATCTTGCAAATCCATACTCATATGCATATGTAAAAACAGATGTAGAGCTTCATTAGTGTATACATAAATATTCATTAGTTGCTATTCATGCCCACAAACACGTATATCATATCTGCAAGATAGTGAAAAGTTCCCTCTTAATGTACCGATCTCAGGAACAAGGAAGGACCTAGATTCTTATCCTAGCCGTGTCTAAGCTTATGAAGGTCAACTACAATAACGTGGCATTTCATTTATTTCCCTTCAAAAACTGAGGGGACACACACTTTTACCCCTCTTGTAAAACGGTCAGAACACTTTGAGATGAAAGAATGTCAGTGTTAATGTCAGATCAATGGCATTTTCACTGGTTCAAAAGGTAACGCTACTTTCCTAGATAAGAACAGACTACAGCCAGAAATCCTGCAATGCTGCAAATGCCTATCTAAACTAGAGAGCAAAGTACAGGAGAAAGACAGAAAAGCAACTGTCAGTATCATTCTCCTGCATATTCCACCCCAGTCTGTACACAAGTTCTGTGAAACAGGAAAGACAGTTGGATCCTTCCTTTCTGGTTTTACTTCCTTTCAATTTCTCTTTTAGGCTTTGTATAGCTGAGTAACATTCCCACCCATCAATGTTAGGACCTCCAATTTCTCACTAGTGTTTATTTTAGGACTACACTGACTATGCCTGGTTTACGATCATACTTCACAGATCACATAGGGCATCTTATTTCCAGTCTCTTCTGCAGAGAGCTAAGAAACACCATTCCTGAATGCGGCTGCTTATCTTTAAATGGTAAGACAAGTCACCTCCCGTCATTCTCTGAGTACAGTGAGGATTTAAGTCAATTCTACCCAACCACCTCACAAGCAAATCCTGACATACAGTCTGACCCTACTTATGTTTATGTGAAAGCACCATCCTAAGGCCACACTACAGTAAAACGTGCCCTTCTGATTCAGTGCAAAGCCCTCTGAAGGGATCATACAGATGAATTACATGGCTACAAACACCTCGGTGTAACACAAGTGGGTACTTCAAGTATCCACCTCACAATTAACTTTACCAAAAAAAAAAAACCCAAAAAAATCCAACACAACTTTTTAGTTTTCCAACACTTTACCAAGCTGCTCCTAATTGCCAATTAACAAGAAAATGCAGTCATTTCTTCAATTATTAGAAGCCTCAATTTTTTAACATATTCAGTGGTAATTAAGAATAAGCAAGTAGCATATATTTTGCTAGTAGAAATATTATGAGGTCATGTACAGCCAGAGGTAATTTTCATGATAAAACCAGCTGATATATGCAGAAGTGACCATGTTCACAAGTGCACAAGCATACCTGAAGTTTGCCGAGCTAGGAGAGAAAGCAGACCGCAGCTAACAAAACTACATTCCCTGAGAAGTCATGCTGCTCCTTTTGTCTCTCAGCTGCGGCCCTGGAGACACAGAACATAATCAGAACACAGACCTAGGAACCAAAACCCTACACCAAAAAAAAAAAAATAATAATGGTTCAACAGAAACAGTGATTTTGTGGCACCTCATCCCTAGCTGTATTTTCTCTCCTTTATTAACTTGCATCTATTTTCTCTTTCATAGAAGCTATAGCCTTTTAACACTTCTCTTGAAAACATTCCTCCTTTTTCTCCAGAGGTATCAAGTATGTCCTCCCAAATAGAAGATCAACAAGCAACAATTTCTCTTTGTCACTCACTACACTTCTACCCATACCCTAAGCCACACTGACAGCAACCTCATCTTCACTTCACCACCAAACCATCCCCACCTGACTAGTAATGCCGTTACAACAGTTATGGGACCCCACAGTAAACCCAGCCAGGTTCGCTATCTTTTATTCCAACAAGGCTATTTTTAAATCTAGATCAGTTTTCCCATCAAACTCTTTATGCACACCCAGACAGCTGTGCTGTGTGACAAGACCAGGAGAAGAGGACAAAGCACCCCAGGGATAAAAAAACACCAGCAGCTGAAGATAGGGGCACTGCCCAAGACACTCCTAAAAAACCCCCCTTTGTAATAGTTTTCCTTTTGTATTTAGCTTTAATGATTGCTTCTGTTGTTTCAGATCTGAAGAACCTGAGGGCCTTAAAGCCTGTCCATTTACTGGAAAGGAATGCACTTCACTGAACAATGTAGCTATAGGAAAGCTGTTTCTAAAGTCTGTTTAGAGAACAACGAACAGTTGTCTTGATTTAGTGTCTTTGGATCTCTAACTTCTCTACTTTAAACCAAGGAGAAAAAACGCAACTGTCATAGCAAGCACTATATTCACTTTACCCTACTGGTTCTGCAGTAACACAGCTTAGCTGAGAAAAGTCCTGGTTTTAATAACGCTGCCGTACCAGGGAAAAGGAAAATAATTTTTAGAAGGGAAAAGCACAAGTCAAGCAAGAAAGGAATTTTGTTTGTTTGTCTCTAGAGTTGCCTTTTTATTTAAGAACACACAATGGAAAGCATAAAAATCTCAGAAGAATGAAGCAGACAACAGTGCCCTAAGGGAAAGGGAAGGAACACAGAGGCTGCACTCCAACAGCAGGCAAGAATTATTGGACTGTAAATTGCTAAGCGGTGCAGAATGAAAGCCCCCCCAACCCAAAAGTATGTATTTATGATTATACATGGGCTGTCTTCTCAATAGTTGCCATGCTACACTATGCCTGCTAAGCATCTGTTTCATCCTGTCTGTGGGGCTTTTTAAAGTCAATTTAATGCCCACAAAAGAGATTCAGCACATCTTTCAGGAGCCTGGGGATAGCAGCATTTAAAATATCACACACAAAGGTGACAAGCAGCAGCTATTACACTTTCACTCTAAAATCAAAATGGATCTCTAAACCAACGCAGGACATTTGAACTGCTCTCCCCTAACAAAAGGGCCTCCCAGAAAATATTTTCCTAAATACCAGTCACACATGGATTGTTTCACAGGAGCAAACATTCAAGGTCACTTAACCCCCAAAATCCTACTTTTTCTAGCTGATTTCTGTGGATCCTCAGATACAGGACCCTTAAAAGCTTTTTCTCGTTTCATAGCATCATGTCCAAGCACTAGCATCAAAGCCTGCTACGTTTTGCAGACCCTAGCATTAACCAATGCTTCGTCCTACATTTACCCGAATTCTCAGTAACGGCGCAGCTATTTAATGGATTTCCCCAGCAATCTTGGAACAACACATGCCATGTACCAGATGTTCACTCACCCAGGAGCTCGCAGCCTGCCACCAAGGGGGAAAAAAAGGTGGGCAACAGCTCTTAATTCTTCTGTCTATGGCTGAACAGCGTTCTCCCTCCTGTGTGCTGCATTCTGTACAGCCACTGCAGTGCTCGGAGCAAGCAGACTCACAGGAGCAGCTGGAAAAGAGCCTTGCATCTTCTAAGCTGAACACAGGTGTCCATCCCAGATCGAGGGTGGTTCTTTCACAGTAAACCTATCATCTACAGCTCCCTTAGCCAGAGGGTGGGTCACTGTGACAAGTGGCCATTGGAAGGTGATAACTAGGGCAAAAGAGAATAATAAATCCAGAAAAATTGTGTGTGCGCGCGTGTGTCTGTGTGGGAAGGGAAAAGAATAAGTGGAGCAAATAATGAGTGAAAGAATGGAGTCAGTATACAAAGAAAATTATTTACTGAACAGACCATTCGTGCTGCTGACCTCAGTTCATTCCTCTCCAAGTTTTAACTCCTTACAGTCGGGGCTTTGTCTGGGAGAGAATGTCACAGCCCATTTCCACCACTACCCTCCCTTAACCATTTTAAGATACCACTACTAGATCCTGCAGGTGAGGACACACTCCAGCAATGGGCTGCTGCTCAGTTTCAATGCTCTACAGTAAGCTCTCACAAACCAAAAGCCTGGTCAGCCCATCATGTTTCTCCCTGCCTCCACCTCTAACGAAAAGACTCTTTGAACCCAGAGTTCAAGGGGGTGGTGGCTAGGATTCATACCTCCACCATTTTTAAGACCTTCACAGATAACTTTTCTGCAGTACCTGAATATTACCAGGATATAAAAAGTTAATGCCTGCCAAACATTCCTTCCCACAACAAGAACTGCTGTACGCAAGTAAATCTCACACCATGACCTTGTTCTTGCCACCTAAAGATTTTGCTGTTCTAACTGAAACTCCATAGACACTGCATGCATTTGCTGTGCATAACTGTGGCATAAACTCCAGTATGTCACAGCAACATGTATTTTGCACAGCAGGAGCTATCCCACCAAATGGGAACACTAATATCTTCTGCATTTCTGCTTGGGGAAACCAGAGAATATAGGTTTTTATAACTGAAAAAAATGTAATATATATTTTAAGTCATTACTGCATTTGAGAATAGGATCACAGAATCTACTTGCTCTCAGATTCCCTGATACTTATTGAGGATACTGCCTCCATACTGGAGCCTTCACAATGAAGCAGTAGCAAACCTGAGTAAAATCGTGCAACATGCAGCGTAACTTCACACTAAATGTCATGATTTTGTTACACAGCCTAGCATTAAACTTACAGCCCCGAAAACACATTCTAGCCCATACCACTGTAAAGAAACTTTTCTAAAAACAAGCCAAAGCAGACTTTGTAGACAGGCTGAAGGCTGTTCACATTCTTCTGCGAGGTGTCAGAGGACTGCATTCAGTCAAGTCATAGGAATTAAAACTGAGCATTTCCAATTGCCCTTGTAGCAAATGAAGCACAATTCTAGTAAATAAGTCAACCTAGGTTAAGCTAAGACACCTGTTAGAAGGACCACATGCTCAGCTACCCACTCTTGTGAATCACTTCCTGAATTGCCATAATTAGCACAACATTGTAAAGCAATTCATCTTCAAATCCAACAGAAGAAATAAACACTCAGTTTACTGTGTTAATCTCACAGCACTTTATTGCTAGTCCATTTCAGAGTCTTCCCTTCAAGATCCACCTGTTGCGACACCAACAGGAAAAAGGAACAACCGAGACCAGCCAGTATGCAGCAGTAACTGGCCCGCTGGGTCAAGTCTGACCTATACATCTTGAAACTACTCAGCCATCTTGTCCTTTCTTCTCAGTACCCTCTTCCAGCTTTGTGGTACTTCATGTTTCTGAAATTCCTTGCTTTCTTAAAAGTCTAGAATGAAAGTACTACGCCCAATAGCTGAATTAACCAGCAGACGCCAACTGTGAGAAAGCATCATGCCTGTAAGTTATCATCATGGTTTGCAAGAATGCAGAACAGAATTCACCACCATTGTCCTCCACCATCGAAAAACCCTTGACTGCCTGGGATGTTTTTCTGTATGCTGGCTGATCCCTATAGCTTTATGAAACATGTTAGCTTCTCTCACCCTTGTAGATCTAGACTTTTGATATTATAAACCTTGAGCTCACTGGGAGTTTGATGAAGCATAAAATAAGCGTAGTTTACCAGTCAAATGAACAACAAAGGGTCTTTTGTGATAGCTAAAGAGTACAGGAACAGTGCAGCAAAGGAGTGAGGACTTAGAAAAAGACAACCTCTTATATTTGGAGGTGATATTCTGCAACATTTGATTAATCATCTGGTTTATCAGTGACATGATTTCAAATGAATACAATAGCTTTGTTAAGTGTAATTGTTGTACTGACACAACTCACCTGAAGACTTTAGATTAAGGAAAAAACGATATAAAGTAGAACCACTGCAATGGTGCACAAGTACAATGCAATAAGGAAATCTGACCTCTTGAAAAACATTCACTCTGAAATGTTCTGGCAGAGGGTAAACAGTAAAGTCCCCAGGTTTTTGGCACAAAGAAGGAAGACTTAGAAAATGTTTCTCCTCAAAAAAGTAAAGTTATTTTGCTTCTGTAATAGCATCTTACTGCTCCGTGGTAGTTACAGTTCCAAGGTGACTATCTGAAGATACAGCCCATCTTAAGAGAATGCAGGTTAGTGCACAGCAGTTCCTGAAATAAAACATTTGGTTTTGCCAACATTTCAGTTTGGGAATGTCCACAATTTAAACTAGAGTATAAGAGTTTTGAGGAAGAAACTGTGAAGTAAACAAGTCATCTTGTAGAACACAGTTCCAACAGCATTTTCAGCTAGCCTTAGAGAATATAAGGCAAATGTATTTTTTTCAATCTACCCTTTTAGAGGCTTACTAAATATTTTAATTCCTTCTATCCTAATACTGCAGCATTTTAGAAGACTGTTGCTTCAGTAACTATTTAAAAATAAACTCTCCAGAGAGCACACAGCACTAAAAAGAAGCCTCTCCAGACTGATGAGACATCTAGACAATCGTCCACAAAAGGGCACATTAGCAGAAGAATTCTCCTACAGAGGAAGCAAACATCTCAAGTGACACTCTCCAAGCAATTTAGCTGTTTTAGATCACACTTGAGACTACACCATTTCTAAATTAACATTAGCTGATACTGCTGCTAGAAAGTAATACTGCAAACTGCACCGCTAATGCAGCCTGCGAGGACAAACTTTATGTTCCTACTGGCTCCCCCTGTCAAGAACAGGCTTATGACTACTGCTAACAAAATTCAGTAGTTTCTCCTCCATGCACCAAAGGAGGGTAAGACAGTAGACAGCCAGGAGGGAACAAAAGAAAATGCCTGTGGGGAACATGAAACAGAAAGAGGGCAGTGGATTAAAGGAAGGAATACATGTAGTAAGAGGAAACCAGAAGAAACACTGAATAACGAACCTGAATAGCACACACTGCTCTCTGAAGGCACCCAAAATGCTAGTTTTCCAAAAGCCAGTTTTTCCAGTGGCACCATGCCCTGAGATGCAAGGATAAGGTACCAGAAACACAGTCCACCATTGCTGGGATGTCAGATTCCCTCCCTAATGCTACTGAAGTTCAGACTGACCACAGTCAGAAGGTTCTGCATCTTGGGGAGGCACTAGGTAGGAAAGGTACAAAAAGAGATGGAAGGGAAAAGTACAGTCAAAAACCAAACAAGCAGACCTGGAGAAGACGAGAGAGGGGCTATGTGTTGTACACACAGCATAGTCATCAACAAAGATCTCCCTCCTGTCCCAGAGGAAACATGGATCAGGAGACTCCTCTCTCTCCTCATGAACCACACTGTGAATAGTCATGACCACAACTGTAGGAAGGATTCTATCAGCAAACTGTGGAATTGGCTCAGCGTACAAGCTGGCCGCCTGGAATACCTATCTGTCCTCTGGTTTTATTAAGTCTCATCACTTACTGTCTGGGTAGGATATGAGACCAAGGAAATGGGAACAAGTGTGGCATGAGTGCAGAGAGGTGTCTGAGGGACAGATCAGAAGCAAGTCTGATCAACGTCACGAAGCCTGACCATGTTGAGAGGAGCGCGATAAGGGAGGATGTGCAAGGGATATTTGCCGTGAACACAGACTGGTTATTCTAAGACAAAGGTTCTCAGATTACACGAATATTTACCTCTCACAGATATATACCTCCTCATAAGCCCACAGAGTTTATATTTTGCAACTTTAGAAGAGTCTCACTGAATGATTTGAAGGTTGGTTCACATCCTGAAATAAATCCACTGTCAAATAATATTCTATTCAATACACTGAACTCAAAACTTCTCAGTATGTGCCATACTAAACATCAACAGAAAAAGCATACCTGCTTTCTTCCACTCATCTGCCCTATTTAAGAAAAATAAATAAATAAAATCTTAGAGCAGAGACTTCTTTACTATGTTTTAAAATACTTGGCACAGCAGAGTCCTGGGTGGGTCTCCAGACATGTGTAACGCAACAGGCATTACATATAATGCAAAAGCAACAAGAAAAGTACCAGGTACAGTGCTGGGCTCAGCTGTAGCCCATCTGTCTTGTCTCTCTCTGTGGGAACACTGAATACCATCACTGTGGAGAATTTTGTGGAGATCTGCTACCGATGCTGTCACCTTCTGGATAGCTCCTCCATTTTCACACATACAACTCTGTCTCTGAAGTACTGGAAGCAGAGCAGGTATCACTGACACCCAACCTTTTCCTGTACTTCCTGAATGTGTACGCAGTCCTACTCTCCCTGGAAAGTCCACAGTATGTTTAGCTTCTGTTTATAAGCAGCAAGACAAATTACACTTAGGAGATCTAGAAGAAACTTGAAATACCAGGTACAAGGCACTGACCTTCCCAGGGTCGCCAAGAAAACTACATACAAAGGCTAGCTCCAAACTAGTCTTCCTTTACAATCAATGCAGAAAGAAGCACAGCTCTAGAGAATTCTGAATGGGAATCTCACTTAAGTGATTTAGCATGGCTACATGAATCATCAAAAGCATGCCACATTCCCCAAAACTGTTTACACTTCCTGACATAGTTTAATCTAGCTTTTCTTTATCAAACTGAGCAGAACTCTGTTTATAGCAGATGGAGTACCATACACAATGTACACAGACTGTTATTAAAGAAATAATTTACTCCTACAAAAAAAGATTAGCAAAGTATTCTTGGATTTGACTGTTTAAAGCATGACTCCTGGGCAAACACCCGCCTTCATTCCTCATTTGTGTGCAGTTCACCACAAAACAGAGGCAATGAGAAAGTCTATTATCTTCCCCTTCCATTTCTTTAGTCATAACCATGATTTTGCACGTGTTGGACATTTCTCAACACGAGATCCAGAGTAGTCTATGACATGAGTATCACTGGATGGATATCAATTAGGTTTGCATTCTTTAACTTGGTTAGAGCCAAATTTGGTTTCTTGTTGCCTTTAGATTAATCTTTTTAATAAACCCTGAAAAAAAACCACAAGCAAGTGTTAAATGGTGCAAATTGGTACAAGCTGCAGTGTCTCACATAAATGGAGCAGAGTTTATACTGTCCTTTACACAGGACCCAAGAGAAGCCCTTTTTAACAGCTGTGTTAAGTATACATGGCATATTGAGAAAGACCAAGACAAAGGCAAGAAGGGCCTCCCAACCATCCTGTTAAACCAAGGCAGTTCCACCAAGGCCATAAAGAGACAGAAGTGTTAGATAGGACTCACGTGGCCACAAGCACTTTTACCTGCATGGCAGAGATAACCAGATACGATCCCACAAAAATGCAGCTGTTCCGCCTATACTTTAACTTTCAGTGAAAAGTCTCCCCACAGCCTCAGAGTAAAGAGATCTTCATAATTTAAAGGGCCGTCACTATAAAAGTTATGCTATGCATTGTCACTTTAGTTCAAAAGTTACTTAGCAGAAGATTACACCCTAAGACTTCATCAGACACACCACCCAAAGCTCATTCCAAAGCATCTTGCAGCCATGACAATAAAAGATATAACTAAGCAAAACACTTGAAAGGTAGATTTATTAGAAGCCTTCAATGCATTGAAGTGTCCTCTTCCCTCAGCCACATCAGCTCCCAGCAAGCCTTGCCTCACTTCAAAGCACTGCAGATTCAGAGGAATTATTTCCAAACAGCAGGGCAGAAAGCAGTAAATCAGAACAATTTTCCTGCTGGCCAAAGAGGAAGTTGATGCAATAAGTGCATTATTTCCCAGATTTTAATTAAGCTGTACAATTGGAATCCTAATGCAGGCAAACACAGCAAAAGACCCATAACATAAGACAAATACTTCTGGACTGATGTTGGAAACAGCCAGCACAGAAAACAGAAAGCTGCAAGATTTTACCTTTGTTTTGTATCCTACAATAATGTTTGAGATTCAGCAGTCTAAACCAGAACTCCAGTATACAATATGCTACACAGGAACAGAAGAAAACACATATCTTGCACAGAGAGGCTCCAAGTCAAGGGATGACTGATGGACAAGTGGATCCAACAAAAGAAGGGAGCACATCCAAAAGGCAAAAACAATCAGAAAAATAATCAATGACCTACTGAGTCCACTGCTGGGTAGTTCTGGTTCAGTCAGTTCGTGGCAAGGGAAGGCATTAAGAACTTCTCTGAAGGCAGATGAGGCGGCTTCATAGATGTTTATGGAACTCTTCTTCATGATGGATGAAAAGCATCCATCTGCCACTCCTCTCTTCATGATGAGACCAAGGTAAAGAAAGGCCACAAGGGTTTAGCAAATGCCTAAAAGTTAGCAGCATTAACAGGCGGGACTACATGTTACATTCTCCACAGTATGCCCCTCTAGATGACAGTTGAAAAGGGCTAAAAAAACCAGCTTACGTCTGTAGCTGTAGAACTCCATACAGGAATGATTTGCTAAAAGGCAAAGGCAAACAAAAAAAAAAAACCCAAACAAACAAAAACCTCCACTTTCAGTAAAAACGGCCATTGTTTTGAACAGCTGAGTATCAAAAAGAAATCCAGACAAAGCAAGGGCAGCCTAGACGAGTTTTAACCATGTGGCTAGACACAAAAGATCCTATCTCAAAGATGATGTGGAGAAAGAATGAAAAAGGTTACCATTCAACCCAGATAAAGATCTGGGGAGAAGTCAGAGATGACAGGCTGAGAGAGACAGGAATCTAGCAAAAACGTTTTCCTCACAATCTCCATACCTTTCTTCCTTGCCCCTTCTCAAAAGAGAAATGCAGTTTCTCATGTTGTCTATTGCAAAACCAATAGTTTCAGAACAGTTGATCCCTAGTGGAGCAATCAGGTTACTGTCTTCAGCAAGACATTTAACCTGGTACTGGCCACACACCTTTAGCAGAAAAGTTATGAACTCCCCTTCAAAAGCGTGGGACAAAATAGGTTCCTCTTTCCTGAATCCGAAATAATTCTATTGTTAATTTACTGCTGTCTACAAAGAGCAAGAACTTGCATTTTCTTTTCTTGTCTCACTGAATACTTTTGAATGGAGTAAATTTCAATACCTCAGAAAAGAAAGGAAAACATCCTTCAATTTCCTCTTGCTACTTAAGCCAAATAATTCTGCTTGACTGAACGTTAAAAGAAAAAGGGGGGGAGGGAGTGTCAGAAGAGAGGATGCCCACACAGGTGAGCAACCTTCCTTTCCTTAAATTGTTTCCCACATCTGGGCACTGAATTTCTATCACAAGCCATTCCATACATAAGAGCATCACAGTGCCTCTTCAAATCAAGATACAATACAGGCAGGAGAATGAGGAGCTATGATCCATGTCAGTTTACTGTTTACACAAAGAAACTAAATGCTCTTAGAGCCCTATCAACTACGTATTCCAACTACCTCAACATTAGGAAACTGCAGGAACAGACAAATAATTCAGCGACTGAGCGTCCCAAACACAGGGTTGGAATCCAAATGTCTTCATACCATGCACAAGCACCATCTACGTGCAGATCTCTTTCCTCAGAGCGTACATTCTTGGGTTCTCCTAGATGCACTTTTCCCTTTCTCCCTCTCCCTTGTGCAATCACACAGAAGATGGCATTCAGCTAGGGGAGGGAGGAAGAGAAAAAAGAAAGGAAAGGGTGGTGGTTTGATGTTCCTACACTAGCTTACCTCTTGCTCTGTCTCTACTGTTTTGGGCTCCCCTCCTAGTAAATAAAATAGTGCCTGCCTCTTGTATCTTACCATTTCCAAATAGCAGCATGAACACCAAATCAGTATTATTGCTGCTTTATTACCACCTATCAAATTATGAACAGCATTTCTGTAGGTGACATCTCAGTTACATCCTGCTAGTTTGCAAGGCTAAGATCAGCTGTAGGCTCTGGGGCTGCTGGGAGACCCAAGAAAACGCAAGCAAGGCTCCCCGATGGAGCTCATGTAAAAACCCACTTCCTGGATTTACGGGCAGGAATTTCCCCCTCCTCCCCTTTCTAAATGAAAGGTGAGATCATCATTAGGATCTGCTACAGTAAAAGCACTCGCCCAAGAAAACTCTCTCGGATCACACCCGCACTAGGAATATCTCAGCCATATTAGAACAGTTGTACAGTACGTTGCCAAAGCTGCATTTCACACCCATCTATTAACAACAGACCACAGTGTTAAGGCAAGCCCAAATAGTACACGTGTGCTTTACTTGTATAACTGAACCTGCGTGAGAACCTTACATACCATAGATCATACCCTGGATCAACAGTGTAGCCCCAGCTTCAGCCCTAAGTGAAAGGATTCTTCCACCCCAGGCTATTAAGATGTAGATCAGCTGGCAGAGAACAGATTCCTAAAACATCAGAGCTGGAAGCTGCATGGCAGAAACAAGTTTTGACCAACCTCTTACCACAGCTTCCTCAGGCTTCTCCACAGTAACAGAACAACACCTGTAACACCAAAGAAAGTCCATGTCCAGGTTCTGCTGTTGCTCTCAGGCAATTCCCTGTGACATAGTCAAAACAGAGTGGAAGTTTTCTGTCTCTAACAAAGACAGCAGCAGCAGCAGCATAGGCAGTTTTCTCTTTCTCTTTACCTAGAGCCACCCTGAATACTATTCATAAGATTACATTGGCAAGACAGCCTTTGTGTTTGCAAAGGAGAAAAAAATCCTAATCCATTCATGGATTACATAAGTGACAGAGAAGTCATTTTGAAATCCCACACGATGACAGGAACACATACCACTAAGGACCAATCCTGCCTCAGCTTTCTCCAAAAGCAACATGTCATCAGCTCTGCTTTACCATGTGTACAACAATAATTCAAGCTTTCTCATAGACAAGTAACACTGCTGTAGGCTTTATCAAAAGAGACTGGCACCTGCAAAATAAGTAAGATTTTTCATATGAGGCATGTTTGCAGGATATTTGAAACCCAGAGAGGCACAAAAGCTTAGAATAAAATGTCATCCTGACCTCAATCAGTTTTGTTTAGGTTTACTCCAGGAATTAGAGTCACATAGTATTTACAGATCCTTTCTTAACACACAGGATAGTCAGGAACAAGGTTTGAATTCAAATGTATTGGAAATTGGAATTGAGATACATGTCATTCATAACCTACATAGCTATTAGTTATTTTTTCTGCACAAATACTTAAGAATAACTGTTAAAAGAAAAAACTTTATGGTTGCCCAGTAACATCTAAGAGGGCTTTAATTTAAAAACTAAAGAATTTCCAGCTTCACCAATTAGTTATAAGGTGTACCTCCCAACTGTAATTCACAGAATCACAGAATGATTTGGTTTGGAAGGGACCTTAAAGATCATCCAGTTTCAACTCCTCTGCCATCAGCAGGGACACCTTCCACTAGACCAGGTTGCTCAAAGCCCCATCCAACCTGGCCTTTAAGATCTGAATGAATACAAAGTCTAGCATAGCTAGTTATATCCATCCATGTTCTTGGACATGAGTACTTTAGCAAGCTGCAAGCTAAGTACAAATCTAACTGTTTTCTTAACTGTAGTGTGACTTTTTCTGCTACAGATGAACATGTAGTGGAATTCTGGCTGGTTTAAAGGGACACTGCCAACTTCAATCTAACTCCAAATCTAGTTTTGTGCAAGTAAGCTTTCACAGACTCTTTGACCAGTAGAAATATTCACATGATTAAAGAAGTTAATTCCCATGCAGTGACTTACTTTTACCAAAATCATGCCTGCATTACGACCAACTCAAACACAAGTGCTGAAAATGTTGACAGTGAAAAATAAGTAGAATAAGCACATTCTCCAAAAGAAATGCAGGAAGAGGTAATCAGCATAACTATTGGGAACAGAAGTCTATTTCAAGTCAGTTTTTGGTTATAGGCAGAAAATCTTGTTTACTGGGTTTTTTCAAGCTCGGGTAACTTGTAGATTTCAAAGTTTGTAACCAGAATTGGCCCTAAGAGATAGTTTCTGTATCTCCATGTTGCCCAGCAAGGGCCCATTTCTTTTCTCAGCTTCCCCTAAGCCCCCTACGCTAGTACAGACCAAGTTCATTTAAAGTGCAGAATAACCAAGAACCCCAATTGAAGTCTTAAGTCTAACACTCCAAGAGACTTTCCACAGGTTCTTCATTTCATTAACCTTTCAAAGTAGTACAACAGAATCAACAAAGGAAGCGGCAACTTTTGTAGTGCCAGACTTGTAACATATTCCTCTATCTCAACAAAAGTTACTGTCAATTGCTCCACAGCACTAACCTTAAATGGATGACTGCATGAGGTAAGAGATGACTTCTTCAGAATATGGAATGGAGTTGTTACAATGAATGCATAAGCAAGTTTTCATTAGAGTAAGAGAAGGAGCCCTATGCTCGGAAGCAGTTACCTCTGTTAAGTCTAACACCCTAAACACATCTTAGGACAACAGCCTGCAGCAATCACGTCCATAACATAACAAAAAACCCACAACGGACACAGAAGTATTAGATAGCTGGACATCCCTTGTACTGAGCACATCTAGAATCACAATAAAAAGCCTAAAGGCTTAGGTCTGCGACACAAGCAAAAGCACACACAGGACGAAGCCAGTACATGCTTTCTCTTTGTGGGGCTGTCATCAGCCGCCTGGCTATGGAAGCGCTAGGTGTGCTTCATGACACTGTGGCAGTCAGCGCTGTAAAGTTTACCGGCGTAACGCGACCCGCAGAGCGGCGGTCAGCGGCACAGCCGGCGGCAGGGAGAAGCAGCACGCCCCGGGCGCCCCGGCGGGACCGAGCCGGCGGGACCGAGCGCTGCCGCCCGCGGGGAGCCGGGGCAGACTCCGCACCGCGGGGAGCCCCCGCCGCCCTCCCGCAGGCAGCCTGCGCCCACCCCGCACAAGCGCCGCCGGCTCCTCCTCCTCCGCCCGGGCCAGGACCAGGGGATGAGGTGCCCGGTACCTTTCGCTGAGCCACCCCCCTCCGGCGAGGGAGTGCTAGGGGGTCCTCGGGCCGGCCTCCCGGCCGCCACCGCCTCCTTCCTCCCCGGCGCCGAGCCGCGTAATCGGGTCAGCGATCCGGCGGGGACCAGCCGCCCCGCCGCGGGCCGCCGGGGATCGGGTCTGGCGGCTGCACCCCGCCGCCGCTCCCCACGGGCCCGCTCCCCGGCCTGGCGCCTCGCAGAGACCCCCGCGCCGCCGCGCCAGGCCGCTCCCCGCGCGATGCCGACGGGCGAAGCGGCTCCTCCGCAGGGAACGCGGCCGCCCCACCTGCCGCACCGCGGGAGCCCGCCCTCCTCCCTCCCGGGGGGCGGTGGCGGAGGAACCCCGCCACGCACTTGCCTTCGCCTCATGCTGCTCCGGGGGCGGCGGCGGCGGGGCTGGGTGGCTGGCGGCGCCTCTGCCCTGGGGGGCGCCGCGCTCCCCCCGTCCGGGTGGCGGCGCGGCGCGGAGCGGCCCGACCCTGCCCGCCGCGGGAGGGGGCGGGTGAAGCGGCGGCGGCGCGCGCACACCTTGGCAGCCCCGGCTACCGCTGCCTCGGCCCGGCCCGCCCCGCCCCGCGCGCGGAGCGGTTGGCGGGGCGGGAGGAGGAGCGCGTGCGGGCAAGGCCACACGCGCACACACACACACACACACACACACACACACACACACCCCGTTCCCTTAAAGCGGTACACGGGATCGAGGGGAGGGCGGCGGGGAGCGGGGGCTCCAGCCGCAGGGCCCACGGGGCTCTGAGAAAGGGGGAGAAGGGGGGGTGAGCGACGGCAACGGGAATGCAGCAGGTGCGGCGGCGAACAATGAAAGGCTGCGGTCCTGTCCCCCTCCCAGCCCCGCATGCTCTCGGCTCCTCCCCCGCTCCCTGGCAATGGTACGCTCCCACCGCTCGAATGGCACAGGCCGAGCGGGGATTGGCCGCCGGGGCGGGGCGGGGCGGGGCCAGGGCGCGCGCCAAACGCGACTGGCGGAGCGGAGATCAAAAAAGGGGCGGGGCGAAGCGCCAACCGTTTAAAGCGCCCCGGGCGGGGGCGGCGCTCGCGTGCGAGGCGGCGCACGCCGGGGGCGAGCTCTGTGACCGGGGCGCGCGCCCCCGCCCGCCGCGGCCAGGGCCCTCTGCGCTGTCCCCGCTGCTGTCACGCCGGGCCCCCCACGCTGTCACCCACCTCCTCGACGGCGGGCGGGTATTTCTCGCTCGAAGTAAAGCTGCTGCTGCCCGGGATCCCGTGAAGAGCTGCCCCCCGCCCCGGGCAAAGCCACCGCTCCCCTGGAGGAGGCCCCCTGGGTGGCCGGGACAATGGGCGCCGCCTGCCAGCCAGGCCCTGGCACCGGCCGCGGTGTGTGCCTGGAAGGTTTCCACGCACGTTTTGCATGTAAATGTGAAACGCTGATGAAACCGAGCGCGGGAGAGACGGCACATAAGAAACCGGCAGGAGAAAGGTGGCAAATCAGATCTAAAAATGTCTGGAGAGACGCTTGCAAAAATCATCATGAGAAAGGGCTAAATATATTTTTGGTTTGGGGTTGGCTGGGGAGAAGCTTGGAGCTGTGGTCATAGCAACTCCCCCAGTTTGGAACCTGCTGTGTTTGGGGAAAATAGCTCATTGCCTGTGAGCTCTGCAAGAACAAAATTGCATCAGATGAATGTCTGCTCCCATTATCTTTGTCTCCTGCTAATTGAATCAACTTGGAAGACCCAAATATTGACTAATTCCTCAGGTTAAGCTGAGGTAATAGTACAGGTATTGGACGGACAGGGAAATGGCAAAACTGTTCTTCAAGAAAGTACTGAGAGAAACATAAAATGTTCTCTGTGTGTAGGGTTATATATGTATGCATATCTGCATGCTTATTTAAATGCTCTTGGAAGCCGCTGGTTACTGGCTGAGCGCTCTGCATCTGAAGTGCAGTCAGGAAAAGCAGTCAGTTCAGCACATAAATACACCCGTGTCTGCATATATATACACAGGTTTGTATTCAGTTTATGTATATTTGTTTCATTGGCATCTATACACTTCAGTGTGTATAAGCAGTGCACACATACATGCTGTCTTTGCTATGCTCAGCTGAGTATGCCCTTGAATTCTTCAGCTGAGGGAGCCAGTTGATGTGTACCTGAATAGAGCACGAATGCAAACAAATACAGAAGCACTGTGAATGACCCAGGGGTTAAGAATCAAGTACAAACCCAGGATAATATGTTAATAGCAATGGTAATATGAAAGCACACGAGTTTCCCTTTAAATAGGCCTTTCCTTTCCAGCAGAGATAATTCAAACCTCTTTCACATCCAGAACCACACAGTCCCAATGTCCTAAAGCCACAGTCTTCCAGCCCTACCTTAAGAGAAGTTTTGACCTCCACAGTCTATTAGAGATTTTGGCGTGAAAAGCAGTCAGGTACTGCAATAACAATGTGATTAAAAACCAAAATAGATACAGTTCATAAGAGATAGATAAAATGAGTTCATGACACAGCTGAGGACATTTTTACTACAGCGTGGTGTGACAAATATCAGCCAGAAGTGCACAATTCCCAAATCACTATCTATATCCCTGTCTGAGAA
This sequence comes from Falco punctatus, assembly GCF_963210335.1. Lineage (NCBI taxonomy): Eukaryota > Metazoa > Chordata > Aves > Falconiformes > Falconidae > Falco > Falco punctatus. The sequence goes on along the minus strand of NC_137585.1, from coordinate 23,049,278 downwards.
CAGATGGAGGAAAGCCTTTAGCTGAGCTAAATTTGGCTTAACCCACCCTGTTTACTGATGGAGTTTCCATAAGCATAGAAATTAGAGCTACTGGTTGCAATCCCTTGAGAGCCGCAGCCTGCTGATAGAGCTTATGTGTTGGAAAATCTGGCAAAGACGCCTGTCCTTACCTGAGCAGATGCACAAAGTCATGCACATACAAGTCCCAAAGGGCAGCAAGAGCTCGAGTCAATGGGCATTTCCACCTCTGAAGTCAATGAAGGTCACTGACATAGTAGCTCTTTGAAGGGCAGGCAGCAGCTTCTATTACCTGTTAATAACCAATATGTCAAGGTGTCCTCCTCTACAAAGATGCAGGTTGAGGAAGTGTTAGATTATTGAAAACTGAAAGCAGGCAGAGAAGAGGGTTTACATATGTTGATACAGGAGACATTTTAAAACGCTCTTAAAGGAAAGAGGCCAATGTGTGCAGTGTGTCCACTCACTGATTACTGGCTGAGCACTCTGCCTCTGAACAGTCAGGAGGAGGGCTGCAAGTTTAACAGTAATCTTTGTAAAATGCTAATAAGCATCTGAACAATTCCCACTAGGGAACTGAAGAGCCATCTGCACTCTAGCATGAGGCTGTCTGTGGCATCCACAGCAAGACTTGTACATCTTGGCTTGATATTTTGTAATCCAGCACCAGAGAGGCTTAGCCATATGATAGGGTTATTTGCATCATTATGCTGTTAGATTCCCGGTGAAGTTTTCACAATGCACTGTAAGAGGAAGGGTTTAAACAAGTAGAACTAAAGCAAAACCAAAATGGCCTACTTTGTAAAAGCAAACTGTGGCAGCTGAAATCCCACATCACAGCCCAGCAGAAGACTGATGTTCCAGGCTGGTGATGTGCAAGGTAGGCCTATCACCATTATCTTCCCTGAGGACTTTACAGAACTGCTGGTTTGTACTGGGCTAGGTAACAATCACCTCACCCCAGCCAAGCAGTGACTCCCTGTGAATGAGTGCCTGCAAGCACTGTAAAACTGGATGCCTGGCACTCCAGAAGTCACCACTAGTAAGTAAAACAGCCATCAAGGAAGCAGTCCCAAACCAACTCAGGAAAAGATACTGTGGTTCAAGATGCACCTCTTAAAAGGAGGTGAGCTGCTACTGCTCAAAATAAGGTCAGAGTATGGTACTGTGTCCCATTTTGAAAAAGCAATATACAAAAGTAAGGCCTGACTTTTTTTATGTATTCTGTTTCTAAAAGAATTTATTGAAGGTTCATAAAGGCCAGGTGCTACTCCCAGTTAGACAAGGAGTATAGCAAGGAAGGCAAGTTAAAGAAGAAAATCCAAGAAAGTTTTTGGTATCTCCATGATATCAAAGCTATTTTCACAGTAAAAATAGCCAAGAAATTGTGAATTCTCTTCTGACGACCTTCCAAGGCTCAGAACTTGCCAGGTACATGACTGCTCCTGTGGGAATTTGTAATCTTTAAAAAACAAGAACATCAATTCCACTGGAAGAATACTGTCCCAGAGCAGAGTCCCCACATCTGGAATTAGCAAGTAAAAACACAGCGAGTGGATTTTCAAATGAGGAGGTAATCACCGAATTACAGGGCTGGAAGGGATACTGAGAGGTCATCTAACTCCATCCCTGTGAAAGCATCTCTGTCCCATCTGTTTTAGCCCTTAAAGACCTCCCCAGTGCTGCAGACACCACAGTCTATCCAGACAAGACGTTCTTTTCTCATGATTCACTCTTTTTGCCTTTAGAAAGTTTTCCCTAACGATTAACCTGGATCTCTTTTACCATAATTTATATCTACTTCTCATCCTACCCATCACAGAGAAAGAAAACATTTGTTCCTCTTATTCCTGCAACAGCCTTTTAGATGCATGAAAATCACCTCTTAATACATTCCCCAAGTCCTAAAACTCCATTTCTTCCTGACTGTCCTCCTAGGCTACATTGTGAGGCCTCTGGTGATTCTCAGCATTCACCTTTGGCGACTCTCACTTTAGTCCATGTCTTTCCTGAATTTCCCTGTGCAGGAACAACACACAGCGTGTTCCCAGTTAGAGGCCTTACCAGTATGATGTAGAATGGAAGGAGCACTTCGTGCGTTCTGTAAACATCCCTTCTGTTTATACATCTTAGTATGACATTTACAGTGCCAGAGAATTTCTTTTGCTTTCCGTATATGTGGCAAGGCCACAACATGAAGCCAAAGTGCCACTGAAGCGTCTGCGATGCTCTCCGTCAACCAGAACTCTTACCTCCTGTATGCAAGTGTTTCTGCTAAAACTCACTACATTTAAATTGCTACCTGCTGGAGGCAATTTAATTGGGGTTCTCTTTGATGAGTTATAGTGTTATTTTCTGATGCTCACATCTACTTGGACAGCTAGAGCAAATTTTTTTTAATGTAAAAGTAATCTGTATTAAAATCAGCAGCTGAATGCTTCCAAAAGAAATGTTCCCAGAAGAAACTGAAGGACAGCAGATAAAATCTAGTCTACAGAGGTCTGAAAATTTGCTGTCTTCTGGATCAGCTGCAACTGTTAGCAGAAAATGTTGTCCAATTCTGGAGAAAATATAGATCTGACTTCCTAAGCAATATCATAGGTGTTCAACTTGTGTTTGAAACATGAGGCAGAAATCATCAACCACCCAGCATTCTCCTGATGCAAGTGGTTATTCACTGCATAAGCATTTGAATAACTGCAATATTTATAAAATGATGCTATTTAACTCCCTTCCACCACCCCTGAACACACACGCAACACACTGATCTGGAGTGATGTTGTGTGCAGAGGTGGGAGCCAAGTTCCAGATAAATTGCTGGTGGTGTTTTATTACAAGAAAACAAATACAAGACTAATTCACTGGAAAAAACCTACCTATTAGCTCACTAAAAAAAAGTAGAAACTTCTCTAGGTAAAAATTTCTCCAGTTCAACAGGGAAATAAAAAGCCAGCCCATCAGATTCAGTAAATTTTGATCATGTAGAAAAATGTTTCTAACCCTTCAGGCTTAAGAAAATAAGCTTTCAGATAGGAACTAATAAGGAAAGTTTCTCTGGGGCTACACGCAAATCTGCTGTGGATTCAGTGTAGACTTAAGCATTTGGGAGCATTTTAGGAATAAGAGAAGCTCCAAGTCTGTGCATACACACTGCAGATAATTGCACTGCGCACGGAGTTTTCCAAGCAGTAAAATACAAAATTGCTGCTGGGATTGCTGCTTTGACTCAGGACTGTGGGCATGCAGAAAGCTAATGAGAAACACACAGCTTTCACTTCACTATACTGTAATTTTTTAAGTGAAAGTAACCCAGAACAAAGGCTACACAAGGGCAGAAAACTCCCTCCCAAAACTGTACAGTATGCTAAGGGCTGGGAAGAGTAGCCCCACTCAGTTTGACTTCACATTTCCTTTAAGAGCAGCAACAGCTCAGGTCTGTAAACAGGTGCAAGATCATCTAAAGCTATATGACAAGTGCTTTTCAATCACAAAATGTAGCTATGCAAGAAGACCATACCCAGATGAAGACTGTTGCCATGCTATGCAATTAATATACTAAACAAAGAATCAGAAGTACAGCATTTCCTTGTACTCAGCTAGTCCCTGACAAGGACTAAAGGAATGGATTTAAATATACCTTGGTGAAATGTAATGGAATGAAAGTCCTGCGAGGTCATCATTGAGACACTTCATTGGTTCTTCACCTAATTTGGACTATACAAATTCTGCACAAGAGCTGTCTGTGCAGAGCTCCTCCTGGGACTCGTTTACTCACATAGCATGCATTAAAGTCTAAAAGGCATGTTTACTATTTGGAGTTTGGAATAGGGAATAGGGAAGAGTCTGAGCTATGTTTTGTACGCTTGTTTTTAAACCAACAGCTTTTTACTCCTTTAACCAAGTGTATAGAGACCAGCTCCCTTGCGGTGGTGTCTAGAAATAACCGACAGCCCTGAATCCCAAACAGGTCTGGAAGTCTTCTTCAAACTCTTAACTTACCCATGGTTAGGTTCTTTTTAGCAAAAGGCTCTGGGGTCCTGGTTGAGAATCTTACTGCTTTACTAGCACTATTAGAATTGTTCTCTGACAAGCTATAAAAAAGACTGTACCTATGTTCTATCCAAATTCATCACTGTTTAGAGAAGTATTAATAAAAAAGGGAAAGTAAATCAATTGAGTCACTTTATTGATCCTGAGGATGTGGAACTACTATTAATAGAACATGTTGATGTTGTTTTATGGATAGGTCAAAGTCCTGGTAAGGGTGTGTTTGTCATTCTAATTTATGTGCAATTTCATCAACAAAGTATTTGTTATTGCAGTATTGTATTTATTCATCTCCTGTTTTCCTCCCCCACAGCCAGAACATCTGCTAAACGTTTCTGAATCTAAGCTTGTTGGGATAGGGCCCATTACTTTTACATATTTATGAACTGTGTGGTACACTGGCATTCATTCAGCAAGGACTGCTTCCCGAGGCTCATGCGCAAATGACGTAAACCAGTATGGGTTTATGTGCAAGAGGTCCACATGTGCAAGGGTCACAGAGGGGACTGGAAATCCAGTTACATCCAGAAGTACTTAAACTCTGCTGCTGCAGAGGAGCAGAACTATCTGCTAATATTTGAGTGATGCAGGAATGCAAAAAGGGAAGAACAGTTATTTATGGTGTCCTAAGGAATTGTAAGGAAGAGTAATGGGATAAACTTGGATGAAAAGAAGTTGTATCTGACTCCAGAAACATCCTCTATCATCAAAATATTTTCAAGTTTGGTCAAACAGTCCAAAAAAGCAAAAGCTACTATGCTTGTGTTAGACCGGACAAAGCAGAACACAGGACTGGTCTCAGGATGGAAAAATGAACAAATAATTCATTTCTGATTTCTGTTTTTCTTCTGTTGTAGCCCAGCCTCTCATGCCAACACTCACACAGGCACAGCTTTATACTATTTACACACTGAAGGGAGTGTATTCTGCTGTTATTGTGTGGAGAACTTACACATGTGACTCCCATTACCACAAACAGAAGCTATGTTCATAAATTGCCCTCGTGTGCCTGGACGGAGCGGACCTGTCCCTATTTGCCTTTCCAGCTAGCTGGTTTGCAAACAGTGCCTTTCCAAAGTCGAGGCTGTAAGATTTTCAGACCTCGTGAGAAAGAACATAGCTCATCTCCTCTGAATTGAGAGAGCCATCCATGCTCCAAGGATCATTTGCCTGCCTAAATTCATGCCAGCAACAGAGCACAAGTACAGTCACAGCCTAATAGTCTTAATGAGATTACAGCTATAGATGCCCTAGTGCTGCCGTCTGGCCAAGGAACAGAACAAGCACCAAATTCATCTGGATAAAAAAAATCTCCTTGGCTTTCATGTGAGCGGGCTGCAGGCTGATCGAGATTTCAGATCTATGGTGTACATGATCCCTTTGATTGCTTTTTCCTTATAATTTTTTGCAGTGCATTATTATTTTTTTGCAAAGCAGCATATTCTTCTCATAGATCTCTAGATTTAATTAATATTTCTCAGGTGAGAATTTAAAACTGATGATCATACTGCTCTGTAGCATGATTACATTTATAGATGCCTATTGTTAGCCATGCTAGATTGTTCTCACCCATGGCTTTTGTATTTTTGACTGCTGTGTCTATATGCTTAGCTGTGATATCCATGTACTATGGTGGAGTATGGTGGATCTTTGCCAGTATAATAATTCTTTTTATCAGCAGCTTATCTGATGCATCTGTTTGGCTCAGTGGAATGCAATTGCTTGTAACTGTATCCCACATAGAGCAAATAGTCTTTCTGCACCTGTTCTAAGCAGCATCTGGTTTACTTACTGCTTAAATTCTTAATCTCAACAAAACCTAATAAGTTACCCTGTATAACAAAGGATGGAATCATGAAGTAAATTAAAAAGCTGATCTTTAGATAGCACTGTATCAGCTGGCTAGAGTACAAAACCTGGTGTCAATGCATTAAGGTACGGATTGTGCAGTGCTCACTGCAAACTGCAGATTTCATCGAGCTGCTAATGGGTAAGTCTGCAGCTCCTGCAAGAAGGACTTCATGCCTAGAAAAAAAATCCAGTAGTAGCGCATTCATGGATTTTGCATGAAGCCTATTTGGAAGAGCTTGCACAAAAGAAAATTCCTCCCCTTAGAAACAAGAAACACCAGAATTTCATAGTGAATAACAAACAATAATATTTTCAGCAGAAGGTATGAGAGGTCAGCTGAGTCAGTACTCACAGAGCAAGGCTGCATAAGTGACCTTCTTCTCGCACAAGTCAGCTCCTCCCCGACAAGTACCCATAGTTCGCCCACCTCTGCCAGGGCAGGCATCTAAATTAGAGCTCTCTCGCCGCTCATCGTGCCCTGCCTCCACACAGGTTTCTCTTTGGAAAGCTCACACAAACAATTTTCTATTTCCTAGGCCTGCAATATAAAACCAAAGTAAAAAAGAAATGGGACCTCAGATGCAAATCTCCTTCTCTAAGTCTTTCCCAGAGCATCTCGCAGGGTCTCGGGGAGGCTGTATGATGATGGGTCTGGCTGCCAATTCGTCACTGTTGCCACGGTAACGGAGCAGTGGTCCCCTGTGGCTTGGTAAGGGAGCAGCAATGGAAGCACCAATTGTATGTATTGCCTTCTCCTTTGAGGATTCCTCTGACCTGGGTAATCCCCATTTCTTTAAAAAAAGGTTGTTTTATACAGCAGGTACTTCCTTCACCCCCCATCCTCACCCCCTCTGCTTTGGTTACTCCACTCACAGAGCTCTACAGCATCTCTAAGTCTTGTTTGTATGGTGTAGGAAAGCTGGCATAACCCCGAGAGAGCCACTCACTTCCTCTGGGAAATACAGTGCCATTTGAAAACAGGAAAAAAGAAATGTTGTTCTGGTAAACATCTCAACATCAGCACACACTCACCAGTGTTTGAAGTGCTAAGATGGAGCAATATAATTTTGTCTCTGAGCAGGTGAATGAGCAGTTGAGTCGGTAATAGGGTATTTTTCTGCCAAGTGTTTCTCTGCCAACACAAGAGAGTGCAAGTGCATCCATGAGGCCCTATTACAGCTACGGGGAAGCTCAGGGCAGGCAGAGTTCCTTTGTTCCTCTCCCCTCAACTGAAAAGTCTTGGCATTATCCTGAGCCTTAATATTGCTCTTTCCTACTTGCTTAACGTATTTTCATTATAACATAAGCATAAATATTAGTAATGTTAGGCAGGACAGACCACAGCAGCAGAGACCTACTCTGGGACTCGGGGCTGTAGTTAGAGAAGCAGCCAGGACTGCAGAAGCAGGCGTTATTTTGCTGGACAATGAACAATTGAGGCTTGTTTTGGAAAGCAAATCCTTGGATAATTAAATAATACCACTTGTTTACGAGACAGACTATTTATCTCATCTTCTTAATAAAATGTTGCTAATGGTTCTTTGTTGCTTTCCTTATTATTCTCTCTTCATGCCAAGTGCTTCTTTTAAGGTAATGCATTTCCTCTCTCAGGATGCCAGTAACAAACACAGCTCTGTGTGCACGTAGGTGGTATGGACAAAAGCAAACAGAAGTAAAACCCACATGTTTGCTTTCCTAACTAACTTTCCTATCCTCACTTTTAACTCAGGTTGTCTGAGCTTTCTCTGACAGTGGCTCATCACAACTTGCTAGATACAGACAGGCCTCCAGATGCCAAAATCCAAATATTAAAGATCCCATCATGACAGGGGGTTAAGTACCTTTTTGCCCCACCATAATCTGAAGCAGCAGAGATGGGACAAGCTCAGAACAGCAGCATCAGCTAGAAGGGTTAAAAAGACTTGAACCAGATTCAAAAAGCTGTGAGTGGGCTAAAAAAATCTCAAATGTTAAAAACAATAACAATTCAAGTCTTTTTACTTGTCTTTGCTTCTGCCTTCAAACTGAGTTTCCTGGGTTTTATCCAACACACTACAAGGATTATAATTTAATTTGGTTAGAAAAAAATTTCCATTTCTCCTATATTTATGTAATTCTAAAACATGGGACTTGGAGAACATCACCAAATGCAATGATGGCCATGCCAATGCCACTAGACTCGGAAGTGCAGAAGTATCTGTGCAAAGTAGGTAAGCCCATCTAGGCCCAGTCTCAGGACGTCTGGACCCTTCACATTAAACATGCAGGACTTCAACAGCATCCCCCCCACCTCCTTGCATGGTGGCTTAGTGGCTTGTTCAAAATTAGTTATGAGTACACCCAGACTTACAAATATCTGTTTCCACATGGATATGAGACTACTAAACATATGAACGCATGTTATAAAAAGTCTCATTATCACAGACATTTTATGGCGGCTTCTTCAGTAATCGTAAATGAGAATGCAATAAGATCAGAAATTGAACTGCACACTTAACTTGCTGGTGCATGTAATTAAATATATCTGTATTGTTGACACCACATGCCTCGACTTTTTTACCCTTAGCTTAGTGGGAAAGACTTGGTGCCTCTGGGTGTGATAGCATGAAGCCATTCAAAATGAAGCTGTCCCCTAAAGAAAACGATTCTGAGAAGGAATAATGCTGGGCTAGCAGGCAGTATGGAAGCAGCAGAGGAACATAGCGGAGAGGAGGTGGCTGGGCTCAGCCTGCAGCACTGAGAAGCCTTTTCCATCTGCAGCTTTATCTTCCCGTCGTCAGAGCACTAGGTAGAGCTCTTTAATGGGATCACAAGGGCTGCTGTACATTACTTATGGAACAGGGTATAAAAATGACAGCAGCTAATAAGAACCAATTTCTAATCAGTCGCCTCATCAGGCTAATTTCACAAACAGAAGGTCTGAGAGGCTAAATGGCTGGAAAACACATTCTGGCTGCTGGATCCAGGCCAGTACAGAAAGAGTGCATCTCTGCGCCTGGACACTTCAGTCTCAACCACAAACAAAAAGAGAACTACCCTAAATGTACATCCACAGGAGGACATAGATTTCGTAAACTGAGGTGGAAAGCTAAAGCCACAGCACATTCATTCTTCCTAACAATTAAGAGGCAACAGGAGTGGGAACATGAATGTTCCTTTGTCCATAAATGTCCAGACCACATTCCTGTTTGTGAAGTTCCCTTGCAGAAAGGAAGGCTTTGTCTGGAGGGCACAGCTAAGGCAAGAAAGCTTTAAAAAACACCCCAAACTTGCTGGACCAGGGTGAAAACACACCTTTAATTGAGGAGTTAGTTCAGAGGAGGTGTTCATGCATCAGAAGGAGGAGGCTGGCTGATGCAAAGGGTAGAAACTGGACAGAGATGTGTGTGTGGTCCAAGAGCAGGATAAAGGCTGGGAGTGTGTGTTTGTGTGTGTAGGAAGGGGGTGGACTGTTTGTAGTGGGAGTGCAGTTCATGCATGTGAATTATAGATGTTAAAGCTGAAAAAGAGCTTGTTGGCCTTTTCATTTTTCCTTCTTTTAGCCACCGAAGATTTGAAAAGTTGAATCTTCTACTCATTGCGCCAAAGGATGTAATGTAGTATATCTACTTCCATATCTTCAGTCACCAATTAGATAATTCTGACAAAAAATACATGACAAGATTGGTTCTTTCAAACATTTAGGTTCATCTTTGCTCTTAGTATCACTCTCCAGGTTTTTGTAAATCTGATCTATAATTAGTCTTGTGAGGAAGTAACTATACTGTTTTTCTATTTTAAAAAGATGGGCCCACGTTTGTTCAGTTTTTGCTTCAAATTCTCTGGTGCACAGCTGGTAAAATTAACTCACAGTTTTCAAGGCTATTAGAAAGTTATTACCACACTAAAATACGTTCTGTGGTAAATTATTTTGATGTGCTAGGTTTTTTCACTGTATTTCCACACCTGATATTCATGGAGATCCTTGCTCCTGCTTGTCTATACTCCTATTAGCTGCTGCTTTGGTCATGCATGTAATTGATGGGTTTCTGGAAAGCTCAGCTACTTAGCAATTTTATAACTGCATTATAAATAATTCAATCAACTGTTCTTCCCCACATCTACTTCTCATTTATTAATGGACTTTCTTTCTAGGCAGTATTTTCTCATCTCTCATCACCATCCAATATATATACTTGGGGGAGGAATGTAATTAGTTTTGTGGTCCTTCTGCCAAATCTTCCACTGACTTCAGTCAGAGATTTGCCTGAAGAATGCGTGATTATAGCCTGTAGGAGTTGGTTCTGTTTCTGTACACCAGGAAGAGACTGAAGTGGGTGCACACAGGTGGGCAATGGAGTCCCATGGCATTTTAAGAGAATCATGAAAACATGGGTTTATATGTATGAGGAGAGGGAGGTGAAGGACATGGGTGAGACCAGGCAAGGTGAAAGAGGATTCTGCTATACAAGAGCAGAGCAAACTGAAAATTTTATAGGACTAACTCACATTAAACTCTGGTTGGTTGAGGTTTTTTTGTTTTAAACTTTTCAAATAACAGAAGAGTGGATTTTGTCTTTCCCCCCTTTTCTGTCATCAAACAGCTGCGCAAATATTTTAGCATGTGATTATGGAAGCACAACACTGAAAACTTCTGAATTGTGCCAAGAGAAAAGTACAGGAAAACAAAAGGCAAAAGCCTAGGGTAAATCTAGCTGCCAGGATCTTCTGTCCTCAGGGGAACTAGACAGAGGAAAAGGGACAGAACAAAGGGAGAAGTCTGATAGCTTTCACTGCTTAACGTGACAGTATCCCAGGTCAGAAGGAAACACAGACTTTTGTAGTCCTTTTGAAGGAGGGTAGCAAAGGTATCAGAGCAATTAGTAGTCTATCAAATCACGTCTTTCTTGAAGGTTGTTGGCTTTATCTGCAGCACCAACTGCTTGTATTGTGCCTGCCTAAGATACCGAGTTCTCAGATTGCAGGTAAATTGAAAATCTGACTTACACAGCGCAGGAAGTCAGCCTTTTAATTTAGGAAATCAGAGCTATATGTTTGGTCTGTGGCTATACCAGCCTGGCATGAAAAAGGTCATCTTCCAGCAGCTTCAGGGGTTCATCAGCAAACCAGTGATTCAGGCCAGCTGACTAAAAATGCATCTCTTCACAACTTCTCTCAGGAGTTTATGCCACGTAAGTGTGGGCAGCAGGTGATAATGCAAACCTAAATATGCCACAGTGAAGAATCAAGTTGCACTGATTCTTTGCCAAAGAATCCTATCTTCTTACTGCAGCGGAATGAATTAACCCATTAAAAAATTAGCTTTCACTTGCAGCATTCTCAGTGTCTTTTGCCACACTCATTCAGTGATTCCTCTACATCAAATGACAGAACAGCTTTGTCTTTCCCTCCTGCTTAAGTTAAAGCAATAGGTCATGTCATAACCCTACCCTATCTCCCAGCCTGTCCTGCTGGTGAGAAGTCAAAGGAAAAGATTTCTTCCTGAAGCTGGTCATCATTCTGTGCCCTGAAACACAGAGCTGGTGATACTTCTTATTTTTGTTAGGCACATGCATGCAGCACTGCCGAAGGTACTCAAAGAAACAAGAAACCTTTGGCTGTGCTGCATGTAATCTCCCATCCCAGGGAATTAAGCAAGTGGTTATTAAAACTGCAATAACACCCACACTGTGAGCACATTTAAACCCTAAAGGAAGAAATTCTTCCTTCCATCAAAGACAGCAAAATCATTTAATGATTTCAGGAAGACTTCATACTCCAAACTTCCTCTAATCATTTTCATTCCACTTTGATTTAATTACCTGAATGATTAATTAAGGTTTTAGAAGCTAATGTTTTGCACAGTGCTTTGAATAAGTAAAGCACTGTATAAATCCTTGGCATGAATTGTTTATTAGGCTACTATCTATTTCACTGTTGCTCTCTCGACTCTTCCTATTCCTTTTCATATTCGCTTTCATAGGTAGTGGCCAGTGCTACCATGGCTGTTATTTCTAGCCCAAGTTAGGTGGTCAGCAACACCATACTCTTGTGGCTGTTTCAAGAATATACAGCTTTTCTGGCATCATCACATGCATTTTCATGGAACCCGAGTCTGCAGCAAAGACCTTGTGCCCTGTTACCCACTTAACATCATTTTTACCTCAACACCAGGCTCAGTCTCCAGTCTTGCTGCACCTACCCCCTGCCCACATCTCCCACAGTGAGAACAGAGGGAGGCTCCCACAGGAAGATCAACTTCCCAACCAAGTCTTGGAAACAGCTGAAATCCTGTCCTTCCTTTAGGAAGCCTAACCAGGGCTCTCTTGATGCCACAGAGGCTGAACACAGACTATAGCACTGTCATAATTAACGTGGCCTCCAAGGCCAAAGAGGAGGCTTGTCTGTGACAGAAATCCCACCCACCTCATAGCTTCTCCACAGGCTTATATGACTGAGCAGGCAGTTTACAACTAGATGTACAAGCACTGATTTTGCCTGTCTCAGGTTGTGGTTGTTTTGAGAGATCAGAGACGTGACTCTAAAAACCAAGACATATCCCTCCAGTTGAATCAGTGGGCTCCACAGTTATTGTCTCTGCGGATCCTGTGAGGTAAATATACAAAGTACTGGGTTTGCTTTGTTTTTCTTTAACTGTCAGCCATACAAATTATGCTTTATAATTGAGAGTCAAGTCAAGTTCTTTCCTTCTTACTCATAAGTAACATTCACCAGGCCAAAACAGGCCACAGGGTTGCCAAAAATATAACTCTTTGGAACTCGGTAAACAGTTTTGTTGATACGGCTGAAAACGGAGCAGAATCGTTTTCTCTTAGCGCATTGGCTCTTCAGAGGTAACGACAGCTCATTTCTTTGAGTCACTGAACTCAGCAGACCCAACTGTGAGTGCAACCCAGGCAGGCTGAGCTGGTAAATCTCATGATCCTTCTCTCATGTTCCAGTTTACTTTAACTCCTTCTAGGGTCTCCGAAGCAAAACCATCTCATGCTCAGACACTGAAGCAACAAAGGACAAGTCCAGAAATAAAGTCCCAGCGATGTTCCTTTCTTCCTTGCCTAGGTCACTGCTAGACAAGCATAGGACTTTCTAAGTAGAAATGCCCATGCGGAGAAGGGAAGTACCCTAATCATTCTGCCCTCACAATCCCCTTTCCTTCTGTATCCTGGTGTTGCAAGCGGCTATGGGCATGGGTTTGGAGGGACTAGGAAGCCCTTCTTTCTTTTAATCCTTCTTGTCTTGGCTCTTATTAACTCTGGAAGAAAACTGCTAACAGCATCAGTTGCCAGGCAGGGCCGCCATGCAAAACATCTGTTGCAAGTTGTCCAGGTAAGTTCCACAATGATGTCCAGGGGTTTGCCCAGCACAACGGCCAGACACAGTCCCCAGTGCCGAGAAAGGATGCGATCTGCAGTAAGCCAGCAACTGAAGAGCAAGGAGCCAGAGAAAAAAATGGAGGAAGAAAAGCAAAGGGAAGCAAATGGACAGCACAGAAAAGAAACATACACAAAATACAAGAGAAATCAGAGCCACTTCATATGGTTTAACTGATTTGTGACTAGCATCTCTAAATACCAGGAGAGCTAGTTAAAGCACCAGAAAGGTGGGTTACTTGTCTTGAGACCTGTATGCACGTACAGACATGGAGGCATTACACAGGCAGTATGGAGAATTCAAATATAGGAGTCTGTATGCAGCACCAGCAGCTCTGAGAGTAGAAAACTGTGCATCAGGCCTTGCATTATAACATGATAAGCTTAAAAACCTTAGGATTTTAGTCTTTAAAGAAAAAAAAAAAACCAAAACAGGCAGGACTGTGAGCACTTTTTTGCTAAAATCACAAAAGTGACAGAAAAAGGTGAGGATCAACAGAAGTGGTTGCTATAGTTTGCCTGCCACCCATTAGTACCTGTGCCGGAGAAGGTACACAAACCTGCCAGTGCATTCTCTGCCACGGCAGAAGGTACTGCTTTATCTAAAGAAAACTGCAAATGCAGATTTGCTCTAACTGTCCTGACTGACGGCTTTCTCTGATGGGTATAAACAGCAAATGATAAATTTGGAACAAATTGCACCAAAAGGCTGATGAGATGTTGCCTGAGTGCCCAATACAGAATGTAACGAACAGCCCCGTGGAGAAGATTGGGTAGAAGGAAGAAAGAGTTTTGACTTTTTTCCACCAAATCAAGGAGGAAACTATATACTGGCCTTCCTTCTCTTCAGCTACAGCCACTCTGCCAGAGCAGGGGGATTGGTTTCTGTGGCTCATTAACCCAGGCTACTGCTGTTTAATGGAGATCAATGTATCATTTAATAGGGAGAGGCTTTTCAGCTCTGTGAGATTTTATCTGCTGATGGCTACCATGATATTTATAGACATATCCATCAGCATAACAGCAGGAAGCAATTCTCTAGGGGTCAAACTGGGTGGATACCCTCCATTTAAACTCCATTATGGATGCAGCTTTCTGTATAGATTAACCACTTAACTCACTGAATCCCGAACATCATCAGCTATTGTTCCCAAGAACTGATGATCTCTACGGCTTAGCTGTGGGATGGTTGACTTGTTTTCAGCCTCAATTATCTTTTCAAAGAAAAAGGCCCTTTGTTAACCTCTAACTTGCTGAGCAATGTGTAGGAAGCCTATTAAGTACTTCACAGTCCTCTTTTAACCCTATGATTCAGGCAGTTCTAGAGATTTAGTCCCATGATTGTCCTATTTCTGACCAGTCTGAATCTTCAACTGTCACATGAATAGCAAGACCAGAGAACCAGCTTTGATCAGAACAAGCTTAAGAAAATAAACAACAGTGGCTTGGAGGATCAAGGCAGAAACTATATGCATATTATGCAAAGTGTTTTAATGCTTTCAGCCTAACTTTTGGTAATGATTTACAGAGCATGCTTCTCTGCTAATACTATTTTAAGAGTCAGCTCCTTTGGGGATTTAGCATGCACTGATTCTACTTCCTAAAATTATCCAAGTATCTTTCTAGTATTGAATTTCTCCTGGTGAACACACCTTTTGGAATGAGACAGTCTTGCAAGGGGAGCTCAGAATAGACCTATTGTTCCACCAGCTCACAGCGCATAGGGAATGTTCACTGCTGCTTAATTTGACACAGAAAGAGGGATGCTGAGTCCTGGCATGGACAAGTGTTCTTGAATACAGATAACAAATTTGAGTGATTTAAAGGTTTTGTTTCTAATCGACAGAGCTATCATCAGTCATGTCTGTCCATCCATTCTCCCTTTCAAACTTACCATCATCCCTCTGTTTCTCTTAACCTTCCCTCATGTGACCTCAGTGACCTCCACCCTCATGACCTAATTGTATTCCTAGTGCCAGCCTGACACACCAGCATGCAGCTCCCATCTTCCTCTGTCTACTACCCTTCTAGTGCTTCCTCACAAATACACTTAGTAAGAAGCACGAGGGCCAATGCTATCTATCTCTGAGTGCAAAAGTTAAGTTCCCAGTCTCTGGCAGAACCCTATTTTCCATCCTTGAAGGTCTGGTAAAAGTTCATACCTGAATCTCCTTCCCATCACTTTACTCTTGAGTAATTTTGCTAGTGTGTAACAGCTGCAGTGTACTCTTGCTCCTTTGCCTTGCACGAGTCTATTTTTTTTCATCCAGATATCTCAGAACACTCCATAAATACAACTACAATTACAAAACTAATAAGCCTTCTGTCAGGTAGGAAAGACAATGACATTATCATCTCTGTTGTATGAAAAGAGAAGATGATGTTCAAAGGGAGAAAAAAATTTTATAGGAGAAAATGTCAATAAACTCTACATCCAGGATGACTTGAGATAATTTTAATGCTTGTCATGTGCCTATCTGGGAAAGTTTTAGTTTTTAGCAAAATTGGGACACTTGTGCAAGTCCATTAACTAGTCAAATTGTTTAAAAAAATGACAAAATTATATAGCTCTTTAATCGTCTTAGAAACACCTGGAGCAGCTTAAGTAAAAGTCATCAGCAGTGACCACCACCAATGGCACTAATAGACCTTCAACACCCTGACCAACCTTACCTGGGACTCTCATCCTGTACCTTCTGCCTGGTGCTTCTGGAGGGGGGGTCGGGGGGCACTGTTTAAGCCCCATCCTGGGCACCCAGGCCTGTCCTGAGCTACATTGTAACTGTGCAGGTCTGCAACCTTGTCTCTGTTTCCTGGGTGGATGTTGGACCTAGTCCTGCCTCCTGCTGCTCCTGGCTGGACTGCTGGGATGGACCCTGAACCTAATGCATCACCTTGCCTTGTCTGATGCAGTTAATAAAACCTGTTGGCAGCGCCTGGCACTGCTCAGCCTGCTCAGGTCCTCCAGGTGTGACCCTGCCCTGGTCGGGGAGGATGCTGCCCCTGCCTGCCCTGGGCTCACCCTTGGCCTACGACTTTTCCCCTGCTCTTTCTGCTCCCCAACACTCTCATCCCCACTGCCAGGTCATTTTCCTACTGGAAATGATGGAAAAGACTTCATGAGCACTTCAGTGCAAAGCCAACAAGCCAACTTGGTCCAACCCCTTCTCAGTGGTGGTTTAAAAGCAGCCACTGGCTTCGCAGCAAAGTGGCTGCCAAGCTGTAACACCAGCCGTTGCGTTACTGCTCTCCAGATGAGCCAGTGTTGATCCGGGGTGAAAGTAAGTCACTGTGGGAATGCCATGCTGAATTGCCCTGGTTACATCTGCTGAAGGATGACTGCAGTGGGAGACGGGAGAGTTACAGCTTAAAGTTCTTTGATAAACCTTTGATAAATTAAAAATACTTAAAATACAACTTCCCTGATCTACAATAGCGTTCCAAGAGACATTAATTACAGTTTATTAGCTTTTCCGTAATGTTTCAAGCAAGTTCTTTCAGGCTGTCTACACTGAGTCATTTTTTGGAAATAAAACATTTTGGAACTAACCCTAAATGAGAAATTATTTCAGATTTGGTAATACAGACTGGGTTTTCAACTTCATCTGTGAACAGGCATCTGGAATGAAAACACGTCTAGAAAATTTTGGCCTCCCTGTTCAGCCTGCCCAGGCTCAGGCTGCTCTTAAAGCTGAAAACTTCACCAAGAGACAAGGGTTAGACTTCTCACGGGCTGCCCTTCCCCCAGTGCCAGGAAGTAAACATGTATGTCTAAGGCTACATAAACTAATTAGACATCTAATCCTACCTTTGCCTGCATCTGGTATTGCTGAGAAAGACGAGAAGGAGCAGCAAGTAAGGGAGGAACAGAGGGAAAGAGAACATCAGCTTGTTGGAGAAATGGGGGCACACACTGCTCAAGACATTAATTTTACACAAACTGTAAGCATACCTCTCAAACCAATAAGACCCTAAAACAGTACACAGATCTTCAAAAGGAGGGGAGAAATCCACCCCAAAAGAGAGGTGCAGCACTTTCATTGACTACCTAAAAATGTTCAGAGGCAAACTAATAAAAAAAGCAATAGCGTCTTAATTACTGTATCAAGTTTGCGAGCAAAATGACAAGCAAGAGAGTCCTGCCTGCCAGTCCACCTGCCAGAGGGCCACAAGGGGGTATGCTTACCATGAAACACAAGACACAAAGGTTGCATCAGTGAACAACCCCTTCCCAGCAGGTCTTCTCCCAAGGCTCAGGCGCTGCAACCACATAACTCAGCGGCACTCCTGGCTTTCCTAAAACAGCCTCTCACCACAGCTTTTGAGAGCATTGCAAGACCTGGCTAGATAAGAGCCAGCACCAGCAGTCTGAGATGCGAAAGAATTTAACTTCTGTAGTATTTTCTGCAGTTTCCAACTCAAGATGTAGAACACGCATCACCTATTTGTAGCGATAATTAACAGGAGATCGCAGTAAACATGCATTCAAAATGAGGGACAGATGTCAGACAAACACTGAAAAAAGTAGTATTGAGAAGTTAGGAAGCTAGGTTAAAAATGAAAAGAAACATTTTCTCAAATCACCTCATTTGTCTTATAGTACAAATACTTTCAGGATTCATGCTGTCAAGCACTTGTCCCAACTATGAGAGCACAAGGTTTCGTTTTGAAAAAGAGGAAAGGTGGAGATTAATGGATGACAACTGATTTTGGCAGGTGGAGCTCTGAGAAGTGGTATTAACCATCAGAAGGGCTTGCGACTCTAATGCAGTGAGCAAAGAGATGCTGTGCTAGGCAAACAGGATTTAATTGACCTTCAGTGATGACAGGCTTTAGTATTTTCTCACAGATAATAACTGGTTGCAGAAAAGAAGATGCCTTAAGCCTTTAACCAAATTGGTCACCTTAAAGCTATGAAATGCCCCACCCAGCACTAATTATTACTATTATAACAGTAACAATGAAATAAAAAATAACAGATGTTATTCTTTGACTGCTGCCTTGCCAAGGCTGGTATTTTGTTTGACATGGAGCAAAGAAAGAGGCTTAAACAACTTCAAATCACCCTTTGTTTTGGAAAGCTTTTGCCATTATCTGAGTAAAACTCAAGTTTGGACGAGTTGTGAAAACAACTCTGTGTTTCCAGTTTCCCAGTTTCCAGAATTTACACTTTACACAGTGTTTGTGCATCTGTGATGAAGGTTAAAACAGGGATTTGCTCAGATTTTTATGTTATGTGATATCCCCCAGTTGGATTGTGGCTGTGACTACCCCTGTAGTTGTCTTTTCTGCCTTCTACCATCCTTGCCTCTTGTTTATACAGGTTTTTGTGTGGCCAGAATAAGAGGTGACTGCTTTTAAATATGGTAACTAGGAACATCAGCAGGTGGTCTCAGAATCAGGTGTCACCTCCTACTAGTTCTATTTTTGAAACAACAAAATAGGTTTGATTCTGTGCCACGATGCTTGGTAAGATAAGAAAGCAGAGCATCACCATTGCCCATCTGTTCAATGCACAGCCGGAAAGCGTTCACCTTCACCCGATTGAGGGCTCTGACAACCGGCTGCCAGAAGCTAGGGGAGCCCTGAATCTGGGGTAATTGAAAGGATCTGCAGCCAGCTATCTTCCTATTTAATAGGGATGTACTGTTGATGGAAATTACAAGCAAATTACAGATTCCAGCATGTCATGGTCTCACCAGACCCAAACAACGGCACATGGTGATAAGGACAGACTGCTGCATGCTGGGACCTGCAGTCTCCATAGACCTCATTGCTTTATTAAAGAGTTGCTGATAAGCTATGATGTACTACAAAGCTCCAAATCTTTCCAAGAAACTGTCCTTTCCTCAGCTGTGTTTATAATGCCTTTTATAATTTCCAGTTTTTCTGTTTGTTTTTATATGGATGTAAGAGGGTTTCTTTCTCTTCAAATCAAATCATAGGGCCTCATTGTTTCTATCTCAAAGTCTCTCTAATGCTGCTAATCTCATACTAACAGCCTACTGACACAGAAGAGACCACAGAAAAGGCTGTTTGCCAGTGACCGTGTGCTGGTCAGATCTGGATTAATACTTGAGGCGATTTACCTCAGGAGGCCTTGTTGCAGGTGCCTGTAATTCTTAACTCTCCTCGAACTGCCTGGCAAGAGAGGGAGGAGAGGAATCTGTGAATCCACAGCTGATGCAGACACAAACAAGGCCCCTCTGAAACTCACTTTTCTATACAAAATCAGGATGTCTGTAGGAAAAAAAATCCTTTCTTTCAGATAGAAGGTGAGGAGCATCAAGATCCCAACACAGCACACAAAATGCACTGTGATGCTGCCTCTTACTACCTGTCACTGACAGCAAGTTTGCTTGACTTTAGCTTTTCTGGTTGTTAGGAATTGTTATGCAGGAGCATGGGCAAATATGCCAGTTTCGTCCAGTGTTTCCATAACAGCGTAGCCCTGCTATGTAAGCTAATTCAGGTACAAGAGTGACTATTTCAGCTTAAAACACAGTTTAAACTGTTCACATTTAAGGAAAGATGGAAAACCAGCATCATTCTTATTTGGCAATGAGTGTCCATGTGACGGTTTGGTTCACCACCCCAAGTGGCTTCAGGCTTCTCTCCAGGGCTGGACTGCACCTCCTACATTCACAGCACTGTGCCATGCCATGCCGACTGTGCTGCTTCATGACCCTACATAGTAGGAGGAGGGTGCTGGGATGACGGATCAGGCTGACCAGCTGCGCCTGACATCACTTGGCAGAAGAGAGTCCACGAGCTGCATCTGAGCTGCACAAGGAATATGCCCAACTGCCGGAGAGAGAAACGGAGGCAGGAGCTGATGCTGCCCATAATCAGGTCAAACTCTGAGGCTTTGCATGTGTCCAAGTTCAGACCTAGAGCATCTGTCATCTCCACTAAGATGATTCTATTTTGGAATTATTTCATTTTGCATGCTAATGAGTTGCCAGTAAAATAGGTAATTGTTCCTGGCCTGAAGTTAAACAATCCTGTTACTGAGTGACTATTATTTGCAGGTCAGAGAGCTGCAAGAGGTTTAGTCTTCAAGGCACCACACTGTCCCCTCCAGGAAGAGAGGTGAAGTACAAAAACATTCTACCATGCCTTGCAAAGAAATTAATTTTACCTATATTTATTGTTATTACAAGGCTGCTCGTTCCACCTTGGCTTTTTAAACAACCACATTGCAACTCATACAGATCTTCTGTTTGGAGCAGCTCCTACCTCTCCCTGACCCTTCCCTGCCTCTAACATAACTGCACAAGTGTCGCCCTCACAGATCCTTCCATAGGTCTTTATTAATAAGGAGCATCTGCAGGGAAACAGGATCTGACTCACTCTGCAGCGCAGCTGCTCCTGCTGCTCACTTCCCCACCTGAAACAACAGTCCCGTTTCAAAAGTCATCTCCATCACCGCAGCATGCAATTGCAACACCACCAATGCAATAGTGTGCCCTGCTAAGGGACAGAGTATTCTTGGCTGCTGCCCACGAAAAAAAAATCTTGAAAAATATCCTTGTGTATCGCAAACTTACCTTGGTTTTGATGCTGTCTCACTCCCTTTCTGAGTCTCAGTGTGGAGTATCCAGCCAGTGTGAGTCTTTTTCAAAATTGATTCCTTACCCATATTTGGGAATTTGTGCAGGGCACTAGCTGGTACAAAGCATGTTCTTCCCACAGTGCACTTTGGGACTTGTAGTTCCCAAAAAGGAATGTTGTTTTCCAAATTGTAAGTGCCAAGCAACCGAAACAGAAGACTGAAACGCCTTTACCTCCACCTTTGTTCAGCTGCAGGGCCCTTCCTTTTGCAAAGTTTCTGTGCTGTAGATTCGCCTTAACCAGCCTGAATCCTCCGCAGTTAATGGCAGAGCGTGCAAACCCCTTGGGTGCACCACTGCAGCCTACTCCTGCGGCCACCGTGCAGAGTACCACCACCCGGGAAGAGCTACTCAAAAACCAGAGAGTTCTGATCAAGTTTTTGCTTGTGCTCTCCACGCTTTCTTCCCTGCTTCCAACACTGACATGTCATAGAAACTCCGCTTTAACAGCTGTGTTTCACTGCTGAACACATTCTGCAATAGCCTATTTTGTTTTGTTTTTTTAATTAAATAATCGTAGTAGGGGGTCAGCATTACGAAATAAATAAGTCCTGCCTCTCCTGTAGAGATTAATTTTTGAAGAGGGTTTACACTGACTGCTATAATTATCTTGTAACCAAGACTCCCTATTGTTTTTCAGTAACAACTGAAGAAGAATGTGAATCGTTGCCTGCAGGGTACCGATGGAGACGCTGTTACTACGCTCCAGTTCCTTTAACAGCGCAACGTGTTTAACGCCGCGGGGTGACAGCAGGGCCCGGCGGGCGCGGGGTGACGGCAGGTGCGGGGTGACATCAGGGCCTGGCGCGGGCGTGGGGTGACGGCAGGTGCGGGGTGACGGCGGGGCCCGGCGGGCGGGGCGGGCAGGGCAGTCAGGGCAGGAGGCGCAGGGCCTCGCCGGCCGGGCTGCGCTGCCCCTCCGCTGCCCCTGCCAGCCGCCTCCCCCGCTTGCCAGGCCGCGGCGGGGACAGCTGCGGGGCGGCAGCCGTGCCGCCGGACTCCGAAGCGGCCGCCCCCGGGGCCCGTGGCTCGGTAGCGACGCGCCTGAGGCCGGCCTGGCGCCGGCGGCCGCCGCGGGGCTGTGCCCCGCCTGCTGACGGGGGCAGCCGAGGCGGCGGGCGTTGGCTCGGCCGTTTCCCCTTGGCAGCCGCGTGAGCGGGAAACCGATGGGGTTTGGGCAGAGACCGGCACCGACCCCTGTCCCGGCACAGCTGAAGGCGTCGCGACCCCACAGCCGGCGGTCGCAGCCTCTCGGAGGGCCACCGAGACCGCACTTATAACGACTAATCCCCGCAGGGTCGGCTCTGCCACCGCCCCGGGCCCCGGGACGCCAGCGCACCGAGAAGCCGCCGCTCCTTCCCGCGCCTCACGCCGGCAGGCGTCGCCGCCGCTCCCTCACACCACCGCCAAGACTACGTGTCCCGCCGGCCTGCGGGGCGGGGAGAAGATGTCCGCCGGGGCGGCCCTTCCGCTGCCGGGGGGCGGCGGGGTAGCGGCTCCCTCACGGCCTTCCGGGGCCGGGGAAGGCCGTGCTGCTGCGGGAGGGGAGCCGAGCCCCGCGGGGGGCGGTGGTGGCGCTGGAGCCGCAGCCGGGCGGGCGGCGGGCGGTGGGGCGCGGGGAGGGCGGCGGCACTGTCAGCCCTCCCGGCAGCCCGCCCGCCGCCATGAGGAGCGAGTCTGTGGCCTGGCCCCCGGTCTCGGCCCAGGCGGCCTCGCTGCTGGAGGAGGCGGCGGACCTGCTGGTGCTGCACCGGGACTTCGCCGCCGCCGTGGAGAGGTGTGAGGCGGGCTGCGACAGCCTGGGCCCCGGGACCGGCCCCGGCCCCGAGAGGTGCGAGCGGCCGCCGGGCGTGCGGAGCGGGGCCGGGGCGGCGCTGGGAAGCGGCTGGGGGTCGCACCCGCGTCGGGCTGGCGTCTGAGCGCAGGCGCTGGCTGCCCTGCTTGTGCTTTGTTTTTTTTGTTTTGTTTGTTTGTTTTTTTAATATAGAGGGCCTTTGGGGTTTAACAGACTGTTTGGGTTTTTTTTTTTTGGCGGAGTTAGGGGCCTCTTAGGTTCGAATATAAGTATTATCTGTATGAATGGCAGTAGCACCGATGGTTCTTGTTGTGGCTTTGCTTAGTTTTTTCTTAATTATATAAATTAATGGCGGGCAGTGCGTGTTGGTAAAAAGCGAGTTAGTAACTGTCCAGAACCTGGCTTGGCTTTGGCTGCCGTTTGATAACGGCCTGGCCACATCGGCAGGTTTCGAATGAAGGAACGGGCGTGTTTGAGGGAAGCGCGGTGTGCCTGGGAGCCTTCCCCCGTCCCAGAGACACAGGCGCGGGGCACCTTCTCGGGGGGGTGAATTTGCCTTTTTATCGGGGGTGAGGAGAGGGGAAGCAGCTGCTGGAGCACTGCAGAGTACCCAGGCTATATTGAAAAGGACACAAGGGGAAATGTGGTTGTAAGATGCACTGATTTAGGTGTTTCTTCATTACCAGTTCTGCAGAAGTGAAGTGCTCCCTTTGTGTTGTGGGGATTCAGGCGCTGGCTGAGATGAACCGGTGGAGAGAAGTTCTGTCTTGGGTCCTACAGTATTACCACGTCCCTGAACATCTACCTCCAAAAGTCCTGGAGCTCTGGTGAGTTTCTCTCTGTGACTGTCACATACACACAGGGCTTGCATTAGGTTTAATAGCAGGCCAGACTTGAATATTGTGTGATGTTTTCCTTTTGTGTGGTGTGAGTGAGGATGAAAGTGGATCCTGGGACAGGACTGTTCTTGACTTGTGTATGTTGGAGCATGCCTGCAGATTGCTTCATGGTGATAAAATACAAAAAGGGTGATGCTGAGAAAGTAACATCAGTGGCTACACCTACTGTCTGCCTCGGAAATCTCTGTGCTTCAGGTGTGGACCCTGATACGTGCCTTCATGATAGCTGCTTGTGTGTAGTAACTGTCAGCAATCTTAACTTTCACAGAGTTAGTGTTTTCTAATATTTCTTTCTTGGTTTTCAGTATCCTGTTGTACAGCAAAGTGAAAGAACCCCGGGTGATGCTAGAGGCTGGCGGTAGCTGGCTCAGAGACCAAACCAATAAGAGCCTCCCCGAGTACGGTTCATTGCTGGAGCTCTATCTGTTGCATGTGTTGCTTCCGCTTGGTCGCTTTGAGGGGGCAGAAGAGCTTGTACGTGGATGTGATGTTTTTGACAGAGACCAGCAGCTAGCATTTCTTGGGGCCATTTGTGAAAGCCGATGTCAGTGGACTCAACGGGAGGAGATGCACTTGGCTGCTGAAGAGCAGCAAGATGCGGCAACAGAAACTGTTTTGGGTAGGCTTTCCCTCTGATGTTTGTGCTCCAGGTTGGTCCCTTACTAACAAAGGGCAGCAAGTATTAAGAATATTGTCGTTACAAACCAGCCACAAGGAAGTCCTGTTGTGTTATCACAGCAGGAAATGGAAGACTTAGTGATCCATTTGCTGACAATTACGAAACTTACTTAGTTTCTGCTGATGTCAAGAAATGAGAATAATTTTCCAGGTTCAGAAGCACTTCAGAATAAATGTGGTTTTGTTTTTTTGGTTTTTCGTAAGGTATAAAAGGGAAACTAAAAATACTTAGCAGTCCTTTAAGGGTACAGTTTGTTGGTTCTGTGTCCTTTCTGCTTAATCTCCATTTACAGCCAAGCCTGCGTAGAACAATCTATTTCAAGCATTTAAAGTACTGCTTCCCCTCCAGAACCATAAATCACTTGACATCAACTCCCAGGAGACAAGCTGGCGCTACTGTGGTATAAGATCACATTATACTAAAGTAGATGCCTAAAAAAAAGGTTTAATGAATTTATTACAATATTGTACTGTTTCTGTTCCCTATTATAAAAAACCCCGACTCTCATGCAATCAGACTAAGAACAGTATTACTTTAGTATCTTAGTTTCTTATTATCTGTATCTATGTGATTCCTTTTTTTCTTTTTTTCACTTTACTTTCCCCTGGCAGCCTTTCTGTTCTTGTATTGTAGGTGCTCTGTCCCAAAAGCTTTTGACCATGTTGACATTGCTACGTAGAGCGCTGCGGTCCATGTCAAGCCACTTCTATTTACTTCCTTACAAAAAGGTTCTCTTGGCTACTTTTCTGCTGTACCTGGTGGTGGTGAGATTAGACCCAGGTACAGTATTGATATTTCCAATTTTTTTAATTCCATTATGATTACAGAGAAGAAAATACTTGCTTTTAATTGATTTGGTCTGTGTGAATGTCTCTTCTTTGGGAGACACCAATCGGATGACTAGCATCTTACTATTAGGCTTGTTTCAAATGCGTCCAGTTTCAATCCATGTAGAAAAATGTAGCTTTACAAAAGCCAGTTTTCTGAAAAGTTATTCCGTCCTTAGCTCTTTCCAATAGACAAGGTACAGACCGTGAGAGGCAGGCTGAGCTGCCCTAGACTCGGGTTCAGCCTCAGTCAACTTGAGGTGCTAGAACGTGAATGTCTCCTGGAAGAGTGATTGCCTAAAAGGCTGTTCTGTCAGGAGAGTGGAAAGTTGCCCAGGGCAGCAATGTAGTTGCACAGTTGCTCTGCTTATGCTGGGGTGTCAGTAGCGATGGCTGCTCCTGTCGCTGAAGAATGGGCTGGTTCCATGAGGTAGTGGTAGCAGCTGGGACATGGAGGGGATGAGTGTTTCCCCTTCTGCTGGGTGCTCCATAGCTATTCTGCAAATAGTTTTTTGGAAAACACAGAAGGTCATTTGCTAGGGATGGGAGCGGTGCCCTGAGTGAAGGTCCAAGTGCTGAACCAAAGAAAGAAGACAGACAAGTAGGTTTCAATTAACTCTAGTTGGGATTAGTTCTTTCTTAATATGTTTAGTGTATCTTAGTTTTACCTTTCATAATGAAAGGCTCTTCTCTTTTTGTTTTGTTCTGCAGCTTCTCCCACATCACTGCCATTCATTTACAAACTGGTCCAGCTCTTCCGACAAGCTTGGGCAGCTGTATTTTCTCCAATCCATAGGCCTCCAATTCAGGACTGAGTGTCACAGAATACATTTTTCTCTGCTGCTGTAAAATTGTCAGCTTGTCTTGAGGATGTTAACAGGCTTTTCAAGGATGGTTGAAATCAATGTCCTAATTGAGATGACCACCTGTGAACTCCTGTGTGGTAATACCTTCATTTCTTCAGACAAGGAATGGTTTCGTATGAGTTTTGAAACCACACAGAGTATTCCTGACACTTTGCTTGGCTCTACAGCGCCATTCTGTCCAACACCAGAGTAAACCCACTCCTTCCATAATCTATAACTGAATAAGAATCCTCCTTTTCAAACGCTTTGCTTTGGATATAGCTGTTGAGTGAGGGTTGTGTAGCCAGTTATGAACTATGGAAGAAGGTTCCATCCTTGCAAATGCTGGGCAGTTCTCTGAACAAGTGAAAGTGTTCCTGGAGGCATGACTGTAAAAGACAACAGAGTACCGATAATTAGCGGAATATTCTGTTTTCCCTGAAGACATCTGAAAAGCTCAGTTCCTGTGGCATAGGGTTTAGAACAAGCATGTGAAACTAAAACACGGGAAGGTGAAGCCTATTCCACTTTGAAGGCTGTGGTTTCTCTTGTGACTGATGCCTCCTTATACAGGCATTCCTGATTTTAGTCATATTTAAGCCAGAAAGCCAAGGTGGTTGGCCACAAAGACTATTGTGCTGCACCTACTCTTCTTATATGTAAATTACAGCACTTTGTGCTTGTCTGATGCATAGTAATTCTTTGAAGCATGTGGTGGTAAGGAAATAGATACATTTTTTAAAACTAGATTCTATATTATTGTCCAGTTGAACAGCTGAAGTTGTTGCATTGTTTTACTCTTTCCCTACCTCTTGCTTTGTTCACGTAGATGTCAAAAAGTCTCTATATATCTAGAATTGTCCCCCCTGCCCCAGTATCTAAAGTCCTGGGTTACATGGAGCCATCTAGCAATGCTTATTGTTCAGGACCGAAGTTAGTTAATAAGTAGAAAGAGATACTCTTCTGAGATCCCAAAACTTTCCCCAGATCTGTGGCAAGAAAATTAATATCTTTGCTAAAGAACTGTCACCAGACTGACTCCATTTCCAACCACCAGGGGCAAAAATGGGAGGTTTGGGGTAGTACATTAATTTCTTCTACATCTATCCACCTATCATCAGTTGACAAAGAGTAAATTCCAAAGGAGAGAGCTCTGACCTACTTAAACTGGAGCAAACTGCTGGGTGCTGGAAAGGACAAGTTAAAGGCAAGGAGCCTTTGTGGCAAACAAGTAGCCCAGCATCTGTGCCAAAAGGATGCAGGCTGACTGACGTTGGCCCAAACTACAAAATGGTGAACAAAGTAGCATTTGGTGGGCAAATTCTATCCAACACACCAAACCTGTGAAAAGTAGCCAGTGTAGATGCCAGTGTGATGTCTTGAACAGTAGTCCCCTTCAGGTTGTTACTTTGTCTGTAGCAGTAGTCATACACTGATATGGTGGCTATTTCTGTTTTTTTCACACAGGTAGCAGCCTGCCTGTGCCTTCAAACTGTGTGCAATCTGTTGCTTTGCTGTCTACCAGGACACTTCGAAAACAGCCTGCATCTTCACTGTTAAAAATAATTCTGTGTCTATTTCTTCTGAAATTATCCCAATAGAGAAACACTCCCAGTATTAGTGTCAGATAAACCGGAGCAGGTCATTCATGAGTGCAGTAATGACCTTGCCTGGTTGTCTCAAGAGTAAAACCCAAAACAGTCCTGTATCCTTTCCCAAGTTTTTGTCTCTGCTAGGACTTTGCCCCAGGAGAAGTAGCACATAATGCTTTTATTTAAAAGTTACTTCTTACATACTCTGCGCACATAGGGAAGGGGTGCTCTTGATATTCTTGTAATCCAACTACAAGTGTAGTTGCAACTCTGCAACCAACAGTTGATGGAAACCAGGTAGAATAAAACACAGGAGCTCTGTCTGGAGTTGAGCTCTTTCAAAAAAATTACTAAGTTGTGTTTACTGCCCCCCTGCTTTGCAAGGCCTCACTTTAAGATCTTTGTAAGCCAGTTAATGACATAGCAAAATTCAGCGACGACAGGCCAAATTCTCACCAAATTGACTGTTTAGGCAACAACCATTTTTTGTTCTAGTTTTCTATTCCCATTTTTTGTTAGGTGGCAGAGATGCTATTTTGGAGGTTGGGACCAGTGGTCTGAGCCAGCCATACATTGTGTTTAGAATGCTGTATGTCATGGTCATTCATTTACCAGGACTTTGACATTCAATTTGATTTTAAGTGTAGGTTGGTAACCTCCCACTTTTTTTGAGTACTACTGATTTAGCATTTGTATTGTATTTAATACATCATGAGAGGGCAAGAAGGCAGAAACAAGCTGTCAGGTCTTTTTGCAATTAATACTGAAACTGCAGTATTTAATATTTACAATAAAGTCACTGCTGATTTACCGCTCTGTAGAGTTGCTTATTTGTGCTGTGATTAAGTGTAAGAGAACTTTTGCCTTTAAAGTATTGATACTCCAGTTTTCAAATAATTTCCGGAAATGTTTCACTGTATGTCTTCATTGTACAGGCATATTTAAAAGAAGTAGAGGACTTAGTGTGAATCTGACGAGATCTAATCAACTGATTATGTTGGTAGGGTATAGGTCTGCATTTTCTTAGGAGTTCAGGGAGTGCTAATTACTTTCTGTGAAAGATCCAGCTTTTTTTGTTTTGTTTTTTAGATATGTGTCTCTGTGTACCTTGAGATGACCAAAACCAGTAATGCCAAGAATAAAGTACTTACTATTTATCTTTAGCTGTGTTTTTAATCTGCACTCTCATTATATCATTGAGGGAAAAGACATAGTCATGGGGACTGTACTGTTTAAGCCCTGTTGGAGAGAATGTGCATGTATGCTGTGTGTATGTGAACTCTCTGCTAGTAACTCCAGGTATAAGAGCAAATTATAGTTCTGCTTTCTCGTTTTGCCATCTTCTTGCTAGATGCAAGCAAGATGTATTGTATTGGCCCATATTGTAAGCAGCTGAAAGGCTGAACAGTTGTTTATTATCAGATGAACAGTGGTCACAAAAATAAGGAATGGCTGGCAGAAAGATGAGGTTTGGTGTCTTAGCACCAGGAGGCAAGAAGATAATCCTGTGTACCTTGTCTACAGGTGATCGGATAGTCAAGTGGAATTCCTTGCTGTTCAACCTGTTCCCAACTCATTTCAGTCAGTGGAATTTAGGCAAGTTAATTCCATGTCCACGATTCATCTACAGTCACCTTTGTCAAAAAGACACCATTTTAAAATGATGTCACCTTTTGAATGTGTAAATTAAGAAATTTTGAAATGGTTAATGAACTTTTAAATGAGTTACCAGTAGCATATTCATCAGTTGTCAGTTTTAAGAAAGGAAACCTGTTATTTGTAAAGACACTCCATATGTGTTAAAATTCTGGTTAGTAATACCAGTTATAAATTTTCTTTTTTAAAAAAATGCCCAAGGTTTAGCTTGCAGAATTAACTGGGAAGACTGGCTTAAGAGCAGACTTGAGGGCTGGGTCCTCTCTGTAGGTGAATGTGACGTGCGGAAAGCAGACTCCACAATCTGTAAGATTGTAAAGTAGGTATGTTTATTCAGCGCTGGGCAGCACGGGGGAGTAGTCCCGCCAAAACCGTGTGCGCCTGATACGAAAACTTGCTCTGTTTTTATAAGACAACTCATTACATATTCATAATATGATGTAATACGCTTATACATATGCATTACCTATCCCCGCTTTGTATTAAAATTAGTTCTGCAAGTCATTTCCATATCTCTCTCCCGACTGAGTTTGCGCAGTGTCCCCTGGTGGTGGTCGTCAGGGGTCCTGAGGATGAAGGCAGGTGAGTCTTCCTCGTGACCCCCACATCTGGCGCAGGCTCAGTAACGTCCTGCTCTTTGTCCAAACCGCAGAACCAGCTTTGGCTTGTTCTTGCAAGGTTGTAATCTTTCTTTGGACTTATATGGTCATAAAGCTGGACTTATATGGTCATGAAGCCCTTTACTCCCGTACACCTTATCACAGTACCCAAGCAAACCGTGTAAGATTTGGCAAACAGCTTAAATTTTGCAATTTTTACCCTAAACAGCTAAACAGACTATTACAATTGTTAAACTCTACCCTATCTCTTACCCACCCCCCCTCTCTCAGTCCCCCCTTTTCAAAGAAATTAGTAAATTCTTTTACTCAGACTCGAAGTATTGATTAGATTCTAATTTTTGTCGCAGTTGATTTCTCTTCTATTCGCTATAGGAATTTTCAGTTCCCTTAAAACACCAAAATCCACAACGGACAGCTATACTAATAATTAAAAATAGAAAGACAATTACAATGATCATTACAAATAATTGTTTTAACCATGTTAGATTGGGCAGCCAGGATGTCAATTTCTCCTATAATTCAAAAAAACTCCAAGAAGTGTTGTCTTGTGTCACTTTATGTAGAATATTTACTTGTTTCCTTATTTCTTGGAGGTCCTCGGTGATTCGCCCGCTCTGATCTGCATACATGCAACAATCTACATTGATCACAGTGCATACCCCTCCTTGAAAGGCTAATAGCAAATCTAAGGCCATACGATTCTGTGATACTATTTTCGATAAGTCAGTAACTTCCTCCTGGAGTGCCAGGAGGGCATCAACTGTTCTATTTTCCACTGTTTCTATTACAGCTGAGATGTTTATTATTGCCTTTTCCAACTCACTAACCCCTAAAAACGGAATGAACCATCGCGCAAAACTGTGGAAACTCGTTGGTCTGTTTATGAGGGGGTTATTTACAACGTTTCGTTTTTTCCTTATGGGGGGTTGTATTAACCTGTCAATGATAGTAATATTGGGGACCAGACCTCCCAGAGTGCATGCTCCTCGCCATCCTATGGGCAAGACTTTATGAGCCGTTGTGCCACACAACCAATACCACCCTGTCCCTTGTGGGGTCGGGAGACCGGTATAGTTCAATTTCAAAAATCCCAAATCTCTACCTGTCATATTTAATGTACGACTTCTGTTACAATTTAGGTGTTCTCCCATAAACAGCCCTTTTCCCGAACTTACCAGGCAGTTATCCCCTAATATGCTGGTCTCTTCAACAGTTATTTTTAGTCCCTGTCTCTACTTAACCTGAGGGTCTGTGCTCCAGATTGTATTTCCCCAAAAGGAGCCGTCTTGGCGGTTCATTAGGGAAACTGGCAGTGGGATGCCTATTAACGGTATCTCATAACCAGCATGTCTTGGTATTTGGGTACAGATCCAGCAATCTGTTTTATTTAAAATTTTGGTGATGTTTTGAATCGCCTGTACATACCAGTTCTCTCGCCAGGCCGCTGTGTCTATCACCTGTAAAATTATCAGAATCATGTTAAATTTAACCCACATCCTATCTTTTTAGCTTGAGCTTTAATGGCCCTTGAATTTCTGATGTCCAAAGCTTTTGTGGCGACTTCTTCACACGGGTATGATGAATCCAGGAATTCTGTTCTTTAATTTTGATTGCTGTGAAGGAGGTGAGGAGTACTTGGTATGGTCCTTCCCACTGTGGTTTCAAGGTTTTTTCTGCAAGAGACTTTACATATACATAATTTCCAGGTTGAATATCATGTACAGGCCCATCCAGACCCCTTCCTCGGGTCCCAATTACATGTTTTCCAATTTTATTGAGCTGTTTGCTCAATGCCACCATATAGGAAGTCATAATTTCGTCCCCAATTTGCATTGATGTCCCCTTTTGTATTCCATAGGGGCGTCCATACAGAATTTCAAAAGGGCTCAGTCCTTCTCTTGCCCTCGGTCTTGTCCGTGCTGTTTGATTAAGTGGTTCATTTTCTCCACTTGGCCACTCGACTGAGGGCGATATGGGGTGTGAAGCTGCCAATCTATACCTAAATGGTGGCTGGTTTGTTGCACTATTTTTGAAACAAAGTGTGGTCCTCTGTCAGAGGATATGGTTGCTGGAACCCCAAAACGTGGTATTATTTCTTGTATTAGTATTTTAGTTACCTCCCGAGCCTTGGCAGTTCTGGTTGGGAACGCTTCTGGCCAACCTGAAAAGGTATCAGTTAATACCAGCAAATATCGGTACCCCCCTTTTCTTGGAAGTTCTGTGAAATCAACCTGCCATTGTTGTCCAGGCCCATTACCCTTTCCAATCTGGCTCATTTCTAGTTTGGGAGTATTCTTTGGATTAGTTTGGAGGCAAAGTTCACACTGTTGAGTCACCTGTCTCACTGTGGTATATAAGTTTCTAGCTACAATATCTTTTATCAGATGCTTATACAGAGCCTCCATTCCCCAATGTCTCTTCCTATGTTCTTCCCGTATTAAATGCCACAGTAAATATGAGGGAACAATTAACTTTCCCTGTGGGGTATAAGCCCATCCCTCTTCATTATACGACCCTGCTAAGTCTGAAATGAGTTTTTGATCTTCCTTAGTATATTTTGGTTTATCTTGTAGGGAAATATGCCTATCGGGAATTAAAGCCCCTGCCACTCTTATTTTCATTTTGGCCACTTGTTTTGCCTCTCTATCCGCCAGTTCATTCCCTTTTTCCAAATCTGAGCTTACTCTCTGGTGTGCCTTAATATGCACAATTGCCACTTTCTCAGGGAGTTGAACAGCTTCTAGTAACTTCAGAATTTCTTCTGCATGTTTGATATTTTTCCCTTGGGAGTTTAATAAACCTCTTTCTTTCTAAATTGCTCCATGTGCGTGTACAACTCCAAAAGCATATTTTGAGTCTGTGTAAATGTTTACAGTTTTGCCTTGAGCCAACTTCAGAGCTCGAGTTAGGGCAATTATTTCTGCCTTTTGTGCGGAGGTGTTCATGGGCAAAGGTCCTGACTCTATTACCTCTTGACTGGTGGTGATGGCGTATCCAGCGTGTCGATTGCCATTCAGGACATAGCTGCTCCCGTCTGTGAACCAGTTTTTTCCATTTTCTATGGGGCTATCCTTTAAGTCTGGGCGACTTGCGTATGTCGCTTCAATAGTTTCTAGGCAGTCATGATGCACTGGCTCTCCTGTGTTTCCACTGAGAAAAGAAGCTGGGTTGACAATGTTCCACATCATCCTGTTCCACTATTACAGCTTGATATCGCAGGAATCTTTGTGGAGATAGCCAGTGTCCACCCTTTGCTTCCAATACTGCCGACACTGCATGGGACACAAAAACAGTCATTTTCTGGCCCAGGGTGAATTTTCGGGTTTCCTGTATATTTAGTATCACAGCCGCAACTGCCCTTAGGCATCCAGGCCAGCCCTTTGCAGTCGCGTCTAACTGTTTAGAGAGGTAGCCAACTGCCCGACGATACGGACCTAGCTCCTGTGCCAATATTCCTAGGGCAATGCCCTGTTTCTCATGAGAGAAAAGGAGAAACGGCTTACCCACATCCGGGAGTCCTAAGGCCGGGGCTGACATCAGAGCCTTCTTTAGTTGTTCAAAAGCTTGTTCGGCCTCTTTATTCCATTCGAGGTGTTTCTGCTCAGTCGCTGTCAGCGCATATAATGGTTTAACAAGCAGTCCATAATTGTAGATCCACAATCGACACCACCCTGTCATTCCCAGAAAGGTTCGCAATTCCTTTACCATCTGGGGTTTTTTAGTTTGGCATATCACCTCTTTGCGGGCCTGCCCCAAAGTTCTCTGTCCCGCACTGATTTCATAGCCCAAATAACTCACTTTACGCTGCATTACCTGAGCCTTCTTCCTAGACACCCTGTATCCTTGAAGCCCTAAGAAATTCAACAGACTCACCGTCCATGCCATACAATCTTCCTCTGTGTTGGTAGCGATCAGAATGTCATCCACATACTGTAACAATTTTCCTTTCTCGGACGGGGCTTCCCAGGATTCCAGGTCTCTCGCAAGCTGATTGCCGAAAATGGTAGGACTATTCTTAAACCCTTGCGGCAACACCGTCCAAGTGAGCTGGGTCCTTCGACCACTTTTAGGATTTTCCCACTCAAATGCAAACAACTTTTGACTGGCTTCGTGGAGAGGGAGGCAAAAGAAAGCATCCTTTAAATCTAGAACAGTAAACCAGATTAATTCAGATGCCAATGCAGTCAGTAGGGTATACGGATTTGCCACGACTGGGTAGAGATCCTCAGTAATCCTGTTCACTGCGCGCAAGTCTTGAACCACCCTATATGACCCATCGGACTTCCGAATAGGTAATATAGGAGTATTGAATTCAGATTCACATTCCTTTAATAGTCCTAGCTGCAAAAATTTTTCTATCACCGGCCGGATTCCTTCCCTGTCCTCTTTCTTTAGAGGATATTGTTTAATTCTTACCGGTCGTTGACCTTCCTTTATCTTAACTTCAACAGGTGGAGCATTTTTCGCTCTTCCAGGCACATCAGTAGCCCAGACTCCTGGATACACTTGGTTCAGAATTTCCTCATCGATTTTCCCTTCTGAGGGGAGACTAGTTAGGACTAGACTTAATGCTTGTGTATATTGTTGATCCTTTACCTCCAAAGTAATTTCCCCTTTTTCAAACGTGATCTTTGCTCCTAATTGTTCCAACAAATCTCTCCCCAAAAGTGCCTTTGGAGAGTTGGGCATATATAAGAACTTGTGGATACCCCATTGCTTTCCCAATTTATACTTTAAAGGTTTGCAAAAATACGCCTTTTCACTTTGGCCAGTTGCTCCCTGTACTACAACGTAATCATCTCCTAAAGGAATTAAGGCTTGATTTAAAACCGAATATGTTGCTCCTGTATCTATCAAAAACTTCACTTGCTGCTGCTTTTCCCCTAGCTTAATTGTAACCAGTGGATCCGCTAGGGTAGATTCCCCAGGTTCCCGTCAGTCTTCTATTACATTGGCTATCTTCACATTCGCTGAGGTTTTCCGACCCCCTTCCCTGTTTCTAGGACATTCCCTTTTCCAATGACCAAAGCCCTTGCATATAGCGCACTGATCCCTTTCCAATCGAGACGAATCTCGCCTACCACCTCTCCGTTCCCCTTTTTCTTGAATGGCAGCTATCAATTTCTTTTGTCCCCGCCGATATTTTTCTTCTCTATTACTAAACACCCTCCACGCTTCATCTAACAATATCTCTAAGTTTCTACCTTCTGTAGAACGCAGCTTTTGAAGTTTTCGCCTTATGTCCCCTGCAGATTGACCCAGGAATAAACTAATTGCTGGATCCCTACCTCAGACCCAGGGTCTAGCGGCGTGTTACGACGCATCACATCCCTCAGCCGATCCAGGAACTCAGACGGGGACTCAGAAGGAGTTTGCTTAACTGCATATAAAGCTGACCAGTTTATAGTTTTGGGAATTGCTCTCTCCATTCCCTTCGAAACCCATTCCTGATATTCCTGTAATCTTTGCATATGTGCCGATCTATTAGCATCCCACTTTGGGTCTTGGAGGGGGAAATGTTCCTTAACATCCCCTCCTGTAATTTTATAATGATCTTCGGCCAAATTTCCTGCTGTTTTCAGAACTAGCTGTTTTTCAGTTTCAGTCAAATATTCCAATAATAATTGTATATCATTCCAATCGGGATTGTGTTGTTTTACGATAAATTGGAAATGCCTGGCTACACTTATCGGGTCACTTCTATAATCCTTTGCAATCTTTCTCCATTCTCCCAAATCAGCAGTGGAGAAAGGCACTTTAATTAGCATTGTTCCACCATCTGGCCCCACCGCCTCTCGGAGGGGTGCTTGTAAAGTAGTCAGGGCAGACTTCTGCCGAGTGTGGGAAGATACAGGGCTATCAGGAGGATTAAAAGCTCCTTCTGAATCCACATCCTTGTCCCGTGCCCGGGGGGGAGGTTTAAACAAGTCATCTAAGTCTTGTTCTGGGGCTTGGTGAACTTTGTCTGCCTTTGTACACCGCTGCCCAATGCTGCAGGAAGAACAGCATCTTTTTAGTTTACTTCTACCCCCTTTATTTTCTCGCTCCAATGCGAGTACCATAGGGTCCTGTGGGGGTATTATCCCACAGTCCCTTTGCCACTCCGGATGGTTTCGCAGAGTGAAAAACATATCTGCATATGATACTTCATCCCATTTCCCTTCTCTTCTCAAGAACAGCATAAGCTGTAACAAAGTATTATAATCCAATGTTCCATTAAATGGCCACTTAACTTCGCCCTCTAACTTATACAATGGCCACCACTGATTACAATATTTAATGAGGGTCTTTTTACTTTCTGTGCTTCCCTTCCCTACAATATCCTTCCAATGGGCGAGTATACAACCCAGAGGACTTTTTTCAGTATCCCTCCTTGGGTGTTACCCATTTTCAATATACTCTTAAGGGATTTAAACTGACTTTTAAATTCTCTTTTCACGCCTGTCTGCCACACTCTCACTTATTCTCACTCAATTCCACTCTCACGGACGTCCATGCACTCAGAGAAAATCACACACACATCACTTCACACAAACACTATGGTTCGACAAATTCAAATCGGTAGTCTATTCCAAATGCCTTATTGCCATAACCAAAATCAATACCAAAAGAAAGCTAACATAGCATCGCTCCAGTTAACAACCTTCTAGCAGCTGCAAATATCTTGTAAATTACAAGAGGCCCGCTTACCCTTCTCCTGCTTCTCATATACCGGTCATTAGCAGGTCCATCCTGGCTCCCAACAACGGGATACAGCGGTTACCTCAAACTCAGTCGATCTATCCCCGAGATCGCTACCGGCCGCTCTATCGGCCAGCGAGTTTCCCAATTGCAGTCCCAAACTGCAGTCCCAAACCCTACAGGTACCCAACCCACGGGCACTATGCTGCACGCCAGACGTCTCTGCGCGATTTATCAGCAGCCCCGAATGTGCGTACGCTTAAATCCCTTCGTTAAACATACCGTTAAATCCGCAGCTTCAAGAGGCTGTTGTCCACTCCCGCGGTGATCGGCCGGCAGCGGAGACTCCTCCGAGTAAAATGCTCGGGGCGCGCCTA
The DNA here is from genome assembly GCF_963210335.1 of Falco punctatus. Taxonomy (NCBI): domain Eukaryota; kingdom Metazoa; phylum Chordata; class Aves; order Falconiformes; family Falconidae; genus Falco; species Falco punctatus. Next base: position 23,012,408 of record NC_137585.1, on the reverse strand, counting down.
GGAGCGTCCGCTCCGCAGTCGGTCCCGCAGCCGAGTGGAGATCCTCCTGCCTGGCTCGCCAAAACTGACGTGCGGAAAGCAGACTCCACAATCTGTAAGATTGTAAAGTAGGTATGTTTATTCAGCGCTGGGCAGCACGGGGGAGTAGTCCTGCCAAAACCGTGTGCGCCTGATACGAAAACTTGCTCTGTTTTTATAAGACAACTCATTACATATTCATAATATGATGTAATACGCTTATACATATGCATTACCTATCCCCGCTTTGTATTAAAATTAGTTCTGCAAGTCATTTCCATATCTCTCTCCCGACTGAGTTTGCGCAGTGTCCCCTGGTGGTGGTCGTCAGGGGTCCTGAGGATGAAGGCAGGTGAGTCTTCCTCGTGACCCCCACATCTGGCGCAGGCTCAGTAACGTCCTGCTCTTTGTCCAAACCGCAGAACCAGCTTTGGCTTGTTCTTGCAAGGTTGTAATCTTTCTTTGGACTTATATGGTCATAAAGCTGGACTTATATGGTCATGAAGCCCTTTACTCCCGTACACCTTATCACAGTACCCAAGCAAACCGTGTAAGATTTGGCAAACAGCTTAAATTTTGCAATTTTTACCCTAAACAGCTAAACAGACTATTACAATTGTTAAACTCTACCCTATCTCTTACCCACCCACCCCCTCTCAAATGCACACAAAGCTGGCTGCTGGTGTAACAGGTGAGTGGGTGGACTGAGACAGTTGCCTGGGAGAGATTATGATCTCTCCTGCCTATGTTGTGATGCTGTGGAGCCCCTGCCAGTGAGGTGTGGATGCCCTGCCACCTTGCACCAGTCTGCTTAGACAACAGAAACATCAGTAACCAGAGCTGCCACTACCAACCAAGAAGGGAAGCACACAGGAGAAGCCATGGTAAAGAAAAGAATTGGGTTATTTTATGAGGCAATAAGCAATGAATTTGGCCTTGTATCCCCCCTACTCTGATCAAGATCTGAGTGAAGGCGGGGAGGTTGATGTGACTTTTTTTGTTTTATTTTGGAGGCAACAAATATTGCTCACAGTGTACAAACTATTGTATTAGCTTCTTGGTAAACAAATCTAGAGTCCAAGATGTACAGCTACATTTATGTTAATAAATTTATTATAAGGGAAGTCATATGCAGCAAAAGAAGGATGGAGTTGGAGCTTTTTTTTCTTTTTGAGTAGAAACTTCTCTGGATGTACTTTGAATACAGTATTTTAACCCTGTATTAATGGCCTTTTCCTACTAGCTTGTGAGTAGTGAAATTAGGAGCAAAGAAATGGGGACAATTCCCTAGATACTCTGTAAGACTGGGTGGAATCATCTGCCAAAAGATTCATATTTAAATATACCATGTCCAATAAGAGTGTTTTTGAGAGAACCCATTACATCAGGGGTCCTCAAACTTTTTAACCAGGGGGCCGGCGCGCGGATGCAGTGGCAGGCAGTCATCTGCGGCTGCTTGGTTTCCCCCCCAACCCTCGGCAGGGGGGGGCTGTAAATACCGGGGGCCGGATTGAGGACCCTGGGGGGCTGTATCCAGCCCGCGGGCTGTAGTTTGAGGACCCCTGCATTACATTCACAGTACTTGGGAGTCTGCATAGCAATCTACAGGAGACACGCTTCTTTTTCTTTTAAAATATACCATATTTTGTGGTTCAGATTTCTGTTATTAAAGTATGTGCATGACACAGTAATAAACAATTTAGAAACTGGTTATTGACTGAGCAGCCATGATTACAGAAGTGTATGTATGAGAAGGATTTCTCAGGAAGTTACTTTAGTCTAACATGTAAAGGAGTACCAAGTCCTCTTGAGTATCAAGTTAACTGTTCACAAACTGAATTCAAAGTACCCAGGGAATGGACCAAAACAACTAGCAGCTGAAATTAATTGAGGTACTAAAAGCACTTTAATTCTCTTTCTTTTAATTTCTACAAACCTGTCTTCTACCTGTCCAACACAAGTTCAATGGAAGGTTGAGAGATCAGAAGATAGTTATCTATATATCAATAAGGCAATATAGCTGTGTCTTGGCCTGGATAACTGGACTTGGCTCATTAGCTGGGACCTACTGTTGTTTATTTTGCATACCTGTACACAGTTTTTGTCTCTGGACTTATGTGCACTCTACATGTAGATCTGTGTACTGTACACCATGTGTAGGCATGGCTACACATCTCTAGCTGCTGTGATTATTGTTTCTTTCTATGCCCAGCAAAATATTTTTCTTCCTACTTGTAAATAAGTGTTAGAATATTTTCCATTAATTCCAGTCTTATGGAAAACTTTGTAATTGCTGGTCGATTTGGGGTTTCAGGTAAGATCAGCTTACAGACTTTCAGGATATTCACTGGTTCTTCTCACTGTTTCCCTCCCCTTTCAGCGTGAGTGCATCTCTCTTCACATTGGCCAAAGTGGAGTTCAAATCGGCAACGCGTGTTGGGAACTCTTCTGTCTGGAGCACGGCATTCAGCCAAATGGCACCTTCATCAACCAACCCAGCAATGATGACTCTTTAGCCACATTCTTCAGAGAGACAAGCTCTAGCAGATACATGCCCCGGGCTGTTATGGTGGACTTGGAACAAACTGTAATAGGTCAGTACAGAGCTCACCTTGGAAATTAATTAACTCTTCTGGGTGCCAAAGTTCAGATCACTGAATAGCAGGGCAAATGCCCTTACCATGAGGGATGACTCCAACATAGAGGCAAAACGTACAGGTTTTAATTTTTCAATACCAGGTATTACTAAATGCTCTGTTATTCTCAAAGATGAAAACCAGACTGCACTCTGTCATGGTACTCTACTAATAATACACTCAGAAATTTACTGTTTAAACCTTCACTGGTTATGAGTACAATTTAGCTTTCTTAAAGAGAATCCTTTCTGGTCTTTTTTTTTGGTGTGTGGTGGTATTTTTCTTTTGTTAACTGATGGAAAATGCTTTCCTCGCATTCAGATGTAAGAGAGGAGCATGAAGAATCAGACAACAGAAGTGTCCTCAGAGATTTTCAGGGGAAACCACTGTTTACTCTTGCAAGTCTCCTTTTTTCCAGTCATTCCCCTGAAGGTTCTGATGAATCTTCATCTGATCAGTCTGTAGAGCTGAAATTCTAGAAACAGCATGGCACAGCCCTTGTTTGATAAATTAATTTGCTTGTATAACACAGCAACTTACATTTGCAGCACAGTCCCCTTCTTTTTTTTTCTTCTTTTCAAAACTGAGAACATCTCAGATGATAACTCCTCACTTCCATACTTTGTTTTTCAACATAACACATCTTCCATACCATTTTATGCTAATATAAAATGTTCCGTTTGTTTTGCAAATATCATCAACTTTGGTGAATTATCTCTTCCAAGCTTATGCTTTTTCTCTTTCTTGTTCAGATGAAGTGAGGGCTGGCACCTTCCGGGAGCTTTTTCATCCAGAACAACTGATCACTGGGAAGGAAGATGCAGCTAATAACTATGCACGTGGCCACTACACCATTGGCAAAGACAAAATTGACCTGGCATTAGATCGTATCCGCAAGCTGGTGTGTACTATTACATTGGAAGCAAGACCTTAGGAGGATGGGAGGGGAAATAAGCACCACATAAATTTTTTTTTGGATAGTAGCTCTCATTTTGCTTTTACTACTGTCATTGGCTCAGAACAGAGAAATGCAAGTCCTGGATTTTCTTTCTTACTTTTTATATGAATGAAAGACTTAAGTGGAAAACCTCAAATATTGTTATAGCATTCCTATTGTAAGAAAAAAATCAATACCGCTCTTTTGGTACTCTAGCTAGAGATTTAGAGGAAAACATGCATGGAGAGTTTTCTGGGAGAACTGCTGTTTTTTGTACTGTGCACTGGGCGTATTTACTGTCTCTATTTCAGGGTGTAATTTAAAGATACGTTCACTTACTCTTTCATGTTTCCTGTTGGCTTTCAGGCTGATGCCTGTTCTGAGCTGCAAGGATTCCTGATCTTCCACAGCTTTGGTGGGGGTACCGGCTCTGGCTTTACCTCCTTACTGATGGAACGCCTCTCCGTGGATTACGGGAAGAAGTCCAAACTGGAGTTTGCCATCTACCCAGCCCCTCAGGTCTCCACCGCTGTGGTGGAGCCCTACAATTCCATCCTGACCACACACACCACCCTGGAGCACTCAGACTGCACCTTCATGGTGGATAATGAGGCCATCTATGACATCTGCCGCCGAAATCTGGACATCGAGCGCCCCACTTACACTAACCTTAACCGCCTCATCAGCCAGATTGTCTCCTCCATCACTGCCTCGCTGCGCTTTGATGGTGCCCTCAATGTGGATCTGACAGAGTTCCAGACAAACCTGGTACCCTACCCGCGCATCCACTTCCCCTTAGTGACCTACGCTCCCATCATCTCCTGCGACAGAGCATATCACGAGCAGCTCTCGGTGGCTGAAATCACCAGCTCCTGCTTTGAGCCCAACAACCAGATGGTGAAGTGTGACCCGAGACACGGGAAGTACATGGCCTGCTGCATGCTCTACCGTGGTGACGTAGTTCCCAAAGATGTCAACATAGCAATTGCTGCCATCAAGACCAAAAGAACTATCCAGTTTGTTGACTGGTGTCCAACGGGCTTCAAGGTGAGCAGGGCTGCCATGAACTTCTCTTGAATGTTCAAAGGGCAAGTCCAGTCTAGCAGAAACCTTCATTTAAGTTTTTGACCTGGTGTGTTTCCCACTTGTGAGATGAATGAACATAAGAAAGGTGCATTTATATAAAATGTACCTTTTCTCCTTTGGACACCCCATTGACACAGACTGCTAAATTTTAAAAAAAATGGAAACATATACAGTATTTCTGTATTCAGTAGCAGGAAAATGTCAACCCTATAACCTTCAAACTTAAAAAAATTGCATTTTAGAAGAAGATCAAGGTAAGGCTTATAATCTGAAGACATTGACACTGTCCTTTATGAGATTTAAAAAAACAAACCAACTAAACAAAAAAAACCCCCAAAGTTATCAATAATATTTTGTTGACAAGTGAAACATTTCTACATCAGTCCGCAAAGAGATTCTTTCCTTGTCCCAAATTCTTCCATGCATACTGACATATTTTTATAAGCTTTTCTTCATTTAGGGTCTAGTTCAAATTGATCTCTCAGTTCTGGGTTTTTATTCCCCTTGAGTGAGGATAAGGAGTTGGCTTGTGCACAAAATAGTAGCTTGAATCACATTAGACTTAATACTGATGTGATTCAGGTTTTTTCCTACCTCTTTTCCTTCCCCCACCAATGGTTTTACAATTTTCCTACCCTGTTTAAATTTTGTCCCTTTTCTCATAACTCTTCTTATTCTTCCATCTTTCCTGTTGTTATTTGCAGGTTGGGATCAACTATCAGCCTCCTAGAGTTACACCAGGAGGCGAGCTAGCCCAGGCTGAGCGAGCAGTCTGCATGCTAAGCAGCAACACAGCCATTGCAGAGGCTTGGGCAAAGCTCGACCACAAGTTTGACCTGATGTATGCCAAGAGAGCTTTTGTGCACTGGTATGTGGGTGAAGGCATGGAGGAGGGAGAATTTGCAGAGGCCCGAGAGGACCTGGCTGCCCTGGAGAAGGACTATGAAGAAGCAGGAACTGACTCATTTGAAGAAGAAAATGAGTGAGAAGAATCTTAAAATTCACCCTCCCCTTTTCTGTGCTTACGATTGTCTCTGTGTCTTTTTTCATGTGGCTGCATTTCTGCTTGTCTTGCACACACCAAGTCCATTGCCGTTTAGTAGACTTATAATACGATGAGCTCTCCACTTAAGATTATAAGACAGTAAATGCAGAATATATGACCATTATTTACTTTATATCATTAATCACTTTGCCTCAGAGGGTGACTGGCTTCAGTGTTTTTGCTAATATATCCTGAAAGGATCTGTGTCATCTATACTGTCATTTATTCAGTACAAAGGTAGAGTTGTGTAGCTGTAACATTGAAGAACTTGTGCTTCAAAATGTCCCCCGTAATTGCTACGGACACTATGTAAGGAGAAGATCCCTACAATGCTCGATCTTTATTTCATACTAATTCAAAACATAATGTTTGTAAAGCTGTCAGATGCAGCGAGAACTCTGTTGGGCGCCAAGAACATAAAGCTTGTCCCAGTGCCCTTGTTTCTACAGAAGTCCACAGCATGGGCTGGTTAGAAGGTGTGATCTGGCCAGCTGCCATGAGCAGGGGCCCAGTTCAGGTACTCTTAGCTTCATCAGGGGTTCAGAGCACACCAGGCTTGTGCAGCAACTTGTCTAACAATCACAACTGGATTGGTCTGGAGGTGCAAGCATGCTGACAGTTCTGTTGGAACTGCTAACTGGACATAATCTGTAACAGCTGAGGGCCTTAAAATGACCAGCTTGTGGCATGCAGGACAGAAGCATTACCAGCTCCATCAGACTTACTGAGATGACAATAAATCAGAACTGTGACAAAAAATGTGTGTGGTAGGTATAGGTGGGATGTCTAAGAACAGCAGCTATGACTTCACAGCTTAAGTCTTTGTAAGGTATATTTTTATATATTCCCATTGTTTTAGGGTTTTAGAACAATATATTTTTAAGGCATGTAGGCAGGTGGCCAGCCCTGGCCTGAGGTTAAACTGATGGGATAACAAGAGAAACTGCTGGATTTTGCAGATAACAGAACAGGAAACACAGCTGGCCAGTCCGAACCTGTGTCTAAAGTAATGCGGTAATGGCAGGAGAAGCTACTGGGTGTTACATATAATGAAAGGGGAGTTTTGGGGGAACCCCACCTTGAGTGTAAGATATCAACTGAAAGTGAATGGGGTGTTGGCTTACTGGGGGTACTAACTGAAGCTGAAATTGTCAACTAAAGGTGTAAAATTAGCAGAACAGGGCCAGTGGTGAAAAAGTGGTGTGTGTCTCTGTTTAGGACTGGGGTGGAAGCAAGAGAAAGGTAATCGAAGGCAAAGAAAATGGTGTCCATTTGGGGGTACCTGTTGAGCAGCCCTGTGCTTGAACAATGCCTGCAGCAAGACAATAAGCCTGTTGTGCTGACTTTGCCATGTGTGTCCAACTTGCTTATGGTTATCTGGAAGGTTTCCCTTAACAATGATGAAACAGAGACACCCTAGAGACCAAATGTATAGCACTGTTATTTCAGTGCAGGATTTACTATTGATCTTTCATAAATTTATTTTTTAAAAAATCCATGTTTTCACTGAAACATATACTCATGGCATATAACTCCAGCAGGGCTACAGAAATGCATTATGTTTTGCCCAAGCTGTTGAGGAGTGTTGTCCCCTGTCCCCTTTCTGGTAAAGCTGTTTGTATTAGGTTTGCTAAAATGTCATAGAGAAAAGCAGGCACATCCAGAAACATCACTGATGTAGTTGGTCTTTTTATCTGCAAAATGAATGGCTGACCTTTATAGTAGAAACTATAATTAGGGGAGATAATTCAGCAAGTCCAGATCTAATTCTGTAATTTTTAATGTATCTAGAAAAAAAAATTGTATTACAGTTTTTACCAAAAAGGAGAGAACTCTTGAAACTGTACCCCAATATGTACTTAATTTTTGTTATTTAAAAGTATTTTTAAAAGTACACAGCACAGTTCTCTGTTGCAGGCATAATGCCTGAAAGCCAGTATTTTATCAGTATAGCAGTTTTATGCAGGTACTGAATAACTCAACTTTGGGATTTCAGAAATACCTGAACTGAGATGCTGTCAATTCTCCCAGCAGGTGGCAACAGAATGACAGAGAGAACACAGGGAAACATTTGTATCTTTACTGATACCTAACGTGAGAAGGTATTATAATGTGTGTGAATGCAAAGACTTTCACTTTACACACCACATCAAAAGCAAAAGAGGTTTTTGTACGATCACCAAAGACCTTCTTAGGACTGCACTGTTTTGTAAGATAGCATGTTACTGTTCTAAAATAATCCACTACTCTGCCACTACTGGTGAGTTACTTAGGTAGCCAGTCTGTAGGGAGTGATGCACATCTGGTAGAGGAGACAAAGAAGTTGACTCTCCTTCATTTGCCTGTTGATGGATTTTGCTCTTTAGCCAGAACAGAACTGATAGATCACAGGACTTACTGGTTTTCTTGGCCTGGGATCTGGTGCCAAGTTGTGCTGGTTTTGGCTGAGGTAGAGTTAATTTTTTTCCTAGTAGCTAGTATGGGCTGTGTTTGGGGTTTGTGCTGGACACAGTGTTGATAATATAGGGATGTATTATCATATAACAACAACAACAATAAAAATAATCATAATAATAAAATAATTATTTCTGAGCAGTGCTTACACAGAGCCAAGGCCTCTTCTGCTTCTCATACCACCCCACCAGTGAGTAGGTTTGTGGTGCACAAGAAGTTGGGAGGGGACAAACTGGGACAGCTGACCCCAATAGACCAAAGGGATACGGTCACCATACGACATCAAGCTCAGCATATATAGCTGGGGGAAGAAGGAGTGGGGGGATATTTGGACTGATGGGTTTTGTCTTCTAAAGTAACTGTTACAGGAGATGGAGCCCTGCTTTCTTGAGGATGGCTAAACACCTGCCTGCCGACAGGAAGTAGTGAATGAATTCCTTGGTTTGCTTTGCTTGCATGTGTGGCTTTTGCTTTACCTGTTGAACTGACTTTATCTGAGCCCAGGAGTTTTCTCACTTTTCCAATTCTCTCCCCCATCCCACTGAGGGGGAGTGAGTGAGAGGCTGTGTGGTGCTTAGTTGTCAGCTGTGGTTAAACCATGACAACAGTACTTCTAAGCTCTGGATTATTGACAAATGCTATTTACAGAGATGTGTCTATTTTTAAATAGAGACAGAGTTTAGGGTTTGTATGGCCGTGTTAAGATTTTTTTTTAAAAAATCCCTCTAAGAGGCTGATTTTGATAGTATCATAAACAATTGGAGATGATAACTCACAACTCCTTTGCCCTGTTGCATTGACCTGGAGGGCACCTATGGCACAACACCCAGTCCATGTGCACATGAGAAACCCTCAGAGAATGTCCAAACCATCCCAGCTGCATGCAGGCTGCGCATCATCCTGAGGCGCAAGGGCTATTCACGAGCCCCCTGGCAGTACCAGTGAAACCACCCTAGCACTCATGCCAAATTCACTTATTTGCACACCTCAGGACTCCATGGCAGAGCTTTTTTATAATCAGCCCTATTTAGCCCTTGTCATCATCTACCGTGTCACAAGGTAAAAGCTGAAGGGGGCAGGTCTTGACCAGGTGGCTGGGCTATCAACCCTTTCTGTGTCGGGCATGTTTCAAGCCTGTTCCATGCAGGACAGAGACGTGTCCTTACAAGATCATCATCTGCCCACACAGGTTGAATGCCAGCATCAAGCAAGATGGCTTTCTGAGAATCCAGGTCCAAGACATATCTGCCTCATGAAGTAGAGCCCAGAGGCCAGCTCTGGAGTCCACAAAACTCACCGGTACCTGGGAGCACAGTTCCACACTGCGCTTTCAGGTTACCCTCTGTATCTAGGCTGAGGGTTTTCTGTCCAAGCACTCCACAACACAGGTGGACAGAGCAACATAAGGAAGCCTCATGAAAAACAGTGTGCCCAAGTCTTCCTCAGAATTTTTATATCTATGTCTGGCCTTCACCTCAGACCAGCACGTATCTCCAGCACTTGAGTTCATGGGCTATCTCAAGACAGAGCAGGTCAAGTACTCTCTTTGGTCTAAAGCAGATTTGCAAAGGCCTTTTTCTTAGCTGTGCATGTGTGAGAAAGGGAAAAATAGTAACCTGGGTCATCCCAACATTCTTCAAGTTCAATTGATTCTGGGGAGAAGGGACACCACTCAAGACTCTGTCACTCCCTGCTCCCTGGAAGTTTTTGACTGGTGAGGTTCTGTTCAGTGTGGCAACCCAAAATTGGTGAGTCTATGGGTCCTGGGACAGTTGAGTTTGAGCGGGGTGGAGAGAGGAATGATTAACACTGACTCCCAAAAGTGCTCTCACTGCCTGTTTCAGAAGAGAGGAGGCAGGCAATGGAAGAGCAGAGAAAAGGCAGCAATGGACTAAGCTGCAAATACAGACCTCTTTTAGGTTTTGTAGCTGTTAGATCTGACATGTTGACTCAAAGAGTACCTAAGAGGATTTAGGTGGTAGATTGCTCGAAGTATTTGCTGTGAGACTTTTTCCTGAGGTGATTCTCTGCACAGAGCTTCACATTTGGCAAAGCCACAAGCATTAACATTTCAGATTTTCTGGAGTGTTACCCATTCCATTGGAAGAAGAACACTAGAACAACCTATTTGTGTCTCAAAGCAATGATCTGATAGTTTTCCAGAGAAGTGTGGGACTCAGCTTAAACAAATCAGCAGATAGAAATTATCATGGGAATTCTTCCTCTGTAAAAAATATTTGTGGCTCCAGAAATCTCTAGCTTTTCCCAGCCAAAATCAGAGTAGTGATTTGCAGGTTTATGTAAAAATCAGCAAAATGAAGACTATACCAAAGTAAATGTGAGTTTATAAAAAACAGTATGAACTATTTCACACTGTTAAAATGTAGGCATTAGTTAGAGAAGATACTTAGATTCTGGCTGCCAACAGTGGCAGAACGATCTATTAATACCATCATGTCAAAGTAGATTAACCTAAATTTTAGGGATTGTGTATTTCAATTTCTACTGATTAAACATAACAATAATCAGTATGTTTATAAAGTCAGAGGACACATAATACTCATATTCAAGCAATTAAGCATGCCATCCTCCTTGTTATCTAGGAGTTGCAAACACGAGGAATTCTCCACTGAGAGAAGCTGCTGCTTTCCAATGCTGAGCTAGTGCAGAAGGAGCAAACAATACAGCGGTGGAGGCAACTTCCCTAATTTGGTGTGGGAACGTTTGTGTGATGCCTCCAGCTATGTCTTGCAATAAGCACTGCAATAGAATCAAATTTCTTTCTCTGTTTGGACAGATGAGATAGAGTCTGTACTGAATGCTGTCCCATGCTGCTGACAGCCCAGATGACTGTACATGGAAAGAGAAGCAATAGAAGTAAATTGAAACATTAATAGAGAGGCAGCTGGAGTAAGGACAGAAAGAAGTCAGGCCAGCATTTAAGAACACTGGTAGAGCACACTTCACAATGGTAATTATATTAACTTTCCAGTTCTCTATTTTTGTTTCTTCCTCTGTCCTTCTGTTTTCCATTCATTTGCATTCTTATGTCTTCCTGTGCTTCTGTATTGGAATTTAGGAGTGGCTTTTGTCTACACATGCACATATTGGCAGAACAGGGAACTGGGATGGGTTGTGTTCTGTAGGTGATAGATATGTGTAATACTCAGGTGTTAGAAAGTATAGTGTATGGCATGTTACATGGTCACACTGAGGTTTAATAAGCATGCAAAACCAGGAGGGACTAAATGTGAAATCTGTGAAATACCTGAGCCCTGCTTGTCTGGATGAATTTGCATACATGGGGTGGCAGGGAGGGCAGGAGGCAGCGATGTGGCAGGCAGAGCTGCGGAGTCGGTGACCTATTCCCCACCGTGTTGTGACACTGAAGCGCAGCAGCAGGTGCAGGGTGCTGGGCCCGGGCTGCCATCTACCCTGCAGCCCAGAGCTGGTTCCTGCAAAGACCTGCCACCGCTGATCCGAAAGGGAAGGAAGCACCACTGGAGACACCATGGTAAGGGGGACGTGGGAACACCAGTCATCCGGGGACCAGGAGAACCGCGGGTGAGGGAAGGCAGGGGGATCTGCTGCTGTTATCAGCGGTTTGTGCCAGAAAACCCTGATCTCACACACCAATTGCTACGTAAGAGGATGGGAAAAGAGTGCCAGAAGATCTCACTGGAGCTGTAAGGCATGGTGAACCAACGTTTTCTTCAGAGTCTCTAATTGGTGGAATTATAAGATAAATTAAATCTGGAGCCTTAGCTTTTTCGTATTTTCTGTTGTGACTGTATTTTCTCAACACAGGTTCATTTTCAAGTGAGATAATATTTTTTTAAGAAATAAAACAGAAGTTACCTTTGTGTCAGTTTTAAATTAATTTAGCCACAATGGCTGTACTGTTCATAGCTATACAGTGTATACATCTGTGTTTCCGGAGAGCTTGAATGTTTTTATATGTGTATGTGTTTAAGTAAAAAAGGCCCTTAATTTTTAAGATTTGGGGGGTTATTAAAAATCTGTAGAAATCTCTCAAAACCTCTTAAAATGTGAAAAATCCATTTCACCTTGTACCCCAGTTTATGTCTAGCACCAAGTCTTATTTTGGTGCAGAGAACTATGTAATTTTCTGCCAGTACAGCTGCAAGTCCAAAATGACAGCGCCCAGTTTGCAAGCAAGACACATACTTCTACAGGCTCCCATGCCTTAAGGCAGACATAGGGTAGTGAGTAAGTTTTGGGAATAGCTGGAAGATTAGTCTGTCTTTGTACAGTAAATACTTAAACCAGGTAGTATTCTGTTTTTGTAATAGAGTTAAAGCTGTCCTACATTTAGTTTCACAAAGGACCTGGTTCTTTCTACTGTCTCTTGATACATAAAAAGTCAGGTAATTTGTAAGACAGCTCCTAGTATATTAGTGATGGGATATGAAACATGAGTTCAGAGTAGGCTCCAAATTCAAATATCACGTAGAGATCAGTTTACTCTGCCTGTGACTCTAAAGAAGGCCCACTCTCTTCCCTAGTAAAAGTCCGATACCTATTTTAAAGCTGTTTACTATGAAAAATTAGAAACATCTTTTTTACTGTCTTCTCTCCTTGTCAGAATATTTCCAAATTGCTGCTGAGGTAGGAGAATGGGAGCTGAAGGCAGGAACATGGCATGAGGCCTGGCTTAAAAGGCAGGATGGAGATACTGCTTCAAACTAGCACAGCTGAAACCTCAGTCTAAAAGGAAAGGAACTGGTTCTGCAGTCTCCAGCTGTGGTCCTATATTAAGTTTTACAATGATAGCTTTCTAAGGCAACATTCACTTGTTCCACCTGCAAAAAAACAGACCAATTCCTCTACTGATCTGAGAAACAGAGCAAAGCAGCTCTTCAGGTTCAAAGTATTGCTTGACTTGCAGTTTTGCTCTACAAGATGATATTTTAAAAAGTCACTTGGCTTTATTGCCTGATTTAAAAGGAAAAAACTTCTTTTTTCTTGCTTCCAGCCTCACAAGTTCACATTGGGATTTAAAAGAAAAGCAGGAGCCTGTCCTATGCAAAATCAGCATTTAACTGAAATCTCTAAGCCCAAATACACCTTCAGCGTCTCCTGAGTAATCCTGCATCCAGATTGCAACTCCCCTGCAACACACTGACCTATGAAGACTCATCATCACTCAAATAATTCAGATACTTTTGCACAACTTAGTTGAGGAAAACAGGGTTGTGCAAGCACACTTGAGAGCACATTACATACACTGCTGCGTATGCATTTGCAGTCAGCCACTCACAAATAGAAATAATACATTTCATTAAATGAAATATTTAAATTGGCCTTCCACATTCATTTGAACTTCTGAGGATAACTAACTGGGGCAGCAGTGACTTCTTAAATTCCACTTGCTTCTGAAAAAATATCTTTAGTTATGTTTCTAAAACATAAATGCATGCCAATTTGTGGGGAAAAAAACCAAACACCAAACCAAAACACTGCTCCAGAGATGTGGCTGGTCACACATTCTGCCTGAGGATTTAGATTTTGGGGAAGATGCATTTTACTGTGAGGTCACAGTATGATTTTGCAGAGTAAGCAGTTACAGGATTATTATTTTTTTTAACTTAACTGGTAAAATCTGATATTAAGTCATTGGATATGCTTTAAATTTGATATTGCAAAATAAATAATGAGCAAGGACCATTCTCTGGCCTTGAAGCCAGGTAGCATGGCCTGCTTCATATTTAGGCATCTGAATTTTCTTTCCCTCTCCAAAGCTAGGCAGTGGTCAGTGAGCTGCTCACTGAGTGACAATGAGTTGTATTCTGAATGATGCCCAAACATCGTCTGGAAAAGTATGAACTGGCACAAGCCAAAACCGTGCCAGAGGGTGTGCTAATTATCAATCAGCACAGGCAGTCACAGGCCAGTGTTCAGCACTATGATCTGACCTTTTCTTACTCCCTAGTACAGACAGGGCCATCGAGATCATAAAGACAGAGCTCAGAAAGCTTTAATTACAATTGTTTCAAAGCAGAAACTGATGCTGAAAAACTCCACATGCCTGAAAACACTCTCTCCATAAAAACCTGCCTTTCACTACACCTGAGTTAGTCCTGATAGTTACAACACCAGAAGTATCTGCTTTATAATCCTCTTTCTGAACTTCTGAATTCCAGCACCAGGTCCTTCATACTCCTGTACTCTTAAGTATAAAGGATTTTGGAGCAATTAGCACCTCCCTATTTTAGCCTGCTGTTACATATGCTGTTTTCTTTCTATTAAAGTTCCTGGCTGCCACAGAAACAGTGCTCAGAATTAGGCAAATAGACATGCTATATTGCAATGACACTGCCTGAATAAGCAGTGGACCTGCAATGTAAAATTCATAGCTGCTCAGGAGCTTGAAGGAACATTTGTTTCAACTGAGAGAATCTGAAATAATTTCCTGAGGTGAATATTGCTTAAAGCAGTTCTTCCAGGTTTCCACCCTAGCCTGCTATCAGAGGGTAAAAGGATCAAGAGACATCACCTGTCTTGGGTTACATAAGGTTGAAGGATACCACATGGCTGTGTCAGGTTCCAGCCAGGAGTAAAAATAAACTGAACTGGGATGTGCTCCTCAGCAGGGCCAATCTATAGGAGGAAAGCTGGGTGTAACTGAAATGATTTTTTTTCCTGCCTGTTTTCATGTGTCCGTATATTACAGCACATAGATGCCAATTTTTTGAAGAATCGTCCTAGTGTCTGGTGTGTATATGTACAGTCTCATTGTGGTCAGGGAGCTGAACAGCCAAATGGAATGCTGACAGTGACAATTCACCTTTTTTTTTTTTGGAAAAGAATACACTAGGCAAAAGTTACAATTAGGAATAAGGAACAGTAACGTGCACTGGCTTTTCTGACCTTGTCTCTGCTCTCTCCCCATAGCGTGAGTGCATCTCTATTCATGTTGGCCAGGCTGGAGTTCAGATAGGAAACGCGTGCTGGGAGCTCTTCTGCCTGGAGCATGGCATTCAGCCAGATGGCACCTTCAAGAATCTGCAGGACAATCTCAACTATGATGACTCTTTTACCACATTTTTCAATGAAACAGTCACTGGGAAGCATGTGCCACGGGCTGTAATGGTGGACTTGGAACCAACTGTAGTAGGTCAGTACAGAAATAAACCTGGAAAACAGAGAAGAGCTTACTCTTCCTACTGTCACCATGGTGTGCCACCAGTGTCCACTGGTACAAAGCAGCACACTCCTTGTATCTTGGTCTACTACTAGATAGCATGAAATTAATTTTCTCATGACACAGAATACCAGATTCTGTCACAGGTGTTAAAAACATAGGAACAGCAGGATCCCCAGCAGTCTGACAGCTAGTACGCATGGTTTGTATGACTTCCCTTGCATAAATATTTAACTTTTGGGGTTTTTTTTATTGTGGCATTTTTGCCATTTGAATTCTGCTTTTCTCTGATTCAGATTCAAAGTGGGAGCCCAACCGTTTTCCTCCAGGAAAAGAAGGATGTCTAAAAATTGGGGCACCTGGGGGAACCTGATCATCTTCACACTTTCTTTCTGGTGACTTGTCCTCATGTGGGTACAGGCTGTACAACTAACAGGTTCATGAGAAGATAACAACTTCTGTGGCTCGATACAAGCTGCAGTATCAGATACAAGAATGCAACAATGAAAAAAAATGCTTAGGAGACAGCTCCCTTCTCCATCAACATCTGGTTTTGGGGGTCATGACCTCCTGTGAATAAAAGCTTGCATGAAGAGCAACAACAACCAGAACTTGTTGGCACTGGAGCACAGCCATGCAGCTTCTTACAATTTCTCTTTCTTGTTCAGATGAAGTGAGGGCTGGCACCTTCCGGGAGCTTTTTCATCCAGAACAACTGATCACTGGGAAGGAAGACGCAGCTAATAACTATGCACGTGGCCACTACACCATTGGCAAAGAAAGCATTGATATGGTGCTTGATCGTGTCCGTAAGCTGGTAAGTCCCAGTAGTTTTGAAACAGAGGTTTGGATTTGGCAGAAGAAAGAAATGTAGAACAGATAGCTTGTTAACTACAAATACTAATGGTTTAGAAAAGAGATTGCAAGACACAGAGGCATCATTACTAGTCCAAGGGAGAGAAGCACAGTAGTTCCTTTCCAGCTGTATGCCTCCAGATTTCTTAAAAAGTGCTTGTGAATATGTAATTTACCATTATTAGCACAGCCCTAGCACACCAATACTGATATAAAAGGGTGAATTAGGCAGTTTTACCTTGCTGGTTTCAGCTAGACTATCTAAAAGAATTGTGAAGTTCAGAGAGAGAAGCTCCACAGATGAGAGTCTGATTTTATGTCATAAGTTGAGCCAGTGAGGAAAGTAAAGCATGGGATTATCACACCAGCCCTTTCTCAAGAAAACCTGACATGAAATCTATGCTGGGTATTGCTGGTGGCTGCCCTCTCCTTCAGCTCAGAATAAGTCCATGCAGTAGATGAAATCTTTTCATTCTTCTTCAGCCCCTATTCTTTTACCTTCTTTTTCACTTTCTAGACTGATGCCTGTTCTGGGCTGCAAGGGTTCCTGATCTTCCACAGCTTTGGTGGGGGTACCGGCTCTGGCTTTACCTCCTTACTGATGGAACGCCTCTCCGTGGATTACGGGAAGAAGTCCAAACTGGAGTTTGCCATCTACCCAGCCCCTCAGGTCTCCACCGCTGTGGTGGAGCCCTACAATTCCATCCTGACCACACACACCACCCTGGAGCACTCGGACTGCGCATTCATGGTGGATAATGAGGCCATCTATGACATCTGCCGCCGAAATCTGGACATCGAGCGCCCCACTTACACTAACCTTAACCGCCTCATCAGCCAGATTGTCTCCTCCATCACTGCCTCGCTGCGCTTTGATGGTGCCCTCAATGTGGATCTGACAGAGTTCCAGACAAACCTGGTACCCTACCCGCGCATCCACTTCCCCTTAGTGACCTACGCTCCCATCATCTCCTGCGACAGAGCATATCACGAGCAGCTCTCGGTGGCTGAAATCACCAGCTCCTGCTTTGAGCCCAACAACCAGATGGTGAAGTGTGACCCGAGACACGGGAAGTACATGGCCTGCTGCATGCTCTACCGTGGTGACGTAGTTCCCAAAGATGTCAACGTAGCAATTGCTGCCATCAAGACCAAAAGAACTATCCAGTTTGTTGACTGGTGTCCAACGGGCTTCAAGGTGAGCAGGGCTGCCATGAACTTCTCTTGAATGTTCAAAGGGCAAGTCCAGTCTAGCAGAAACCTTCATTTAAGTTTTTGACCTGGTGTGTTTCCCACTTGTGAGATGAATGAACATAAGAAAGGTGCATTTATATAAAATGTACCTTTTCTCCTTTGGACACCCCATTGACACAGACTCTAAATAGTTACGTAAGTGGAAATCTGAAGCGCATATGAGTTAAAATTTAAAGAAGAATTCCTTTCAGATCTGAATTTTAGAAAAGCCAGTTAGTGTTCCCTCTGAAGCAGCATCTAAAACTAATGAAACACCAAACCCAATACAACTATTAAAGGAAATGCTGATATTAGGGAATGTGTCCATTAACCCCCTCACCCAGAGATATTATATAGCCTCTCCCTGCTGGCTACCTAGCAGTGTTGGGAAACATGATTTCAACAATAATACAGACATTAGCAGTGGAAAAAAGTTTGTCACACAAATAGCTGGTTTAAGAATGGAAATTTTTAACTGGGAACCAACTTTCTGCATTAGTTTTTATAGAGTATCTTGGTGAAACTGTATGTTCAGTGTTGACTATTTGTTAAGAAAGCTACAAAGTTGCCAGTGTGCATTAAACAGAAGAATAATATAGATATTAAAATTACCATGTATGTTTATGTAATTACCATTACTGCTTATGACACTATTATTTTTTATGCCATTTGCCATCTGGTAGTTTTGAAGGTGGCAACACGCTACCCCAGCCTCTGTAACTTTACTCACATTTTTTTCAGCTCTTTGACTGTTTTCTACTCTTGCCTTTTTACAACCTTCTCTCATATTCCTGTTTCCAGGTTGGGATCAACTATCAGCCTCCTACAGTAGTTCCTGGTGGAGACCTAGCCCAAGTTCAGCGAGCAGTCTGCATGCTGAGCAACACCACAGCCATTGCAGAGGCTTGGGCAAGGCTTGACCACAAGTTTGATCTGATGTATGCCAAGAGAGCTTTTGTGCACTGGTATGTGGGTGAAGGCATGGAGGAGGGAGAATTCGCAGAGGCCCGAGAGGACCTGGCTGCCCTGGAGAAGGACTATGAAGAAGTAGGAACTGACTCATTTGAAGAAGAAAATGATGGGGAGTAATTTTAAAATACACTTTGTTCCTAGTAAGCACAGAATTGTCTCTGTATCACTCTGTTGCATGTATCTACCATTAGGTCACCTTTTTTGTATGTAATATACAGATTTAGGAGGGGTCATATAAAGACATCTTTGATTCCATAAATTGTCCTGTAAGATATGATCAGTTGTAGTAATGTCCACCACTCCCAGCAATGCCAAAAGACTTGCTCTTCTTCCTTGCACATTTAATGTCTCTTCAAACTATAATACACATGCTAAACCAATTACAATTCAATACCTTCAAGCTTATAATGGAGTACAGTGAATTAGTAGAATTTTCAAAGTTTTAATTTGACATACCTTCACCTTTTTTTTTTTGGCATGTCAAAAAATAACAGCCACAGGAAAACAGGTCCTCTGCTTTGAGCTTTATTGTCTTCTCATTGACCTTCAGCTGACTGACCTAAAAGGGACATTTCTCTCTTTGAAACACCATTTCTGATAAAGCAAACATTTTCTTTAGAAATATTAAAGCACTGCATTTTTTCCACATTTGGGGGACAAACATCTCTGTTGTGAGAACATATATCCTTTTTAACTGGGTACAGCTGCAGCAGGCTTAAGATTTTTTCCTGTGTTTCTGTGAAACCATTTAAATGAGAGATTTCCCTCTTTTTCTAAAAAAAACCCCAAACAAACCCAACACTTTTTTTGCATCATCCCTACTGAAAAATTTCCGTATTCCTTAATCTACATGAATGGTTCTTCCTCTGCAAGAAGCAACCTCTGCTTTATCCAGCAGATCACTGTGCCATCTGTGGCAATCTTTATTTAGTGCACCATGGACAAGTGAGTCTGCGATACAGGCATTTGAATGTTCACTCAATGGTAGTTCAAAGCAGTGGTCAAAGATCTCAGATTTACAGGATTCATATCTTGCTAGGCAATGACAATTTTTCTTGACTAGCAAACCCCTCAGTAACTTTTTATCTAGGTCTAGGTCCCTCATGGGATGCACTCATGAGTGCTGAGGCAGCTGGCAGATATCATTGCAAGGCCACTCTTGATAATCTTTGATTGATAATGGTGATTGGGAGAAGTGCCCAAAGACTGGAGGAAAACAAATGTCACTCCTATCTTCAAAAAGGGCAAGAAGGAGGACCCAGGGAACTACAGGCTGCTCAGTCCCATCTTGGTCCCTGGGAAGGTTATGGCACAGCTAAACCTGGAAACTGTTTCCAGGCACATGAACAAGAAAAAATTAATCAGGACTACTCAGAAGGGATTCACGAATGGGAAGTCATGCTTGACCAAACTGATAACCTTCTTTGATGGAACAACTGGCCTGGTAGAAAAGGGGAGAACAGTGAGAAAATGTTTGTCTACTTAGACTTGAACAGGGTTTCCAACACTATTTCTTGTAAGATCCTCATAGAGAAAGTCTTGAAGTATGGGGTGGATGAGCAGACAGTGAGGTGGACTTAAAACTGGCTGAATGGCCAGGCCCAGAAGGTGGTGATCAGTGGCACAAAGTCTAGTTGGAGGCCATTAACTAGCAGTGTACACCAGGGTCAATACTGGATCCAGTCCTGTTCAACATCTTTACTAATGATCTGGGTGATGGGGCAGAGGGTATCCCCAGCAAGTTTGCAGATGACACAAAACTAGGAGAGTGGCTGATACACCAGAGGACCATGCTGCCATCTAGAGGGACTTTTAACAGGCTGGAGAAATGGGCTGACAGGAACCTTGTGAAGTTCAACAAGGGGAAGTGCAAAGTCCCGCATCTGGGGAGTAACAACCCCGTAAACCAATATATGCTGGGGGTCAAACATTTGGAAAGAAGCTTTTCAAAAGCCAAGAGGAACTGTGCTTCAGTACCAATTACTTCTGAAGGGGCTCAAACTCCTTCATAGGCTGCCAGTATCTCTTTTTCAGCTGGAGTATAGAGGGCCTCAGATCCTTTATATTCCCGACTCCAAAAACCCAAAGGTTGTCCTCGAGTTTCCCCTGATGCTTTCTGCCAGAGGCTCCAGGTTGGGACATTCTCCCCAGCTGCAGTGTAGAGCACATTCTTTACATCTTGCCCAGTCTGAACTGGCCCAAGACCTACTGCTTGAACTATCTCTCATTTAATTTGTTCAAAAAAACCTTGGACACCAAGTTGAACGTGAGCCAGCAATGCACCCTTGCTGAAAAGAAGGTGAACGGTATCCTGGGCTGCATTAGGCAAAGTAAATCACAGAATCATAGAGTGTGTCAAATTGGAAGGGACCTCCCTGCTCCTCACACAACTACTTAAAACTAAACCAAACTACTAAGACTGTTGTCCAGATGCTCCTTGAACTCCGACAGGCCTGGTGCCATGACCACTTCCTCAGGGAGCCTTTTCCAGTGACCAACCACCTTCTCAGTGAAGAACCTTTGCTTAAGGTCCAATCTGAACTTCCTTTAATGCAGCTTCATTCCATATCCTCATGTCCTATTGCTGGTCACCAGAGGGAGGAGATCAGCACCTCCCCCTCTGCTGCCCAACTTAAGGAAGCTGTAGCCTGCAATGAGGTCACCTCTCAGCTTTTTGTTCTTCAAGCTGAATCAGCCAAGTGACATCAGTCGCTCCTTTTAAGTATTGCACTTGAGTTCACTGTCTTGGTCACCCTCCTCTGGACACACTCTTAATAGTTTGATGACCTTCTTATACTGAGGTGCCCAAAACTGCACACACCACTTAAGATGGGGCTGCACCAGTGCAGAGTGGAACAATCACCTCTCTCAACTGGCTAGCTACACTGTGCTTGGGGAGGTCGAAGAAGGTGATCCTTCCACTCTGCTCAGCATTGGTGAGGCCACACCTAGAGTACTATGTCCAGTTCTGGACTCCTCAGTACAAAAGAGGCATGGACATCCTGAACAGAGTCTAGCAAAGGGCCACAAATATGTTTAAGGGACCGAAGCATCTTTTTCATGAGGAAAGGCTGAGAGAGCTGGGACTGTTCAGCCTGGAGAAGAGAAGGCTCAGGGGGGATCTTATCAAAGCATATAAATACCTGAAGGGAAGGTGTAAAAAAGATGGATCCAGGGTCTTTTCAGTGGTGCCCAGTGATAGGACAAGAGGCAATGGACACAAAACAAAACAGAGGAGGGTCCGTCGGAACATTAGGAAACACTTTTCTACTGTGAGGGTGACTGAGCACTGGCACAGGTTACTCAGGGAGGTTATGGAGTCTCCCTCCCCGGCGATATTTAAAAGCTGTCTGGACACAGTTCTGGGCAACTGGCGCTAGGTGGTCCTGCTTGAGCAGATGGGTTGGCCCAGATGACCTCCAGAGGTCCCTTCCAAACTCAACCACTCTGTGATACTGTGATCTTCTTCATGTTGAGACTTCTGTTTCTGTAGGCAGTTACGTTTCACAGTACATCACGTTGAACTTGTATACTCTGTATGTATTATATGCATTTAATTAACCAGATCAGTAAATTACTAAACTATGAAGTTATGGAGCACCAGAAATGTCTCTGTTTAGGAAAACATCCTATTCAGGATATACTTGATTGTGTACCTAAATTGAAGCAACATGAATAAGTATTACCCAACTTAGTAGGATTTACACTCTTGCATGGCTTCCCTCACTGTTCTGTCCTGAATTGGGACCAAAACCAGAAAGAGGAAATTTCATACATGAAACACATGTATGTGTTCATACCAAGAAGTGACCCTGCTATTCCAGTGACAGAAAAAAAATGGGGGGCAAGTTAAAGACAAAAAACGTGATTAAAAATGGCAGATGAATTGCTTGCTCTGTTCTTTCAAAAACTGCTGAAAGCAATGCAATGAAGAAGTGGAAGTTATTAATCCAGTGTGGAGTACTTTGTGCATTCTAAAATGCAGGGTGTGGAGTTCCTAACTTCCTGAAAACTTTTAAAATCTCATCCTGATCATCAATGTTATAGTTTATTTTATTTTATTTGCAAGAACACTTAGGAATCAGGATCCCTGCTCTTGCTGTAGTCAATGCACTCTTTGAAATGGTTTGGAAATTACTTTAGAAGGGCCGTGGCAGTTCTCAGGAGCTAGCAGCTTTTGTCAAAGTGATACTACACCATGACACTCAGTAGGCAGTGTATTTGGAGACCTGAACACCAAGTCTTTCAGTTTTAGCCATCCTTCCTCTCAGCATACTCTCTGGGCTCAGACTTCTACCCACTATCTGTTTCGGAAGTGGGGTGTCACAGCTGACTTCCACAGGCACACTTAAAATACTCTTATATAAGACATATGTTCCTCTTAATTGAGCATCCAGGCTCTTACAGGGGTCATTACCAAAACCCACTACAGCTGCACACTGCTTCACTAGCTTCCACAGACCTGTCAGACCTAGTTCCTGTTTATCTCCAGTGTTGGTTTGTACTTTGCTCAGGTGGTTTAACTGTCTCTAGGTAATAGCTTAGCAGTTCTTCTCTCTTCCTCCCTTTTATCAGGGCGATGCTACACGAGCTAGCAATAGAAAGGGAACATCACTAAATTTAAACCACTGCTAAAAGGCAGTGCCAGAGTCACAGTAAAGATGCTGAGTCATTTGTACTGTTCTGCTCACAACCTCCTACAGATATCCATATCCACCCATGTGACAATTCAGGATCCTTTCCACTGCTGCTGCTGCCTTGGCTGAAGAGCTCTGACTGCCAGGCAGAGCCAGGTTGTATGAGCAGGTTCTCCATAACCTGCTCCAAGAGTATGCAGCTGGGGACCTCTTCTGTGGGAACTGCAGCAACGATAGCTCTGATGGCCTCCTGACAACCCCTCTTAAAGCCTTCCTATGTGCTGTCTCCTTCCCATGTTCAGTGAAGCAGGGTAGGGGCTGCACAGAGGTACCTGACAGGGCTGGGAGCACATGCTGTCCTCACTTGTACTAACAGAAGAACTACAGACAGTTTAGCCTCTCTCCACAATAAATTCATGTTAGCATAACCCCCCCCAGAAGGTGCACTCAAAGTAGTTTGTGTTAGATGACAAAGGGGAGGCAGTGAACATCCCTTCTCATCATCACCAGGGTTGCATTCATCCTCCTCCAAATACATGAAGTCTTCTAGCCACACCCTCAGAGGGTGGGCTCTTTAATTCAAGGTGCAGCAGGAACAAACAGTATGTTAATAATAAGAACACTTATATCACAGAGCCTTGCAGAGCATCTTTGCTGCAGAAATATAGAGGGCTTCCATGTTCAACTCCTAAATTCCTTCTATAGCCACTAAATATCTGTGTAATACAGGAAGGAGCCAGCAAGTCAGGGCTATGTTAAGCTGTGGTTTTCCTCCCCACACCTGTTTTTTCTGTAACATTCCTTGAATTAGTCAGACAACAGCTGAAGGCTTCTGCATAGCACATGTGAATTCAGTTTGGTAGCAGCTCACAGAAGGGGCTTTTCTGAGGGGTAACGCGGTGCCTCAAAGACATCTATGAGCTTCTAGGGAGCAAAGAAAGGGAGGCAGAATCCATCAGGAGCTCTGCACAGCCTGCGGAAGGAAGCAACCCCTTTCACTTCACTAACCCCACAGGCAGAGAGAGAGAGAGAGATACGAAGGTTTTAAGGTTTGAACCTGGCCCTAGACACGGTCTGGTGGCAGCTGCAAGAGAAGAACATGGTGTTTCTGACCCAGCTGGAGCTCCTCCATGAAGGGTAGGCAGGTGGGCCCTGCCAAATCACATAGGGACTGTCCCTTCTGGGGTTCCAGAGACCCATCTATGGTCACCCACACCACATTCCCAGTCAGCAGAGCTCTGCGGCGCAGCATCACTCACCTTTACACTCTCCCACTTCCTCAAGAGGAGCAAAGCTGGGCCAGTGGCCATCCTCTGACAAGCAAAGCTCCCTTACACGGTGCTGTGCCCCTCTGTTCCTCCTGCAGACACCCAGGAACAAGATGAAGGGGAAAGCCTGGAAACCGAACATACACACTGAAGAAGTGGCCACCCAAGCACTTCTGCTAATCCGGACACAGGCAGCTCGTTAGGGCCTGAAACCTCACAGCTCGGGTTGGCGCTGGAGTGTTTGTTTACCATTGCGCTGCCATTCGTATGTCCCGCTGCACACTGCGGCCCACCATTGCTGTGTCATAGGTGGGTTCCTTAGCCCGCACGCAGCACCAATTCACACCCTGAGCCAAGGTATTTCTATTCCTTTGCTCTAGCTCACACAAAGTAGGAAGCTAGGTAGTAACCCACAAATGCCTAGCTCACCCGTTGTAAAAAATTTCCACTGTTTACACAGTTCAGCAAGTAAAGACATCAGCCTTCAATGGTTGCAAGTTAGCCAATTCCTTCATTACTTAACACTCAGTTTCCTATTTGCCAAGTGATTCTGTTGCTTCTCGTGTTAATCAGTTTGCATGCTCAGTCTCAACTTCTTTTTGGGTCTGGGAGGTTTCTTGAGTACCGGTGGTCGCGATCTCCCACTCCTGGAATTATGTCCCCTAGTTAGTGCTTCTTGTAGTAAACTTGGTCAGCTCATTTGTCTTGTGGTGGTACTTTCCTCCTTTAAACAAAGCACTTGCTGATGCTTAATGAAGTGCTTAGCAGGGCATGCAAAATTGCCTGTAACTTGAATTAACCATTGACAACTCATTTGTTCTAAATGTCTTAAAAGTCAAACTACTGACAGTACGTTCAATTTTATTGATCATTTGATATCACCATTAGATGAGAAACTGCCGAGCCTTTCAGTTTGCCACATGGGTTAAGTTTCTAAGTGAGTAATTTATTTCGGTTCTTTTAAATGAGCTATTCCTCGCTTCTAGGTAGGCTACCGCAGGCCTTGACAAGAGTTCGGCTTTTCTGTTGCTTTTGTGGCTAAACCCAAGAAATGCCAGGCCGGAGCCGTGTCAGCTTCTGAGAGGTAACAAACCACCATGCGAGGTCCGGGCAGAACCGACCCCCTGGGGTACGGCCGCTGCCAAAGAGGGGCCTTCTGCGGCCTCCAGCCTCGCAGCCCTCCCGCTACAGCTCGCTCTTGCCTCTGCCCAGAAGAAACCAGACAGAACCGGGCTGCGGGGAGGCGGCGGGGGAGGGGCAGCTGCCTTCCCTCAGCGGCCGGCTGTCCCAGCCCGGTGTCCCCACAGTCCATCCGGGGCCTGCGGCCCTCGAGTCGAGCGGGCAGCCGCTGCGCCCGGGGGTCCACGGCGGCTGGGCCGCCCCTCCCCTCCCCGCACCGCCGGGCCGCTGCCGTGAGGAGCCGCCATGTGGCAGCGGCGGGCCCCGGAGGCGGGGCGCTGCAGCGGAGCCAAGTTTCACTTTCTGTCCCGGCTGTCTGCGACCGGGAAATGAAAGCTGAGTGGCGCGGTGCGCGCTGCTGCCCGCTGACGCAGCCGGCGAGCGCAGAGGCGAGGCAGCGCCGCTCCGCCCGGCAGCACCGCCCCGGCAGGCGCTGCCCCGCTGCCCTCCCTGCCTGCCGCCGGCCTTCCCGACTGGCAGCGGCTGGGCCGGCGCCGCAGACAGGTGCTCCGGTGCGGGGAGACGTGGTGCCCGAGCCCGCCGGCGCCCGTCAGCGGGGACAGCGTGAACGCCGAGGCTCGAAGTGCGCCTGGTCCTGCGGGAATTGGTAAGAAACCTTTCTGTTGGTTTGTCAGATGGGATGACCCAGAGCTGCGGCGTGCTCGGGGGGGGGAGGGCGGCGGGGAAGTGGGAGCCGGACAAAGGTGGGAAGTCTCGTTTCAGTCACATCTGAGAGAAGTGTGGAAGTCGAGGGTTCGAGTCCCCGCGGCAGCCCGTCAGGGAGTGCCTCAGGGCAGCCGCCTCCTCCCCAGGGCTGCCCACCTCCCAGCCCCGGGCTGCCCACCTCCCAGCCCAGCGCCAGCCCCCAACCGCCTGCTCCCCAAGACAGCTGTGAGGAGAAAGGAGCTGCTGGTGGTGGGGAAGGGGTGATAGGGGGCGATAAGGGGCAGAGGTTCTGGTCCCTCCTCAGGCAGCGGGGAGCTTCGGGGGCTGTGGTGCAGGGGTGTGAGGGGACCGGTGGGGGTTTGAAGTGAGAGGCCGGTGCCTTGGGAGGGCAGGTGGGCTGTGAAGCAGGTCAGGGTGACAAGGGAGGGCAGTGGGCCGAATGAGAGGGCTGAATGGCTGCGGGGTGCCAGGAGGGTATCGCCACTGCCTGTTCTCTGCGTGGCGCTTGGCTTGGCCAAGCCATGTGCGCTGAGGGAGTGGTGCTGAGGCTGCCCCTGACCTGACCCGCGCCTCCCGTGCAAGAGGGGAAACCAGGCCAAGAGGGGAGCCAGCTCCTCAATTGCTATACTCGCTTACCAGGTTTTTTTTTCTTTTACATTCATTCAGGGAAAGGAAAGTTAAGTGCAAATCTTAGGAATGCTGTATTTCTGATAGCCAAAACGAGGCAGTTCTGTGCAAGGGTTGGGAAGTTGTGTCCGTGTCCCTGGCTGCCACGCTGAGGTTCGCACTAGTAGCGCCTGGGTGCCTGGGGGAAGAGTTTCATTGAACCAGAGACCCAAAGCCTCCTGTCTTTCTGTTACCCTGCACCTTCCTGCTCTAATATCTTTCTACCTATTTCTCAAGTCACCCAAAGCGTTTTAGCTCTGAGCTTGCTCTCTCGGCTCACCGTTAATCCAGCCTGTACTACCACAAGCTGTATCTTGCAAGTTTGCCACGTCCCTAGCTGTTGTTTAGCTGCCTCTGCTGTGCCTGTCCTGCTCCTTTCTGTCTCCTTCGGCATCCCCACTGGCTGTGAGCATTACTTAGCTTCTGGCTGATGCTACACCAGCTAAACTGGCGGCTCTTGCAGTAGAAGTACAGATAGGCTCCTGTTCCAGCTGGGCTTTCCAAAACCTGAATGCCTCGTTATATCAATTCAAGGGGAGCAGGCAATGTGAGTTCAGACTCTGTTTTGCCAAGGAGGAAATCAAATCCAATTTCTCTTTTCCTCTGTAGCTATTCTAATCACTGGGTTTGGTTATAAAAAGTAATACTCTTGAATCTATCTTTGGATGTCTGAGGTTTTTTTCCCCCAAATAAAACTCCTCAGCAAATCTGGCAATACTTAGTGAATTTGAGTGTATGACGCTTAGAGTTCAGAAGTAAGGAATCAAAAGTACAGTTGGGGAAAAAGTTTTACTTAAGCTTAAAGATAATTAGGGGAAAAAAATATCTATTTCTAGTTTCCCTGCCTGAATCTTCAGAAACTTTGATATTTAACATTATTAGGCATAGTTAACCTGAAAAATAACATGCTCTAAAAGCAAAGATTTTCTTTTTTGTGAAAGGCAGAACCAGGATTTTTTGCTTATTTCTCTTTCTTGACATCTTTTCTTCATTCTTTCAGCACCTGGCCTCATGTTCATTTTATATGCCATTTCAAATTTGTAAAATAATAATTTCTGAGCATTTGTTTTACGGTGTCGTGTTGTCTGTGTCCGTGTCACGTCCCGTCCACCACCTCACCCCCACCCCCCACCCCAAATGCTTTCTTAAGCATATCCTTTTTTCTCATTCTGCCTCCCTGTTGGAAGTTTGCTTTTAAAAGGTTTCATTTTTGTGTAATTGCATTTGAACATTCGTCACATTGTTTTGCTTGCGTATTTTTACTTTAGTGATTCTTTTTTAAGCTTTTATTTAAAGAGCTAGTAATTGTGTCATAAGAGACTGTGGGAGTAATGGTCTGTCCAATATTCCCTTGAAAATCAAGACATTCTAATGGTTCTCTTGCTTAAACAGTTACTTTGCTTGTGATCACTTGAAAGAGCAAACGCCACCACCACCCACCACCCCCGAACATTTAGGTGCATAAATGCCTTTAAAAATTATAATCCAAAGTGCCACAGTAGAGCAGTGACTGAGGTGCTTAAAAACAATGCAGGGAGCCCAGTACAGAAAAGAGACGAATGTTTATCAGCTCAAAACGCTAGAGAAGGTGAAATGTGCCCTTTTGAATACTTAGGATACTTTTGGTGATAGAGCATTACTTTTTATTAAACAAAGGAGTTTTGCAACATCTGCCATTTGAACATTTGTAATCATATTTTTTTACCAAATCTTTAACAGGGATATCTGGAGTTCCCTGGCTAGGTGGAGCTGTTTCTGTGGAACTGAAGGTTCACTTATTTATTTACCCACAAACGGAAGACAGGATGTGCAATTGCCATCAAGCTCCCCATCTGTTACCTTGCCAATAGCCTGCACACCTACAATACCCATGTTAATTCAAATATAGCAAATGCTGTTGCAGTAATCGTACTAATTTTATTGACATTCCAACTTTTTCACAATAAAAATACCAAATATGAAGACAGATCCTGTGTTTCTGGGTGCTCCCCCTCTTTCTGATCTTTCTGCAGTCCTGTCTTTGTACAGTAATGTTGATGGGACAAAGAAGTGGATGTCAAGAAAAGAGCAAGAAACTAGAGCTGGCACTGAGACAATGAAGGCAGAAGCAAAAATACAAAATAATGAAGAAGAAGCCGAAGAGCTGAAGGCCAAAGACCAGAGGCTAGCATCAGTCTTTGGTGTGGCAGACTTAAAAAATGGTAATAATGTTTTGTCTATTCTTCACTCTGGTATTTTCTGTTCCTAGTGCCTGCTGTTCCATTCTCTGTCCTTAGGCTTCATTTTCTCTTACTCTTTACCTCTTCACTGAGGAGTATACAGATGATTCTCATTTTGCCCTGCCAAGTAACCATTTTGGTGTTTTGGGAAGGGATTACATGAGGATCTGAGAGCTTTTTCCCATTTTAAGTCTTTTAAATTGTCTATTGCAGCTGAAAATATCTAGGTGCTGGCCCTGTCACTTTCCAAACACAGCCGACATTGCTTCTGGATTTGTTAAACCATGGAATAGGCCCTAGTTATTCTACTGCATCACTAGATTGGCTTATCAAAAGCTATCATCAGTATTTCAGGTGTACATACTGTTCCATCCCAGCTATAGCCCACCCTTACCGCTGACTGAATGCATTTCTGAGTTGCTGTTCCATGTCCTCTCTCCCTTTAGTGCTGACTTCAGAAAAAAAACTGATTTCTGACCATGCTTACTTATACTGCTTTGAGGCACAGAATACACAGTCTTTTTAGATGCATTGTGAGCAGCTGTGACGCTGTGACTTGCTTTTTCCACTTCTCTCAGGCTAGTTCCTTTCTTTGAAACTGAGACAAAGAATACCAGAGGTAGGCTGAAGGGGAAACTTGAAGCCTGTGTGGTGGACAGCTAGCTTGTGGTCCCGCATGTAGCTCTTTGTTTTGTTACTATGCTTGGCCGTGTAAAAGTCTGAATAAAAATCCTCATACAGGCAGCCTTTGACTTCTGCTTTATTTTATGTTTAGGTGTGTTACGAGAGGACTGAAAATAGAGGAACTGGGAGACATCTGAGTTTCCTGATCCAGGCTTGCTTTGATTTTTCTTGTCAGTTGCCAAACAAAAATAGATGTTACCTGCTTGAGTGACATAAGAATAGATTGAACACTTTCTCAGATCTGACCAAGATGCTGGGCCTGTACACTGAATGGCTGAATACGTGCAAAAGGAGTTAGCTGCTTCTAAGTAATTTTCACTTTCTTTTCTTGTACCTATCTGCAGGCCTCACTTCCTCTTTTTCTGTGCCTGCAGGAGCTATTGGACTATACAACGTTGGACAGAGCTGCTGTCTGAACTCTCTGCTCCAAGTGTTCTTCATGAATATACACTTCACAGGGATACTTCGAAGGTACCACCTCTGCGAGCTACTTGAGATACTTCCATTGTTGCTGTGTTGTTTCCACTCCTTTTTTCATATAGGATGTACATTTGAAGGCTTGGATCATAGAGGTGCTAGCAAGGTACTTTCAGATCACTCAGCAAGGTCTCTGCCTTATTGTGTCTGTCATATACAGACTAGGGCCTGCAAAAGTAGAAGTTGCAGTGTTCTGACTTGTCATCTATGTTTCATGTGCTGTTTGCACACTGGTAAGCTGCAGTCTTGAACTAAGTCTTTATGACTTACATCTCTCTTTTTCCATAATATGGTATGAGTTTATTCCAGGTGTACTCGTAGGCTGTTAAAACTAAAGGATGTGTCATGTATAGCCATATTCACTATTAAGTTTTTAACTTTAAGTGTGTAAATATAAACATATTGTTATGCATAGCCTCTGGCACTGATAGTCCTGGCTAGCACTTGATAGAGATGAGTAAGTATTGTTGCAGATAGAAAATAAATAGTGTTATTTTGTTTTGCTTGACTGTGCTCCCTACTTGTTTGTGAGGAAGATTTAGGCTTCTACCTCCCTACCAACCACACTAATAACTGGTTTCATTTGTCTTCAGTTTACTCAGTTCACTGCAGCTTTAATCATCTAAGTGGATCATTCCTATTAAGTCCTCCTTTCTCCAGATTTCTTACATGCTCACCATTGTGCAGAGGGGGAGGAAGACAAGTTACAGACATGCAGAGATGAGAAGTGTCATAAATGGGCAAAGCTAAATAATGTAGACAGTAGGTTACCATTGCTATTTGAAGAAAGACTTAGAAAAAAACCTGTGGACTGCAATAAATTGAGGGTGGATAAAGAGCTTTCCAGCTGGCATATAGTTGAAATACAAAAATTGTGATATACAGGCCCATGAAATTTTGAGGGTGTGTTGAGAATGAAGTTGTGAACAGGTGGGAAGTAAAAACAGCTCTGGAACTGTCTGTAACTAATGTTATTTCTAAAGCCCAGGAAGCATTTCAGGTCCTGCTCGGTTTGCCCCTTATTCAGGAACAGACCAGCTTCAAATTGTGGCCTTTTACTTTAGAACTGTCTGTCTGCATTGTGGAATGAGCTAGTGCAGGTGTCTGCTTTCCCTTTTTCCTTCTTTTGCTGGAAACATGCCCATTCTGGTTCCTCTTGAGCTGCTATCTGTGCTATCTGCCTCTGCTCCTTCAGGTGTGATGTCTAATATTTCTCCATTGTACTGCTTGATTACTGGTCACATTGCTGCTTCTCTTTATAGGATCACAGTGCCACCATGTGCTATGCAGAAGAAGAGGAATGTCCCATACCAAATGCTCTTGCTGTTGGAGAAGATGCAGTGTGGCAAGCAGAAAGCTGTTTCTCCCATAGACCTTGCTTGCTGTCTTTCAGAATACAGAGTGAAATGTAAGCAGTGCTGCCTCATGCCCACCTCTGTCTGCAGACCAGGGATGTTAATTATCAAGTATTAAGCAGTGCAGACTTTGACATCTCGTTCAGAGGTTCAGAAATATGAGGAGTTAGGTACATGATGATGTAGTGCTCTTTATAGCTGCCTCTCAGTTGTGAGTGAGATGCTGTGTCTTCGGGGGGAAAAAAGACCTTGCCCAATATCCTTGATGATGTCTAAAGGGTGGGAAAACTGTCAAACTCCTAGAAGACTCAGCTACTGATACTGGCCAGAGGGAAAAGGCTGTGCAGGGCAGAGAGAGGACAACCTGTAATGCTATACTGGCATGATAATAGTGAAACAGCTGCTGTTTCTTAATAGAAGGAAGGGATCATGCTGAAAAGATACTGAGGTCATCCAGATTTCCAAGGGTAGAAACCATATCCTTCCTGTTCCTTGTTATAAGGGCAGAGAGAAGAATTTTCTGGTTTAACCTCCCACCTGGGCAGTGTCCCAAAGGAGAGAGATTGTTAAATGCACAGGCATTGGGTGACAGGTGACAATGGGATGCTGAGGGTCTATTTATGTGCAGAAATACACATGTATATCCAAATGCCCTGATCTTTTATCACATAAAAGCTAGAACAGGACAGCACTGAAAGGGACAGATGGTAGCCAGCCCAGACTTGTGTTAAGGAGGAACATGAGATAACCTGAGTGTTTTCTGTTTGCATCATTTTCTACCCTGAGACTGAAAGGCTCTGCAGTACGCCTTCACTCTTCCAGTTAGAGATGCCCAAAGAGAGTTTATAAAGCTTGACAGTTTCCCACGTTGTCCTTCTGCTTTAAAATTCAGGTGTGGCTCATATAGTCCTGTATCCCAGCAATTGATGCTTTACCTGAATCACAGATGTGCTGTTAGACATGAGGAAAGGTATATTTTCTGAGCTTCATTTAGTCAGGGATGTCTGTATTCTTACTAGCACCCAGCTGAAGCCCCTGCAGACTTGCAGGGAAGTTGAAAGCTCTTCCACCTCAGGGTGGGTTTGTTGGATTATTCCATAAAGCTTGTTTCACCTATGATCAAGTATAGAGGTAGTCCACAAATCCCGAGATTTTGCTAAACTATGTGTAGTTTTTACACAGTTCCTAAATCTTGAGTTCATGGGCTGAGAACATCAGTTCTTCACGTTCAAGGGTATGGATTTCCCCCCCTTCCTCTGAATTCAATCTTGAGGCAGTTCCCTGCTGAGCCATTTGAAGCAAGCTGTGGCTGTATCCCACCATCTTAGGTTTCTTAATGTGCCAGTTTAGCCAGAGTGTAAAGCCAAAGCATGATGTTACTACGTCATCCTTGGCTTCCTGTGCTGAAACTGTGTGCTTTTTCCCTGGGTAAGAATCAAGAGGATTATACCATTCTGTGGATGAGACATATAGATAGGCCTCGCTATCATTTTTGTCTCAGCACTCAGGAGTGTTACAGCCTTAGCGAGGGGCTGGGGGAGGCAAATCTATGCAGTAACGAGGGTGAAAAAGAGAACAGAATCTTCCCCGTATTGTTTCTAAGAAGAACTCAAACAAATGTAACCCTCAACTCAGTGAAGCATCTGAGCCCTGTCCTCTAGTAAGTGTTGGATATACTCTTGACCCTGCATCCAGCGACAAGAACGTGACTTTTGCACTGGGTTGTACAATGGGGCTCGAGCCCTCTCATCTTCTCTCACTGCCTGCTCAGGTCACACAGGCACGTTGCAGCTTGTCTCCAATCTAAGCTCTGCCCCTGGCAGGGAGTGGCAAGGCAGCAAGAGACTGGATCTAATGGGGATCAATAAATCTCCCTTTGCCGTCTGTGGGAAATCTGTGCTTGGTGCTATCTATAATACTGATTGAGGCTGTGTTTTCTGTTTGTCCAGTGTTTGTGCAGCATGATGCTGCCCAGCTCTTTCTGAATCTCTGGAACTTGGTAAAGAAGCAGATGAAAAAGCCAGAGCTGGTAAGGACTATCACTGAAACGAACACAAGGTCCTTTGGGCCTTGTCATGTGTGGTTTGCTCTGTTTCTTGAGTCCTGTTCACTGACAGCTGTCCTAAATGAAATTCTTAAAGTTATCCCCTATTTGGATCTTTCCTTGCATCTTTCAAATGGGAGGGGGAATCCTGATTTCATAGGCTTCAGCATTTTGAATCACAGTTAACCTTTGTTCATCCTACTTTTAGGGCACACCAGGTACTCCGTTCTAATAGGAGAGCTGATTAATAACAAAAAGATCGATAATTTTGCAACACTGAATTTAGTTGTCGTGCATTTCTTTTTTTCCCCAACTTTCTGTAAGCATTTATTGGTGTGTCTTGACACAGCTTCTCCATTCTTTGAATTCAGCCATGTGTATTTCATTGAAATTAGTCAATGTTAGTAAGTTATATATATGACAGTTCCTCCCAGGGAAGCTGCGTAAGGTAAGAGAAAAATGACTCTTCTTCAACCGACTGTCATAGTTTTATTCATACAGAAGACAGGCTTCTGTGACAGTTCCAAACAAAATAGTAAAATTCTGCATCAAAGCAGATATTTCACTGTCTCATCTTGTTATAGGCTGTGCCTTTCCCCTCTGCTAGGGGATGAGAGGAAGGAGTTGTTCTCCTTTAAATGCTGAGAAGTGCCTTGTCCACATAAGTCAAGCCTTAAAGCAGTAACATTGTGCGAAGTAACCATGTCCACATGGACTTTCCCACCCACAGAGGGAAATACCTCAGCTGTGTTCTTAGTAAACCTAGTTTTGGCTTTTTTTTACCCCCCAGGTTGAAGAGCTGAACAATTTGTACACTATCTGTGTACAGGAGCACCTGGCATGTCAGAAATGCTCTTTAGAAACAAAGAGGAACAGCAACATGTTAACTCTTCCACTCCCGGTGTTGGATTCCAATTCTCGTACGCTGAGGACTCTGGTAAGTTCAGTGGCAGCACTGTTTCCTTAGGAAGAAGATTCCCTTCTGTTCACTGTGGGAGCCTTCTCCTTGCAGCACTGGTGTCTCCTGGGACTCATCTAGAATCTCTGCAAGAATCTCCACAGGGTGCCTGGGACTTTGGAGTCATCTTGTCTCATTCACATTTCTTTGTTTTGAGGGGTTCTAGATTTCTCAAACAATTTGTTTGATTTTGAGGGATGGAAAATAAAGTCCTTGTTAAAAAGAATGTTAACTATGTACTTTGCAAGACTCAGAGACTCATAACTGCAGTGATGTGTACCTGTGAGACTTCAGGTACCACAGTGAGGCGCCCTAGATAACTGGTAATCCCTGGCCAGACGCGCTACATTTGACAAGCGCGGTGTGTTTTTACTGTTAAATCAGTGCTGCTGTTTGATAGCTAGATACAGCAGTGATGTAGGTGCTGCCACAGATAGACAGTGGATTTTTCAGGTGACAGTGGACCATTGGACCTTATTTATTTTCTGATTACTTTATACTGTCTCAGCCTAAAGGAACCTCTTTCAAAATCTCTAAGGCTTTGAAGCAGGTATAACAGATACTTACATGTCAATGTATTTTTTGTGGAAAATGTGGTACACTTTTTTTTGGTAAAAAAAATTATTATTTTTCTTCTCTTTTTTTTTCTTTCTCTTCTCCATCGAATGTAATCACACAAGCAGCTAAAAATAGGGTACCTTTTTTTATGCTGCTAGGCAATCTTTTGTCCTTTGAATAAATATGCCTTCTGTAGCTTTGCTGTTTGCTTGTACCCTGGGAAGCAAAGTAGAAATAGAAATCTAGCTTGAAGGAATTTGGTTCAAAGAAATATCCTCTGACTTCTTAGGAGAAATGTCTGCAATACTTTTTCCATCCAGAAGAGCTGACTGATCACAACATGTGTTTCTGTGAACAGTGTGGAAGGAAGACACCTTTTCTGCAGGTAATCAGAGAATTATGTCCCCATATATCTCTTATACCCAGAACTCCCTTTAGGACTGGTAAGGATTGGGGGAGTACTCAAACATACCAGTTTAAGAGATCAGCAACTCAAAGATTTGTCAGCCATGGCAGTGTCAGCCAGATACAAACTTCGTGCATCTTTCTTGTTAGTTGTAGATGTAGCTTTAGCAACAAAAGAATGCTTTCATGGGTTTTAATGTAAGTTACCAAGGGACGTAGCATTTCTGTGCCAGTGGAAAAGCTTCTATTATTATATCACATTTCCACTGTGGGGCTTTGCACTGCTGCATAGTTCCAGGGGTAGGCAAGAATATGTTACTGGAGCTGTGCATACACATAAAAGTAGGATATTGTAGGGTGATTTCCTTTCTTCCCTGCGCTCCACTGGGCTGCCCATTTTTTGCAGTGTTCTCTGCTAGCTGCTGAATTAACTGTTTCATGAAGAGGCAAGTGCATTGAAGAGAGAGGTGTGTGAGGGAGACTGCTTCAGCTCAAGGCTTGGAGGGGACTTTCCATAACATTTCCACCATTGGGCCGCCTCCAAGGCCACGGTGCATCCATATGTTTTGGTGGAAGTCATGGCAGCAGAAGTAATATCAACAAAGGCAGGGCTGGAAGGAATGAACTGTCAGCTTGGTGTCCTTCACAGAGCTCTAGTGGCCACACATCACAGGGAAGTTGGCTTGCCTCCTCAGCCAGCTAGTGCTACCCACCTAGAGTTAAGAAAGCAGATGAGAAATGAAGTAGCCCTTGGGACACCCAATGCTGGGTGCTGATCACGCTGAAGTTGAGAAACTTGGTTATCACAGCTGTGTTACATATGTGTGTCTCATGTGCAGATGAGCTACAAACGTTTGACATCTGCTCTCTGGTGGAATTGGCAGTCATTCACTCTGGCACTGGCTGGTCCTCATGCTACATTCACTGGGTGGCAATGGCTGCTTCCACCCCACCTCCCCAGGGTTTGTTTCTTAGTTTTCAATGGCATTATTTATTGCTTTACAGAGCATGAAGCTAGTCCATCTGCCACAGACTCTGACCATACACCTAAAGCGCTTCTGCTTCGAAGAATCAGCCTACATTCACAAACTTAGTCACTATCTGCCGTTCCCACAAGACCTTGATTTCAATGCAGTCTTGACAGAAAATCAGTGCCAAGCAGATGACAGTGAAAAGGTAAGATACTCCTAATGCCCTTTTTAAAAAGGGCAGATTTTCTTCTCCCTTCTGCTCAAGTCTCTTAAAAACTTAAGAGATCACACCAGTTCTTGCCTCAGTTCAAAGCACCCGTCTTAAAAATGTATGTCTTGGGCTTTACCTGTGCCTGGTGTTGTCTTGCATCCTATGGTTTTAACTGGTTCAGGCATTATTCAACTTTCTGTGTTCAGATTAAATCACCAAAGGCACCACAACTGAAGCTTTCTGCCATAAGGAGAAAAAACAGGCTTAAAAAAAAAAATCCCTTTTTTCTGAGAGTGTTTAGTGTAACCTTTTTCTTCCATTTCTAAATGTGCTAAAGAAAAGATGCAAACACAGTTCATTTGGGTGACCAAATCCAGACATTGTAAACAGTGTCTTAGAGGCATCTTCTGTCCTGTGGTTCAGCCTCCAGTGCAAGATGGCCTCAGTGAGCAGCAGACCTACTGCTTGGCTCAGGTCACCAGTCCAAGACGGAGGAAGTCCATTCCTGGAAGTTTCCCATGCAGTGGTGTTTGCTGCAGAGCTAAGGTTAGCCGAGAGATGATGGCTTTGCCAAGGAGCTGAGAGTGACCTGCCATATTGTGGATCTGTTCCCCTAACTGAGAAATAACAAGGGAAAGTGGCAACAGCAAAACCTCATTGGTGCAGTGTTGGCTGCAGTGTAACTCCTTTGCTGCCCCTTTGCAGTCCTACTGTCTTTTTCACATTCCTGTGATCTCCAGGGAGACTGTCAGCCCATAGCTGGCAGGCAAAACTCTGAAGGTAAGAGTGAAAACGGCAGGATCCTCAAGGCCAATCTAATCTTTCTCCTTTTTCCTTATGAAACACACATTCTTGCTGTCCTGGCTGCTGCTTCTCTTGAGCCAATGGAAAATGAGAATTGCTGCACTAAAAGTTACTCTTTGTGGCTCTTCACAGGCTGCCTGGCAGTACGAGCTTTTTGCTGTTATTGCTCATTCAGGATCAACTAGTTGTGGACACTACTGTGCCTATATTCGAAGTCTCACAGAATGTAAATGGTATTGCTTCAATGATTCTGAGGTTTGCCAGGTGAGGAGACAAATCCATGTTTCTTTTGTAGCTTCCTGGACACTCCTCCAGGTCTCATTCAGTCAGACTGACTGCTAATTAAAGAGAACCAGGTAAGAAAACTGAAGCTGCAGAGCTTTGTGCACTTCATTCCTCTGCTACAGCATACTCTGAGCTGTGGGCAAAGCATCTCTAGCTTCTGTACTAAACAAGGCCTCAGGTTCTGATGTGAAGATTTGCAGAAGCAGCCATTCCCTGTATGCCCTACTTTATGTACTCTAGATCTGTTTAATGTTATGTCTTCAGAAGAGGTAAAAGAACTGTTCTTCGTTGAAGGATAAAAGCAATAAACCAATTTATTAAAAGGTGTTTAGTTCTTGGAAGTACGACTCAGACCATTCTTATGAGAATTGCTGTGCTGTCATCACTATGTGTCCATCTGCTAAGAGTTTTTACCAGCTGCCTCTTGTGTGTTTTTCTTCTCTAGGTATCATGGGATGATGTTAAATGCACCTATGGACACTCCAACCTCCACTGGTAAGCAAACATGTCTCTGTTTTTGCCTAATGCTGCTCTAGGGTTTGGAATGAGGGTAGCAAGGAGAGGGATGACAAATGGTTTGAACTGCATATTGCCTGGGATGTACTGGGATGCAGGAGAGTAGAAGAGGCATCCTTGTATTCTAGTTACTCTGATGTGACTGTATATGACTATACCAGGAGCCTGCAGGATTACTGAGGAGTCACAAATGGGACTGCCAGAGTAGTCTTGTTACTTACGATTGCTGCTTGGACCCTATATCTGGACTGAAGTCAGATATGTCAGTCAGGATTCCTCCATGCTTTGTATTTTGATCCATCATAAGAGAATGAGCCATGGAGGCAGATAATCCCGTCTACAAGCTATACCACTGCCAGGGAGTCAGCTTTATATGCTGCCTCAGGACCAGTGGAGAGGGATGGTGCAGTTGACCTAAATGTCAAAAAGCTAAGCAGGAACAAACCTGGGAGGTTACTTGCAACCTAGATCTTCAAACATACATCATCTTTTGTTTTTCTTTGCTTCCACAGGGGAGAAACAGCCTATCTCTTGATTTACATGAAAAAACACCCTCAGTAGCCTTATCCAGGAGTATCAGAATGTCTTGGGAAGCTGTGTGTTGTCCGTGGAGCTTAGCACCTCTGTGCCAGTGTGGATGTGTCCAAACGTTCCACAGGAAAGACATTCTGCACTAAGTGACTTCTGCCTTCACATTTATTTATTAGAAAAGTGCAGGGGTTGCACCTAGAAACATTTTCTTTCATACATTTTGATATTTATGTGATTCTGTATATTAATTTCCTCTTAAAAGATAGTAAAGTTAATCCTTGTCTCTGCTGACTTTACCGGTTTCTGTAACGCTGATGCCTAGATTCCAGTACAGGGGAAGATTTGGCCTGAAAACCTGTGTGATGTTCCAGGGAGGCATATGATATGGCTGGAGAGCTGTGATAGCCATATCTAGCCCGTAAGACTGTAAGAGCCTGAACTCTGCCCTTTTAGCACCATGTTAGATGC
Organism: Falco punctatus; assembly: GCF_963210335.1. Taxonomy (NCBI): domain Eukaryota; kingdom Metazoa; phylum Chordata; class Aves; order Falconiformes; family Falconidae; genus Falco; species Falco punctatus. The sequence goes on along the minus strand of NC_137585.1, from coordinate 22,973,105 downwards.
TGGCAGGCTGGGCAGGGGGACCCCAAAAGTCTTCAGAAACAGCTGGAACAGGGACCAGGACCCTTATGACACATGCACCAGTGGTGTTTACTCCTTAAAACCTTCCTGAAAATGAATCGCTGCAAGGCTTGAGATGTGTTTGAAAGATGGTGTCAGCGTAAGGAGGTATTTTAAAATCAGGAGCTATTGTAGTAGTTCTGCAAGGTGAGTTTGTATATATTTATACAGATGATTATTGTTTTAGCATGCTTATCAGGCATATGTATGTATTTTCTTTCCTGTATAGAGGAAAATATTCGGAGTAAGAGATTCTGAAGCCAGCTAGTGATTTTGCACAATACAATCCATACACTATAACAAGAGGAGAAGTGAGATGCCTTGATGTCCTTGAACTTTTGGGATTTTCCTTTAGTACTTCAGTACTTTAATACAAGCCAGCTGCAATTGTCTTGCTCTCTCCCTTCCTTCTCTGCCCATAGAGTGGAAATGTCCCTCAAGCAGGAAGTGTTCTGAAGAGAACAATTTTATAAAGAGAGTGAGTTATTTTAAAATTTGTTGAGTCCTGTCACTCTGTGCTGTTGGTTCAGCCCGTGCTCCCATGGCAGGACCACACAGCTGGAGGGAAAATCTAGAGTGCTAGAAAGGAAGGTGGGTAACGTAACAATCAGAAGAGTGTTCCAAAAGTGTTCATTGCAAGACTCGGCTGTGAGGAAAGTTAAAAACTTCGGTTATGATGCTTTTAAAGCTCTTGTGGTAAGTCTTGGTGTACCACAATCTGTGAAAGGATCAGTGATTCCAGTAGTTTGAGATCTAAAAGTACCTTCTAGTCTAATGTATTATTTGACTGTATCTTTACAAGGGTGCTATTTTTGTGAGACTGAGCACATTTTAAAATTACTAGTTTAGTTATAATAGCAACTATATATAACCTACTTTAATTTTGCTAATGGTGAATTTGTTCCCAAATCATGTCCGTTTTCTGTCGATACATGGAAGGTAAATTGAGAAATCTTGGAGCATAGCTGCAAAATTTATGATCTAGCAGGTATTGATTTCACTGTACTAGCAAGGTCCATTATTCTGTTCAACTCTTTTTGTATTTGGACTGTTTGTGCTGCATTAAAAAAATTCCCAGTGTATTGTTTGTCACCAGTATGAGGCATTTTCAGCTTCTTCACCTTTGGGAATGGGTTACACTCTTTCTAAAGCACCTTGCAGTGGGTGAGTGAGAAAACCAAGTTCCTGTCTGCTTTATCCAGCACTGTGTATTTGTGAAGTAGCTGAAAGATGGTGCACTTCCTGAAATGGAGAAGTTAATGGGTTAAGAGGCTGAGAAGACTTTGATACAACCTGAAATTTAAAACCAAGCTAGGTGTATGAAAGATGCCTCAAATGTGTCATAACCTTCCAGGTATCTTAGCAATTGCTTCTTGATGGATGACATATATGAAGGATCTTTTCAGTCAGTATTTCAATGAAAAGTAGTCAATGTTTTTTGAATAAACTAGTATGGGATAAATTCACTACAAATAAGTGTTGTGGATTATTTTTGGTGTGTTTTTCCTAAACACCATAAACACAGGTGGCAGGCTACAGGCCACATGCACAGAGGTTGTGTGCTCAGATTAAGTTTTCAGGCTAAAGCTGCTGCTGCTGTTTAGCTCAACAGCCAAGGAAAAAAGGCTAAACCTTCCTGCCAACTTCGCCTTTGTGCTGGAGACACAACAGGTTTATTGTCAGGTTTGCCATCACGTGAGCTTATATTACTTCCAGATCCTTATGGGCCATGGAAGGAGCAGAAGGGTATGCAAACTGCATTACATATAGATTTAAAAACTCTGCCTGACTGAGCTGCTTTTGCAAAAAGTCACCGTGGCTGCCTGTGTGTCCACAGCAAAGTTTAGTCTTATGCCGTATGACTGCCTAAGGATGATTTTAGCTAAGTGCATGGGATTCAGTGCTAGTGTACTGACAGACAGTTACAACATGGAGACTGGTTACAACATTGAGTACACCTCGCCCAGGGGCTGGCTACTGAAAAGCACTACCTGAATTTCTGCCAGAAAAAAAGTTTTCTGCCATAGAAGCACTGCAAGGGAATCGGATTATATGCCCTGTGTTTGAGTCACTGTGTGAATGAAGCCTAGCACAGACAGTAAGGGTTGAAAAGCCAGGTAAAGCCAGTAGTACGTGTGTGGAGAGATTATTCCAAGTCCTGGTAACTCTTCCTGTCTGTTTTTTGTTTGTTTTGGGATTACCATATCTTAAGGGAAGGAGCAGTAGCAAAATACATGTTCTCTGCTTCATATCTGACAGACCCCTCCTCAGATTCAAATATTCCCTACCTTCAAGAAACACAGAAAAATGGAAGAAATAAATATATGTAATAATAAATATCACATGCATATAATCTCTAAAACTTGAATATGTTGTAAATCCAAAAATTTTACATGAAAATAAAGGAGAAATAATTTTTGATCCTTTCTTTCCAGTATCATTTCGATTTACAAGAGTCACTTACCAACTAGTTATCATTGCTATTTACACAAAAGCGCTGCACATGAGACTTAAGTTTGAAAAGGACCTATTCTAATACAGATTTTAAAATGTGGGTTTATAAAACTGTAGTTACTCTAAACTACAATGACAGGTGTAAATCACATTAGGACTTAGCGTTACTACTGATTTTAGTAGTAATGGCTTTACTGATAATTTTGTGGATCACAATAACTGTTGTGTGTCATAGAGTCCAACAGCAAATCCCATGGTAGTATTTCCTGCAGGGGAGTGGTGGTAGTTTTAAGTCCTCAAAGGCATCTTGCAACAGGTTAAACCTGTGCTGAACAGATCCTCTCACTGGCAGTTGCTGCCTTTTTCTGCCCCCTGGGAAGAGCTTCCGCGTTTGGCCCCCTGGAAGCCAGCCACTACCGGCCTCTCACTTGCCCCTGGCAATTCCTACAGTGCTGCCTTTGGGGCAGCTTTGCCTTACTGGTCTCCTGTCCTTAAAGCCAAGTTTCTAGTCCTGCCCTGGCTGAGGCCCGTGCTTGTCCCAGGGATGTTTTGGTGATGCCAAGCTGGGACTGGCATTGCCAGTCACGTCCGTGCTGGTTTTTCTTCTGTAACACGGCTTGGGCTTGAAGCTGTGAGCAGAGAGCAGCACCTTCCTATCAAGTGCAAACAAACCTCAAACATCTTTTGAAGGTATTCTGTGAAACTATTAGTTTTTAGAAGAGAGCTGTTTAGCTCTGTCTCCGTGCTGTTTCCCACATGGCCGCCTTATATTTTATCAGCTTCAAGTCGGCAGGCTCAGCGCTGTTTGCACCTGCCTGTGGAAATGTGCCCAGGAGTCACCAACGCTTTAGAGACTGTCATAGATAACAAAAACTTCTGACATAAGTGAAGTAAAAAAAATTAAGAGAAATGCTTTGGAGCTAAATCTACCTAATTTAAAGAAGTCATCAGTGCTGCAAAAACTGACCAAGGGCTTAAAAATACAGGCAAAGCGAATGAAGACCTTTGCACAGGCTTAAGAAATACTCTTTTTTTTTTTCCTAAATACATGTTTTCCTAAATAGGCTAATGACTGAAATTTCTGCAGCTGGTGGGATACAGTTTGATTCAGTATGAAAACGTGCTTTGCTGTGCAGGGATTGCCAGAGCAGGGAATGGGATAATGTTCCTGTTATGGGGGGGATAGGCAGAGTGGAGGCCAAGGAATGAGAAGAGTCCCTCTCATTAGGGAGGCAGCTACATGTCACCGAAGGACAGGGGACATGACAGCTGACTAGAAAGCCAACACATTGTTAATCTACATTAGTTTCTGCAATGAACTGGAGTGAATTTCTTCCCATCCTTGGTTGCAGACCAGCTGTACAGGTACCTCAGCAGTCCCTGTGACCAGGTGTGGAATTATTAGTAAAATTACTAAGTTTTATATGAAAAACATAGCATTGTTCATCCATTAAGGAAAAGTATAAAATCTAAGAGCTCTGAGGATGGGACACAGCTGCAGCAGACATGCAAGGAATCCACTAACGCAGCAACTCCCTGCAACATACGTAGAGAGTGGAGAGGAGTGGAGACTCCGTGGCCGTGCTCCGTGATGATAACTAGGAAGAAATAGTCCTCCAGAACTGGTAAGCAGCCCATATGGTCCCCTGAGCCAAAAGTTTTTCGAGACCTTGCCAAAGTGCTACCCTTTTGTGAACTTTGCTCATTTTAGCGTCATTTTAGTACCAAAACACACCTCCGTCCTGAAGGCTACCCAGCTCCGAGGTGTGACCACTCCTCTTTGAGTCTGAGTCCTCAATTTCTTGTAAACTATACCTTTAAACGTGAAGCGAGAAAAATTTACACCAATCATGATAAAAGGTATGTATGACTACAGTCACTCAAACTCCACCTTGAAGGTAGAAAGGATATAAGAACAGCCAGGGAAATGGGGAATTTTTGGGAGGAGATATCACCGTGAGCAAGTCAAGGGAAACTCCATCTCAGACTGCCTCTGACTACCGGGATTGGCCAGTGGGCTGAGCCTTGCTTCTCCCCCTTGGGATGCCTTGGGTGAGATTTAGACTAAGCGCTTTTCTTGGGAATCTTAGAAATCTCTCTAGAGAGTTACTCCCTAACATTTATAGCCAGGCTGTATTATTTATAATCTTTTCATGCGTTTTATACTTAATAGCATCATATTTTCCTGTGCTTTCTTGCAGTCACTATCACGATAATCCAAAAAACCTATATATTTGTTGCACAAATAAAACTGTACTCTTTAAGTAGCCAGTCGTCAGTTTCTCACTGAACGTGACTGAACCCCAGAGCGCGGCTGTGCTAGTTCATGAGCATGACCGGACTGAAGGTGCAGACCGCTATTAGTGTATCCAGAATCGTGGTAGTTTAATTTACATATTAAACGTGACTGGACTGGTAGTGGCAAATTGGATACCACTCAGAATTTAAACCTAGCCACACCTAACCTCCCGTTCCGGTGAGGAGAGTTAGAAAGCAAGGGGGTTTACTTTCTGCCAAATTACTCCATCTCTTTTAACGCAACACCAGGACATCAGGTGGATGATCCAGAGAGCCATAGTCATCATCTATCTTTCCTCAATGTAGCTCATTTTCCCATAGATAAGGAGAAAAAACACGTAAGTGCATCAAATCTCCACATAGCAGCACTGAGCAGTACAACTGCTTGTTAAACCTTTCTTTCACCGCAGAATTCAGGCAGAAGAGGCTCCATCTTTTTGACCTCAGCAATAAAAGGGTTCTCCTTTGGCTTGTCCCAAAGCTGCAGCGATCTGCACACCTCCGTTAGAACCCCTGGACGTGGGGCTGAGGTGCCACGATCCAGGGCCAGCTCTGGCTCTGACTGCTGGGGAAAAGGCCAGGCTGCAGGACGGGGGGCGCAGAGGTCTGTAGTGCGGAGCCGTGTGGGAAGGGTCTGGCTGAGATGGGTGCAAGCAATGCCTCAAGGATGCAAGAGGAAAACTACCCGATGTGAAAAGGTACAAAATCCTAAGGGAAACCTGGTACTGGAGGACAAGAGTTTGGTGCCACTGTGGACCTGTTGTAGGGTGCAGCAGGGTGGACCTTTGGCCACCTGATGGATGCCTTCTGGGGCTCTTTGGGCGTCTGAGCTGGGAGAGCTAAGTGTGCTCGTGCTCAGCCTTGCAGCCTCTCAGGCTTTGCTGACTTTTATCTGTGCTAACTTCAGAACAGCAGGTTCATGCTTCAGGTTGCGTATATTCTGTGTGCAGGGTCTGCGTGCAGTAACAAGTGCCTGAACCAAGTGACCTGCCCTGGGTCACTGGGCATCTGAGGCGCTGCCTGTTGAAATGTGGGGTTACCCTGGGGTTGGTTTTGCCTGTAACAGGCAAAAAAATGACAGGGAGGGAAAAGGTCACTAATAGCTGGATAAAAATAAATGCTTACCGCTCATATCTTTTAAATGAGTGTTTGCAAAATTGTGGGCAGGGCTCCAAAACTAGATAGCCTGCCAGCTCCTTGTGGCAGGACACAGGAGCCTCCAGGATGGTGTCAAACCCACTCTGCCTAAAAATGAGAGGTCTGGGATTTTCCAGAGTAGGCTGCTATTCCTACTAAGCCTTGTACAACTGGTTGGTTTTTTCAGTTTATGCAGAAGAAGTTTTTGGGTTGTGAACTGTAAAAGAATCTAACGTTAAGACAGCATGCAAAAAAAAAAAGGCCATAAAGTAACAGGAACACAGCATCGAGGGACAAGATACTCAAAGCCTTTTGGCTTCTGAAAAGTGCCCAAGTATAGAAAATGCTGTGGTAGCTGCTCCAGGAAACACACTTGTACCATAGTGCGCCATTAGTGATCATCAGTTTTGTAGATTAATTAGTTTTGATTTTGAAGTCACGCAGAGCTAACATGGTGGCTGTTGAAATGATAAAGCTTTGTTTCTTCCTTAGCTCTTCTCTCAAGCAGAGGGGAACGCTTAAAAGGACTGTGTTGTCCCTGTAGCTCTTGACAAATCTTGACATGGTGGAAATATCAAAATGCTTCCAAAATTTGTCCTTAACATTTGAATGGAGATATAATCCACTGTCTGCCTATTTTAAATATACCAACAAAATTGGATCAGAATATTTTAAATGTGTTGTACAATCAGATAGTTTGACCTTTGACAAGATACTATCATTATCATGTCCTAGGGATGATGCTAATATTAATCCCAAGAAACTCAGGGAGATTATAAATAAATGGAAGATGGGATATTCAGTTTAGTTACTTTCCCATTTAAAATATTGTGTAATACAGTAAATTATACTATAGATAAGCCATCATTCAATCTTGGAAGCTTAATGTCAAAGTGAAATATTTTCCATAGGTATGAAGTTCTTTGAGCAGATGAAGAAACCCTAATCAAGACTGAAACACATCTTCAATGAAGGTGTTAATTCACATCCTCACTGGGCTGGTACATCCCTATGCTGAGGCTGAAGTTTGTAAAATGTATTTTCTGATACTAGAAATTACTTTTGTATGGTAAGGAAGGACTGTGGAGTTGCAGAGTGACCAAGGTGGGAGTGATGGACAACTGAGAAAAAAAGATTACAATACAGCTGTATATGAATTGAGTGAACACTTCATTGAGCAGGGGTGGAGACCAAAAGCCACAGGGGAGCTTGAGGTCAACCAGAAGCCCTGTGGCACAGGGATTTTGATGATAAGCTTGGCCACAAGCGCCAGGCAGCTGCGGTGTTGCCACGCATAGGCATTCAGGGAAGTGAAACACGCGCGGCTGCCCCACGGCTCACGAGGACAAGCTGCAGGCTGCAATGGGGGCAGCAGAGGAGATATATATATATATAATATGGGTGCCCAGTGCTGTGGGGGTGAAGCAGTATTGGGAATTTTTTAGCAACAGTCCTTCCTGTGGACAGATTGCTGCTTCCTCCTGAGGCAAATAGCTTTGTGGCTGCTTCTGGTGATGTGTTTAGGAGCAGACAGTGAGACAAGAAAGGGTTCATGGGGCGTGTGCAAACTCCTCAAATACCAATTTTCTTGCAGAAAAGCAGACTAGGTGTCATGGCACTATCAAAACTATCAGCTGCAACAAGGTCTTTTACCATCACATAGCAAAATACGCTTCATGCCAGTCCCTCTGCTGCCTTCTTCAAGTCTCTCCTCACCCAGGCCACACTCTCTCTCTTCTCTCTGCTTCTTCCTCAGCTGCTCTCCCTTCATCGGCTCTCAACCACTTAACAGAACCAGCCACAGCTGCGCCTTGTCTACATCGGCCAACCCGCTGCCCCTGAAGCCAGCCCACAGCTGTATATTATCAATGCTAATTAACCCAGCTTCATTGCTCTGCAACTGGGAGGTATACAAATGCTGCAGCCTTGGTTAATACAGTATGTGTAACTGGCATGGTGAGCTCACTCAAACTCACGTGAGGGGCCCACAATCAGTTTTCCAGTTCTTTGAAGGGTGACATACAGGCAAATCCCTGCCTTCGCTTGCTTATTGTTGCACTTCTGCCCATATTTGCCTTGTTCGCAGGCAGGAGGGAGGGGTGAAGCCTATATAAAAAGTTTTGCAAGGGGCTGGGAGGGAACCGTCACAGCCACCTACCTGGAGCTGCTCACCTGTGCCAGGATGCTCATCCTGGGACTGGGGACCTGGCAGGTACCTGCTGGAGCTGGGGACCTCTCCTCATCCCCATGCCTCTCATCAGGCAGGTGACACCAGGAAATTGCTGAGTCACCGAGTTGCTTTTTCAGCAACTGTCTCTTCAGGTCAGGAAAATGCAGCAAATCCTCTGTGCGGTGTTTCTTGCCTTTTGAAGTATTTCAGGTAGTGCATCCCTGTCCTTCAGGGAATTTTTTAAGAGTGCATGTAGTGAGCTGGTAGAAGAAGATTTTTCTTAGCTATGGAAAGAATTACATACTACAAAAGTGAAAATCTCTGCCTGGCTTGTTTTTCATTGGTTTTGCTTTTGGCGCTGGGTATTAACGTCCCAGCATATCATGTAGGTGTAATCTTTGACAAGTGCATGTAGATATAGGAACTTAAGTGGCATTGAGTGTTTTGAAAATGGGAATTTACATTAACTCCTTAGAGACTGAGGATAACTTACTTGTATGGCAGCAGGTGAGTATGCAGCACTTTGCAGGAAAATAGTTTGGGTAGTTCTTTACCTGCAAATGTTATGTAATAGACTTTTGGTAAGAGAGATCTGAAGATATACTGAATTGCAAATGTAAAAGGGCTCAGGAAATGAGCTGAAAATTTTAAGAAATTTGAGAAATTTAAGAAAGTGGGCTGCTTAAGAAATAGAAATAAGAAAAAAAAGTGGATTGTCTCTGGATTTGAGACTGGAAACTAAATGTGTTGAATTGCAAGCTTCCAACTCTATGAAACACTGTACAGTCAGGGTAAAAGTATGTTAAATAATTCTTGCTGTAGTTTTGGGTCAGCTGCTACTCATCTTGAGAAAACTGATGCACAAATGGGGCTGAGTTTATTTAACCCTTTCATTCTTGGTTGGTCTGATGACAAAAGACACTAAGAAGCCTAAAGCAACTAAAGTAAGCTTTAAAAAAACAAAGCATGCCTGCATGGGACCTCTTAAGGCACCGACGCTGTGATGGATGAGCTCTCTGAAGGCAACCTGTTAATTTGCTAACAGGAACTGGTTAGGACTAAACAGAAGGAAAATTTTGGACACATCATCCCTGCCACCACAAAAGTCTCTTGTGTTAACGCAATGAAAACGTGGCCCAAATCCACTGTGATTACTTCATCAAAGCTATTTGATTTCAAGGTTCCCACAGCAACTTCAGCTGCAATGCCCTGTGGTTTGGTGTGTCAAAGGGGCCTTTACCCAGTCACTCTGACCTGACGTCCTGTTTAGTGAGCACCACGTCAAACGAAGCAATGGATTATTTTTTCTGATAAACATCTCGCATTACGGAGTTTTGTGTAATTACAGGGTATATTGTCACCTTTGCTCTTCACCAACTCCTTCTCCACTTGGAAACGATGCCGATTGCTCCTGCGCAACAGATTTCCCGTGCTGCGGCAGCACCCAGGGGTGAGGTACTCCATACACCTCGCATCTGGCCAGTGTCACCAGTGGCTTGTTTTCCCATGCCACCCTGGGAGCTGCAGCGATCATACGTAGGAAGGGCTGCAAAAAGGAAAACTTGTACAACTTTAAACCAGCTATTTGGTTGTGTGTAGCCTTGTGGAAAAAACACTGCAGTTTCTACGTTTGGGTGGAGTTTTTTTAGTTTAGGTGAACCAACCAAGCACCCTTGTATTTGAAATACTTGAAGAAGTGAAATCATTAAAAAAAAAAAAAAGATGATGGGTGGGGATGTAATGAAGTTATACGTAGGAAATGGTCACAGTTTTGAATCATGTTTCTGTTTGAAGTGCCATTTTCCAGGATCGGTATCCAGTCATCAAACAACTCTTCAGTGTCTCCAAGCCAAGAATCTGAAGTGATTTACTTTGCTTTTCCGTACCAGGCTGTGTATTTTACCCAGGAGGTGGCACTGTCTGTAGTGTTTTGTCATCCCCGCACCTCCACACGCCAACAGGAGCCAGCCTGTTCGCAGCAGGGCCAGCAAGCTTTCCAGAGGTGATTCTTTCCTCATGTCGCCAGCATCTCACACTAAAACTGCTTTTAATTTCTGGGCAGATTAGAACTTATTTCAAGATAGTCTGGTGTCTGAATGTGAACGTTCAATCCTTAGGAAAGGGCAGATCAGCTCTGGCAACTCAACAGTGACTGATTCCCATGGCTATTTTATTCCAGAAAAATAGTGAAAGCAAAATCCAAACTGGAACACCTCATTATTTGGGGGCTTAAAATCTCCAGATGTGGAGAACTGCAAACTGCTTTTTCTGCTGTTTACCAAATTGCTAACCTCTCTTCTTTTTTCCGTCTCCCCCAGTAACAGCAAGAGACAGTGACATTTGCCATCAGTGCTGGGTACTGCCACTTCGATTGTGCCTACCTGTGCCAGGATGAGCGGGGGATCAGGGATGCACCATGAGAAAAAATTGAAGAGGGGGTTGTAAGGCGAGAAAACCTCTTTATTGTAAGGTATGTCCCTGGATAACTTGTCTCACATGATGCCAGCTCTCAGGAGAAAAGGTCCCAATGTGAAAAGTGCCAGGGGATGAAGCTGGTCTGGGAGTTAACTCCTCTCCGCCAGGGCAAAGAATGTTGTGGATGGAGGGAAGGAAGAGGTCAACACTTGGGGGGAGGGGGAAGGCTTGATTTGAGAAGGATTTTTTTATAGTCCATATCCATTGTCAGCCACGGAGACAGGAACTGAGGCCGTGCTCTCAGTTGCCTCTGAGATAGGAAGCAGGGCTATTGTATTCCTGGTCACTCCTGCTGCGCAGCTGGCCTCAGCCTGTCAACTCCTGTATGTTATGTTTTGTTTTGTTTTTTCCCCCAACAACAATGGTAGGAAAAATAAAGTAACTTCTATCTGCTGGAAGCTGGCGGGTCGATTTTCACCAGTTTTGCTTTTTTTCTTAGTTTTATTGAATTGTTATACGCGTCGTTGGAATTTTAGATGATCTCATTCTCATTTTACTTAACTGATAGTACCGCAAATAAAATAAGGTGCACAAAAGTGGCACTTCCTCAGGATGGGAAGATGTGCCATACTGTGAGCTGCCTGTGTGTCTGTGCCGTGTGTCCCGCTGCCAGGGATGCTCAGCAGCTCTGAGGCTAGGAGAGCAGCTCCCAGGCACTGCGTTACCCCTGCAGCTGTGGTCCACCTTCCACGAGAGATCCCTGGTGAAGGAGGTGTACCAGAAAACACTTGCTGCCCTCCAGCTGGATTATCTGGATCTCTACCTGATGCACTGGCCCATGGGATTCAAGGTTTTGAGACTTCAGTTCCTGGGAGCCATCTGACAGAGCTCTGCCGCTTTTTCCTTTGGGACCAGACATGCCCTTAGTCCTCCCTAATGAGGAGTGTTGTTAAACCTCATCAGGATCTAATGACAAACCTCTGCAGGGAGTGCCCAGGAGGAAAGGTAAAGTTATGGCTGCTTAAGCTATGTCTTGTAGTACAAAAGCCACCTTATTCTACCCTGCACAGCACGTCCATGTCAAAGATCGAGTTACCATCCAGACAACATTCCTCTTAAAGCCTGGGATGTGGCTGTCATTTACTTATCCAGGGTCAAACAGTTGTGAATTACTTAGTTCCTATTTTTCTCTTCTCTCTCTGCCCCAAGGTTAAATAAATTCTCGTTTCCCCATCGTATCACATCCCTGGCCTTCCCTCAGCCTGACTGAAGCACATAAAAGCCTCTGCCCTTCCTCTGCCTGCAGGACGGATTCTCAAGAGGCAGATTTTCTTGAAGATTACTCTGTTCGTACAGATCACGGGTTTTGGCCACCTCTCTCCGCAACACAAACATAAGCCAGGATATCCAGTGTGTCTTTAGCTCCACTCACTCGTAGAATTTCTAACTAATTTCTTTACTCACGATTTGCCCTACCTGAAACTTGCTTTTCTTTTGTGATGGTAGGCGGGAGAGGAGCTATTTCCTGCAGATGGAAATGGCACCATCATTCCCAGTGGTACAGATTTTCTGGATACGTGGAAAGTACATTCATTGAGAAGCTGAAAAATTCTTGCTAGTTGGAAATAACAACATGAGAAGCTTCAGGTTTCCACTTTGGGAATAATTCTGAGAGAATGTCCAATGTGAAGTATTCCAGATGGCTGATTTCTCTGTGCCCTCAGGCTCCTTCTTCTGTTACTTTGCCAAGATTGAGGTATTTTTATGCCTACTGCTTACTAAACTGGCTGGGTAGGCACGGCAAGAGGAAATCTTTGAGTGTGTGTGTACCCTGCAGTGGCTTGAGGTGACACATGCTGTCACTTCAGTCCCCACACCACTCCCCGGGCTTTAGCTGTAGCCACGCTCATCCCTGGTTGCACCTGAGCTGTCCAGACCACAGGAAAGCCAACATGTCTGTGCCAGTGTACCCAGCGCATCCAAATTCCACCCCCCACCCCCCCCCCCCCCCCGAAAGTACTGGAACTTGTCCAAAGTCCTTTGCTAACTCCATGTGTGCAACACAAACAGGCATGAGCACAGGCTGCGTGGGAGGCACGACTTGGGCTCAGGTTCCAGTTTCTCCGTGGCTGATGGTGTGGGCTCCCTTTCCCCTCCATGTCCACCCTGTGCGCGGCATGGCCAGGTCAAAAGAAGACATGAGACTCATGAGAGTCAGAAGAATTTGCTGATGCTTTTTTTTCCTTCTGTTAGATGAAGAATAAGGCACATTTTTGTTGCTCATTTGAAAAAAAAAAAAAAAAAAGTGGACATTTCAGGCTGCTGGTTATTATAGCAACATAAAAAAAATTATTTCTGCTTTGGAAGAGGTGTATCTTCCGCTCTTGAGGCTGGTAGTAGATTATTTTGTCCTGTTTCTATTCTGCTGGAGGTGCCAATTTAATTAGGGCTTTCTAGCTGTTTTATTGTTCGCTAGTGGGAAAGAAAATGGGAGGAGGGGGGGAAGAACAGCACAGCACTGCTTATACTGTACTGCCACTGCTAAATGGGAGATCTCACTGGGGAAATTAATTGGTGTTGATGATCGGGTATCCTGCTCTAGCCCTCCCAGAACAGTGCCTTGTGGAGCTGCTCTGTTCCAAATGTAAAGCTTTTTATTATGGGATAATTATTTTGTTAACTGAGGAATTATCCTGAAAACCCCTTTTATTTATGAGCAGAAGGTCTACCTGGGGACAATATTTCAAAATAGCTGTATTCTACTGAAATAATAATAGCGTTGTAATTGTTAATCTGAATAATGCCATTATTTATTTCTATGATGATACATGGTGTGAGAGCCTGAGTCTTTGACCAGGGTCCCATGGTTCACTGTACTGTACTAATGCCACATCAAAAGAGGATCCCAGCCATGATGATTTTTACCAGTCAAGTCTTAGTGCAGGCATTTTTTCCATATGAAAAAAAATAAAAGATCTCAATTGAATAGCAAGTCTGATTCTGTAGTGTTTCTAGGCTATGGAAGAGCTGGTGGATGCAAAAATGAAGGCTGTTGGAGTCTCCAACTTTAACCACAATCAGATAGATCAGCTCCTGAGCAAACCAGGCTTAAGACGCAAGCCTGCAAATAATCAGGGAAACTGTTCTCAAAACTCATCAGTACTGACATCACACCTGTCTGTGGTGTTGCATTTGATAGAACACCTCTGGCAGTAAAATACTTTATATGTTAAGGCAGTGCTTTTTCATATCTGTGTGGGAATAAACCTGTATTTAGCTAAATTGTAAAGTGACGAAAGATGCAGGGGACACTGTGCCCTTCCTTGTGCAGGAAGCTGCAGTCACACAAGCCTGCAGCCCTCCTGGCTTGGAAGTGCAACCTTCACCTTTCTTTTGACTGCAGCACTGAGCTCGTGTAGGCTGAGAGCTGAGCTCTGCCATGCAGAACGCAGTGGGGCTTACCCTTCCCCGCTCCTACAACCCTAAAGGAAAAAGAACAGACAGGACCAGAGCCAGGCTGCACTGCTGGGGTGAACAGGTAGGGCTGGGTGCCAAGGGAGCTGGGTGCTTCAGCTGGATGTGCACAATCGGCCCTTGGAGCCCAGTGAAAAGAGGACTGTGAGAGCTGCCTGCCTCTGGCAAGAGAAACTAGTGTTTGAAGATTGGGTCTTGCTGGAGGCAGGGTTGGGAAGAAGGGGAAAGGATCTCAAATGCTAGCTGATCCTCTTAAAAAACCCACAGCTGCAAAAAGAACCACATTTTCAAAGCTGCTGTGGGGCTTGATAGGTCACCACAGCGATGCTAAAACTTGAAGTATCTTTTGCTTTTGAAGAAACCTTTTTTTTTTTTTTTCTTTTTTTTTTTTTTTTTAGATGGAGAGCCACTCCTATCTTCCTCAGGAAGAGCCTAAGTTTTGATTAAGTTTTGCCAGTCCAAAGGGATCTCTGTCACTGCACATTGTCCCCTTGGAGCACCCAGCTGGCCACGATAAGAACACTTTGTGAGACTTCTTTCTTAGATGTAGACTGGAGCCAATACAGTAAACCAGTCTTAGAATGTGGATAAACCTTCACAGAGTAAAACTGATGTGATTAGAAAAATATTTACTAATTCATTAAAAATGACACATGCACAGAAACCTCTCTCACGCTTATTGTGATATTCAGTCCACTAATTCATACCCATGCTGTTACTGGAGTTTCATATTTAGGAGGAAAAGGAACAACTGGTTGGTGAAAGTAGTGAAGGTAATTCTTAACTGAGCTTGGGCAAGCTTCTTAAATATGCAAGAGAACTTCTGAACTAAAAAAAATAACCAAAACCAAAGCTGCATATGCTTACGAGAATAGCAACCTTGCAGCCCTGCTGACACAAACAGATTAGGGTTTTAGACCGATGACATGAAGAAATGTTCCTTTTACTCCAGTCTTCATGGCTTTCCCTGACCTGGAACAGGGTGTTTACCAGAGCAGCTGTGCTTGTGAAGGACATGACAGCTGCCCATTCTGAAGATGAAATTTTCAGGATCCAGAGCAAAGAAATTCCTGGCCTGATCCCAGGCTGGACTGAAACATGTTATAGTTACTGTTATACCAGAAACTACAGACCTCTTCTCATGTGCCAACCTCTGATAAAACAATTAAGAATGAAGGCAGGGATTCGAGCAATAGGAAGATGGTGAATTAAAGTGTGCAAGTTGATGCTTTCTTATAATTTAAATAATATTCATACACTACAGTGCTTGAACGAGAATATAGTGGGCCATTTAACTGCTGAAGCCTGCTTTTCATTTGCACAGGTCCAAGCCTGAGGATATTTCCTGTTCTGATAATTCCCAAATCAAGGAAATTGCACTCCAGTACAGCAAAACCCCAACTCAAGTTAATACTGGTCGCAGTATTTTCCCTGGTGACACATATTTTTCCCACTTGTGCTAAAGTAACAATTCACAGAGGTATTGTGGAAAGCTGAGTTCTAGCTGTGTCTCATACGCATTGTAATGCTTTAAAAAATATTATGTCTTAACACTAGTTTTAATGACGGACAGGAGATTACCAATGGCTTTGGGCTTTAATTGGTACACTAGCCACTTCTACACACAGCATCCCTGGTCAATCCTGCGCTCTTGTTCAATGTACTCTCATGCTGTCATCTCAACTTCAGAGACAAATAATCATTAAATGAGCTCATGTAATAATTAGGAAGAGTTTCCTATATTGCTTTTCCTATGTAAGCCATCTGTGATTACCAGTGGAACTGCTCCATGTAACCATGCAGGCACATACAGTTTTCAGCTTTCAGAACACAGGCAGAACTTCTCAGCTGTAACTCCCTATCTGTTCCTGCAGGTGCTTATCCAGCTCCCGATGCAAAGAAATGTGAGTATAATTCCCAAATCCATCACTCCACACCATATTTATGAAGATTTTAAGGTAGAAGTGTACCTTACAAAATTACCGATGGCGTTAAACTTTACACAGAAAAATCCACTCTGCCAGTGGAACAAAGTAATGCCTTCATACTTAGAACTGGCAAAACCTTTTGTCTGCCAGATACCATGTAGGTTACTTCTTTATGAATGCAAAAATTTACTTTGAAAGTAAGGAGCCAAGCCTCCTTCATTAGAACACATCAAATAAGAGGGAGTAACTTTTCCACCTTGTGATAGAAATATGATGCAATTAGAGCCCACCAGCCCTGTAACTTTATGACATTTACTGACTGTTCACCACAAACGTGCATCTATTGCACGCTTCCTAGTGCTTCTACAATGCTTTTCCACTTCTGTTTTTGATATTCTTTCTGCAAATGAACTTACATGTCTTCTTGAAAACTGAACTCACTCGGCTGTTTGGGATCTTTACTCAGGTGTTTGAATTGTCTAAAAAGAAGATGGAAACCTTCCTTGCTTTCAAGAAGTGGTAAGCAAGTAAGTACCTCTTCCTCCTTCATGTTTTAGCAAGATTGGATTATCATTGCATATCCTCTTAACAGACAGTATTTACTAGCCTCACTTAAATCGAGAGGGAACCTTAGCCAATACCCAGTCACATTCATACCTGCTGGAATCCAGGACTAGGGTTTATAAGGGCATTGCCTGTCTTGTACAGGTTGGCAGCACTAGGATTTTTGCAGGTACATTGTGTGTTAAAACATCTTGTAATGTATACATACCAAACTGCTGTTTGAAAATCAAAATCAGCTAGAAACTCCAAAATAAGTAAGTGGCAATTTTTTTTTCTGGTTTTTTTTTTTTTTTTTTTTTTTTTTGGCTACTTTATATGAGAGACCGTCAGTGTAAACAAACTCCATTTTAAGAACGAGAGTTTTAAGTTTTTTTGACGTGAAAAGCTGTGCCTATGTATTTGTCAACATTATTAAGGCAGTGTCAGATAACAGAACGGTTAGATACACTTAACAAGATCTGCAATTTACTCTGTTTTCCCAAGTTACTCCCTTATCTATAGCAGACTTAGCAGTTCACAAGGAGTGGTTCACTATCACAGGGAAGTTTGACAACTTCAGCTAAGCAAAACATACATTATCTTTTAAGAACAAGGTCACTGGTATATGTGAAGAGCATGAACTTCCACTTCCCTGTGTAAACTAAGCAGACTCATGTTAATGTTTTTATTGTTGGTCACAGTTTCAGTTCTGCAGAACTTTTGTCAGGGGGAAAAAAAGCTTTTTCTTCTTAGCCTTAAGACTATAACCTTAAAGCTTTTTAATCATACTGTCTTTTTCTAGATGCAAAAAATCACAAGGACTATCCTTTTTTAGAAGACTAACATAGGCATCATCTTCAGATCCTCCAGGAATCAGGACCATATATCACCATTTCAAGTTTGTAATACTTCACGTGTATTGAATCACAATGTAAGTGGAATATGTATTACATGACAGGACAAAGGTAGCTTACAGGCATTCTGAAGAGTAATCTTGGAGCATGCATGCGTTTGCATCCCTTATATCAACTGCAGTTGATTCAGTTGTTTATTGGTACCTTTGCTCTGCTTTTTTAGCAAAATTCTCAGTTGTAGCCAAATATATATTCTCTTACCATTCAGTAATGATAGTTGAAGTTTAATAAACCTGAATATTTGGGATTTGTGAAAAGCAGTCTTTTATCATAAATCCTGATAAATTTTAGAGAAATTGAGACTCTTAGTGATTGTATTTTTGGACAAAAGGTCAAAACATACGCTATCTTTTAGCTGTTAATGCAAGACAACCCATTTAACATCAGATCTTTATGAGATAAGACAACATGCTGCTTGAGATTCTTAGTTCAGTAATTCCAGCGTAACAGAATGAAAGCTCTTTAGAGGACACTGCTGAACTATGTTTGAGGAGCTATTTTCTTAATGAGGTTTCCTATTTATGAACTGCTAAAAACTAATAAACTAGTAGATTTGTATGTTTGGTTTGTATCTACAAGAATACATAAATACTGCCTTTATCAGTAGAATGGCTGTGGTGAAGACTGTGAATCTCTCTCCCAACAAATCCAAAGTCTGATAAAGGAGACATGGATGAATTATTTTGTTTGGCAACTGTCTTGTTCAACAAGCAGAAAAGCTGGGCAGCATTGTAGAAGCCAACAGTGGATTTTCACTCTCTCATACTGCTCCCTAGATACTGTCTGTTTGTGTTTTGACTCAAAAGGTGTCACTAGATGTTTCTCTAGTAAAAAAAAAAAAAAAAAAGTCAGTGCTACTGCAGCCAATGCATCTGCTGGAGTTTTAACAAGGCACATGTTAATCATGACTTCTTGCTCTTGAACTCTAACATGTGACTCAAAGCTCCCACAATCACTTTAGGTTCTTCCAGTCCAGTAGAAGAACAATGTGGATCAGCACTGCCTGCAGAGAGGAAGGACAATTGTGTAATTAAGGTTCAGGACTAGGATACACACTTGATGGATATCCTTTTCCAACTGATTTTCTTTGTAGTTGATAAAGGAAATGATGACATATCTTTGAGCTACTTTAGACTTTTGCAAGATATTTGAATAACAAGTGCCCCAGAAATGGCAAAGCAATTTCCATCCAATTAGATCTCCTACAGCAACTCTTCTAAAGAAAGAGGTCTGAGAAGCACATCAGCAATTAACAGTTACAGTGCAGTGGTATGGACAGAAAGGTGCCTGTAATAGTTTCTCCCCCCCCAGACATGCTAAATTGAAAAGGTCAGTTACAGGCTATTATCACAGCCTCAGCTAGAAAGTGAGCTATGTGGAAGGTGCTCTGCTTCCAGGCATTCAGACTGTGGTCAGGTTGTCAAACCACAGCAGCAGGAGCGATACCCACCTAAGGCTGTGGCACAGAGCCAATCTTGACATATTCTCTACTTCATAGGAATTTTCTAACAACATTCCAATTTAATCACAGCTATCAGACTTCAAGTTATTTACAGGATGTTTATAGATTGTGGTTAGCAGGAAGTCAGACTAGATGATCACAGTAGCCATATAATAGTAAAAAATTCAAAACAAGTTAGAAGCCAGAGATTGTGCATTTGTTTTAGAGACAATAGATCTTTTTCAGCTGCAGAGACTTTTGCAAAGGTAAAAGGAGAAAAAAAATTGGGTGATGTCATTTACTGGGAAATAAAGTACCTTCTATTTTGCAGCAAAGCTGCAGCCATATGACTGAGACAACGTGCCTTTCTAGCAGACCATTACTTCACAGCAATCACAGCAGCCCATGACAGCAGTAAGACTGCTTGCTGTAAGCTGCTCATGGTGCACACTTCCTAGCTTCACCAGTTCACCCACCTCAACACATATGCCACAAGGGCACTGCTCTAATTGCATCTACTATCTGTAGAGATGAAACTACAAAGCATGGTCTCCCTTGTATTCAGTTCCAAGGATTCCAAAATCTTCCAGCCTCTCCTGTGTTTTGGGAGTTCACACTCTGCTTTACACAGACTTACAACTTGTTAAGAAAATAAAAATTGCCATGCAGGGCTAGGGCAGAGGCTTGGGCTTGTTTTACCGCTATTATAAATTCTGAGCCAGCGTTTTCTTGGTCAGATCACTGCAGCAGCAAAGAGGAAGGGAAAAGATACAACTGCCTTCTAAAGAGTTTCATTTGTTTGGTCAGTGCAGGGACCTGCAGCAACGTGTACTGCCACACACACTGACAAGTGCTGGTAACTCTCTAGTCTCCACCTTCAGATTTACCTGAACCCCGTGTTCACAAGCAAGTGTACACTGACAGCCATTTAACCCACTCCCTTCTTTCTGTGGTTGTAACTAATCCAACTGCATGTTGCTGCCTAGGTAGCCTCAAGACACAGTCTGTCTCCACACACTTCTCAGCAGCCCACGAGCATTTGTTAGCTACTAATCCCCAGCTGGATCAATGTCCAGCTGGAGGAGCAGATGTGCAAGAGGCCACAAGTGTAGCGCTTCATAGACCTGACATCATCAAGGCCATCTCTTTAAGCCAGGAGAACATGCCACACTACAGACAAAATCCTTCAGGAAAAGAACATAACTATTCTCCCAGTGTCAGGTGCAGCATAAAGAGGCTCAAGTCACCACGACCGGCTCAAGGGAGTGGAATAAGTTTCTTGAAGGACTAGCAGCTTCTGTTCCTGTGTACCTACTTCCTCAGCAGCATAATAGTCATCCTTCTTTTGGAACTACACTAAGAGATTTATATTATCCCCAAATTTCCAGTTTTCATCAGCCATGTAACACTGCTCCTAGACCAAACCCACAGATACATCTTTCCTAGTCAGCAGTGAGATCATCTGTACCACTGGACCGAGCCCAGTAAATGGGAAACACCTTAGCCTAGCATTTTGCCTTTGTATCACAACATGTTGTCCCATGCTTTCATTGTGCAGTTCATCTGTTCTGGTATAGTCAAGCCTTCATTAAAAGTTCCAAAGGGGCTGGGTGAAAATTAAAAGTGTTTTTTAGAGGGAAAACAGGATAACATAGGTAATGAACAATAGGTAAAATTCAAAACTGCTGATCATTGCTGCTTAGGTTTTCCATCTGTTATTGTTCCAAGCTCTCTCATATTGAGCTCAATATCATTTGAAAGAAAACAGGATGAGAAACAACAGAAACAGTAATATAGAGACCCATTCAATCCTGCAAATGAAGTTCTGGTCCTTGCCTTCCTCTATCTTAAAGATTTACAGAAGACTGACAAGGACAGTCAATGGCCTAGGAATAATTTATACAGATAGTAGTTAAGTAGACTAAAACTTTCCTTGACCTGACACTAGGGCAGAGAGCTATGCCAGAAGTTTACCAAACCTGGAACAGCTTAGAAAGCAACTGGTCTATTTCCAGTCACACTATCTCCTCCGCTGTAAAAACAGTGGCATCAAATGAATCTATTAGCAGACAAGCCCAAAACAAGTCAGAGACAGCAATTCTTTACAAGATGCGTGGGTGTGAAAAGCCATTCTCCTGGAATGTCACATTCACAAGGTAACTGAAAAGGAGTTAACCGATGGCCATGAAACATGAAATACCCTAAACCGTTGTCAGATTATTTAAATAACATGCCACTGCAGTGCTCAATTTACTCGTCTTCAACAACTCCTTTTGGCCACTGTTTAAGACAAGATATTGCTGTAGGTGATTATTTAGCCTGATTCAGTTCAGCTGTTCTTACAAGCCAGCTGATTGCTAATTATAATCAGGCTTATTTAGTTCAGAAGAGCTAGATTGTATATTCAGCTTGACTTCTTTTTTTGCTGAAGAATTTGGATAAAAAAAAAATATGTAGTTTTGCAGATGTTTATACTAGTGGTCCTGTACCATGCACATTAACAATTTCAAATGCAAGAGCAACATGGCCTATCGGTTTTAAGAACTGCCTTTCAGCTTAAATGAGCAAGATCCTGCCAGAATAAGGCAGGGCTCTGTACTTTAAGTGACCCAGGACAAGGACAAGGGATGTATGATGAATAGTTACTGACAGTTTATAGATTAAAAACTAGGGGAGTATTAAGTGATTAAAAAGATAAAATCATTTATCTTGAGTCAACTGTTCTGTGCTGCAATAAAGCAGAAGACTCCAAATTTCTAGTCATATCTTCAATGCAGTGAACGCAGATTAAAAATCTAAATACAGGATTTTCTTTTCCTTTTTTGAGTAATTTCCTGTGCCCCAGATTTCACAGCTCTGCACAGTTGTTACAGTATGCACTTGTGTCAGTCTCACGAGCTCAGCAAGAAGAGAGATCCCACCTCTCCCAGAGAGAGGGAAAGACCAAGTTACAAAGCATCATATAAAAAGTTATTCCAGCCAGGCAGGCTGGTTTATTTGCATTCCAGTATCAGAAGCCAAGCTATTTTCTCCCAAAGGAACATCAACTGCAGCCTGAAACATACTGTGCCTGTAAGACTATTTATGGTGTCCTGCTTCCAACCAGCAAGATACTAACTCCAGCTACTTCTTGTAGTCTCCTCTACTACCCCCCAAAAAAGTCTCATAAAAGGCATCTTGCCACCTCCAATGAGGTAACTGCTAATTTTCTCTACCTGTTCTCCCTGATAAATCAGTTCATCATTCTTTGCTACCACAGCAATAGATCTGTTCTGAGAGCCATTTTACCGTGAAGAAAGGCCTGCTAACCTGGTATCATTTGAAGCAGTGAGAGTGCAGCTGGAAGTGAAACACATTTTGAGTGCAAGTACCAATTCTACCTGTCCCAAGAACATGATTTTTCTGTCTCTCTGCTCCTGTAGGCTGAATTCTTTCCCCAGGATGTGCTACAGTATCATGCTAGCTTAACTCCTGCTGCAGAGTCCTGAGAAAGTCTAGTAAGAGAGGCCAACAAGGTGGAGCCGAACTACAAGTTCTTAAATAAAAAACTCAAAACAAAAAACAACCACTTTTCATTGGAAGAGCTACAAGATTGTATTTGTCCTTAAAGTGCTTTGATCAGAAACCCAGAGATCCGTCGAATCAAAATACAAAAACAAATGCTGTGAACAGTTATAGCAGGAAGAGCTCAGTTATCAGGAATGCTAGGCTCCGGATATCTAATTCTTTGATCTTTCCACTTTACCTTTTAAGAGATGAAAGGAAATCTCTGCCCTTGTAGGCAGCGTGGCACAAGTATGGGGGTACAACAGCCATTTAGTTTTACTGTAACAATCCCCAGATCAACCTAGATTAAAGGAAGACTTGGCTGCAGTCTAGAAGACTGGCTCTTCCTCTAGATCAGCCTTATTTAATTATATCTGGCCTTGAAGAAGCAATCCAAAAATCATTATGGGTTGACAGGGTTTTCCATCATTCCCTCCTCATTCCTCATCCATTCTGACAACAGCCTGCTTTCTGTTCAAGCTCATGCATCATTGTCCCTTCACTCAGGTGCTTCTTTTTCCTCTACTCCCACTCATTTCACCAAGCATGCCAGCCCTCTGCCAGGTAAGTGCTGCACTGTGTCCCAAAAGGACCCTTTCCAAATTCTTTCCCACCAAGTCATCCAGCAGAATACAGAGAGCGCCTGTTACATTACCGCTCCACCCTGAGTGCTACCTAGTCTCCCTTCTGCTGCGAAGCAGTCTGAAAGCCTTCTCCAGTAAATTTCCTACTCAGAATGGAAAGTTTCAGGCACAAACTTTTGAAAGTTACCGTGAAATGAAAACAGAGGAAATTAACAGAACCTGATGTACTATTTTGGAAACCCTGACCTTCAATGTAACTTCTTGCCAGAACACACTTGTCACAAAAATGTTGCTTCTAAGCAAGTCAACATTGCCTCAAACAGTTTTCTGTCACAGCTCAGACTAGTCTAACATCATCAGCCATTCTGTTTTCACATGCCTTTGGGCTTTTATTTATCACATTATAGACATACAAAACCATCTGCAGAACCAAAACTTTTGTATTTGCTTTTAAGCTAAGAATTTAAAGTGATTATAATCACTTTATGTTAGGAGAATCAGCATTAGAGAAGAACACTGCTTAGAGTCAGATCTTGATTCTCTCCTCCCTCCTCATGCTGTAAAAGTTAACTCAGTCTTGTCTGTTCAGCCCATTGTAAGTTATTCTGGCCAAAACCACGATGAATGTAAAGACTGGCCTCAGTGATAGTGTAGACTTAAAAGAAGCAGTTGAAAATAACAGTCTGTTTTCCCAATATAATGGCTACCATGTATCAGAAAGAAAGAGTTATTAGCATGACTCCTTAGTACCTTTTTATCAGTACCAGGAAACAAGCCACTTACTTTGCAAATGGCTTGAGAACAGCTGCATTCACAGTACACTATAACCTGGCTGAGTTTCCTTTAAGGTACACTATACTATGCAGTTACGGAATCAGAATCCTACTTTATGTTTACCATTTAGGGGTGATTATGCATTAAGAGTTATGGCGTCTCCCTTTTTTCATCTATTCAGAAAGAACCCCCTTTCTGCCAGGCCTACACAACCTGCTTGATAGATAAGTTCATGCTCTAGATCTGCTCAGACTTTGGAAAAAAATTCACAAGAACATCACCCAATACTAGCCCCTGTTTTTACAAGTGCCCAAATACATTTAGTGAAGTCTGAAGCAGCTCTCAGAAGGCAACAACTTTAAAACCATTACCTGCAAGTATTGTGAAGACTATACATATTTAAAAAAACCCAACAACCCAAGGGACAAACACACCTTACATGTCAAAATTTGGGTGTAAGCCTATTTTTCTGTCGTCCCAAAGTAGTAAGTTTCTGATCTGCTAGCTCATGACAGGATTTTCTTGGAAACCCATTTTTACAAATTTTTTACATTTACATTTTGCAAATGGTAGCTTGTACAAGCACAGAATTCTTTCCTGCATCATGTATTGCCTGCCTGGAAAGGGCCAGCTTTCTACTTCTTAGTGAAATAATCCCACAGGATGCTGTGTAGGCCTCATGTCTTCAAGGGAATGAGTTTTCTACTAGCTAAAGTATATTACCACTTCAGTAAAATAAAGAACTATTTAAAGATTAGTATATTAGCTGTCAGACTTACCAAGACAGCTCTATTTAAAGAGAGGCTCAAGCAGACTCAATGGCCACAGGTACATCACACTCAGGTGTTCTACATGTGCACCAGCATGACAGCTAGCAGGTCATACTGGAGAAATATCAACAGATTATTTCTTAGGGGACAGTGATTTTCCTTGCTTTTATGTAATCTCTGGAGACAGCTGATAAAATACAGCTACTCCAGCATTACCACCATTAGAGCATTGCTGAAATAACCATCTAATTACACACAGTAATGAAACTGTATTTTATTATAAGCAAAACCAGCTTTCATATCATCAAGAAACTAGGACCTATACACTTTTCAAAGAGCTACCCAGGTACAAACTGCTGTGCTTAGAAATCAACTTGCACTTCCAATTTGAGAAAGATGCATGGAGTGTTACAAAAAAACACAAACAAACCCAAAACCAAACCCAGAAGTAATCAGAAAAAACCAGACCTCGTTAATTACATAAAATCTGCCAATATCCTGGTCCTTCCAGACAACAACAGTCACTAGCTCCAATTCACAGTATTCCAAAATGAAAGTGACTGCTCGTTCAAACTTTCTCAGTGTTTTTTGCTTACCGATTCCAGACATGCAGTTTGGCAAAGAATCTACTAGTCCATACAGGGTGCTCTTCAGAACCATTTTAGCATTTCCTTCTTCCAAAAAACAAAAACAAAAACCAACCAACCAACACCACAAAATCACCGAGTACATATACTGCATCTTTGTGGGAGAAAAAGTTGGGGTGGGGGAATCTGATGCAGTGAGAAAGCTACGTAGACAACTCATAGGCAACAGCAGAAGCATATCTGAAAAGTCTGGAGAAAGGCAGGTGTCCATCTTCAGTATTCTGCATTGAAAGGGTAGTCCTTGTGAGTTTTGCACCTGAAGGAAATCAAGGAGGAAAGATTATCTTATCTCCGAAAGATACCATATGCAGCTGTAACCAATGCAAAGAGCCACCAACAGAGGAGCTGAACTGTATAAAACCAGTCTGTTTCTGTGTTCCTTGGTGGTACACTGCATTTGCAAACAGAAAAATTCTTGAGTGCCTTCTGTTGCTCAGACTGAGCATTTCAGGTGACATGACCTACGTGCTTTGCAGACAGCCAATTCGAGGTTTCACTGTTTACTGCCAGGAAGGCTTTTCTGCAGCCTTCCAACATAGATTTCATATCTGGATTTAGGCTTCAAAGCTGCAAATCCTTATTTTACTTTTTGGATGTTTATTTACTTTCCCAACCACTCCTGAAGAACACAGTTTTTCTAATATACTTAAGAGTCACAGCAAAAAGACAAAATACCACAAGCGAAGTTAATTAAGAACTTGAGTCTGCATCATGCTCAGCTCTCTGATATGGAGAAAATAAAAATTATGAATAGGAAGCCTCCTGTTGCAACTCCAGCTACAAAGAGTTTCTTGGAGACTGAACTGAAAATAAACATGAAGTTTGCTTTATGCTCATCATGATTTGGTTTGTAACAAACATTTAAAAGCTTACTCTGAAAACGTTATTTTGAGGATGATCCCTTGGGAAATTGAGTTTGCACGTCCTGAATTTTCACCAAACTTACTATCTCTAACTTCATATACTAGACTATGACATACCGATAACTTAACAGCTTGGAAAAAAAAAACCAAACCAAAACACTGCCACTCACGTGCTCATTGCACAGACTCTCCAGTTTCTATTAAAGCTGAGAATAGCTGCCATCTCCTCTTTAGTCAATTCAAAGTCAAACACCTGGCAAGAGAAACAGCTGGAAGTCACCTCTTTGAACATATCAGAAACTGTAAGCAAAAAAACCCCAACCCAACCACAAAATTAAAGAACAAGTCAATAGCGCAGGGGTGCTTGTTAGAAGAAATGACTGTTTCGTGAAGGTGGGAAAGGAAAAAGATGGCTCGCTGGATTTCCAAGACTCTACTTACTAGTCAGAGTAGGGGAGGGACGTGAGCAGGGGAGGGAGAAGTTAAGAAAAAAAATATCTCAAGTTGCAGTTACATGTGCCCGTTGTTTTAAGTTTATAGAGCACTTAGTGTTGCACAGTGTCTCCATTCTCCACTTGGGAAAGATGCATCTTTCTGTCCTACTTCAAAGGAACATCTACGAGACTTTCATATTCCAACTAATGCAATTACACGTCTTCCAAAATCCTAATAGTGGTTTCAGTCAAGGACCACTGAACCAGGAGCAGCAACAGGGTTTATGGACACCAGGAGTATTTTCTTAGCAGTGCTTGCTCTACATAAGCCTTTCGTGGCGTGCTGCTGCACCCAGGGCCCTAGGCAAGCTGTCAGACAGCTCACCCACATGACATGGAACAGGAAGTATCACATAACATGACTGCTAAGGTTATCCGTATAATATTTCTAAAAGCTTTGTTTACTCCTGCTTTCCAGCTGTAACCTTAAGTTTAGCCCTCAGTAGAGTGCAGGTAAACATACAGAGAGAAAAAGCCCAGTCCTCTTGCCTGAGGAGGACCTGGGAAGGATCACCGATTGCTCTGCAGGGAGAAGCCATGCCACCCCTGAAGGGCAGCACCCAGCTCACTCCTAATGACTCACCTTGAAGTTCTCCACAATGCGCTGTGGTGTGACAGACTTAGGAATCACAATCACATTTCTCTGGATGTGGAACCGAATAAGAACCTGCAGAAGATATATCACCAAGTCAGAGGGAGGATGGGTTTTGTTCTATCGCAAGCAGAGCCTGTTCCGACAGTTGTTTGCCACAAACTGTACAATTCAGCAGAGTTAACCCATTTCTGCAGAGCTGCATTTCAAATCATACCTGAATTCTAAATGGCACTTTCTAGAGTGCAAACAGAAAAGGGGTGAAGCCCCACATAAAAGGCTTCCTTTCTCCTTCCCCTTTCACTTCAGTGATACTTACTTTTTTCATTCCCACCTAGACTTAGTAGGGTATACAAGTTTTCATTTTCTGCAACAGGACTCAACTGAAACATGACAACATCTGAAGACAGGTCAAGAAAACGTTTCTTGCTGATGGTCAAAGAGCCCTTGCAAGCATGCATTGAAAGCTACAAAGTAAACAAACTTGTGTTGCTACTTAAAACCACAGAAGAGCACCACAGGTGACAGGGAACGAAGAGCCAGCCTGTCCTTTACATTGTCTTTAGCTGTTGTTAAGGCTGCGTAACAGGAAGGAGTCCCCACTGCCTGGTACCTACCTACCTGTGCTGGGGTTTTGTTGTGCTTGGTTGCAATCTCTTTGATCTTGGGGTCATCCAGAAGGGAAGGATCCTCTGGCTTAGCCCTACACAGAGGAAAGAAGATCAGTGGCTAGAAACCTCCACAGATCCAACCTAGCAATAGAGACCTGTATCTGGATGAATAATTAATGGTGCACTTGTAGTCTCAAAGTTTCATGCCAGCTCCCTCGCAAAGTGTGATCTTACCATGGTCTGTCAGGAGAGCCAAGTGGACTGTACGCTGTCACAGCAATCCCCTTGGATTGACAGTACTTGATCAGCTTCTCCTGGGTAAGGTATGGATGACATTCAATCTGCAAACATAAGAGTACAGAGATTTACAGTGATTTACCTGTTTTAAGATGTTCCAGGGATTAGTTTTTAATTCTAATTTATACTCTGTACAATATTATGCATCCTTTGTTTTCTATATGCCCCCGCTCTCTTTCTACAAGTAGCTTCCTTATAGTGATGGGTCCAAAGACTGCTAACACCACTCATTAAAACTATGCTGATCTGTATAATCTCCAGCACATGGGATAACCAGCTACACAGTTGCTTAAATGGAGCAGTTCAGTAAAATGCACACCTAAGAAAACTGTAAAACTCATAACAGGATAGCAGACTAGTAAGTACAAAGGTCTTTTCGTCCCTACTTAAACATCGAATAATGGTGGAGCGTGGTGTTTGTTGTTGGTTTTTTTCCTTTACAACAACCATATTAACCTCAATACCAGTATTGTTTCATTCGGTTTTATTTGCTTTGTGTCAATACTAACACTAAATACCTCCTAGTCCAAAGAGTGAGAATGGCTAGCTGCTACATATTTTAGACTTTTAGCTTGTGGTCCATTACAGACTTCTCATAAACACATGTACTTACTATGAATCTCTGGAAGATTATCTACATAACAGGCTACAGACTCCTTAACAGTGGATCTGTATTCTGGCAAGCTAACATGCAGATATGCAGTAGGGAACAGGAATTATTCCCGCGTCAGGAGGCTGAAAAATGAACATTTAATAGTTTGCATAGCTGGACTTCCAGGATAGCTCCACACCAGGGAAAGAGCACCCTCCTGCTCTTTCTGAGGTAAGTCCCTGGAAATTTGTGCTCTTGGCAACAGAGCAAAAGAGTGCAAAACACAGGATCAGTTTACTGTCTTGAGTGTCTTACTTGTGGTTCTAGCTGCTTGCTGTTATCAGAAGCTTGCACGGCTGTTTCCCTTCTGCAGCATGCTGGAATACTAAATATGACAACTCAGTTTGGGACGTATTATATGTATTTATTTTGCTTCAGCAGCTCCAGAAACAGCTGCTCAAGAGAACATCCAGTTATTTTCTCAACTATTCAATAGATAGAATTTATGCAATATAAATGAGGCAAAGTCATTCTTACTCCCTACTGGCACTCAAGCTGAAGAACTGAGCTATATTATTAGGCTTATGTTTGGACCAGGATGAAAAGCCTATGATATCTTTAAACAAGTGTCTTAAGCTATTGCAATCCACACTGTATGATAATGATCAAGTACTTCAGAGTCAGATTTCTTACTGAACCAAGTACTAGGATCATTGTAACACAACTACTACTTTGCAAAATAATTTCTCACTACAACCAAAACCAACGTGCATACCAACTGCATCCAAATTAAGAATGGGAATGGCACCAAATGCAGGGGATTACTGCATCACATGTCAAACATCTGCACAGAGAAAGTGTTTACAGAAAGCACTATCACTATTAGGCCAGCTGGTAAGTGTTAATAACAGAAAAGCTTTCAGGATCACAAGCATTTCTTCAGGAGCAGTAAGTTTGGAAGGACAGGGACCAAAGACCCATTGTTCTGAGCTTAACTTGATTACAGTAAGCTGAGAGCTTGCAAACATTTACAAGTGAGAGATACAAGATCAATGACCTCTATGCAAGAGACATGGGTAATTATCAGCTACAGTGACAGCAGCAGTGAGGTGTGGTAGATGTTGAAAGGTATAAATACTTCTACCAAGTCTCCTAAAAGTACATTGGGACCGATAGTGAGTAGCTATAGTACAGAATTATGAATTTTGCACTTGTCAGAATGTTTCAGTTCTATGTTGAATAGACTTCCAAGAAAACAATCCTATTAGCTTTCTAAAAAAAAAAAAAAAAAAAAGGTGTTAAAATCCCTTTTCCATACATATGCTCAGGCTAACACAGTAAGTTAACCTGTTCTAGTAATCAGGTAACAATAACAAACTACAGCCCTTCAAACACCATAGCAACCAAGGACAAGTCTAGGTAGACTCCACAGGGGGCTGTCCTGGGATCTGTCCTTTTCAAGAACTCGTGCCAGGCTATGATCTTGTCAAGTTTGCAGATGATGCCAAACTGGGGGAGGACCAGTCAATACACCCAAAGACAGGGCTGCCACTTCAAAGGAACCCACTCAGGCAGGAAGAACAGGCCAACAAAAGCCTCATTAAGTTCAACAAGGCTGCACAAAAAGCCCTGCACCTGGAAAGGAAAAGCCCCTGGCAGTAACACAGGCTGGAGCCTGACTATCTGCAAAACACCTATGCTAGAAATGACCTGGGGGGCATAGTAGGCTGAGCTGAACACCAACCAGCAGTGAGCCCTGGCAGCTGGAACACAGCCAGTAAATCATGGCAAGTGATGATCTGTCTCTACTAAGCACTTGTCAGACCATCTTTATAGTACTATGTCCAGTTTTTCCTCCTTCTCACCCGCTTAAGTAAAGACTGACAGACTGTCATGAATTCAGAGGGCCACCAGGATGGCTGAGGGCTGGAGAACATGTTGTGCTGGTAAAGGCTGAGGGAGCTGGGCTTGTTCAGCTTGAAGAAAGGAAAGTTTCAGGTTTCCTAATACCAGCTTTTCAATACCTGAAAGAGCTTCATGCAAAGACAAGCCAAGCTCTTTACTGGTGCATAGGGGGAGGAAGAGAGGCATGAGTTTAAACAAGAGGGGTTGAAATCAGATATAAGACTCCCTCCCCCGCCCATACACCCAAGGCACTGCGTCAGACAGCAGAACACACTGCCTAGAGAGGCTGTGCAGTCTCCATCATTGCAGGCTTTCAAGATGGATAAAGCCCTGGGCAACCTGGTCTGATATCACAGCTGATGCTGCTCTCAGCTGTGAAATACAGCAGATTATCTTCCAAGGTCTTCTACCACCTGTATGTTCCTAAGATTTTTGTTTAAGTGCAGTTTATGTATCTGGACACTTCTGCCCTACAGCCTACATTGCAACTCCATTTCCTCCTTCCTCCTAACCCTCATTAAGTCTGTAATCATTCCATAAAGCATGTTCCTGTTTAAATTACCCAGGCAACAGCAACTGGCCACTCCATAGAAAAGCTGCAAAAAGGTCATCCAATTTTCTCTCAGGTCCTCATATATATGCCAAGTTTAACTCTATTTCAAGGAAGTTTTTAAAGCTCATCTGATTTCCCTCTGCCCCCTCCCTCTCAAGAAAAAAAGGGTATTCTGGAACTGCTCCTTGCCCGATTTTCCAAGCAGTAGTGCAGAAAGTCCATAAAAAGCAGCACCTTGTGCATCTAGAAGTTGTTAAAAGGTGGGATTGAGAGAATATGCTCACCTGGTTATTTGCAGGCTTGTATTTCAGTCCCGGCTTATTCAAGATTCTTTCTATCTGCTCATGGTTAAAGTTAGAGATACCA
Source organism: Falco punctatus (assembly GCF_963210335.1). Classification (NCBI taxonomy): domain Eukaryota; kingdom Metazoa; phylum Chordata; class Aves; order Falconiformes; family Falconidae; genus Falco; species Falco punctatus. Next base: position 22,941,680 of record NC_137585.1, on the reverse strand, counting down.
ATGGCTTTTACCAGACCAGCATCCACCAGTTCTTCCATGGCCTAACAGAAAACAGCACAAAGTCAGCACAGTACAGGGCCCAAAGAACACGTTCTTCTTTACATGGCTTATTTCCTTTATGAGAAGACAAAAAAGCATTTAGATTTTCAGAGCTCAAGCTTGAGGTAAAGCAAACAAAACACCCCACCACCAGGGCACTAGTATATTTGTGCCATGTCTCCCATTTCACCAAAGCTCAAAGGCTCATTCTGTGAGACTGGAAATTCACAGGAAGTTAGAAGGGGAAAATAATGATACCCAACAATCTGCTATTGTACCAATGAGTTCTTCCAAGTAGTTCTACATACATGAGAATTTAGACTGCTGAACATAATGAAAACATGGAAAAGATTGCTGAGAACAGAAGATGTGATTCTCCTGCTGTAGCTAAGCTTACCTCCCATGTCTGTAGAATATCTGTGTTGCTGGGTATAGACATGCCTTTGTCATCTGTGGGAAACAACTCCTCTCCTGCCTGTCAGTGAGAAAGCAAAATGCTTAAAACACTCTTTGGTGGGAAGTTAGGTCATCATTGTCTTCAGCTGGTGCTACTACAGACTCCTACTGCAGGACATACCAATAGTCATTATCTACATTCTTCAGTCTTCTCCCTTGCTTTCACATGGGATTATGGCACTTTTGCCCACATCCATCTCAATAAGGACAGGTACTTCTGCTGGATGCAATGTTCTCCAACTCAAAATAGACAAGGAGAAACATAAAACCTCCACTTGTAGAATTCTAGCTAGTTTACAAGTTTACTTTCTTTATTACAAAGATATACACAACTCTCCAGTGGACATAATTAAGTGCTTTATTAAAATGTGTAATAAGGACCCACTTAGGACCTGGAACATGTTCAGTCTATATTGGACCAGACCTGCTGACAGGTCTTTCATGGGGAGAGCCATTGTTTAAGTTGCTGGCATAGGGAATGTTAGAACAGCCAGTGTCCCAGTTAGGACTACATGCCAAGTATCAGCTTCATTCAAAACTAGTTTTTTTCTACCGATAAATTATACCACAACATATTTTTCCTTTGATAGCGATGTCCATGTGAAACTAGTTTTAAAAATACAGACACTATGAAAAACAGTTGGTCTCACAAGCAACAAGTAGGAATAAGATTCTGATCAGGCTCTAGCAGAAAGGCTAAGCTTAGAAATATTCAAATCGAGACATCAGTTCCTTTGCATGCAGCCAGTAGAAGTTAGGAACTAGTAAGTTGCACATTTTGAAATCCAAGGTCTGTGAAACACTAAGGCTCCTACAGCAAGGGTCAGTTCAATCTGTATCATATTAAAGGACTCAGTGATTATAGACAGAAAGGGAAAACAAATACTTTCTTGTTCTGCAATTCTGTAACATGCAGACAAAAGAATCTGTCACACAGCAAAGTACAGCCCTCCTTCCCACAAAGGGGAAACCGTATCATTGCCCGCTGAACACACTTTGGATTTGTATAAGATAACACATAGGCAATAATCAAAAGGAGAGCAATATAACTCTTGCTTGCAGCAGGGAAACTTACCCCTAGTTCAAGGCCTACCTCTTCCATGATCAAAAGGGCAGAGGGTGCTGTGCAAGCAGGAATCTCAGAGGTAGGAATAAACAGCCTGGCTCACACAGCCAGAGTAAAGCTGCACAGCAGCACGGGGCTAATGTACAGACACAGTATGATCTGTGTCTGCTGGAGCCGTTACTGGGCTGTACAGCCATTTAGCTCTTCAGAACTGCCAGTCACAACAGAAAAAGGTATTGCTGTTACTGTACCTTAAAACCAAGAGGCCAGTGGATGAGGTAGAGATCCAGGTAATCCACCTTCAGGGCAGCAAGAGTCTTCTGGCACGCTCCCTTCACCAGAGGCTTTTCATGAAACGTACACCACAGCTAAAGACAAAAAGCCAAGGCACACCATGACCGCCTGGGTTAAACTTCTTGGAACCCTTCTGTCCTGTTCAGGAGAGTGCCTGTCCCCTTTGGAAGGGGATGTGGAACTAGATCATCCTACTGATCTTCAAAAGAGGCTTGTTCTGTGAGCAGGACTGGTCTGTCATAATGACAGCAATATGTGCCGTGGCAGCACACATGACTGAAGGGTGTCACATCAGATAGCAGAAGCAGTCTGGTTTCATTAATTAAGACCTCATTCAAAAGTCACCTACTAGAAGGTCAGATACGGCACGAAAGAGGACTGCATAACTTCATGCCATGAAGTTTAAAGCATCACCCCTAGCCATGGTACATACCCTGCAGGGAGCTTGTCTCAGGACTGGCCTAAGTGATGCTCTGAATTATTCCATGCCATACCACAGAGTAAGAAAGTAAAGAACCAGGGGGTCACTATAAAAAAAAAGGTGCCTCCTGGAATCCTATACCACCAGATCCATACCTTACTGACAATGAAGAGGTCCTCTCGTTTCACAGCACCTTCCTTGATTTTTTGCTGGATCCCATCCCCAACTTCATTTTCATTCTGGTACACATAGGCGCAGTCAAAGTGACGATATCCAGCATCAACAGCAGCCATTACCGCAGCTGTTACCTTCCCTGGAGGGGACTGAAAAAATAATATCCAAGAAACACTAATCAATATACACTGAAGACCTTTCTCCTGGCAAGATAAAATTAAGGTGGCCACCCCTCTTAAAGCAACCCCCCAACTGAAGTAAAACAGAACACCACCAACAGCATCAAACAGAGCCCCGGCTTTACGTGCAGCCCTTTTGAGCCTATATACATCTGTAAGGAGAGTTCCTGAGCTCTCACCCAGCCGCAGCCGTTCCGCGGCCGCCGCGCTCAGCCCCGCACTCCGCCGCGCCGAGGTCCCCCCGCCGGGCCGCTCCCCAGGGCCGGGCCGAGGCCCCCCCGCCTCCCCCGCCGCTGCCCCGGGGAGCGGCCCTCAGCAGCTGCCAGCACGGGGGGCTCAGCCCGGCGGAGGGGCCTCAGCCCCCGGCGACCCGCGCAGAGCGCTGCGCTGCCGCGGGGCTCGGGCTGCTGCGAGGGGCCAGCGGGCAGCGAGCGACCCTCGGTGCCAGGCGCCGCGGCGGCCCCGCCGTGCCGGGCGGGGAGCCCCGGCCGGGGGCTCGGTGGCGCCGGCAGCGCCGCGCTCGGGGTGGCAGCGGGGACGGCCCCGAGCCGAGCTCCGACACCGGCGGCCACGACTGCGCCGCGCCGCCCCCGCCGCACTCCCCCAGCGCGGGGCCGGGAAGGGCGCTCGTCCCGCACGGGCGGTAACGGGCCGGGCCCGCGCTGCGCAGCCCCGTCCGCCTGCGGAGGAGCCCCACCGAGGCCCACGTTACCTTCCATGTGCCCAGCCCCAGGATGGGCATCTTGGCCCCGGTGTTGAGCTGCACGTAAGTCGCCATGGCCCCACACGCCGCCCAGCAACACCACGACAACAGCTGCCGACCCAGCGCCTTTAATAGCGGCCGGGGCGGGGCGGGGCGGGGACGGGCCCGAACGGCACGACGCGGCACGGCACGGCACGGCACGACAAGGCGCGGCGCAGAGGGGAGATGGCGGGGAGGCGCCGGCGTCCGGAGCGCAGCTGCGGCACTGGGGCCTGGGCCCACGGCGGGGGTCCAGGGCGGCTGCCGAGCGGTGAAGAGGCCGCGTCTGCGGGCCTCGGTCACGGAGCCACCCGGGTTGTGCCTGAGGGTGCTGCCGCCGGGGCTGCGCTAACTTCACAGGCAGGGCGCGGGGTGTGCGGTGCCGGCCGTGCCTCCCACCCGGCCGGCAGCCTCGCGCAGCGCCCCGGTCCCCTGATGTGGCACCTCAGCCGCCCCAGCACATGGCAGAGGAGATGTGACACGACAGAGGTGTCTCCTGGCACCCTAAGAGCTGTTTGCAAATTGTGCTCCACAGGCCAAGGGAGGGCTGAGCCCTGTGCTGGAGCAGCACATCCCTGTGACAGGGATGGTGGCCTGGGCTGGTCCCCCTTGTCAGAGCCCTGTCACCCCGTGTGCTGGTACAGTGAGATGGCTGGAGAAACCATGTGGTGGCCAGCTTGGCACAGTGGGGAGAACCTGTTCCCAGCTCCAGATGGGAAAAATGCAGCTTCTGCTTCAATGGAAAGTCACCTGTAGTTTAGGAGCAATTTAGGATAAAGTGTGTTAAAAAAAACCCACTTTAATGTTAGGAGAGTTTTTCTAAAAGTGTTTTCAAAGTCACAGAAGAGGAACACTGACTTTTTAATGAGTGACATAATGATGAAATTATCCCTCCATCTTCAGAGAGGTGCTGAGGGCGTTTCCAAATAAAATGCACAGTCATAAATTGTACGTGGCCAGTAATCTCGCATCAGAAACTGGCTTTGAAATTTTTGCAGACGAGCATACGCTGTTTGCTGAAGAGGTCGCAGTGCAGTGGAAAAAACCCAGAGCTGCCCGGGAGGCTTTGCTGCTTGCTAGCACATGGAGAGTGTCTTCAGGTGTGAGCGTTTGCCCTGGGTGCCTCTCCCATGGCAGAGGCCCCTGCTCGCTGCAGCTTGGTATTTTTTGCTCCATTTAACTAAGGGCGGGCAAGGTAATTGGTTTTCCTCTTTAATGTCCCTCCTGTTTTGTGTCAGCACCATCAGCTGTCCCTGGCAGGATGTGATGTGTTTTCACTTGGATCACAAAGCCATTATGTAACTTGGTGCTTACTCCTTACCGTTCGGGTTCGGTTTTCCCTGGTGGTTTCTTGTCAGAGAGATGTCTCCATCTGGTCACAAGAGGCTTCAGGCAGAAGTTGGGTAATTTTTATTTTTTTTTATTCTTTGCCCACATGAGTGGGAGAGTTTCCCCTCACAGCTGTAAGGCAAGTTGGCTTTTTGCTGTTTACCTCCCGCCAAGGCCTTGCGGGGGCTGTCACATGGCAGCAGGACCTTGGGGGAAGAAGTACTGCTGCATGTGTCACCGGGTTACAGCCAGCCTGCTAAATCCTGTGCGCTGTGTCCTTGCTAACATGGCCAGCTGTTTCTTTACAGTGAATGCTGGCAATGAGGAACTCTGTGGGGGAGGAGGGTTTTTCTTCTTTTTTTTTTTTTTTCTTGATCCACGTTCGAGGTTTTGCAATGAAACAGGATGCATAGTATCATGAGTTTTCAGTTTGTTTTGCTGACTTTGCATTTAGTAACTGTAATTTCACAAGCTGCAACTTTGGAGACCAGCAGTGTTTGGTATCTGAGAAGAACAGAGCCCAAATTAATGGAAATGAGTATGTCCCTGGGGAGCTGTCTTTACTGACTGAGACCCTGTGGCCTGCCAAAAAAGCACAAAGGCAATGTAAGAAGGTGACAGAGTCACAAGGTGTGATCATCTCTACTCGTAAAGGGGAGAGCTGCAAGGGTCTGCAGCTTTACGGCTACCAACAGTTACAGGCATAACTGGAACCAGTGTGCTGAGGTAAGGGCACGCAAGGTTTCAAGCCCAGATCCCTGGGAAGAGCAGCGGGAGTTTCTGCCTTGCTCCGAGCCTTTAAAAGGGGAGATTTATCTTGGTCAGTGGGGTGCTGCAGTTCAGCCTCCCAGATCTGAGCATCTTTGGCTGAACCTGACTGTAGAAGACCTTGGCCTATTTTTCACTCTGAGCTCAAATCAAGGCAGGCGCATATCCTGGTGGATCTCCCATTGTCCTGGTTTCAGCTGGAATGGAGTCAGTTTTCTTCTTGGTAGCTGGTGCAGTGCTGTGTTTTGGCTCTGATGTGAGAATAGTGTTGATGGGACACTGATGGTTTTGGTTGTTGCTGGGTGGTGTTTGTACTGGGTCAAGGACTTTTTGGTTTATTGGGCCCTGCCAGCGAGAAGGCTGGAGGGGCATGGGAAGTTGGAAGGGGACACAGGTGGGACAGGTGACCTGAACTAGCCAAAGAGGCATTCCATACCATATGGTGTCATGCTGAGTATATAAACTGGGGGAAGAAGAAGGAAGGGGGGGACATCTGTCATTATGGCATTTGTCTTCCCAAGCAACTGTTACGCATGACGGAGCCCTGCTTTCCTGGAGATGGCGGAACACCTGCCTGCCCATGGGAAGGCGTGAATTAATTCCTTGCTTTGCTTTGCTAGTGTGCGTGGCTATTGCTTTACCTATTAAATTGTTCTTATCTCAACCCTTGAGTTTTACATTCCTTTCCGATTCTCCTCCCCATCCCTCTGGGTGAGGGGCAGTGAGCAAGCGGCTACGTGGTGCTTGGTTGCCGGCCAGGGTTAAACCACAACACCCATCTTCTCGGAGTGATGAGAATTTTTGTCTTCACAGTAGTATTTGTCCGACGGAGCTCTGGCAGATGGGAAGAGCCTGCCTGAGTTTTGGGGAGTTTGGGCTCTATGCTACTTACAAGCACTGCCCTGCACAAGGGAGGAAGGCTTTAGGATCAGCTAGTGAAGGGCTGTGTGGAGCAATGGCCTGATGTTCCTGATGCCACAGGTGAGACACTTGCCCAGAGGGACTGGAAAGAAGAGGGTAATCAACTGGAGTTGCTTGGACTGCTGGACTGTATTTGCAGGGAAGGGGCCCTGAAAAAGCGGTGATCATTGATGCCATGGCTTGAAAACTCCAAGGTCTGTACACAGTTATTACTTCCCCTCTGGCATTGCCTGAGCGGATGGGACATAAGGAGCAACTTGCACTGGAGGGAGCATTGTAGAATATAGGCAGGAGATTAGTGGCATGGCCAAAGATAATGCTGGATGTCCAGTGGCGTGGTTGATTTTGGAAAAAGTTTTAGAAGGGGTTGGAAAGTATATGTTAAGATTGTTGCAGTGTTGACCCTGATAATTTTGGTGAGTTTGTGATGTGTGTTGTGTTCACACTGATGAGTTGTTAACAACAGTGCTCTGGTCTGTAGTGACAAGGGATAGACTTTATAATGAATATACATTAAGGTTGTGATTATGTTAGAGTTTATATAAGGGTGAAAATTCTTAATACATCTTTCAGTGAGGTGAAGGGCAGAATGTAAAGGACATAAATTACAGGGGGTATCAGGGAATGGCAGTGGCAACCTGTGTGAAGACCGTGAACTGCTCAGTGCCAGCCAGAACCAATTCCAGCTACCTCCAAAACTGATGTAAACACCCCATCTCATGCCAGAATTTAAGCCCACGATGCCTGGGCTCAGACACACTCCTGGAAAGATAGGTCCTCTTTGAAGGAGGTCCATGCTGAAAGGGTTTACTTCTGAGGGACCGCAGCTGATGGATGAGCCATGCTGGAGCAAGGAAACCTCTGAAGGCACTGCAGCCACTGGGTGACCCGAGCAGGAGAAGGTATACTGCTGAAAGACAGTGGTCTAAACCTTTGGCTCCCCCTGCCCCATAGCAAACATTGTATCTTTATTGTTCAATGAAAATGTGTATTTGGTCTTAGCGGAGCTGTCTCACCTGCGCCTGGGGATTACTGAGGGGTTTTACGGGTTGCTTCCTTCAGGAAGCTGCTAAACAAATGTTCTTGGATTACACGTTCATAAATTGAAAGTGGAAATTTTGGGAAGAGTCCTAAGGTGCCTCTGTTCTTGAGCAAAGGTTTTACCTTTTTTTCCATGAAACCTGACGTGCAGCTTTATGGTTATGTGTTTGGTCACCTGCCCAGTAGGAGGAAATGGAAAAGTGCCACAGCCACAAAAGCAAATACCTCCTCATGTCACCTGACCTTGTTAAAGGAACCTTGATTGTTTTGATGGCTTGAGTTTGGCTCTAGAGCGGGTGTCTGTGTGCGTAGGGGTGTGTGGGGAGCCCAGGTGCCCAGCTCTGCTGTCACTGGGTTGCGGGGACTTGTGTCTCTGCACCGTACCCTCCAGGGCCAGGGTCAGCCAGAGGTGGAGAGGCCAAAGGGGTCGGTGGGCTCGGGCCCTGCTGCTCCGCTGTGGGGATGAGCAAGCCCCGATGCTGTGGTGCTGTGGGAGGGCTCGGGTACCCCAGCTGCTGTGGGAGGGGGTGGCTGGGCTGCAGACGCCTGCTGGAGGAGACAGCATCCTTGAGCACCTGTCCTGGGCTGGGTGCCCTGGGCCGGCAGCGTTTGGTGCGGCCGGGGGAATCACCCCGGAGGCTGGCAGGGGGCCAGCAGCCTGGGCTCGGCGCCGAGGGGCTGAGCCGCCCCTGCCCGGGGGCAGACCCCCGGCTTGCGTGGTGTCCGAAACGCGGTGGCCAGAGCTCAGGGCATGGTGGCCACGGTGACCGGCGGGGAGGGGGCGACGCGGGTCTCCTCTGAGGGCTGGCTGCCCTCTGGTGCCCGCGGGGCAAAGCGCCGAGGGGCTTCGCTGTCCCAGGGAGGGTCCCTGTGCCCCGGCCCATGCACGCTTCAGCTTTGCTCACAGCAGGGGGGGTGGCGAGGTCCAGAGAGGCTAAAAAGAGCAAGCGGGGCCTTCACGGGAAGGGAAAGACAACCGATTGGATTTGCAAAGTTTGTCTCTTGGGGAAAAGTGTGCACTGCTGTATTTGTGCCATGCCTTCCGTCTCACCCAAGCCCAAAGGTTCATTTCTTGAGATGACAGGAATTCATACTAAGTTATTTGCACAGGGAAAATAATGATAATCAATAGTGTGCCATCAAGCCAGCACTGGAGGGCTGTACTCTAGGCTGTAGGCAAGATCACAACCTACTACACCTTTATTCCAGCGAAATGTATTTGAGCAGTTCCAGGAACTGTGGTGAAGGCAGTTCTGCAGTTGTTATGGTCAGGCAATGTGGTCTGCAGCTCCACTGGAGACTATCAGCTTGACTAAGCACGTATGTTTTAAAAATCTACACTGCATACCATGCAATAAATACATAAGAACTTTGTGGCTTCTAAAGGTAATGCAAGCATGGAGAAGACTGTCAAGGACAGAAAACGCGATTGTCCCATGGTGGCTGAACTTATCTCCCATGTCTGTAGAATATCTGTGTTTCTGGGTATAGATGTGCTTTTGTCATCTGTGGGAAAGTTCCTCCCCTGCCTGTCAGTGACGAAGAAAATGCTTGAAACCTCTTTGTTGGGAAGTTAATACCAATACAACTGAGGACCATGACAGCTTTAATTTCTAGTACAGAAACTACTAATACTTTTCTACATTGTTCATGCAGGTTTATGGCACTATTGTCAGCAACCATTTCTAGTAGGAGGGACAGGTGTATCTCTTGGACCAAGCAAAGTGAGGACTCACCAAAACACATACAGATAAACAACTCACAGCACTTGTGGAATAAAGCAGAACAAGCATGCTTGCTGTACTCCTCTATCATGACTATTAAGGGAAAATAGGAAAAAGAACTGCTTTTTAAGATTTGTTTTTTGAAGAGTATAAGGCCCTGTTTAGGTCCCAAGAACATTTAACCGAGGTCTAGAGTGAGCCACATCTGCTGAACATTATGTACACACAGGTCTCCTGTGAGGGGAGCCTCAGTTTAAGTTGGTAGCACTAAGAAAATCACAACATCTCAGATGTACAAGGACAGCAACAGATCCCCACATTTCCATATTGCTCTACACTTAGTGTGTTGTTCAGATGTTAATTATGCCATGACACTTTTACTCAAGGGCTTTGTTCACATAAAACTAACCATGACAGCTTTAAAAGTATGAAAACGTTAACAAGCTCAAAAGCAGATAGGATGGAGGTCTTAACCTGCCTGTAGCAGAAAGGAAAAGCTAAGACTAGAAATAGATTGAGACATCAACTCCTTTGAAGTACATGACGTATGAAACTTGGATGTCAGAAAGTCTCACCTTTTGAAATCCAGGGTCTGTGGAACAACACTAAGGCTCCTTCAGCTCAGTCTGTACTGTATTAAGGACTTGGTAATTAAAGACAGAAATGGAAAATAGAAGCATTTTCTTTTGCTCTGTGATTCTGTAACATGCAGAGGAAAGAATTTCTGCTGGGCAGCAAAGCACAGCCCTCCTTCCCACAAAGTGGTAGGCTAAGTCATTGGCAGATGAGTATACTTTGGATTTGTAGAAGACAATGCGTAGCCAAAAGTAAAGCAGCACAACTCAAGCTTGCAGCTGGGATGCCTAATCTGAGTGTTAGATCTGCATCTCCCACTATCAAAAGGAAAGAGGACACTGTGCAAGCAGCAGTCTCGGGGGCAGAGATCAAGAGCCTGGCTCGTGGGCAGAGCAAAGCTGAATGAGCAGCACCGGAGCAGTACTGATACACACAGCAGACGTGTTGCCTTTCTGGACTGGAGCAGCAGTAGTCCTGCAAGCGCAAGTGGCAGTTTTGATGAAGTATTCCAGGAGGGAAAGCCAAGGATATTGCTGTTACTGTACCTTGAACCCAAGGGGCCAGTGCATGAGGTGGAGATCCAGTTTCAGGTTGGCAAGAATCTTCTGGCAGGCTCCCTTCACCAGAGGCTTTTCATGAAACACGTACCACGGCTAGAGACAAAAAGCCAAGGCACACAGTGGCCTCCTGGGTTAAACCTCTTGGAACTTTTCTGTCCTGTACCTGTCTCCTTTAGAGGTGATGTGAAATTAGGCCACCCTAGTGCTCTTCAGGTGGGGCGTGCTCTGTGAGCAAGACTGGCTGATGGGCAGTGTGTGTTGTGGTAGCGTACGTGATCAAACTAGGTTGCAAACTGAAAAACTGATCCTGTTCCCTTAGTCAAGACATGTAAAAGCCACTTATTACAGGCAGATATGGATTAAAGAGCTCTTGTAAGTTAATAATTTTAGTAGTGAGCCAAATACAGGAATTCCTGTGCAAGCAGGGGAAAAACCCAGCATACTTCTGAGACCATTTCAGCTTAATACATACTTTGAACAGTCAGTCCCCTGAAAATGGAGAATGCGGAGCATATCTGTGATAACTCTTTACCAAACAGGGTGACAAAAAGAAGCTTCCATCAGCATTGACCTGAACTATGCTCTGAATTACTCCATGCTCTAGTACATAAGCTTTCTCCACTGCTCTGAATTTCCTTCTGCTAACACGTTCGACAGAAAACAGGCCTTTCCCTAGATCCTAGGTCACCAGATCCTTACCTTACTGGTGATGAGAGTCATCTCATTTCACAAAGCCTTCCCTGATTTTCTGCTGGATCTCCTCCCCAATGTCCCTCTCACTCTGGTAAGTGCAGGCACAAAGTGGCAGTACCCAGTACTGGTGGCAGCCATCCCCGCAGCTGTTACTTGCCTGGCTGGGGACTGAAAAAATAAAGTTAAGGTCCCAAACCAGAACATACCTGCCACCTCCTAGTTATCTAGAAGCTAATGACAGACATACAAAGGGGTTTTAAGAAGAGTTCTCCCATGCAGCATTGTTAAAGCTATATTCATCCTACAAATGCAGTGTCGTGGGCTTGGAGCCAGTCTCCCATGGGGGTCAGCCCCTGGCACTGGGACAGTTCTCCAGGGCTGGACCAGGGGGAAGAGTGCTGTGCCAGGGAGCTCTGCAGTGCCTCTCACCCCACGCTCCGGGCTTCCCTGTGTTGGGTCTGAGAAGGGAAACAGCAGCTGCCCAGCTGTGGAAATTTGCGTCTGACGGAGAGGGCACGGATCTACACCTCCGTCATCCACATCAGCGGGGTGCTGTACGTGCTGCAGCCCAGCGCCACCCCATAGCACATCACACCTGTGATCCGAAGCTCACATCAGCTGCTTCGTGTGTGCGTCTCTGTGTTTCTACCGTGAAAGGGCACGTAAGAGCAGTGCACAGAGCCGCTGGTCTACCTTGTTTACACACGTCCAGTAACGTTTGTTTTCAGGCACTGCACAGATTGCCGGTTTTGCAGTCATCGGTAACGGTGTGCATGTCTCTGCCCGAACTTGCCTGAAGCCCACGGGTGGCCTGCCAGAGCCGTGTGTCCCTGCCAGGTGACCGAGCCGGCCCTTGGTCGCAGGGGGGCTGCCAGGAGTCAGGGGGCTCGCAGCCGCCGGTGCCCTCCGCAGGTGGGGTGAACGTAGCCCATGCTTGCCCTAACAGAAAAGTGGGCTGTTTCGTAGGAGTTATTTGGAAAGCACTGGTTTTAAAGCAGAATGTTATTTTTATTGTTGGGAGAAACTACTTTTAAAGTCCTTTGAAAGTGGCAGAATAGTTAGTTTTTAATGAACCTCATGATGATCACGACACCTCTCTATTTTCAGGAAGGTGCAGGCCATGTTCAGAATAAAATATAGACGTGTAGAAATAAATGGTAGGTGGCCTTTAATTGCACATTACAAACTGGCTTTGAAATTTTGCATATAAGAACATGCTGTTTTGTTGAAGTGGTCACAGCGGAGCAGGAGAAGAAAAAAAAAAAAAAAGCACACCTGCAGGATCCAAGAGCTGGTCTAGGATGTTATGCTAAGCTCACCTGAGAAACTTGGCTGCTTGCTCATGCTTGGGGAATTTCTGCAGGTGCAAGCATTAGCTGGGAATATAATAGTGCATTTTTCTCTGGGTACCTTTCCCACAGCACATGCCCAACTGCTTTGTACTTTTTGCTCCGCTTACCCGCGGACAGACAAGGTAATTGGTTCTCTTTAATCTTCCCCGGTTTTGCTCAGCGCCATCACCCATCCTCAGCAGGATGTGATGTTTCAGTTACATCACAAAACAGTTATATAACACAGTGTTTGCCTTTTACTTTTTTCTGGATCCCTTCTCTGTAAATCTGCTCTGACAGTTGACAGAAAGCCTGAGAGATCAAATCTTACAGGACCATGAAGACCTTCCCTTGGTCAGGAGTAGAATAACTGGATATAATGAACCATCACTGACCAGCCACTGCAAACAAGAATTGTGTGAGGATGTGAAAGTGACAGGAGAACAATACATGGAAGTAATTCACGAGGTGTAGTATTATGTGTCCCTCATCTACTACTCCACTCAGTGTGGTCTCACCTCGGGGAAATGAAACACTCTGACCTAAGTGTCAGGCTCTGGGCAGTTGCTCAGCAGTAACACATACTATTACACCTTGTGTCTATCATCTTGGGTATGTGCATAGTGATGTTTCCCCGTAGTCTGTTCTATTGTGGGCTTTTAAAGTAGACGTCAGCACAGCCTACCAACCACACCAGTCCACAGTGATACCACTGTGAAGCTTTCCAGCACTTTCAGGTGTTGGTCTCCTGGTGCTGACCCACAGCCCATACTAAGGCTTGTCACACTCAACTGTTCTGGTCAGCACTGCTCTGTCAACCAAAGCTTGTTGTACCAAGTTATTATACCAGCTTTTCAAGACAAGACGTTGATGCTCCTGTGCCATCATTTAAAACTGAATATGGATGACTTTTCAATGACACTGTTGATGTAAGTGGCTTGGTTTGTCATTTTCACATCAGAGTAGAACTTCCAAACCAGCAGCAATCTAAGCAATTTTTATTTTGGATACAAAGAAAATTGAACATTAATTTCTGTCCGGTTTCAGCCTACAAAAGAGCGTGAGTGAAATAAGGCCTAGTATGAGTTGGTATGCATCTATACGTCTAGACATTTCTCCCATTTATTCTTCTTTCCCAGAAAGCTTTGGGATGTGCTCTAGAAGTAAAGTTAATTGTTGCCTTTTATCCTTAGGCAGTGATTACGCAGTTCATTCTTTCAGGATGGATCTCTCTTTTGTGCTCACCTATCCTTACCTGCAGCCTTAAGTGGTAATGACTTGAAAATCGACGCAAGACAGATCAGTTGTTAATTCATCCTTCATGTCTTCTGCTTTGCTATTTCAGCTATGCAGACACTCATTTAATGAGCAGAGAATTATTAAAGCCCATCTATTTCACTACTTCCTTCCACCAAAGAAGAAAAACCCAGAGTCAGTGAATACATATACTATGCCTTTCCTGGCATAGTTATTCCTATACACTGTGTAAGCTACATGGTGGACAACTTCAGACAGTCATAGAAGCTCATCAGACCTCAGAGGCCTGCAGGAGGGCATGATAAAAGTGTCTTCAGTATTCTGCATTGAAAGGGTACTCCTTGTGATTTTTGCACCTGAAGGAAATCAAAGAGGAAAGATTACTCTCCAGACTGAAATAAATGCTGTATAGAACTATGCTGGGCATACAGAAGAGCCTTCAAGGGAGGCTCTGAATTGTGCAACTGCAGAATTTAAGAGACTTACTAGTATAGAAATGGCACAGATGACCAACAAGTTCAAGTCTTTTTCTGTTATTCAGGCACTGAACAGTGGTGGGACCAAGTTACTTTCTAGGTAAGAGTTAAAGTTCACACTGCTTACAGAGAAAACAGCCGTTTCTGTGGCCTTTCAGCCAAGACTTCTTGTCTTGCTATAGGTTTCCAGGGTGCACATCTGCAAACAGTTGTTCTTCATACTGCACTTCAGGTGGTCATTCCCTCCCCCAACCACCTGTGTAAGAGCTGACATCAGTTTATAATAACTTACAGAAAAAAATTACCCTAAGTTTAAAACTGCCTAATGCTCATCTCTCCAATATGGGCATAACCAAAGTTATCAACTAGAACCCTCCTTCTGGTATTCCAGGAAAAGTCTCCTGGAGAAAGGATTCACAATCAATACACAGTATGACTTACACTCATCCTTTTAGTCAATAAAGTGAAAATGTAACTCCACTAAGATGTTAAACAACAGATGCTTCAGCCCCCAAATTATTTCAGATTTCAAAATATACCAAATTTAAACAGCTACACCAGTACCTATGAGATCAGAGTCAAGATTATGAAAAATGTAAGAATCTGAAGGAAACAAGCTGTCACTTACGTGATCATTTCACAGATCCTCCAGTTTCTGTTTAAGCTGAGAAGGGTTGCCATTTCCTCTTTAGTCAATTCAAAGTCAAACACCTAGCAAGAGAAACAGCTGAAATCACCTCTTTGATCAAATCAAATCAGAAGCAAGACTCACAAGATTGAAGAACACGTTCACATCAGGAAGGGTGCTGGTTAGAAATGATAGCTTCACAAGACAGGGAAATGAAAAGAAGTATCTTTGGGTTTTGAGACTCTGTTGGCAAAGGGAAGAAACAAACAAAAAAAAGACTGCCAATTGCAGTTACATGTGCCGGCTGTTCCAGGATGCTTGGTGAGCACCTCAGTGCTGCAGAATACCTCTATTTGTGGAAGATGCATTTCTCTCCAATTCCAAAGAAACATGTGGAAGACTTCCATATTTCAATAAATCCAGCTATGTTACTTCTGAAACCTTGATGTCCAATATCAGGAAAAAGCAATGTGGTTTACTGACACCAGGACTCTTCCCCTAAGATCGCTTACTCTGCTTTTGAGGAATGTTAGTGCACTTGGGCTCCAAGCAAGCCCTGCCCACCACTTCATCCACAAGTCACAGAACAGGAGACACTAGGTAACGTGACTGATATGCTTATCAGTAAACTGTTTCCAAGAGCTCTGTCTATCTTTTCTCCACCTGTAGTTTGCACTGTAGGCCTAGCTTCCAGACAGAGAAAAAGCCCAGTCCTCTTGCCTGAGGAGGACCTGGGAAGGATCACGGATTGCTCTGCAGGGAGAAGCCATGCCACCCCTGAAGGGCAGCACCCAGCTCACTCCTAACGACTCACCTTGAAGTTCTCCACAATGCGCTGTGGTGTGACAGACTTGGGAATTGCAATTACATTTCTCTGGATTTGGAAGCGAAGCAGAACCTGCAGGAACAGACAACGGAGTCAGAGAGAGGATGGCTGCTCTGCAGGAAGCAGAGCCTGTTCCAGCAGCTGTTTTCCCTAAGCAATACCCGGTTCTGCAGAGCTGCATTTCAAATCATTCCCATCCCTGTGGCCCAGGTAGTGCTTCCTGGAGAGCAAAAAGGGAAGTGGTGAAGGCCCAAGTGGAAGGCCTCCTTTCCCATTCAGTTTTGGGACAGTCAATTCCCTTTTCTTCCCACCTGAGCTTTTAGCAGTCTATGCAAGGCTTTCATTTTCTGCAAGGGGACTTAAGCAGGAAAGTGACATCTCAGGATGGGTCAAGAACCTCTTCCTGGCTGAGGGCCAAAGAAATAGTAGTAGCATATATTGTAAGCCACAGAGCAGGCAATCAGCACTGCCTGTTAACACCACGAAAGAGCATCACAGGGAACAGTGATAGAGCCTGTACCTTCTCTTCAGACAGTTTCCTTACCGGCTGCACTACAGGAAGGAGTACCCACTGTCCAGAACCTACCCACCTGTGCTGGGGTTTTGTTGTGCTTGGCTGCAATCTCTTTGATCTTGGGGTCATCCAGAAGGGAAGGTGCATCTGGCTTAGACCTACACAGAAAAAAAAAAGGAAGAAATGGCAAAGAATCACTCCTGAAAGATTCCACCTTGCATGAGTACTTAAAAAATAAATAAATACATACACACCTGTGCCATTACTCATTCAATTAGTCTGAATGTTTCAAACCTAACCCACACACTAACCTACTTCAAAATTACCTGTCAGGGCGTCCAAGTGGACAGTATGCTGTCACAGTGATCCCTTTGGACTGGCAATAGTTGATAAGTTTCTCCTGGGAAAGGTATGGATGACACTCGATCTGCCAACACAGAAGCAGAGACTGTCAGTTGTAGAACTACTGTAGTGTTCTGATGCTCCAGAGATGTTTTTTCTGAATCCTAATCACTTAATTACAGGCTGCTTTCATCCTACCCTGCATATGGTCTATGTGACAATACGAGACTATAATTCTATAAGGCACCAACTTTTATACTGAGTCCTTATGTGCTTTTTGGGTTTTGTTCTGAGACGCTTTATAAAAGTCATTGATTACCATCAGAATGATAGCTTTTGTCTGGATTCTTTACCCCTCCAGAGAGAATGCTTCATAGGAAAACACTCCATTCAACAAGGTGAGACAACAAGGAAATATTCTGGTCCTTTTTGTACCGAGAAATATCCAGACAGCAGAATTTACATGACATACTGTGTCTACTTTGTTCTCTCTTGTTCCATCTCCTCATTCAACTGTATTGGCTATTCTACCAAAAAATCAAATCCCCTTGGGGTACACATCAGACTTGCCCATACTCCTGCATTACCCACCAAATGTGCCCAGGTCCTTGAGCAAAAGCAATCCCACAAATAGGTTTGCCTTTGCCTGAGGCAGGAATAACCCAGACTGCTTTCCCCAGCATATTTTTAATGTGCACTACAGGAACTTTATCCGATTCCACAGTACATTAGAGTTTTGATTGGGCAGGGCCAGTTCCATTCAACTGTAATCAGATCTTTATAATCCCTGGAATATAGTCACCTGCAGTCACTTTGCAGCTACCTGGTTATTTGCAGGCTTGTGCTTCAGTCCTGGCTTGTTCAAGATTCTTTCAGTCTGTTCACGGTTAAAGTTGGAGATTCCAATGGCTTTTACCAGACCAGCATCCACCAGTTCTTCCATGGCCTAACAGGAAGAAGCACAAAGTCAGCATCCAGTGTATAAGACATGACCCAAATACATTCTTCTTGATGTGACTTGTGTCTCTTCATAGGAAACACAAAGTAACTGTTCAGAATTGCCAGCTTTTTGATTCTCAAGGGGAAAAGTGTGTACTGTGCCACGTTTTCTATTACACCAAAGCCCCAAATCATTGCTGAGACTGTGAAATTCACCAAGTTACACAAGGAAAAGATGATTCTAACTCTTGTGACAGCACTGGAGAGCTATGCCCTAGGAGTATGGCAGGATCACAACCTAAATGTCTTTTTCTGCAAAATCTGTTTGAGCAGTTCAAGAACTGCATGAGAACTGTGGTGAAGAAAAATCATATAGTTATGGTCAAGTAAGTAACTTTCTAACCTCAGTATGGTCTGCAGCTCCACTGAAAGTGACTGGGCAGCTCAGTAACTTGAGATGCTAATCTACGGTGAATAGGAACAATAGCTTGACTAAGCATGCACATTTTTAAAAGCTACCACATACTTTTGTGATTTTTTTCCAACTAATTTTGCATACATGCATGAGCCATTCTGTGACTGCTGAAGCTAAACACCACAGAAGACATGACTCTTCCGCTATGGCTGAACTTACCTCCCACGTCTGTAGAATATCTGTGTTGCTGGGTATAGACATGCCTTTGTCATCTGTGGGAAACAACTCCTCTCCTGCCTGCCAATGAGAGACAAAATGCTTGAAAATCTGTTGAACAATTTGCTTAATACCGTGAGAGTTCACAACCACGACAGCTTAAACTTCTAGTGCAGGCAAGAACACTTAATTCTCATGTACATTCAGTCATTCCTTCCTGAGAAGTGTGCTGAAATTAAGGCATTTTTTCAGTGACCATTCCCATAAAGACATGTTTTTCTGCTAGACCCCCTCTGCATGACGACTCACCCAAACACTTTCATGGAAAAAAACCACTCAGAACTATAGCCTCCAGTCTCATACATGTTCACTTCATGTGTTGTTCTTTTGTGCCCACTTAAGATGAACTGGTTTGTTCTTTTTGCAGAAGGGCATCGAGAGACCTAGTTAGGTACTAGTAACATGTAACTTTGGTCTACATAACACCAGATCTGCTGAAAAGAGCTATTACGTGTGGTGACAGTTCTTCCATGACAAAGCTCAGTGTAATACTAGGATAATTAGAAGAGCTTGTGTATAAGTTACAAAGACACCACGACTGAACTGCATTTAAACAGCTGTTTGCTACTGTTACCATGAGACAATTTCATTTTCATGGCTTTGTTAACATAAAGCTAAAATAAGAGTATGAAATAAAGATGAGCAACTCAAAAGCAACAGGTAGGATGGAGACTGATCAGACTGTAACAGGATAGAAAGGCTAAGACTAGAAATAGTCAAACTGAGACATCAACTCCTTCACTGATCTGTGAAAGAGTTTAGGCCCCCAAGAAGTCTCGCCTTTTGAATTCCTGTCTCAATGCAACAACACTAAGGCAGGGTCAACAACAAGCAAGGTCAGCTCAGTCTGTACTGTATGAAGTACTTGGTGATTAAAGAGAGAAATGGAAAAAAGAATTATTTTCTCTTGCTCTGTATTTCACACAGAGGAAAATTTCTGACAGGAAGCAAAGTGCAGCCCTCCTTCCCACAAGGGGTAATTTTCAGATAAGCATATACTAATTAATAAAAGAAATGGAGAGCAGCCTTCCTTATGCTTGCAGCTGGGGGACCTGCCCCTAGTTTTCAGTGGGTGTGCAAGCATCAAAGGGGTATGCAAGCAACAGTCTCAGGGCAGAAATCAAAAGCCTGGCTCATGTGGCTGGAATAATGCCAAGCACCAAAGCAGTGCTGGTACGCAGGACAGACAGGTGGCTGTCTTTCTCAGCCAGAGCAATTGCTGGGCTGTAAAGCCCTATAACTCTCTAAAAGCCATAGTCACAGGAAACAAAGCCAAGGGCATTACCACTAATGTACCTTCAAACCAAAAGGCCAGTGCATGAGGTAGAGATCCAGGTAATCCACCTTCAGGTCAGCAAGAGTCTTCTGGCACGCTCCCTTCACCAGAGGTTTGTCATGAAACGTACACCATAGCTAAAGAATAAAAACCAAGGCACACCGTGACCGCCTGGGTTTAAGTTCTCAGGTGATCTCCTGCACAGGACAGAAACGCTCCATCTTTTTTGAAAGGCAATGTGGAACAAGGCCATCCTAGCGCTCTTCAGGGGGGGCTTACTCTGTGATGGGACTGGCCTATGACACTTAATTCAGTATGTGCAGTGGCAGGACACACAGTCAGACAGATCAGTAGTAAAAACTCCTATGCAAGGTCAGATGTGTGTAGAAGAGGATGGTTTAGCTCAAGAATGCCTTCTGTCAGATTTGACCATTTGCACATTTCCTGTAAAAACTTCAGCAGGCAAAGCCATGAAAACATAAAACAAGGTGTAAAGAAGGTTGGCACCAACCTTTACCAAGGTAAGGAGCAAGCTCAGAATCAGCTAAACAGCCTGTTTTCCTTAGTAAGCAAGAGAAAGAAAACCCAGCAACCACACTTTCCTTGGGATGTGCTGAGCAGATTACACTGTCCCAGGGTGCCCAGAACCTCATCTTCACACGGCAGAGACACTCCTTTGGCAGGACTGTGAGCCTAGCTGCTGGAACAAGCTCGAGGAGCTGCCAGGCTCATCTCCTCTGCTGTGCTTTAGCAGTCAGTAAGGTGCCATTACCAAACTGGTTCTGCCTCTGTATCAGTCCATGACACCAACGTGGTCTCAGACCTCTGCATCACAGGTTTGCTTGGTGCTACCTAGCCCACTCTACCTTTTCCTGCTTCCCTTCTGCACCAACTACTCTGCAGATGGCCTCTTCTCACCTATCTCACCAGGATGCTGGGTCTCCTCAGCACAGTCCCAGACCACAGCAGGGTGCAGACGCAGTGTATCCTTCCTGACTCTCTGTGGAGAATGGGTTGAATCAGTAAGCTTCTATCAGGAGTGACTTGAATGATGTTATGAATTGCTTTATCCTACAGCATAAAGTTTGCCTCCAGTACTTAAGCTTCCTACTGCGAAAATACTATAGGCAAAGCATTCCCCCATCCCTCCTCCGGGGTGGAGGATCATCAGACCCTTACCTTACTGACGATGAAGAGGTCCTCTCGTTTCACAGCACCTTCCTTGATTTTTTGCTGGATCCCATCCCCAACTTCCTTCTCATTCTGGTACACGTAGGCGCAGTCAAAGTGGCGGTACCCAACATCGATGGCAGCCATCACTGCGGCTTCCACCTTACCTGGGGGGGCCTGAAGGGAAAAAGGGTATGTGTGACATGCCTTGATCTGGGATTCTCGCATGCTGCTCTCGAGGTAGCAGGACGGGAAACAGACACATGAAGGGGCTTTAAGAACAGCTTCACCGTAAAGCTTTCCTGGGTCTCATTTTAAGCACGGGCACGGGAGCTCACACCCAGCCGCAGCCGTTCCGCGGCCGCCGCGCTCAGCCCCGCACTCCGCCGCGCCGAGGTCCCCCCGCCGGGCCGCTCCCCAGGGCCGGGCCGAGGCCCCCCCGCCTCCCCCGCCGCTGCCCCGGGGAGCGGCCCTCAGCAGCTGCCAGCACGGGGGGCTCAGCCCGGCGGAGGGGCCTCAGCCCCCGGCGACCCGCGCAGAGCGCTGCGCTGCCGCGGGGCTCGGGCTGCTGCGAGGGGCCAGCGGGCAGCGAGCGACCCTCGGTGCCAGGCGCCGCGGCGGCCCCGCCGTGCCGGGCGGGGAGCCCCGGCCGGGGGCTCGGTGGCGCCGGCAGCGCCGCGCCCCCCCTGGGAGCGAGAGGCCGCGCACGGCAGCCCCGGGCCCCGTCGCAGGAGATCTCGCCGTGCCCGCCGTTACCTTCCATGTGCCCAGCCCCAGGAGGGGCACCTTGGCCGCGGCACCCAGCCGCGCGTAGCTCGCCATGGCCCCGCTCAGCAACGCGCTGCCCGCCGAACGCTCCCACGGCGGCGCGTCCCACCCCGGGGCTGCCGGTCCGGCCCCTCCCGGGGGTGGTGCCCCCCGCCCGCCGCGGTGGTTGGTAGCGCTCGGCCTGCCCCTCCTTCGTAGCCAATCACCGCTCAAGTCCTGCCCTATGGCGGCACCACCCAATCAGCAGCAAGGCGGTGCAGCCAATGGGGGTCCCGGGCAGTTGCTAGGGTAAGGTGCAGGGGGGAACCACCTGCGCGCGGGGGGGGTGTCCCGGAGTGCTCTGCCTCGGGTCGGTTTAGCTTTCCTCCGAGAGTGGCGTTTCGCGGGCCCGCCGGGGCCCACCACGGCCGTTACGGCTTGGCGGTGCCGTGGGCCCCGGCGGGCCTCGCACCGACCCCGCCAGGGCAGCCCAGCCGCTGCTGGGGCGGGCGTTCCGCAGAGGCTCGGCCCGTGGGGGCCCGGTGCGAGCCGAAGTCAGTTAGAAATGGCGGCGGTGTCCGCCCCCGTGGGCCGGGCAGTGGCGCGCTCCGCCGACCTTTCCTCCGGGCCTGGTCCGTACCGAGGGGCTGAGGGCAGCTGCGTCCTCACAATAGAGGCTCGCCCCGTCGGTTACATGATGGAGAGCCTGGTTCAGCCGGTGGCGCCTGGGCCCACGGCCTGTCACCGGTGGAGCCGGAGGGTGCCCCGGGGCGAGTCACTAGCCGCGGGGCAGGGCGTGAGGCGGCGGCCCCGCTCCCCGCTCGGGGGGCTGCGCCCTCGCCGCTGGCCGTGCGGTGGCGGGCTGTGAGCCACCGGCTGCCCCAGGGCTGAGCCCTCTGGGCGGGAGCTGTGTGTCCCCGTGACAGGGATGGTGGCCTGGGCTGGTCTGTCCTCGACAGAGCCTTGTCACCCGGCCTGCTGGTGGAGTGCGATGGCAGTAGAAGGCGTGGGGTGATGGTACAGGGGAAGAAACGTTCCTTGTCACTTGCACGGGGGGGTGATCCCTGCCCCTCACGGCACGGGGGGTGGGTGGGTGGGTGATCCCTGCCCCTCACGGCACCGGGGGGGGGTGGGTGGGTGATCCCTGCCCCTCACAGCCTGGGCCTCGAGGCACCGGGTGGGGGAACAGGGAAGTTCACAGCAGGCATGCATGCCAAAGGTGAGAAGTAAAATTAAATCCCCATTTTCCTCCGATCTCAACAGGGCCATCCCTCTGGTAAAATTCCAGAGTTGCCTGTTTTTTCTTTTCACTTTTACTTCTCCTCGTTTTATTAGTAAAGGCAACAGGCATATCTCCATGGCTTGTTTTTTAGTTACCAGTGCCTTCATAAAAGGGAGTTTCATAATGTAGAGAGATATGTGACCGCAGAAGACAAAAGGTGACCTGTAGCTATGTAGTCGTTGTGGATGACATAGTGTCATAAACTAGTGCATCCTTTTGCTCAAAAATAGAACGGGATCCGGGTAATGGATGGGAGGGTGTATTTTAATGTTTGCCCACAGGGGGGCAGAGTTAAACTCGTGTGCCTGCTGCTTGGAATTTCTTCAATTTCTCAGCAGATTGAATTAGGTATTGCATGCCTTAGATTTTGTAATAATGAGAAGGTGGAAATCTCTCTTCCTCTGTCTTTTCGCTTAAAAAGGTTAAGGAGGAAAAAAAATGAAGGTGGCTTACATTTGTGATCAATAAATAGGTGTGAAAATTTTCTGGTAGGGACTCAAAAGATAAAATCTGAGTTTTGAAGAGGAAATTAGCAACTATCACTAACATACCGACTTTCTGAATTATCTGATCCTTAAATTAAAGGCATGGGAAAAAAATTCCTTTTCCCTGTTGTCTGTTGCACTGAAATGTATGAGACTGCTTTTCCTGCCTGAACTCACCAAAAGATGTTCCAAAACACGCATTTTTAAACATGTTAAGCATGAGGGACAAATCAAGTCTGTTTTCTGCCTCCTGTTAACCGGCCACTTACAATATGGTGTATACCCCAGGGGAAACAGGAGGACTGTCTAAAATTTGAAATGGTTGGATTTACTATGACCAGTAGCACTCTAATGTGTTCGGCACCTCCAGCTTGTTTCTGACTGCAGTGGGGATTGTGGGCTGATTACAGCTTGTAGGAAGAAGTATGCATTTCTTATACAGAGTTGTGTGGTTAACTACACGTTTACAGCCAGAGGCCACTTCCACTGGCAGATTTGCCGTTGATTCAACAGCATCAGAGGAAGCCTTTTGTTAAAATGTCTGCTAGCAGTGTCAGCTCTCTCTTTGTTCAGCCAGTCTAATACCAAACTTTGTCTAACCTATTTTGTATGTTGGCCCAGATGTCCTCAGAATGGCTGGACATCGCAGTTTCAACACTGTATGTTTCCCAGGGCTTCATCACCAGAGATCCCTTCTGTTCCCATATTACAGCTCACCATGCAGCCGTGCTGGTGGCTTAGGCACAATGGGGGAGACAAAATTCCTCAGGATTTCTCAGCCTTAGTCTGACTGTGCTGGCATCTGCGGGAAGGAACCAAGCACAGCAAGAAGAATAAGAACTGACCTTTTCCCAAGCACTTTCGCCATTCTATAGTGTAAACCAGTGGGCTCAAGCTGATTGAACAGGTGCTGGGATATCATGCCAGGCAAAGCAAGCAGAGCTGCTAAAAATGGTTTATGGCCTTTTTTATACTTTTGCTCCGTCACTGTGTGTCACCTTCTGGAGAGAGATGGACTTCCCAGAAAGAGTAGTCACATTCTGACATCTCCACAGCATTGGACACACACAGGAAGCCTGAAGCGGTATGTTTTGGTTTCTGAGGACACCCTAGCCAATCTGGCTTTGAAGCTGTACTAACTATTACTGTTACAAATAGAGGAAATAGGAGAAAGTCTGTGGAACATCAGCTTGAAACTACACTGAAGAGGAACCTTTTAACTTAGCAGAACTGTAGGAAGCTAGTTTTGAAAGCCACATCAAATGAGGTGGTTTGATGATAAAGAGAAGTGTAACTTGCCAAGAAGTGGGTACCTGAGGGTAAATAAGACAGGAAGAGATAGTTAATAAAACTGTCAGGCAGTGGGGAGCAGACCCCTGGAGGCAGTGGAGGAGGTGTTGACAGCAGATGAGGGCAAAACAAGGCACGCTCACAGTATCCCCGAAGTATAACATGGTTGCATTTTCTTCTGGGTTGTCTACATGAAAATCTTGTGCTGTTTCATTATATTGATGCAAATGCCTTTTTTGGACATGTATCAGTTGAAGTATGTTGTGTATTGATTGAGCTTAAATCTGTTACCACTTCAGTTAAAACAGCAAAAAGTACTCTTCAGCAAAATAACATCTGTCCTCCCACAGACTTAGCATTAATTTAACAGCATCAGTTTTTGAACTGGTTTAATTAAACTGCAACTTCCTTGCACAGGCCAGGACTGGTTGCTGTGGAAGCAGAAGCATGTCAGTGTCTTCTGTGTCTTTTCTCAAACTTGTAAAAAGAAACCTTCTAATCATAGAGTAGGGAGGTGGATTAATGTGGGACTGACAAATACTTTGCTTGGTTTTCTCTAGGTCAAGCCCTGTGAAAAGAGCAGGTACCAAAACATCAATAAAGACCATACGTTCTTTGTTGTTTCTGTAGAGGAATGGGCTTTGTAATGAGGGGATAATCAACTTAAGTTAAATAGGAAGGACACCATGGCCAGCCTCCAAATTCAGCTCATCGATGGAAGATTTGCCCATCTCAGATGTACATCCCTGTCCAATTCTGTTGGTAGGCACGGTTATCACAGGAACAAGATTTTCCTCACTCATATATACAGACTGTATGTTTTCCAAAGCTCATCACCTTTGAGAGCAGTCTGCTATTTTTCTTGCCAAGTGGAGCTTTTGTCCTTGTGGAGAAATATTTTCATGCTCCATTTCAGGTTTCAGCAATCAGCTGTGTCTAGTTCTGACAAGAAAAGGGGTGTTTCGAATGCCTTTGGAGTAGAGGAAGGGGTATGTTTTCCATTTGTGAAACACAAAAGTGTTGAAAATATTTTCCTCATATTTGAAAAACAAACAAAATGAAGCACACGGTAAAACCAATGAGTTCATCTTGATTAGGAACAACATGAAAAATACACTGGAATCTGCAATTAGAGCTGAATAGAAATTGCTTTATAACCTGAACTTGTACACAACAGGGGAGCCAGATTGTTTTAGCTGAGTTACTCAGGTTTTGTGAATACGAGAGCAGAACCTCATGTGGTCTTTCTCCTGTCACATGGCAGGACCCGTGGGCAATATGAACATTTAGTGGGGATGTGGAAGGTCCAGTGATTCCCACAAAAGTTCGGCTTATTGTGCTTCACTAATCCATGGATCTGCAGTTATTTCGCTGTATGCTCCAGGTTTGCTGTAGGGTTGGTCAGATAGGCCTCCGCACTCTCAGCATCTGTCATTTCCAGAAGTAATTCAGGGCACGCAGGGAGAAGTCTGTGAGCTTCAAATCGTTCTCGCAGGATGCGTCCAGCTATTATCTTGCCTGGGGACACCTGCTTGTCCTGTGACCAGAACATGCCTGTAACCCAAAGGGCTGGAAAAAGATAGTGGCCGGGTGTGGGTTGCTGCAGAAGCCAGGAAAATAAATTTGGCCTGTGTGTGCTCCCAGCTGCCCCTGTACATTAGATGTAACCCAGAAGACCAGGTAAAGTGGCTTCTTCATGTCTAAGGTTTGAAATCACCTATATCTTTAGAAGGACAAGAGACCTTGGCCAGGTAGTATCAGCTTCGTTTTATGGTATCTTCTAGAGGCATGATAACCTTCCCACTCCCCCTCCCCCCCCAAAAAAAAAAAAGAAAAAATAGATAGTTTGTTACCAGAGATATGCCACTTCTGCAAATGCCTTCTTAAGAAGGGCAGGACCATACTGGCCAGGTTTTTTCCTCACAGGTCCATTGAATTGCTCTTGGCTCAGTTACTTATTTGGTATATCGCAGATGCAGATTTTGACAGGGAAGAATAATGACAGCAGTACTGAATGTTTAAACAGTTACTTGACCTTTCCAAAATGCTAAATGTTGGATAGTGCCTTGTGTCTCTGGGAAGCAGAAAAGTGTCTTTTTTGTAATATATAAAGGATATGCTGAATTACAGGCAAAATATTTTTCCAAGGCTCTTCTGTGGATGGCTATATCTGATGGCAATAGAGAGGAATAGACTAATTCTGAATAATAAAACAATGGAAGTCAGGCATAAAATTATTTAAATTAATGGATTCCCATCTAAGTAAAACAGGTGTGGGATGAAAATCAGAATTGAAAAGTTCTGGGAAGTTGGATATCCTGACTCCCCGTCCATGTATGATGTATTAGTCCTGGCTGCCTTTCCACTCATGCTCCTTTTTTGTTAAGGAAATGGGCAGGGGGAAGCATGAATTAACTTGTCATACACAACTATTTATTTAGCAACTTAACTCCTAAAGTTTCCTGGGAAACAATCCTGTAAAAGACAGGGTTGATTTTGTTGCTTTTTAAAGTCAGGAACAACCCCTCTGAATTCTGAGAAGAACAGCATGACTTGGTCCTTCTCTTTATATTACTTAATCATGACACATAGGATAGATTTTTTTTTTTATATATATAGGAAGCTTATTTTTGTGCTACATTCAAAACCAAACTAAGTATCAGTCAGGCTTGGTTTGTAAACTGGTATGCTCCGAGAGAACCACGTACCATGGAAAGAAATGTAAGAAGTGCAAGACCAATTTTTGTGATTTGTAGGGTGTTTGTGAGAAAACAAACATAAGAAATACAGAGATAGCTTTGCAGACACACATCAGCAAGTTCTTAGTTAAGCCAGGGTTCATTGTAACATGGAAGTAAAAACCTTTAGAGCAGTTTTTTTGAGGTGAACCATTAAGTTTTCATAGAAAGACTTTAGTACAAGTGAACTTGAACATGTCTCCCGTGTGTGTACTGTTCTCCCCATTCTCTGCAATGACTCTGGAGTTCTCATTTTACTCTTTTCGTTATATTTGCTCAGATTCTTATGCGTTGTTACCATGCTTTAGTATCAGCACTATCCAGTCTGTTTTCTAACTAACTTATCATGCCTTGACTAGACACCACCCTGCTGCTTTCTTTTTTTCAAGAGGCCCTTTTAAATTATCTCCTCCCAGACAGTTTCTTACTGACGTCTGATGTCTGCAGTACTTTTTTTATCATGGAGAAAAACAAGGCAGAAAATCATGAGATTTTCTTTGCTTTTGATACTGCTACAAGAAGTTAATTTGCACAGTATTGCAACGAGAAAACAGTTAAATGTCCCAAACCAAAACCTGCAATGTAAACCACTCCAAACCCACAAAATTTAAATGAACCTTGTAGATCTTAAAATTGTGTTTTGTGCTCTAGAAATGGGAAAACTTCTGGTTGTGAGAAAGGATTTGTTTTCCCAGCCATTGGCACCCTGTACAACTTCTTTTAGAACTATTTTTGGGGGCTAGAGCTATATCCATGAGGGCTCCTTCAGAACATTGTGTTCCACACACTTTTCTGTAGCATCTAGGCACCTGTTATGGTAAGGTGTTTATTTGAAGATGTCTGCATAACAGTTTTGAGAGCATAGAGAATGTAAGGTTTTTCCCATGTGTATGTTTTCAGCTTGGCATATGCAGAAATAAAACATTTTTTTTTGAGTGAAGTTTTCAAACAAACACACAGAAGTCACACATTTTAATTCAGAGTAACATTAGCAGTACCTAGCTGTAGGGATTACTTAAGAAATTCTGTTCCCACTTTGAGTTTGGAATATGGTGCCTCACACAGCAGCTTCCCTCCATCTGTTTTGCATATAATGAAGGCTTTTATGTATTTTCTTCCTCTTTCTCAGTCATTTATTTGGTACTTAATGATTCAGAAAAACTTCTGCATTTACTTAAAGACTACCGCTATGATTCTGGTCACAAATGCAGCGTTAGTTTAAGTGCTTACACACTCACCTCTCTCTTTTTTTGAACAGATTTGCCCCCAAGCAATGGAGTTCAGAGTTTTTGGGTTTTGTTTTTTGTTTAACCAAAACAGTAGAATACTTTATTTGCCCTCTACATGGACTTATTCTTCTGGTTCTGACTTAATGAGAATCCACTCAAATGCATGAAGTTATATACTGCCTCCATACCCAAAAAGGATGAAAGCCCCACTGTATTTGCATATGAAAGCAGCATTGTATTAGGCACTAGTAAAACAAAAGGTGGAAAAATCCCTTCACTGAGGAGCTTAAATTGTAATTGGGTGACTAACTGTTGTGCAAAGTATGCCTCCCTGCTCTGTCAGGTGCACCCCCAGGTTTTAGGTAATAATAGGCTTGGTTTAAGACATGGTGGTGTGATATATTGACAAACATGAGTAGGTGTGTGATGAAAAATTACCCATGCATAGGTATGCTTGAGCCAAGAAAATGTTGTTAACTTGTCTGGTTAATGCAAGACTTGGTGAGTGGCTCTAACAAAAAGACACAAGGAGGGCTGGTATGTCCTTGCCTGCTATGTGCTCTCTGAGTTCTGATGGAGAAGGCTTTATTCTCCTTGTATTATAGACCAAGGTTGGTGTATAGAGGTGTGTGAAGGACTTCAGGCCAACAGTACTGGGCAGTACTTCATGTAAGCTGTGGCTGTGGTCTCAAGAACAAGGAAAACAGCTGCCAGTCCATGAATACACCTTAGTTTGCTTGGGATTCAGCTAAACAAGGGAGTTTTGAGACTAGGCTTGGGTGAAAAAGTGATATTGACATCACGTGGACTGATTGAAAAAGTGAATAAAGTGGTCTTTTAAACTGGAAAAACTGAGTAAGCAGAGATGTAAAAAGAATAAGTAAGGAGGCTGAAGGCATGGATGGGTAAGGTGGCTGTGGTGTTATAAGGAAAGGTATCCCTCCTGGCTAGCACAGTCCTGCTAACAAGAAGCTTCCCAGGCCCCTGTCCACATTGCAGTTGATTGCTTGCAAGAATTAAAGTTTGTGTTTAGTTTACAAGAGAAGAGGTGACCAGTGTATTGTGGTGTGATGGGCAGGGAGATGGATGTAGCCTGAGTGATTTTATGATGTAACGGTTCCTGAGTCCTCTTGGGGAAATGATATGTTTCATCTCTCTGCATAGCGTTCTCAATACAAATTTGGCCTCGAATGAAAGTGGACCATCAGAGAAGTTGCAGAGGAATGTGAAACAACAATACCATGGATAGCAGACAGAGAAAAGACAGGACCTAGGACTTTTGTAGAAGAAAAACTGTCAAGTGTTAAAAAGGACCTGAATGGGCCTACATCCAAGAAAAAGGTGAGGATTCCTTGGGCACACATTTGGGTGGCAGAGAAAACAGGCATGCTGCTGGCAGCAACCAAAGGTGGAAAGAAGTAGGGAGAGCCTAGGAGAGGAAGGCATATTTTCATGCAGTAGAAAAACACCCAGGAGGAAGTTTGAGAGAGATTTCATTAAAGAGTGTGAGGATTTGATTACAGATGTTTCTTTTGAAGATGAAATTATTAGTAGAGACAGATTAGGTATCAAATAGTTCTAAACAAAGAGCTCAGAGTCTTCTGGAAATTATAATGGGTAAGTCTGCAGTGTTCTATGGCGAATACTTCACCTAGCTTTGAACAAAGTAACTATTCTATGAAAAAGTATATCAAGGGCATAATCAGTGAAGAACGCTCCTGTTTGCCACAGTTTTCATCAATCATTAATTTGTGTTTCTTATTTCCAGTGCTTTTTTCTTCTGTTTCTGCCTCACTTAGCTCCAGGCCTTTCTTCAGTGCAGTGCAGTTGCACTGGTGCCCCAGTGGAAGTGTATGTGTTGAAGAAAGGAGATTCCTGAACTGCTTCTGCCATAAACATTGCAGCTAAACACTACAGCCTGGAAGGGCTCCACAGCGGAGACCCTGAAAAACATAGCCCAGCTGGTCTGAGAGATAATAGCTGCCAAATGAGTGTAGCTGTCTGCAAGAAGTCAAAAACGGGGATATGGCTTCAACTCTTCCATTCTTGTGTAGTTTGAAATATGAATCAAGGTCATTAGGCTGTTTTTGCCATGCCAATGAAATGGTCTTGTTCAAAGGCTACTGGAGTTAAACCCTCTGTATTTAACGGCCATGGAGATCCTGGCTTGTGTTGCTGTCTACTCATTTGTAGTTATGACTGCGTATTGACATATAATGTTTCCTTCTGTTAATTGCATTAATGATTGAAGTATAGCCAATACATAGTGCTGATACTCAGGAACAAATATTTTTCTTTCTATCTCTAGGACCTTTGGTTCTTTTCCTTGCAAAGTCAATCAACTAGTTTGCCTGTGATGCACCCATATTCAGAGCTGTACCTCTAGTATATTCATACAAGAGGAGGCAGGTCTGCCCTGACTGGAGGCAGGGTGAATGCAGGTGGGTGGTCATGCAGTGCGATGTGGGAGTGTTTCTCTTTGCCAAGTCGAGCTGATGGGTGGCAAATCAAACTCTTCTGGTACAGTGAACTTAGAAGTATACTTTGATTACATAGGCTGGACTAGCTTTGTACTGTAGGTTCTGGCTTAGACAAAGCTGATAGAGACGGAAGGTGATTGTTAACATTAAAGTTAGTGGGTAACATGAAAAGGATTATATTATATATGTAACTGTAAGCACAATTCACATCTAGTGGAAACATTTTGCAGAAGCAGCAGATTTTATTGTGGTTCTGTACCGAGGTCAGACATAGATCTTTTTATGCAGAAAAACATTGAAAATGTTCTCCCTGAGATGCAGAATGCTTTCCAGAGCTTCCTAAATAAGCAAGTAACAAAGTCAGTGCAGTAACCACCAAAGAGGCACAGGATGCTGCTCACTGACAGCCTGGCCACTCTTACCACTTAGCACACAGTGCTGTGGCTGAGAGCTTAGCAAAGCAGTGTTTCATCTGGCTGGTCCTGTCCCACTGACAGGTTAGGATCTAATCCCTCTAAGTGCAAAACAAAACACCCTTTCTCCTCACAGCACTTTAGAGACATTATTTTAAAACTTCTGCCCAAAATTTTCTTTAGTTTCCCTGTGTTACTTTGTCCTAGCAGAATCTGGATCCCCCATCTTTCTTTTTCATGCACTATCATTTTAACCCATTAAAAATGGAAGATCACACCCACCCACCCCTGTGGAAAGGGTGATAGATCACATTAGGTATACATACGGTTTGTGGCCCTTTAAACTTTGCATTGTGGCTGTTCAGGGGTAAACATTTAGAGAAGAAATTGTGAGTCAGATTATGTATACAAGATGTGCTCTGCTTCTTTTTGAAAATAAAAGCAGACCTTTGGCAACAGAAGCAGCAAAGGACACCACCTTCCCACACCACTTCTTTCCATTGCTAGCGGGAGCTGCGCAGTCCCGTCCGTGGTTTTGATTACTTTGGATTGGAATGACAGGCATGAGGGTAGCTAGCACGATCATTAGGAACACTCACGCCTATTTTTTCCCCTGCTGATTTCATTATGAGTAATGGGATTTTGGACCCTTGCTTCTCACTGAAAACAAAAGGTCCTAAAGCCAGAAGAAAAAGCGACCTCTGCCTGGAACCCCCCCATCTGGCTGACCCTGGGCCCCCTTTCCTCACCTCCTGGGCAGGAGCGCTAGGTGCTGGATGGCAGCCCAAGGTGCTGGTGCTATGCAAGGGGGCTCTGGGCAGGGGAGCAGGAAGGATCCGGGGGGGCAGCCCAGCTCCTTCCCTGCCTCTTTCCTGGTGTGCCCAGCGAGTGAGCCGGCGTCTGGCTTGCCTCCCTCCCTGCCCCCCTGCCCGGCTGCCTCCCTGCCTCCCTCCCTCCCTGCCTCCCTCCCTGCCCCCCTGCCCGGCGGTGGGTGAGAAGGCCGTGGGGGGGAGATTCTCTGGGGGTGGACGGAGGCGCGGGGCAGCCGTGGCCCTAGAGGAGCGGAACCCACCGGTGCCTATGGCATTAGCAGGGCCGGGGGTGGTTTCGGGAGAAGCCAGCAGCCTGGCTGCCGCCGGTCGCGCTCTGCACACGCTGCCGTGACCCCGTTTCTCCGTTTTGGCGGTGCCGGCAGAGCGGGCCGGCGTTTGCGTGTCCCGATCCACGGGGGGAACCAGCATCTCGGCTGCGATCCCTCGCAGAACGACCTGCCCTTACAGGACGGCATTCGCGGCGGGGGGCAGCGACCCCAGCATGGCCGCAGGCCCCGCGGGACCTCGAGCCCCCGGCAGAGCGGGGGGGCGCGTGAGGGCCGGGCTGGCTCGGCTCGGGCCCTAGCGCGCCGCGGGCACCACGCCGCTCCTTCGCGTCACCGCCCACAGGCTCGGCTTCATTGGCTGAGGACAGTGCTCATCCTCTGGATTAGCCAATCAGACTCCCCAGCTTCGCGGGCGCGGGGACGCCGGGGCCTCAGTAAAACGCGGGGCCCGCCCCTCTCCCGGCGCGGCGGCGGTGAGCGTTTGCTGTGGTGCCGGGGGCGGGCTGCGGAGCGCGGCTGCAACCTGCTGCCGCGGTCCCTGTAAGGCAGCGCCGGTCGAATCTTAATTCTCTGAAGCTGGGAGACGAGCGTGGGGGGAGGGTGGTTAGCGGCCGTGGGGGAGGGGGTGGAGGGCCCCTGGGCTTAGGGGGGCTCCCTGCGGGGGAGCAGGCGTTGGAGCCGCGGCGGCGGGGAGCGGTCTCTCCGGGGGGCTGTGCCGGCGCTCCGGCGGCCCGACGGAGGGGGGTTGTCGCGGCCCGGGGGGGACTCCCTGAGGCGGGGGGCGCAGCGGGCCCCGCTAGCGGCTGTCGGGACCCGGGGCCGGCTGGGTGCGTGTGTGGGCCCTTTGAGCGGGAGCGTGGCGGGCCCGGGCCCGGGGCGGGCGGCGCCGCCTGGGGGGCGGCAGCTGAGGCGCCTCGTGTGTGTGTTCGTGTGCGGGGGGCGCGGAGCGCGGCGGGCGAGTTGCGGTCCCGCTCCCGGGCAGCCTTGTGTCCCCGTGTGTGTAGGGGAGCTGCCTCTGGGTGAAGCCTCTGCGCTCCTGGGGGGTGGGGGCAGGTGCACCGCACAGGGACGCTGCATGGGAACGCTGAGCGGGCGAGCCTGTGCTGGTTGGAGCGAGGAGACCGGGAAAGAACTGCTTCTGGCAGCTCGACCTTAAGTGCTGGGTTGAACGCTCTGCCGTTGTAAGCTGTTACCCTCAGCACCTTGCTGTGTTCTGCCGCCCTGAGTTTAAGCTCTGTGTTCCTGTTCTGTGCTGGGTTCAGGTCTGTGGTCTCTATCCCCCGTGGTGTCTCAGAGGTTTTGGTAGATTTCTGCATGCTAGAGCTATGGTAACTACTGTCTAAACAAATCTCGGGGAGCAAATGATATCCTGGGGCATCTGGGAGACGAGCAGCTTTTCCCTTGCTGGGAATGCAGGAGCTGTACATTTGCATCTTTTTGGGAGAAGGAAATTGGTAGCTTTCCCAGCTCATACAAGGGGTGTGTGCTTTATTTTCTTACATCTCTGAGAGCAAATGATGGTTGGCATAACTATTTGTACTTGCGGTTTCCTTCTGAGTGAGCACTTGATGTTCATTCTCTTCCTGCAGGTAACTAGTCAAGAGTGTGTGGTGGCTTCTGTATAAAGCAGGTCTTGAGTCTCTGCTGGGATTTGCCATAGGAAAGGTGAGTGGCATTATTTCCATGTGTTGCTCTCAGGCTTTCTAGCTTAAATGCTTCCATAAGCAGACTGATATTTAAATGCTGTGACGGCCAGTCCTCTCTAAATTTGTTTTGACAGTGGTTCTGCCTAATCTTTTATATGACTGAACTAGAGTTCATGGTCCCCTGGTGATCTTAGGTCTCTGTATGAGTCTTTTGTGTTATATTTGTTGAGGTTTTTTATTGGTTTTGGCCAAAAGTACCCAGCTAAGAACTTCTACAAACAGGTGTATCACCTCTATTGTTGGGTCTTAATTAGGTTGTGTAAATTATGCAGTCTGTTCCTGTGGGTTATACAGTCAATTAATCTGAACAGTGAGGTGTCTGTGGAGTTATAGCCCCATAAAAAGCTCTGTTTTGTGTAGTAGTTCATGCTGTGAACACACTGCAATTTTTAATCATATCTGTGGGATGCTGGAGAAAGATGGCTTTAGGTGGAAATGCTGTCTGATACTCCTTTTGTTTTAAGCCTCGGATCTTAAATGCTGTAGTTTATTGTATCTGATGTGACATGCCACCTGAATCCTAACAATAATTGATTTCTTCATTTAACGTGAAGATTAGTGTGAGCGGAAAGTGGAATGTACAAGAGATTTTTGTCTGAGATGCTCATTGTCATACAGGAAATTTAAGCCTCCTTTGCATGAAATTGCAGAAGACTTCCTTTTGTTTTTAATAACTGCCTTCTGTGTCAGACAGTAACTCCTGATATTCTGTAAAAATCCGTCAGTCCTCAAAGGCCTTTTTAAGTCAGCTGTACCAGTAGTCAAAGTTAGAGCTGGGGAGGTTTTGTGTAGTGTCTTTGTGTGATGTAGACTGTTTTCAGTGGGAGTAAAAGAGAACTAAACTGCTGTTACAGTCAAGATCACATTACTGAGGCTGTTAATTCAACTTTTCTATACACTTTTTGAAAATCTGGTAAAAATGAATGCTGATACAGTGCTGGGTGCTTCCCAAAACTCAGTGGGCATAACCCATCCTACTGACTAAACAGGGTCACAGTGGGCCTGAATTCGAGACGCTTGGGAGTGTGATTGAAGCAGCTCCAACCGACCTGAGATGATGGGAGCTCCCATAAGCTTGTCTCTTATGGAAATGCAGTCCAGAGTTGGGTGTGCAGAAATCGGACCTCGGTCTCCCACTGTCCATGGTTTTGAGAGCACTGAATGTTCATTGGAATATACAACAGTCCTCCCAGCGCAGAGTCTTATCTTTATATTTTGATTCCTGTGCTTTGTCCGTTGCTATCTAGTCTGTGATGTCTCTGACCAGAGTGATCAGGTGGGGCTTTCAGAGTTGCAGTGCTGTGTTAGATGGACCTTTTGGGCATTACACAATCTGCTAGAAGATGTTTGACCACAGTGCAAAAGCTTGGGTGGATGGTCAAAATCCATCTCTCATTAAAGCCAATCCAGAGGTGGTGTTACTTAGTCAACAGGAGCAGAGAAGGGTGCTGTTTGATCTTCTGAATGTGTAGCTGTCTGTTACGTAATGAGGACAGCAAATATGCCATTTGTGCCCACTGCAAAAATAAAAGCATTAATCCCGGTGCCTGAGAATCTGGTATTCATAGACACAAGAGGGAGAAAATACACTTGAAAATCAAGAAGGGGATGGGATCATCTGTGAGGTCACTTATGGGTTCAGTGAAATGGGGACTTGGTAGTGGTGGATTGCATCCCAGAGTAGCTATGTTGTTGCACTTGCGTGTAGAGGAATGATGGAGGAGGTGGCTTGGGGAAAAACTGGGCAGAGACTGGCATAATTACCAGGACAGGATGGGGATGTGAGGAGTTCGTTATGCAGAGCATGATTGTGGTGACATCTCTTGAGGAAAACTAGTAAGATTCTGTGTATTGCCAGTTCCAGTTCTGTGGTCTTCCTCTCCACTTGCTCTGGCTGCTGTTTGTGCCAGAGCACACTCACTTAGAGCCAGTGTGGATCTGGGAAGCTCGTAACAAGCTTGGGCTTCATGTCTCACCTCTAAGCTCACCAGTGAGAGCTGCTTCTCTCATTGGGAGCCCCTGATGTTGAGTGAGGCTTTGTTTGAGCACTTGAGATAAATCTGTAGGCCAGAACAGCTTGTACAAATCTGCGACTCATCAGTTGGTTAAGTGGGCTAGTTGCAACAAGCTGGGTGGAGGATGGTGCAAAATTTTCCTCCCACCTGGGGGTGGAAAGGAATTCAAAGTCAGGAGACCTCAAAGGTAAAAACATACTCAGCAGACACTTGTTTCTTTGTTTTGATTTTGATAGTTGTCTACTCTTTGCTGCCATATTACTACTTGTAATGCGTTATCTGTGAGATGTTTGATATATCTATCTCATGTCTCTGTCCAGATGCATCATTATTAGATGCCAGACTTGTCATCTGTGCTAAGTTGCAACCAAGATGGCTAAGTACAGACTTGTTCTCCTAAGACATGGGGAAGGAGCCTGGAACAAGGAGAATCGCTTCTGCAGCTGGGTGGACCAGAAGCTGAGCCCTGATGGGATAAAGGAAGCTCAGAACTGTGGCAAACACCTTAAAGCTCTGGGCTTTGAGTTTGACCTCGTCTTCACGTCTGTACTCAGCCGCTCCATCCAGACTGCATGGCTTATCCTGG
This sequence comes from Falco punctatus, assembly GCF_963210335.1. Classification (NCBI taxonomy): domain Eukaryota; kingdom Metazoa; phylum Chordata; class Aves; order Falconiformes; family Falconidae; genus Falco; species Falco punctatus. The sequence continues at coordinate 22,905,177 of NC_137585.1, read as the reverse complement.
AAGAGATGGGCCAAGAATGGGTGCCCATTCAGAGTTCCTGGCGACTTAATGAGCGTCACTATGGCGCACTGATTGGTCTCAACAGAGCAGAAATGGCTCTGAATCATGGGGAGGAGCAAGTGAGAATGTGGAGGAGAAGCTATGATGTTACCCCACCTCCCATAACAGAATCTCATCCTTACTATGAAGAGATATACAATGATCGCCGGTATAAATGCAGTGATGTCTCTCAGGATAATCTCCCAAAGGCTGAAAGCCTAAAAGATGTGCTTGATAGACTCCTTCCATATTGGAATGAAAAGATAGTGCCAGAACTGAAAAGTGGCAAAATGATCCTTATCTCTGCTCATGGTAACAGCAGCAGGGCACTGCTGAAGCATGTGGAAGGTAAGGGTCTTCCTTTCAGCTGTCCTCTCTTCTCCTTACACAACTACTTAGAGCTTTGCATCTTGTTCTGTAGTGTATATTATTATCTGGGCAATGTAACACTTAATGTTTTTGGTCTCCAAGGAGAAAGTAAAGTTGGCCTGTTGGAACAGGAATCAAACTGGGGGATGTGGAAGGAGGAGAGAATTTGTTAGAATGTAAAGAAGAGAGCCAGATGCTTTCACCTTGTTTCTGACTGCTTATTTTAGATTGGTGTATTCTAACTTTGTGGTTGGTCTAGATATCCAAGAATAGTTAGAGCCTGAAGAGTGTTTGTCTTTATTCAGCTGCTTTGTCAGAAGGGTTGAAGTCATAATCTGTTCATTAAACAAGCATTGCTATAATGCAGTGGAATAAATTGCTTGTCTTGGTTTGTGAAAGACATTCTTGAGTGTTACTGTGGTGGGTGACTTCTGAGGCTTTATTCCTGATAGTTCTTTACTTTAAAAAGCTGCTGTGGCAGGGAGTTCTGCAGAGAGTAGGGACTTGCAAAAGCTTATGCAAATGTTGTATTTCCCAATATAGAAAATGCCTACCATTAAACAGTTAAGTTGGTGGCTTAGTATAAGGTTGCTTTGTTTGGGACTTGAAAAGGCTTTAAGTCATTGCTAGATTCTTCCCCCCCTGCCTCTCCTGTAGTGACATAGCTTCTAGTTTAGGTTATCCTAAACTGGAAGATGGACTATATTAATTTCTTTGTCTGTGAGTAGAGTAGAATTTAGTGATTATACATGTATGAATGCAGCCTACTAGAGTTGTGGTTGCAAGTATGCACAGACTGAATTGTGTCCACTCACTTTCAGTTGTCAGACTCTCTGGTGTGTGTCTCTACAGCTCTGACCCTACTGAGCACTTTTTGTGTTCAGGCATGCAGGGACAGTCAGGATAGCTGATGCTTTCGCAGGAGCCAGAAGTGCAGGGAATATGCATGTACAAGTGTCCTGAGCTACAGAGGCAGTGAATTCTGGGGTACAGATCTCTGCTTGGATGAAGGAGGAAGGCTGGTTCAGCCAGTTCCACTGATGTAGTCAGAGTGTTTGTACATGCTACATGAAATGATAATTTCCAAAGGAAATAGGGGCAGGGGCATCTGCAGCCATGATGTTTTCATATCTCTGTGAAATGCATGCCACGCTCCCAGCTCCCCCCTACCCCAAGAATGGAACCAGTTCCATGAAACCATGCTGGCCAAGCCCTGTGTGGGTGAAATGCTGCAAGTTCACTACAGCTTCAGCTGAAACCATGGGTCGCTTGTACAGGCACGCATGAAAGCTGGAGCTGACAGCATCAGTAACTGGTAAAGGTTACTTTAAAACTTAGTGTGGCTGGACTCCTTGTTGCATTGAGATCAGAGAGAACAGTGTATGTTAGAGCAGTTGCAAAGCTTGTCTTTGGGATTATGTTAGGTATAACTCTTCAAGGGCTATCCACACCCTCCACCACAGTAAAATAGACCTGTCTCCCTTGTCTGTCCTACCTTGTCCTCCTGGCACATGCTTACATAGGGAGGTGTGAGGAATCCTTGGCAGAGGATGTAGTTCTGTTGACCAAGGGTTGTCCATCAGCTATCCAAACTCCACACAGGAGAAACTGCCAGATATGTGCTGGCTTTGCTGCCCTTCATGCAGTGAAAATTTGGATTGCTGCAGAGCTGGCCTGAAAGGGTGGCATGAACAGAGCTTTAAGACTTCTGTTACTGCAACCTGCTCTTCCCCTGCTCCCCCACCAGAGCTCCAGCCTACATCTGGCTGGATCTAAGAGGTTCCTTGTCTGCATTGCTGACTGTCTCCCTTTCTCTCCTGAAGGGTTGTGAGCTGCTCTTGAAGCCTTGCTGGAGTTGAATCTGATTTAACAGTGCTTAAAGTTTGTCAGTCTGCTGTATTTATAACACCCACTGTGAGGTGGGCTTTGGCTTTGTGGACTTTTTCTAACAAGCTTAGTGTCCTGCACTTGAGTGGAAGTTTCTTAGGCCTCTCTATCTTAGCTGGAGCCGTGGTTTTTGGCATTTAGAAAGTGGGCTTCACATGCCTCAAGCAGCAATCCTACATGGCTGCTTGGATGTCTTAATCATAGTGGTAACTTAATCTTGGGATATGTAGCTTGGAAACTTTAAATGGCAGTAAATATGAGTGTTTTCATTGTTTGATCTGTTGAAACAATTCTGCTTGTTTCAGTGTGAAATTTAGTGTCTTTTCTGAAAGACTTCAGAGTATCCTTGAAGTTACTATTTCAAGGATGTTTTTTTTGGGTTTTTTTTTTTTTGGAGGAGGAGGCCTGCAGATCCTCCGAATCTGGATGTTTTCAGTGTTGTGAATAATTGGAAAAGAGCTTGAAATGTGGACCTGACTTCTGCTTGCACATAAAAATGATCAGAGCAACAAAATGTCAGGCCATCAAGGGTTTGACTGTGGGTTTAAATTTTGTTCTCATTTTCTCAGTGCTCAGAGTGGAACTCATTAAGGTATATGATATGTCTGTAGGATCTGTCATGGTTTGCATGTGAGGACTTAAAGTTAAACCCCAGCAGTCTTTCTGAAAACAGCATTTAACACAAGGTGGCCCATACTCTTTGTATGCAGTTGGAGTACAGAAACAGCAGGTTCTCTGAGAGCTTGCTCTTCTGTCCTGGTGGGCTAAGTAGCATTTCTCCAGGGTGCTGCTGAAGATCTCAGTGTTGTGAGGTATTGGTGTCTGGTGGGGATACTGGGCTGTGGCCCTTCTAGGTAATTCCTATTTATTTGATAAATGCCACCAAGGACAAGTGTGGCTGTTTTGTGCAATCCTGTCAGATCCAACGTTGGCATAAATTTTTTAAGTCTTTGTAACTGAGCTTGTCTAGTCTTTTCTGAGCACTTATTCTTTGTATCACCTTCAGGTGATGTATGTAATGATCATAGGATTGCTTGGGTTAGAAGGGGCCTTGAAGATAATTTAGTTCCAACCCCTGTGCTGTGGGCAGGGACACCTTCCACTAGACCAGGTTGTTCAAAGTCCTGACCAACCTGGCCTCAAACACTTCCAGGGATGGGACATCCACAGGTTCTCTGGGCAACCCATTCCTGTGTCTCATCACCCTTACAGTAAGGAACTTCTTCCTAATATCTGATCTAAATCCACCCTCTTTTAGTTTAAAACCATCACCCCTTGTCATGTTGCTGTGGGCCCTGCTAAAAAGTCTGTCCCTATCTTTCTTATAAACCCTCTTGAAGTATTAGAAGGGCATCACTGGTACAGCTAAAAATTGGCAGAGTTAAGAGGACAGTTCTTATGTGGTTAGGATTGGAAAGGCTCTCTAAAAGTAACATTTTCTTCTCAGGCAGCAGTCTTGTGCTTGCTGGTGGAAGTGTCTTGTCATAACTTAGCAACAGTTTTGTTCTGTGCGACGTGTTGGTATGGCCCATGACCTGTAACTCAGGTCTTCAGGCAGGCTGTATTTTTTTTTTTTCATGGTATACAGTCTCTGATGCATTTAAAAAGTGATGGCAAGAAGATATTAGTGAGGAGGGTATCTAAAGTAACGATGTGAGACTTGTTTGATGAATTTTACTTTGGATGCTGAAACATCATACTGGTTATGAAAGCATCAGTTGCAAAAATCTGCTAAATAAGAGTCCTAGATGCACAGGATCTATTTACAGGTGATTTTCTCAATTGTTTGAAGGAGGAATAGTTTTATCTAATAACTGACACTTCAGATTGAGACCCGTTTAGCAATGTCCCATTGTGAAGACAACAATAGTTGTGATCAGCTGCCTGTTTCTGTTGAAGTACTAATTGGAGACCAAGTCTAATGGACTAATTTACCCAGTGACTGGCAGAAGGATTGATAGGTTGCCTCAACTTCTTTCTTCCCTCCTGACTGTTTAACTCTGAGGACTTGAGGCATTAAGTACCTCAAGACAGGGTCTTGTGGAAGGCCTGAATCTAGAACATCTTCCCGGTTGAAAGGTTGCCATCTCTTGGTTATGGTGTGGTCACTAAGCCTTGTCATGCTCTGGGTAAAAAAAAAGAAAAAAAAAGGTGGAGGGGAGGAGTTACCTGGTTTCTTGAAGATGCAGATGTTGCACCCATTGGGCTTGTTTGGTGGTCAGAGAGCTGAGACACATCTCTGCAACTGGGCTTGCAGGCACACTGTGGCGATTGGGGAGGCCCGATGCTGGTGTCACCAGCTGGTGAGCAGGGAGAGCAGTGTCCTTGGGACTTTACTCTTTTGCATTACTGTGAGTGTGATACTTGTGCAGTTACAGCATTCCAGTAGTTTACATGCTAGAGGTACACATTGTGAGTCCTAGTGTCTGAGGGCAGTTACAGAAACCAGCTCGAGATCTAACGACTTGCTGCTGTTGAAATGAGATGGCCTTGCACTCCCTGTCGTTCGTCACAGTCTTCGCTCTGTGATTCTGCTTATTTCTTGTGAGCTTGTGGGGCCTTTTTGCAAGTTAACTTTGCCTGTAAACTGGCAAGAAACAGCAAGGAGTGGGTAGTTCTTTGTCATGTTGGTTGTTTGAATCAGCTCAGGGAAAAGGGTGGCAGGTGCCTGGTGCTAGTGCAAAAGGGCTGAAACTGCCTGACAAGGACCTGCAGCTGGGGCAGAAGGGTTTCGTATGTGAGTTGTTAGTGATGAGTTTCCATAAGCTTGGGCTTGAGGAACTGTCAACGGTGCTTCAGGCAGAGATGAGGACCTTTTACGATAGCTCTGTCCAAGGACTGTATGTATGCTGGAAGACTCTGGAGTTGCATGCTTGGAGAAGTCAGTTTGTCACAGTGTTGCCTTGAGTTCCTGGTGGTGGTAGCGCAGCCTGGATCCCTACGCAAGACTTCTGGGACTTTCTCGCCTTATGCCTTAGTTGCCAGCTAGTGATGGTGGCTGAAAGAGGCATGAGACTTGCTACCTATTTAATCTTGGACTGCTTGAGGAGTTTAAGGCAGGCTGTGTTTCTCTAC